>NC_079312.1:160115732-160732138 GCF_029931775.1 Euleptes europaea
AACTCCGCTCAAAGTTTGGGATCTGTACCCCCAAAAATGCGCCCCCTGCAGCCATGGAAAGAAAAAGGGGGGAGCCCATATCTTGGGACCCCCTGACCCAATGTTTACAAAACTTGGGGGGTACCTTAAGAAGCTTCATCTGAAGCTCCAGTGAAAGTTTTGTGTTTGTACCCCCCAAAAAACGCCCCCTGCAGCCACAGAAAGGAGCGAATGTGCACAAGCACCCCCCCCACACACACACACGAGGATTTCGCTCTCTCTCTCTCTCTCCCTGGCCGGGCCGCACATCAGCTGATTCCTCCAGTACTCAATCCTGACTGACTGGCCAGAAGAAGACCCAGCTTGCCCACCGATTGGCCGGGGGAGGAGAATGCTGCTTACTGACGGTTATGCTGCTTACTGACGGCCGAATTTGCCGAATTTATTCGCGAACTCCCAAACTCGCTGAATTCGCCCCCCCCCCCGGTTGCCCGTCAGTTTTGAGTTCGGTTCCTCCTGAACTAAAAACCACCGAATCAGGGGAAATTCGGCTGATTTTCAGTTCGGGCCGAACCAAATTGACAGCCCTACCCTGCACAACACAGGAAATTCACAACTGTTGTTGGACCTCCAGAGGAACTGGTTGGCAACTGTAGTCATTTGCATGGGAGTTTTACCTGAGGTTCGTTGCTGGCTGGACTCGTACCTTTCTGTTGGGAATCTATGCACCAGCAGTCTCCAAGCTCAAATTAAGTCCCATTCCTTTAAATGCTGCTTTGTAATTGGCTTACTTGTAGTGCTTACTGTGAGTGAAAATTCCCCCCAAACCCAATTGCCGCATAAAAAAGCATTTTAAGAACAACAACAAAAACAAAAAACGGAGCAATCTGAAAGGAGGGGGAGGGAATCCAAGCTTCGGTTTTAAAAATCCTTTCTTCTGCTCAGACAGAACTCCGAGGAAGCAGGAAGCATTTGAATCCTTCTAGAAAGTCTACAAGTAGAGCATGAAGTCAACAGCTCTTCCTTTGGTCTGTCCCATAGCAACCATCATAATGTTTTTTTAGATAAACAGGATGATTTATCTGAGATTATTTATGCCTGAACTGGTAAGAGATCCTGAATTTGTACTTTCACTTTGTAAATTTCTATCTCTGTGTGTGTGTTAAGTGCTGTCAAGTCAAGTGTTAAGTGCTGCTCAAATGCCAATTGAAGGAAGTTTATGGATTATCCTAGCTGACCACTGTGGATACGGTGTAGCTGATAGAAGATATCTTAATAGACCAATTGGGTTAAGATACACTTTCAGGCAGTAATTGATAGTGATACGCCATATCTTTGTTTCTACTTTGGGGAGGCCAGCCTCCAATCTAAGTGCAGCATTCGGTATACAGTTAGGTGCATTAAAAAGAGCCCTAAGATAAACAGATTGGACTCTTTCCAAAGTGGTGAAATTATTATAAAATCCCAATTGTGCACTGTAACAGAGTTGTGATAAGGATTTGGCATTAAAGACCTTTATGGCCGCAGGGATACATCCCCCACCCCTTGTCTTGGTGAACCTTAAAACAGCATTGGCACTATATTGTCGAAGGCTTTCATGGTCAGAGTTCATTGGTTCTTGTGGGTTATCCGGGCTGTGTAACCGTGGTCTTGGTATTTTCTTTCCTGACGTTTCGCCAGCAGCTGTTGCAGGCATCTTCAGAGGTGAAGATGCCTGCCACAGCTGCTGGCGAAACATCAGGAAAGAAAATACCAAGACCACGGTTACACAGCCCAGATACCCCACAAGAACCAGCATTGGCACTCCTCTGTGCTGACATAGTGCAAATTGTTGGGATGACCTGCCTTATTATCTGTGTGTCCATAGATAGGATTTTATGTAGTCTCCAGTGTATTTTATACTTGGAATTCCTGGTTTTAATGTTTAATTTTTTTTATATATGTCTATGTGCCGTACCAATAAATGACTGACTAAACTGTACTAGCTTACAGTTGGCTTCCTAGTTCACTTTGCAGTGCTGGTTCTCCCTGCAGGACCTGGGACCCCAGTAGAATTGTCAGGCATAGACTGGCAACCAATGAGAAATGGGGGAGGTTGGGACTTATATGGGGAGTGATTGGCATCATTGGTGCAATGGCGTTGTTTCAAGCATGAACTGGAAGTGATGTCATCGGGCCGGGGATGACACTCCAGAATTCACCCCAAACCCTTGTAAGCACTTGTTTCCACTGAGTCCAATAGCCACATCAAGAGACAGGTAGTCCAAAAGAGTTGGTTTATTGGTAACAGGTATGCAGAGCTTAGAAATCAAAAGGCAGGAACGAAGGGGGAAGGGTGTACACTTGGTTATATGGAGAAACCCAGACAATACAGTCATAGCAAGATAATACAGTTCAGACTACCAGGCTCCCACAAAGCTCCCAGGCCCTGAGAAGCTATGCCAGCTGGAGGCTGTTCTGGTAAACAACCTTGAAGCTGGAGGCAAACGGAGAATCTAAAAGTCAGCCTGACAACCCTATGGTTTAAACACAAAGTTTGGGGTGAATATCAGAGGGCCACCCAACATGATGATGTCCCAGGTAATGCCAGATGTGACGTTATCATACTGTAGATGCTGATTGCGGCCCTACCACCTTGCTTGGGAATTTCCTCCCGCTGCCCAGCTGAGTGTCAGTCGGCAACGAAAGCAGAGGGCAAGAGGTCTCCTAGTATCCTGGTAAACTTAGTAACTCTAAACCCCACACCCCTGAAGGACTACCTTTTCTAATTTGAGTCCACAAGCCAATTAAGATCTAATTAACATGCCTTTTAGATGGCAGCTTCTATTTGCTAGATATGCACAGCAAAGGCCAGGCCACATGGCTTCTTGATAGCAGCTCCTGTGTTTTGGAATGTACTGTCTGAGGAAGTGTGTAAAACCCCCTTATGGTTCTGCAACAACAGAAGAAGAAGAAGAAGAAGAAGAAGAAGAAGAAGAAGAAGGAGGAGTTGATTTTATATGCCAACTTTCTCTACCACGTTACAATCACCTTCCCTTCCCCTCCCCACAACAGACACCCTGTGAAGTAGGTGAGGCTGAGAGTGTGTGACTAGCCCAAGGTCACCCATCTGGCTTCATGTGTAAGAGTGGGGAAACAAATCCAGTTCACCAGATTAGCCTCCGCCGCTCATGTGGAGGAGTGGGGAATCAAACCCAGTTCTCCAGTTCGGACTCCACTGCTCCAAACCACCTCTCTTAACTGCTACACCACGCTGGCTGAAAGTCCTTTTGGTTTCATAGAGCTTTTGATTCACTGCAGGCATTTAGTCCTCCTAACTTCAGCATTCCATTTATTTATCTGTCTATCACATTTGTATTCCACTTTTCCTCCAAGATGCCCAGGGTGGTGCACAGAAAACCTTCCTGATTTTATGTTTACAATAACCCTGCAAGACTAACAGAGAAAGACAGAGTCAGTTAGTATCTGGCCCAAAGTCAGTCAGGGAGCATCATAGCTAAGCAATAAGGTTGCCAACCTTCAGGTACTAGCTGGAGGTCTCCTGCTATTAAAACTGATCTCCAGCCAATAGAGATCAGTTCACCTGGAGAAAATGGCTGCTTTGGCTATTGGACTCTATGGCTTTGAAGTCCCTCCCCAAACTATGCCCTCCTCAGGCTCCGCCCCCAAAACCTCCTGCTGGTAGTGAAGAGGGACCTGGCAACCCTAGGCCAGCCACTCTCTGTCAGCCTCACCTACCTCACACGGCTTTTGTGAGGAAAAATGGAAGGGTGGAGAACCATGAGCGCTGTCCAGAGCTCATCAAAGGAAAGGTGGAATAATAAGGTATAAGAGAGACATAGGAAAGTCTCGAGGCATGGAGATGGCGGGTCAGGAGGACAGTGAAGGGGGCCAGAGATTTCAGTCCACACCATTCAAATTGATAGTTGCTGTGCAATAAGGAAATCAGTTTCAAGAACAAGCAGCTCTGCATTAGACTACTGTCATTGGCCCTCAGTTTCTAGTAAGCTAAAAACTGGTGTTGAGGCAGAACTGAAGCCACATTCAACCAAAGATGTCCATAAACCCATCTTTCCCAGCCTCCACTGAGAAAACTGCAACATTTGCCAGTTTTGCTTTCCTGGTCCTGCTCAGTGCATCACATATGACTTTGAGAAAGGTGTACATTGGATGAGAAGCATATGCCAGAAGCTAGTTTGCATGACTGTGGGCATGTTTGACAGGATATAATTAATCTATAAATTACAATGGAAAGAAGCAATTAGGCTTTCTTTCTTTGACTTTTGTTTTATTTATTTCCTTCTTTATGCTCAGGAGTCTGGTGAACTTCTTAAGTCTCTGGGGGGGAACTGTGCAGCCGGCCTTCTTGGAAATGCATTCAGGTATTCCAGGAGCCTGCTTGTTATAACAGCTCAAGGCCTTAGCTCCAAGTGACATACAAATAAAGCTGATAATCCTTTTTCATTCAGGAAAAGCTGCTTCAGGGGGAATGGTGTGGAATTTCATGGACTTCAGGTTGCCAGATCTGGTTGGGGAAATACCTGGAGATTTTTGGGGCAGAGCCTGAGGAGGGCGGGGTTTGGGAAGGGACTTCAATGCCATAGAATCCAATTGCTCAAGCGGACATTTTCTCCAGGGGAACTGATCTCTATCGGCTGGAGATAAGTTGTAATAGCAGGAGATCTCCAGTTAGTACCTGGAGGTTGTGGTACAAAATAAGTATATGTGTATACTACAACGATTCACTAAGATACTAGGTAAGTTTTGGAAATAGTAATAATAGCAATACACATCATACAATACAGTCAAACAAACAATATATACAGGGACAACAGTCTTCAAATCCTTTGAATTGAGATGAAAAGTATCTGCTCAAATGCACCTTGCCAAAGGTGTATATGAAATACATAGGGTTGCCAACTTCCAGGTACTAGCTGGAGATCTCCTGCTATTACAACTGATCTCCAGCCGATATAGCTCAGTTCAACTGGAGAAAATGGCTGCTTTGGCAATTGGACTCTATGGCATTGAAGTCCCTCCCCTCCACAAACCCCACCCTCCTCAGGCTCCACCCCAAAAACTTCCCGTCAGTGGAGAAGAGGGACCTGCCAACCCTAGAAATACAGTTCAAGTTAACTTCAAGTAAATGGAGCTGAATGGAAGCAATCCTCTGTCCTTTCACACGCATAACAATATAGCAGGCACTGTAGCGCAGATGTGTTGTTATCTCGGAAAAATATCTCAGTGCAATGCAGAGCACACCCCAACAGAGGCACTGACAGCCTTCCCGGGTACTTGCGCTGTTTCAATTCATTTCATCAGTGTGTTCTTAAAAGCTATAATCACAGATTCAAAAAACACTTAATTGTTTGTCAAGAGCTGCCATCGCAGTCAGTCCCATAGCAAGTGGGTGGTTCTGGGTGGGGAAATACCTGGAGATTTTTGGGGCAGAGCCTGAGGAGGATGGGGTTTGGGGAGGGACTTCAATGCCATAGAATCCAATTGCCCAAGCAGCCATTTTCTCCAGGGGAACTGATCTCTATCGGCTGGAGATAAGTTGTAATAGCGGGAGATCTCCAGCTAGTACCTGGAGGTTAAGCAACCAAAATAAACATCTCTGTACTACTACCACAGGTAAGGAACTAAGTACAGGAAAGGCTGATGATATTCAATCAATCAATCACAAGTTTACAAAAACAAGGTGCATTAAGTGCAGTGAATGACATACAACACACAAATCTATATACAATCCTATGTTAACAGTCCTAAAGGGTACAAGTCTCAAAAGTTCCACGATGAGTAATCTTCATAGATGAATGGTGAGGGAATTTGGTATAAACAGTCCCATACAGGTACAAGTATCCAACAATGAACTGCAACAAATCTTCATAGAAGAGTAGCAAGGGGGACGATGGTTTCTGTTCTTCCTCAGCCACGTTTAGTCAAAGCCAATTTGTATGCATTCAAAATTCTCATATTATTTCCTTTCTCCCATAGGGATGAAAAAAGCAGCTATGCCAAATAAATCTTGTAGTGTTCCCCTAAGGCAGTCATGTCCAAAGTCCGGCCCGGGGACCAATTGCAGCCCCTGGGCCAGTTTAATACGGCCCCCCAACCTGTTTTGCAGAGAGAGAAAAGGGGGCGCGTGGGGGCTGTGCCTGTGCTTTGCATCCCTGACCGAGGGGGCGACACTTGGGCGGAGGGTCGCCTCGATTGGCTGTCTCAGCCCCACCCCCCGAAATGAAGGCCAGCGAGTCTGAAACCCTATAGAGGCCACTTCCTTCTTACCCAGAGCCCGCGCGTGGGGACGCGGCCTTTGTTGTTCTGACGCATGGAAAAGCAGCAGCAGCTCCTCCCGAGTGGGTCAAGGGGGATCCTGAGGATGGGTTGGGGGGGACTCAAGGGTGGGAAAGGTGGCGGGGGGGGGCGGGGAAGGAAATGCAAGGGAGGTCAGAGGCTGGCCCCAATCCGGGAGAGGAAAGACACCCCCCCAACACACACACACAAACACCGAAAAGCCTGGGAGTGGGGGGGGGGCTGCTCCGTCTGGCTCTCCTCTTTCCTCCTTCCTCTCTGCAGAAATATGGGGTGGGGGGAGATGCAGCCCCTTCCCTGCATTGCGGAGGCCACGCGAGGGATCCAGGGTGGGTGGGTGGGAGGGAGGAGAGGAGACACTGGATGGGTCTTGAGTGGGGGTCTTGAGTGGGGGGATTGTGAGTCAAGGAAAGGCAGGGGGAGAGGGGGCTGGATTTGGGGGCGGGGAGTGTTTGGAGTAAGACCCCCCAGCAGGTTCTCTCCAAGGCAAGTGGCTGCTTTGAAAGAAGGGATGGGGAAAATAAATGACTCCTGGCATGTATCGTGTTTGGAAATGAGGCGCGTTCAGACAGGGCCGAGTCTGCAGAGGACACCCGTGTTCATTCCGGAGGTCAAAGCCCCAAGCAGAGAACAGAGAGGTCAGAAGGAAAGAAGAAGAGAAGAGTTGGTTTTTATATGCCCACTTTCTCTACCACTTAAGGGTGGCTTACAATCACCCACCCCTTCCCCCCCCCCCACAACAGATACCCTGTGAGGTGGGTAAGGCTAAGAGAGCTGTGACTAGCCCAAGGTCACCCAGCTGGCTTCGTGTGTAGGAGCGGGAGAAACAAATCCAGCTCACCAGATTAGCCTCCACCGCTCATGTGGAAGCACAGCCCCCACGCGCCCCCTTTTCTCTCTCTGCAAAACAGGTTGGGGGGCCGTATTAAACTGGCCCAGGGGCTGCAATTGGTCCCCGGGCCGGACTTTGGACATGACTGCCTTAGGGGAACACTACAAGATTTATTTGGCATAGCTGCTTTTTTCATCCCTATGGGAGAAAGGAAATAATATGAGAATTTTGAATGCATACAAATTGGCTTTGACTAAACGTGGCTGAGGAAGAACAGAAACCATCGTCCCCCTTGCTACTCTTCTATGAAGATTTGTTGCAGTTCATTGTTGGATACTTGTACCTGTATGGGACTGTTTATACCAAATTCCCTCACCATTCATCTATGAAGATTACTCATCGTGGAACCTTTGAGACTTGTACCCTTTAGGACTGTTAACATAGAACTGTATATAGATTTGTGTGTTGTATGTCATTCACTGCACTTAATACACCTTGTTTTTGTAAACTTGTGATTGATTGATTGAATATCATCAGCCTTTCCTGTACTTAGTACCTGGAGGTTGGCAACCCTATCTAGAGATCTCCCACTATTACAGTTGATCTCCAGGCGACTAAGATCAGTTGACCTGGAGAAAATGGCCACTTTGGCAATTGGACTCTATGGCATTGAAGTCCCTCCCCTCCTCAAACCCAGCCCTCCTCAGGCTCTGCCCAACAAACCTTCTGCCACTGGTGAGGAGGGACCTGGCAAACCTATCTCCTGGTGCTACTTGGAGGTTGACAACACTATATGAAAGACCTCTCTCTCAGATCCCAGATAGCCACTGCCAGTCAGACAGTGCTGACTTTATTTCTCAATATAAGGCAGCTTCATGTCTTCATGTGTCTTTTCACTCCAAACCATGCAAATTGATAGCCACTACAGGCCAGCTAAAGGGTGGCACAATAATGTCGGTATACAAACCGAACATTTACTGATAATAAATCACAAAGAAATTTATACTCTTGCCAAATTGTTCGCGATCCCGATCCCCATATTCAGTTTTGCTACCCCATTTGGGGTTGTGACCCACATTTTAAGAAGCTTTGAATTAGACAGTACTGATCATGGGTGAAGGGCAAGTATTGCCCTCATTACAAAACTGATCCCAAGTGTAGAGGACTTCTTTTGATAATAGCATACAGTTTAATATTGAAGTGCACAGAGATTTCTCCAGAACTTCCTCCAACTTAAGGTAGGATACACGCCAGTGCTCCTTAATCCTTTGTTTCCCCTGGCCTTTTTAAAAGTAGCACATTGTGCACCTTGAAACTCTGAGTCATTATTTTCACACCATTTTCTCTTGCCTTGCACCAAATATTTCCCATGAAATGCATGTAATTTTTAACATTACTTTTGCATCAAGGGCGCAGGTGTGAAAATAGCTAAAATAATGTCAAAGGGCTGTAAAGATGTCACAAAAGAAGCAAATAAATTGAGAATATGACCATTGAAAGTGAGCAAAACAAAAAGACTCTCAGCAACAACGTACAAAAGCAAAAGCAAAAAAGAAGAACAGTTGGTTTTTATATGCCAACTTTTCTACCACTTAAGGGAGAATCAAACCGGCTTACTTACAATCACCTTCCCTTCTCCCCACAACAGATACCCTGTGAGGTAGGTGAGGCTGAGAGAGCTCTAAGAGAGCTGTGAGTAGCCCAAGATTACCCAGATGGCTTCATGTGGAGGAGTGGGGAATCAAACCCAGTTCTCCAGATTAGAGTCCATTGCTCCAAACCACCGCTCTTAACCACTACACCACGTTCCTTGACTGAGTTTTATTTAGAATTGGGGTGACCACATGACCTCTCTGCAGGATGCTGACGGAGAGATCTGAAGGCACATTGACTTGGTGGGGGGCGGCGGAGATTGTTTGGGTGAAGGTCAACAACAAAAGGGGCAAAGATTATCTGATCTGGAAAAGTTACATAGGACTCTTCCCACCCATCAGAAGATCCTGACTGAGGCTAATCAGGCACCAAGAGGGGAAACAGCACACAGCAAAGAAGGCGAAGAAAAATTATCTGTCGTTCATTTAAAACCATCTAGGGGGATGCTGAGGCTTTTCTTGTCTGAAGAATATTTCTGCTCTAGTCATACCAAAGTCAGCACTTAACAGACACAAAAGATGCATTTTAATTATTTTTAAAAATTTAATTTGGCACTAACATTGGCCTCGGAAGGAGGTCTCCCAAAATGCTCTTTATTTAAAAATATAACAAGCCAATATCTAATGCTGGTCCTGGCTCCTACGAGGATCAGTAGACCGAGAGAATAGGGTCAGGTGCAGATAAGGGTATTCTCCTGCAGATCTGGGGGAGGGGGGCACATTTGCAGAAAAAAACATGATAACTCCCCAAAATATACAGGGGTTAAATCCTCCCAAAGTAAAATTTTAATTTAATAGACTGCCCCCATTTGCGGTGGCTGTGTGATAGGTAGAAAAGCACAAAGCCACCACCAATGCCTAAGCTGGGCGGGTGAGAGAGAGAGAGCTGCTGCTTAGGGCTGTCAGGTCCCTCTTCGCCACTGATGGGAGGTTTTGGGGGTGGAGCCTGAGGAGGACGGGGTTTGGGGAGGGGAGGGACCTCAATGCCATAGAGTCCAATCGCTAAAGCGGCCATTTTCTCTAGGTGAACTGATCTCTATCGGCTGGAGATCAGTTGTAATAGCAGGAGATCTCTAGCTAGTACCTGGAGGTTGGCAACCCTAAATGACGCCAGTGCAAAGCAGTTTCATATGTCCATAATGACTGGCATTCTGACAAATCTCAGCAGCACTCCATATTTAGTCCTCATCACCAATCCAGCTGACACTTAATGGAATCCTATTGTCATTTGAATTTCAACCTTGAGCTGAGGAAATGTCTTTTCCTCCCGAAACCCACAAGTCAGATGTGATGGGGGATTTATTTTTTTAATTCCCTGAAAGAAATACTGATATATGATATGTTGCAATCCTGGGTGTGGATTTTACTGAACTGTGTATGTCAGCGGGTTCCCTTGGAACCCTCTGAAAAGAACCATCTGCCATCAGGCTTTAAAAAAAAGGGAGTGATGGAGAGATGTTAGCCAGGGGATTATTTTCCCTGCAGGGCAAAAGAATGTCAAGGTAACTTCATGCCCTGCTGTACAGGCATGGCTCACAGAGAATCTAGCCTTAGTTGACAGAAGGGTGACACAGGTAAGCTGAGGTTGTCAAGAGTTCACTGTCATGTTGTGGATTCTTCAACTCTCTGGGGTGTGTTTCAGGGAAGGTCAGTTTTTGGCACGGGGTGAGAGGGAGGGTGCCAAGCACACCTAAGCTTAGGAATACAATAAAATGAGCATTTTTATTTTCCACTCCCCTGTCACCCAGCCAGCTCCCTGAACAGATAAAAAGCTCAGTTTTTGCTCTTGCTGTCAGAGGGGCTCCGCTTCACTCGGTACTAGGAACTCTTGCTCGGAACCATCCCCACCAAGACAACCTCTCCGCTTTCCAATATGTCTCGCCAGTCTTGTGCCCGAAGCGTTGGAGGAGGCAGCAAAGGCTTCAGCTCCAGCTCTGCTTGCTTTGGGGGTGGAAACAGAGTCAGCTTCAACACAGTTTCCACAACCCGTGGATGCTCTATCCGTGGCAGCAGCGGAGGTGGCGGTTTCGGCAGCAGGAGCTTGTATAATCTAGGGGGAAACAGAAGAGCCGCTGTTGGCGGATTTGGTGGTGGTGCTTGTGGCCAAGGAGGTGGAGGTTATGGCGTTGGTGGCGGCTTTGGTGGAGGGTTTGGTGGTGGTAGTGGCTTTGGTGGAGGGTTTGGCAATTGCTTTGATGGTACCGGTGGCCCTGGATTTCCCGTGTGCCCACCTGGCCCTGGGTTTCCTGTGTGCCCACCTGGAGGCATCAAAGAGGTGACCATCAATCAGAGCCTCCTGCAACCCCTCAACTTGGAGATAGATCCAGAAATCCAAAAAGTGAGGGTGCAGGAGAGGGAGCAGATCAAAACCCTCAACAACAAATTTGCCTCCTTCATTGACAAGGTGAGATGTTTATGAAGGTGTGACTGTGTGCCAGTATGAGGAATATCTTTTTCTCTTCCCTTCCCCCCTTTTTATTATAGAAACTGTCATAAGTTCTGACCTGGTTTTTACCAAACGCCTCAAGGCTGAAAAGTTGTGAAATAATTTAAAGTGTCGATGTCCAATGGAAGTTACATTGAATAATGTTTGTTACTTAATCTCAAATCATGAGAAAATACAGGAGATGGTATAAAATTTTGTATTTGTACTTTATAGCAAGGTTGGCCAAATGTTGTTCCCAGGAAGGTCATTTGTAGTTCCTCAGAAACAGGAACAGAACTAAAAGAAGACTTTAAGGGCATATTTATACTACAAAGAGCGATACCAGTTTTCTGTTATGGCTTCCTGCTCAAAGTATCCTGGGAACCGCAGTTTGGTGAAGTTGCCTAGAATTCTGAGAACTTTCCCCCCTGGGGAGAGAGAATTATTATTTAAACTGGTTCAAATCTATGCTACTGATAAGCTCTTAGTTTGCATCCTTATAGTAGCTTGCCATGCATACAGTATTAAATAGCAGACAATATGAGTGATCCTAGGGAAAGAAGTGTGTGTGTGTGTCTCCCTTTCCCAAGAAGAGCATCGAGTGGTGATATCTAGAAACCAGCCATGCTGGTCTCAAAATGATCCTGTTGCACTGAATTGTCTGAATTGTGGCTGTTGGATGTGTGTTGGGCGCACCCCTTCCTCCCAGTGTGCAATGTAGCTATTCCTTAAGCGCATGTGTGCATTGGTGGTGCACCAAACACTTTTGCCCTTTCCAGTTTCTTTGTTGCTTCTGCCTTCGGAAGGTGCTCCTGCTATGTGGGCAGGGAGGAGGGAGGGGACAGAGAGAGCAGTGGAATCTGGACACGGGTTATTCCCAAGCAGTGGTGGTGGAGGAGGAGGCCCTTGTGGGTGTGGTCTTGCAGCAAATGGAGAAGTAAAATCCATTCGTGAGGCTGTGATTAGCAATCACATTAAATACTCCATAGAAAAGGCTCCACTAGGATAGGAGCACCAGTCACTGTGATGTCAATGATACGAACTTAGCAATGCAAAGGGTGTCCCCATTGTGCATCCATTCCCCCCCACCCCAATCTCAGCAAATGATGGTGGTTCCTTTCTTATCCACCTAGAGGATAATAAGAGGAAAGGAGGTGTTGGTTCTTTTGGTTAAAGAGACGCCAGAAGAAGTTCATTGTCTCCCATAATCTTATCAATAGTTCAAAATTAATCTCTGCAGTTGCGACATCTGAAATGGCATGCCACATTTTACACAGGGCTAAAGTAAACGTGGTGGCATCCTCGTGGCCACCATGAGGACACTACCGCCATTTTAAAGATGGCAGCCCTGCGCTTTTGTTCCCGCCATGCTTTTGCAAGTACCCAAAAAGCTGCAGGGGGTCATTGTAGTGTCCACGAGGACACCTTCACATCAAGTGTGTTCCATAGTGCATTTATATTTCGGTGCAGGCATTTACATGAGGTGGCCTTATATTCAGTCTGACCATTGGTTTATCAAGGTCCATATGGTTTATCCTTATTGACAGTGGCTCACCAGGGTCTGAAGCAGAGTCCTTCCACATTACCTACCTAGGTTGGAATCCCTACTCTGCCATGGAAGCTTTCTGGTTGATCTTGGGCCAGTCACACGCTCTCAGACTAACTCACAGGATTGTTGTGCCAATAAAATGGAGGAGAGGGAAACAATGAAAGCAATTTTGGGTCCCCATTGGGGAGAAAGTTGGGATATAAATGAAAAACAACTAGAGATGCCAGGGACTGAACCTGGGTCTTCTGTCTAGGGATGCCAGCCTCCAGGTGAGAGCTGAGAATCTCCCAGCATTACAGCTCATCTCCAGACTACAGAGATGAGTTCCCCTGGAGAAAATGGATGCTTTGGAGGGTGGACTGTATGGCATAGTACCCTGCAGAGGTCCCTGTCCTCGCCAGGCTCCACCCCAAAATTTCCAGAAGTTTCCTGACCCTACCCCCCCCATTCCCGCTGGTGGTCAGGGGGACCTGGCAACCCTACTTCTGCCTGCAAAGCAGATGCTCTACCACTAGGGTTGCCAACTGCCAGGTAGTAGCAGGAGATCTTCTAATTCAACTGATCTCCAGCCAATAGAGATCAGATCACCTGGAGAAAAATGGCCGCTCTAGCAATTGAACTCTATGGCAGTGAAGTCCCTCCCCTCCCCAATCCCCGCTCTCTTCAGGCCCCGCCCCCAAAATCTCCCACCAGTTGAGAAGAGGGACCTGGCAACCCTATCTACCACTGAGCCATTAGCCCTCCCCAATGGGCAATAGAGATGTCCTACCCTCCCACTTCTAAGGCCATTTCTACAGACATGGGGAAGGGACTGAAACCTGAAGTATGCCAACTCTAGAAACTCACAGTAGCAACATAATAAAAAGACAATTCCAGGCAAGATAAGGACCAAAATGGAACAACAATTCGACAGGTATTAGAAAATCTCAACTGCCCTTTGATCAAGGACTACTGTATCACATGTTAAATTATTATTTCTATCTTTTCTCCCCCCCTTTTTTTCTTGGTTCAGGTCCGCTTTCTAGAACAGCAGAATAAAGTTCTGGAGACTAAATGGAAACTCTTGCAAGAACAGGGTCAAGGGACTAGTGTTGGTCACAAGAGCCTTGATCAGTATTTTGAAGGTTATATCAGCTGCCTGAGGAAACAGCATGAAGGTCTTCTGGGTGAGAGGAGAGGTTGGGATTCAGAACTTAAGAACTTCCAAGACCTTGTGGAGGATTACAAGAACAAGTAAGGGACTATTACTGCAAAACAAATGACCATGAAACACCCCCCACACACACACACACACACTGCTGGGCTTTTAATGGCATTTACACTGGATCTTTTAGGGGGAGCTGGTTTATTTGGGTATTTATTTTGCATGTTCTAAATTAGGGGTCCCCAGTGTGGTACCCATGGGCACCAAGGTGCCCCACGAAACCTTTCCAAATGTTTTATCATGGGCAGGGCTGGGTGGGGCCTTTGCCCAGCAAAGGTTCTGATTGGCCATTGGAGATTTGATTGGCTGGGCAGAGTTTTAAAAGCATTGCGTTGGCAGCAGCTGCCACCACAGCACAAGGGTCTTCACTGTATGACTGAAGCTAAGCTGCGGCTGCCGTTTTGTGGGTGGCTCTGCCTTCCGAGGCAGCCATTTTGTTGCAGCCATTGATATGCCTGTGTAATGGAGAAACGAAACTTAACATTCTCATCTGACACCCCTAAATCATTGCCTTGGGCCTCATTAGGGCGGCTAGCTGTACCAGGCCTGCAAGGATGATCTCACTGGCACCTGATTCGTAGTGGATGCCAGTTTATGCTGACTCAGTGATCACACAGGAGTGAATAGGAACCAAAGAATAATACTTGACCCCTTATACATGGGGTATTGCCATTATATATGTGTGCAGAATATGGTATTGTGCTAGATGCTAACCCTTATGCCCCGGGCTTAGCATCTTTATAAGTGTGAGTATGCGGACTGAGTATAAAAGCATACATTTCCAATAACAATGAAGATTATAGGCATTACACCATTTTGTGGCTGTGCCCACCACTCCATGTTGGAATTCCAGAGTTGCCCGCGGGCTCGGAAAGGTTGGGGACCCCTGTTCTAAACTATGGTTATTATGCTGCCTTGAGCCATGGGAAAAGGCAGGATATAAATATTTTATTTAATTAAAAATTGGATTTTGTTAGGAGAAACTCCGATACCCTCTGAGGTCTCTGAGATGAAAATAGGGTAAGATTCCCTTCAGTTGTCTATATTTTCTGTATAGAAAGCACTTCTGGGTAGGAAGTAACATGCAACTCATGTGTAGATTATCATGTAACTGTTACATAGGCATGTATTGCATTATAAATGAAAGAAATGCACATATCATACAGTCCTGAGAGAGCAGCACATTATAGATTGGTGAAGAACAAATGGCAGAAAGACAGTAGGGATTCCTAAGTAGAAATGTGAGGAGATCTTCACCCTTTATACTCACAACCACCCTGTGAGGTAGTGTAGTCTGAGAGATAGTGATTGTCCAAAGGTCACTCAGTGAGTTTCATAACTTACCAGGGCTTGAACCCAGATTTCCCCCAGTTCTATTATAACTACCATAGCACACTGGGCAATATGCTCCAGTGTTAAGTTTGTGATTGTAAGTGTATGGCTTATTTTGTTTAATGAGCACAAAGCAACCAGTTTGGTTTACTTTAAGTGTTTGCCCTTTTATAATCATTACATCTAAAGCGACAACATGATGTTACAGTTGATTTCCAACAGTTCTCAACTCTGAAGCAAATTGGTTCTTGTAGGTTATCCGGGCTGTGTAACCGTGGTCTTGGTATTTTCGTTCCTGACGTTTTGCCCGCAACTGCGGGCGAAATGTCAGGAAGAAAATACCAAGACCACGGTTACACAGCCCAGATAACCTACAAGAACCAATGAACTCTGACCGTGAAAGCCTTCGACAATATTCTGAAATAAATGTTTGTCAGAGTTTGAAAGAAAATACCAAGACCACGGTTACACAGCCCGGATAACCTACAAGAATCAATGAACTCTGACCGTGAAAGCCTTCGACAATATTCTGAAATAAATGTTTGTCAGAATCATGGGGGGATGGAATCATGATTTTGCATTTACATATTGCAAATTGTGCACTTTTACCTGTTTAATACACTGGCTTCCATTATTATTATTATTTCAAGTCACAGCATACATATGGCAACCACATAGGGTTTTCAAGGCAAGACATTCAGAGGTGGTTTGCCATTGCTTGCCTCTGCATAGCAACTCTGGCATTCCTTGGTTGTTTCCCGTTGAAAGACTAACCAGGGCTAGACCCTGCTTAGCTTCTGAGATCTGACAAGTTCAGGCTAGCCTGGGCCATCCAGGTTGTTATGCACAGATCAAAGATCACGCACACAAAGGCAGCTAGCAGGAAACAGTTTATTCAGCTTTGCACTTAACCTTTTGCATCTTGCACTCTAGAAGCCTTCAGTGAATTTTTATGTAAGCTCAAAACGAACTCATTTTTCCTATCAAGGTCAGGACAGTAATAGGATATAACCTAATAGATGACAGATCTTGCAGTACAGGGAGAAATCTGAGGATTCTACCAACCAAAAAGATCAATTTGGCAAATACGCTAAGATACAAAGTAGATAAGCACCAGAAATTGGCATGCAACATTCAAATTATATTTAATAAATAGGTCCAGTTGGAACCTATATTGTTAATCATTTCCCTCAGCAAATTCCTTGTGTAGCTGGTGCCAAAACATATGAAATGCAGGTTGGTAGAGATGCTAGTCTAAAGAGTGGAAACTATGAAGAACAGTGTATGAGTCATGCACTTGTAGTGTCAAATATCCACAACATATTTCTGAGGATTAGTTTGTACTCTCATTCTGTTTCACTTGCATGACAGGTTAAATCAGAAGGGCTTTAATTGTTAATACAATTTAGAAAAAGGAAAAGCTAGGTGGAGTATCCCCACCCTGCCTCCTCTCCGCTCACAATCAAAATACAGACCATTTTGTATTCTGTAATCAGAATATAGAAAAAATGAGTAATTTTGCATACCTTGATTTTTTAAAAATCTAATTTACTCTGCTTTCATGATCAGAAGTTTGGAAGAGTTCTTTGGCCAGGAATTTATTTATTTATTTATTTAAATATTTCTATCCCAGTTTTCCTCATAGCTCAAGGCAGCTTACAAGTTACAACGAAAACATTACAATTTTAAATTGGTAAAATAAAATCCCAGATGAGCCTTATTCCCCCAAAAAAGATGTCTGCAATTTATACCCCATTATGGGTAGAGGAGAAAATGGCAGCCATTAGGGTTGCCAGCTCTGGGTTGGGTAATACCTGGAGATTTGGGGTGGAGCTTGAGGAGGGTGGAGTTTGGAGAGAGGAGAGTCTTCAATGCCATAGAGTCCAATTGCCAAAGCAGCGATTTTCTCCAGTGGAACTGATCTCTGTCGCCTGGAGATCAGTTGTAATAGTGGGAGATCTCCAGCCACCTCTTGGAGTTGACAACCCTAGTAGCCATGCAGGATGAATATGCAACTGTTAGAAGAAAATTTTGGGGGGAAAACACGTAATTGAACTTGAAGCTCTGTTCTACTGTTCTTGTTGCATTGACCAGATATGAAGAAGAAATTAATAAGCGTACAACAGCGGAGAATGACTTTGTGCTCTTGAAAAAGGTAAGAACTTGTTTGCTTTTTTTTAAAAAAAGAAAAGTTGGCATATGATAGATTAGATTATACAAATTACTCTAGTTAGTTCAAGAACTAGTCAGTTCAACATGGAAAGAGACTAAGCAGGCATTTTTTATGCTCAGGTCCACCCATTGCTTGCTTATGAATGAATGCATCATGGGACACATCATCTAATGTGGTGGTTGAAAGTGGGATGGGGCTCATAAAGTGGCCATTTGCTATACAAGAAGGACAGATCCATGGTAATGCTGTTGCTTAGCCTGGCTCTGTTGGATCTTTCCATTGTATAGCAAAGCTGTCCTGGTCCTGCGAAACAGACAAACAAAAGCCAGTTCTCACTTTCTGTTGTTTCTCTGGCATTTCCATTCTGCCATGCTGGAGATGAACAGTAGAACTTTCTGGTGACAAGGTTGTGGGGGAGAGATGTGATGTAAGCAGAGCCATAACACCTTCGCCTGTTGCTGCCATTCCACCCTGCCCCATTATGCCTGATCCCAACGTGATGTGCTGCACCTATAGGGTTGCCAACATCCAGGTGGTGGCCGGAGATCTCCCACTATTACATCTTATCTCCATCCAAGAGAGACCAGTACCCCTGGAGAAAATGGCTGCTTTGGAAGGTGGACTCTATGGCATTGAAGTCCCTCCCCTCTCCAAACTCTGCCCTTCTCAGGCTCCACCCCCAAAATCTCCAGGTATTTCCCAACCCGGAGCTGGCATCCCTATGCACCTTGCTCCATGATCTTCTCCTTTGGGGGGGGGGCAATAAGAAATCCCCCTGGTTCTTAATGTCCCCCCATGTAAAAACTACCTCTAAATATCAAAACTCAGCACACATCAGGGATACAAATTCTACACTTATGTATGCAATGCTGTTTTCCACTTACAGGGACTTATTAAAGTAGGGGATCGTTTCAATCAGGACCAGTACATTTGACCATGGCACACTGCCATCACACTGCCATCTCTGTACCACCTCACTCTCCTGCACACATAGGTCCAAGATAGAAGCCCAATACAGATGACATCCCCCCCCCCCCCGTTCACTCAGCACATGGCGAGGAAGTGTGGTTACGAGCTCTCTGGCCCCACTCACTGCCTCCATGTGATCACCAAGTGGTCTGGAAGGGGCGAAAACATGGAGGAACTGCTTGCATGCACCCACACTCCTTGTGATTAGCTATATACCCAAACTAGTGTCACTTATCATTGGGAGGGGCATATGCGCAGGACCATCCTGTGTGCATTCAACCCATGCAGACAACTCAGAGATGGGGGTAGGGCTAGTGCACTCATGCTTGCTCTTCCTCCCGGCACAGTGAGTGATCACATGGGGGGGGGGTCATCTGTACTGGGCTAGAATCAGGCTCCTACAGTATCCTGTTTGATGGTGTCGCCCTGGAGAATCTGGACTCTCTAGGATTCCAGTGCCATTTTGGTGGTGGAGAGTGCTGTCAATTTGCAGCCGACTTATGGTGACTCCATAGGGTTTTCAAGGCAAGAGATGAACAGAGGCATTTTGCCAGTGCCTGATTCTGTGTGGCAACCCTGGACTTCCTTGGTGGTCCAAGTACTAACCAGGGATGACCCTGCTCAGCTTCCAAGAGCTGATGTGATCAGGCAAACCTGGGCCACCCAGGTCAGGGCAGCACCATTTTTGAGGGCCTGTGGTGTTTGAAGACTGTTTACTGATACTGTGGACCGCCAAAAAGACAAATAAGTGGGTTCTAGATCAAATCAAGTCTGTCCTGTCCCTAGAAGCTAAAATCATTAAACTGAGGCTCTTGTACTTTGGTCTGATTAAGAGAAGACAAGACTAGGGTTGCCCAGTCCCTCTCCACTACCGGCGGGAGGTTTTTTGGGCGGACCCTGAGAAGGGTTCAATGGCCAAAGCGGCCATTTTCTCCAGGTGAACTGATCTCTATCGGCTGGAGACTCAAGATGCCGGGAGAGTTGGCATTTAGAAGACCTGAAGGCACTATTTATTATTGTTGTTGTTTCCACTGCTGATAGCAGAACCTTCCTTTGTTCTTTCCTACAGGATGTGGATGTTGCTTACATGAACAAAGTAGAATTGCAGGCCAAACTGGATGCTTTGCAAGATGAAATCAACTTCATGAGATGTCTGTATGAGGCAGTAAGTAGTTTTGTTGTTTTCTGCAGGCACCTGGGAAAACAGAGGAGCTGAAATGGTTTTGGAAGGGGGGAATGTTCAAAACAGATTTGAATTTGCTTGCAAAAATCAATGATGCCACTGTAACCTTTAGGTATTTACTTTTCAGTAAGCATGGTTCGGATGAAAGCTTTGTACATATTTCAACAAAATGAAGTGGCAGCAAATATACTGGGATGTTTGCACTGATAACAGTTACCCTGTTGCTTCTCTTTTTCAAATTTCTCTTTTTGTGTGTAAGTCTCTTGCCTGCCATGCACTAATTCTTGGCGAGTCACTCTGTGGTACAAAACGGTTGCCTATGCGTGTTTCAGCATACTCCGGAATAACCAAGATCTAAAAGCCAGGGTGGGTTAATGCAGATGGAGAGATGGGGCTATGTAGACAAGAACAGATTCTCACTGGCTGGGAATGTTAGAGGCAGGAAGCAGGTTGAGCCCTCCACATCAGTGGTGTACCAGTGTGCACCTTTTATGAATAAATAAACACCCATAAATTGAATTGGTGCTTTCCTATAGTGAGAGCGAAACACATTCAATCCATTTAATGTACAGAGCAATACCACCAGACGGTAACATGGAGAGCAAAATAGCGCCCTCCACATATGACGTCAGGTGGCTTACCACTCACTGATAGGTATCCTGCAGAGGGTACAAGATGGACTACATCCCTTGAGATACCTGTTCTGTGTAAATACATACATACCCTACCTCTGATTGTAATGGGTATATAAAAAGGTACAGGTCCCCTGTTGCAAGCACCGGGTCATTCCTGACCCATGGGGTGACATCACATCCCGATGTTTACTAGGCAGACTTTGTTTTTGGGGTGGTTTGCCAGTGCCTTCCCCAGTCATCTTCCCTTTACCCCCAGCAAGCTGGGTACTCATTTTACCGACCTCGGAAGGATGGAAGGCTGAGTCAACCTTGAGTCGGCTACCTGAACCCAACTTCTGTTGGGATCAAACTCAGGTCGTGAGCAGAGCTTGGACTGCAGTACTGCAGCTTACCACTCTGTGCCACGGGGCTCCTCTGCACCACGGGGCTCCTCAATGGGTATATGGGTAGTGTATAATAATGGCAGTTAATTTTTTTATTCATTTTGGGATGCCAGAAAGACTGGTAAAATAATAACATGACTCTTTAGATGTGCCAACTTTGGTTCCCATTGCTATTAGTCACTTCTGAAAATATAGGCAAAATATTGGCAAAGTAACAGGTGAGTTAAGATACATCTAAAAGAAAGGTATGGTGGAGCTAATGTCTGCATGCCTTTTGCAGGAACTCAGCCAGATACAGCAGACCGTTTCCGACACCTCTGTTGTCCTTCAAATGGACAACAACCGAAGCCTGGACTTGGACAGCATCATTGCAGAAGTCAAAGCTCAGTATGAAGAGATTGCTCAGAAGAGCCGAGCAGAAGCAGAGTCTTGGTACCAAACCAAGGTTTGTTTTCGGGCATTAATTTCTCTTGCCAGTCTAAAACAAGTCTTCTAATTGGCCAACAGTCTGTGTGGTACGGCCACCTCCCTTTCTTTTATGGAGGCAACCTCTAAAAGATCTCCAAGCTTTTGGAGAAACCTCCATCAGTTAGCAAATGGGCCTTGGTACAAAATATTATCTTGCTAGCTATAACAAAATTTGACTTTCTCTTCTTTCTGAATGCCAGTATGAAGAGCTGCAGATAAATGCTGGGAAACATGGCGACAGTCTACGAGACACCAAGACTGAGATCTCTGAGCTCAACCGTGCAATTCAGAGGCTACGAGCTGAAATTGAAAATGTGAAGAAGCAGGTAAGGCTAAGAAGTGTTTACAGGATTAACCTTTGGGGAGAAACCATTCCCTGGGACATTTCAATATTTGTAGAGCTTGGTCTGGTCAGCCCCTGAGCTGGTTGTTGTTGTCAGCCAGCGTGGCATAGCGGTTAAGAGTGGCAGACTCTAATATGGAGAACCAAGTTTGATTCTCCTCTTCTCCACATGAGCAGTGGACTCTAATCTGGTGAACCGGGTTGGTTTCCCCACTCCTCCATATGAAGCCTGCTGCGTGACCTTGGGCTAGTCACAGTTCTCTCAGAACTCTCTCAGCTCCACCTGCCTCACAAGGCATCTGTTGTGGGAAGGGAAGGTGATTGTCAGCAGCTTTGAGACTCCTTAAAAGTACAGAAAAGTGGGGTATAAAAACCAACTCTTTTCCTTCTTCTCTGCAACTGTGTAATCAAAAAACAGCTAAAACAACGTTTTAAGGAAGACAATCAGAGTCAAGAAAGGCTCTTGCATTTCTAGACCTCTGCAAGCCCATTAGTGAAAGTCTTGCAAGTAGGGTTGCCAATGATGGGTTGGGAAATTCCTGGAGATTTGGGAATGAAGGCTGGGGATGCTGGGGTTTTGGGAGGGAGGGTCCTCTGAGGGGCTAGTGTCATTGGCTGAGACTCTTTGGGGAATAGCTAGCATTGGTGTGCTTATTTGGATCCATTTTGCTGTTGAGGACTTCAAATTTTACAAAGTGCTCTGACTGGGGTGGGAGGAAGTTTTGACTGTGATTGGCATGACTGAGTTACCATTGCTGATGGCCTGAGTAACGCCTGGCATCAGTGGGTCAGAGATGAGGTCACCCTGTCTCTGTCTTTCATTAGGTTTCCTGAGGAGTCTGCATTACAAGGGACATTCCTAAGTTGCTTGAGAGTTTTGTTTATTATACTGCAAGGCCATAAATTGTGGCCAGGGCATTGAGGAGCATCAGAGAGTCACAGGAAAGAGCCTTAGTCAATTCCTGTGGGAAACAGGCTACTCCCTTCTTCACTGGCCTCCAAATTGAGCTTAGCCTGATCTTGGCTACTGTATTAAAGACGGAGTCTCTCCTGCATCCAAGATAGCTAAGGTTGCCAGCTCTTGGTTGGGAAATACCTGGAGATTTTGGGAGTGGAGCATGGGGAGGGTGGGGTTTGGGGAGGGGAGGGACCTCAGCATGGTATAATGCCATTGAGTCCACCCTCCAAACTGACCATTTTTTCCTAGGAAATTGATCTTGATTGTCTGGAGATCAACTGTAATAGCAGGAGATCTCCAGGTGCCACCTGGAGGTTGGCAACCCTACAGACAGCATGCCTGATAAGTCAGGAGGTCTCAAAAACATGCTTACTCGCATGGGCAAGAGGGTATCCTGGGGGTAACAAGTATAACAGGGCAAGAGGTCACATCAGCCCTAGGAGCCTAGCATTACATCTTAGTGCTTCTGTGTATCAGGCCTGGTCCAGAGAGAACAGGCGGCAACTCTAGGGTTCTACCCTAGAGTTATGTGGATTCTACATGTTGAATAATGCACTGTCAATCGACTTCCAATGCCTTTTAACAATTGTTTGTAAGTTGATTTTTCCATTTCACACATTAAAATCCAGCTGCAAAGTGCATTGAAAGTGGATTGAAAGTGCATTATTTGGCACATGTGAAAGCACCCTATAAGCACTATGTGGAACATGCTAGGCCATTACAAAGCCTGGCTGCAGTATTTGTGATAAGGGAGCGGTTGTGAGGACTGGCCTCTCCATGTGGGGCCTTCAGTGGGTCAACCATAATTTTCACAATTGGGGCAGTCCTTTTTTTGCATGGCCATGATGATGTAAAACATGTTAGGGAGGAGGAGTGTGGCTGAGTCTACTTGCTGTCTTTCGAGTTTTGATTTGGGAGAGGCACAGGTCGCCCCCATTTGCGTTGCGAAAAGGTACAATTTCAGGAGGACTGTATGTGTTTCTGAATGTGTAGCTTGGCCCATGTTCTGTTTGTACTTGACATGGTGAGGGGGAAAGATCCCGTATCTTGACCACTTTAAGTCCTATTCATCTGTGCTCTTGCCACCTATGACAAAACACAACATCTTCTTCTTCTTGAATGCCAGTAGGAAGAGCTGCAGGTATTTCCCATGCTTTTCAGGCTTATCCTTGGCCCCTTAAGGGCTAGTAACTTTTATTAAAAATGAAAGCTATGATACCCAGGGAACAAAATTCTGGGCCAATTCTGGATATTTTCTGCACTCCTGTGTAATCATGACATACTCACTGTCCTGACTACACCAGGACATTTTAAGGAAGACAATCAAACAGAACAAATATGGGAACTTCATACAAAAGGTAGTAGGGTGGGATAGGATGGCCTGTCTGTACAAGCTTTCTTCTTTGATGATGAGGCATTGCCTCTTGATTTCAAGACTCTATGGAATCCATACCTGGTTCCCTAATCACAGTTCTTTGAATGTCCACCTTGCCTTGCAGTGTGAAAAGCTGCAGGCCTCCATTACAGAAGCTGAAGAGCGCGGTGAGCTGGCACTCAAGGATGCAAGGGACAAACTTGCCGAAATGGAGGTAGCTATGCAGAAGGCCAAGGAGGAGATGACTCGTCTCTTGAGAGAATACCAAGACCTGATGAACGTCAAGATCGCGCTTGATATTGAGATTGCCACCTACAGGAAACTGCTGGAAGGAGAGGAGAGCAGGTGGGTGCGACACGCAGGAAGGAGGCGTACAGATTCTTGCTGAAAACAATATGGGGGGGTTTAGGAAGGAGCGTTTGCCTTGAAATAATGTTGTTGAGGTTCCTTTTTTTAAAAGTGAGATACAGAGACTCAGGTGGCCTGTCCAGAATTCCAGAAGTGACAGGCAGGAGCATTTTGTAGTGGGAAAGATTATTCAGTCTGTCTTAACCTCAGATGAAACCTCTTGATTATTATGAGTTGTGGTTTTTCAGTCCTGGTAGAAGCCTGCTGGACTGGAAAAGGTTGCCATTAGGCTGTGGAAACACAAATTCTGACGGGAGTTTGTCATGGTCCTAATTGGGGGTTGTAGCCCACATGCATGAACACAGGAAGGAAATGCATCTACCTTAGACCATGTGCACGCTCTGTTCTTGGGGTGTGATTGTATCATGCCATATTTCAATTGCCAAAAGTCACTTTGGACCAGTGTGAGCAAAAGTAGTGTGCACATCTAGACATCGATAACCGGACAGGCTGAAACACTTATTCTTAATATGAGGATTGTTTAAGAATACCCTAAGAACTACCCTGCAAAAGCTAACTCCATTGCGAAACAAGGAACTCACATAGGTCTCCCTGCATCTACCCTTATCGGTTCTCTCCCTTGTATGATACAGACTTCCATAGACCAATAAATCCCTGACAGTAAATGTCTTAAACCTTCAAGGGATTGGCTAGTATTGATTGTGCATTGCTGTTATCTGCATAAGAATGCCTGATTGGATCCACAACCTAAATCCTCGTTTCTTTCTTCCACAGAATGTCTGGAGAATGCCAGAATGCCGTGAGCATCTGTAAGTAGCAATTGTGGATTCAACTCCTTTAAAAAGTGGTTCTGTCTTAAAAGTTGCTGTGCTTTCAACTTAGTGTGCATGCCCTGCTGTGCCAGTACAATACCACAGCTTCAGCCAGAAGCATGCGCCAGCACAGCAACATGTGTCGATGCTGCTTCAATGACAAAAGCTACCACTGTCAAGTGCTTTGCAGTAAATAAGGGCAAGGCTGAAGCATCATCAAACTAGGTGTAGAAAGAGCATGGAAGGATTGAAATGGTGAACACAGATTTCCCTGCGCACTATCACATATTCTTGTAGGATACCAGAAGGTCAGCTGTTTTGGTGCAACTCTGATATGCTGTTGTAATGGGTCATAAAAACTAACGAGCTAGTCTACATGCTACAAATGCCATATGGAAACTTCTGAAAGCAACTTTTGGTCGGTGGTTGTAATACTGGCTTGCTGAATGATTCGCCCATGAATCAGCCATATGGAAACTTCCACAGGTGCAACCTACCTTTCCTCCAACAACGCCACAGGGTAGATCTGACTAAGTAATGATGATTTGCTAAAGCAACCCAGTGAGCTTGGTGGCTGAGCAGGACTTTTAACTCAGGTCTCCCCGGTCAATGCCCAGCACTCTAAATACTATAGGTTTTTATCACATCAATTCTTATTTCAGTGGTTGACCAAAAAATTGCTTTTGGATTGCTTTGTCACAAAACATTACTCACAAACCAGGATTGAACTCTCATCATTAAAAGGAAAGTTTGGTTGAACACATGAGGCTGCCTTATACTGAATGAGACCATTGGTTCATCATGGTCAGTATTGCCTACTCAAACTGGCAGCAGCTCTCCAGGGTCTGAAATAGAGGTTTTTCGCATCACCCACTACCGGATACTTTTAACTGGAGATACTAGGGACTGAACCTGGGACCTTCTGCATGCCAAGCAGATGCTCTACCACTGAGCCATGGCCCCTCCTCAGAGAGGGTCTGTGGGTTCTACTAAGCCCCAGAGAAGCCCTGACTGAGATTAAGCCCTGGGGAGTAGAACTAAAGTGAATTATAACCCCCACACACACACACACCCCATACATGGCAACATGATGATTGTTCATGCGTGATATGATGGCCATTTTAACAGTTCAGACTTTTAACAAAAATAAGAACATAAAAAAAGCCCTACTTGATCAGACCAAGGCCCATCAAGTCTAGCAGTCTGTTCACACAGTGGCCAACCAGGTGCCTCTAGGAAGCCCCCAAACAAGACGACTGCAGCAGCACCATCCTGCCTGTCTTCCACAGCATCTAAGATAATAAGTTCCATGTGACTCTCCACTGCAAAGTTATAGCAGCAAGTGTTTTAATGAGAAAGCCATAGAAGTCCACTCATAAAGATAGGATTTGGAGTAGGCATGGGGTATATGGAAGTATTTGACTGAGGGCCAAAGTGAGAAAGTTTAGTCATAGACATTCGCTGGCCATAGTAGTCCAAAATGTCTTTATCATATCCTTGATTTTCTTCCCTTCCAGCTGTAGTTGGTTCTAGCAGCTCTGGAGGTGGATATGGAGGTTATGGAGGCGGGTTTGGAGGAGGATGCTACGGGGGATCTGGGGGCCTTGGTGGCTTCAGCTCTGGCAGTGGAAGAGGCATGTGCAGCATAGGAGGAGGAGGAGGATATGGTTCCAGCGGAGGCACCATTGTGAAAAAAACTACGACATCATCCACCACTGTCAGGTCTTCATCCAAGAAAGTGTAAGAAATGGAAGCAACGACAACACAACTCCTGGATGAGAGATGCATCTTCTGCCATCTGATGCAGTGACCCTAGCCACTCCCCCCACAATCTTTTTGGTACTTTTCAGAGAAATGAACTTCATTTCTTATGACCACTATGCCTGTTCTTCCAAAATAACCTGTTGCCCTTGCATTCTTTGTTCTTCACTCACTGTTGATGCATTTCATGCCCTCGTTTACAGATTAGATACCCATTTGCGTTTCCACCAATGGACAATACTGCATTCAGTTAACAGATGCTGAACCTACTAAAGTTGTGTTTGCATGGGCAAAAGCAAACAGCCTTGGGTAGTTCTGCAGGGGGTTAGTTAGGACACTGTGCTATACTCCTGAACCATTCTCACATTGCTTGGGTATACCCTTCCCATGTGACCACCAGGAGGATCATGCTTATCCCAGAATTGTCAAATAAAGAGATTGTTGTTCTCCCTATGGTGATTTGAGCTTTTCTGGGAGAGAATGACTCTTAGAAGGTTCATGTGAAGAAGCAATTCCAGGAGTAGGGGCATACAGTTCTCTTCACACTTTAAAGTGTGTTTCATATGCAGTTTGGTCCACATTGAACCTCCTTTGTCACTGAGAACCGAAGAGGAAAAAATGTGAATTGAATTAAAATAACTGTCCTTGTGAACATGGCCTTTTCATGCCAATAAATATCCTACCTGGTACTCTTCCGTGACTACCCACCTGCAGTTTTCCTAACAGTGGATTTTCAAAGGAATATGTAAGATACCTGCAGCCCAAACCTGTAGAGCTAGAACTCATCCAGTGTTAAATTCCAGTGATTTTAATGAGAGAGTTCAAGAATGTGCATAAATCTGTCCTGTTGAAATCAATGGGATTGACAAGTGCTTCGATGTGGCTGGATTGTGTTCCAAGCATGCTCTTTTTGTAACGGCCTTTTCCTAGCTGATGTTATTTTTGGTGGGGATTTCTTTTCTCTGGTGTATGAAAAACTGCATCTCATTAAACTCTATGTGAAGACAAGGTTGGCATCTTATGGATTTTTGTCAAGAGCTTTTCTGTGAGATAGTGGTGTAATGGTGTCAGCTCCTTCCCTCTCCTAAGGGAACTCTGGAAATTCTCATCTGAAAGAGGGACAGAGAGCTCAAACAGAGGAATTCTCAGCACCTGTATCAAACTGCAGTTCCCACAATTCTTTTAGCGAGTGGCATACCAAATTGGTATACAGGTGTCAAGAGGCGTCTCTCTCCTAATGCAGAACAAACATGACTATTTGGGGTACTTTAACAGTTGGGATCTTTTAGCCTGGGGGGTTCCCAACGTGGGCATCATGATGCCTGCTGATACCTTTCTTGAACCCTCCTACTGTTTCTAGAAAGGTGGGGCCAGGTGGGGCTTTTGCACAGCAAGGCTTCCAATAGGCCATTTGGACATTTGATTGGCTGTACAGATTTTTAAAAACACTGGTTTGGCAGCCGCTGCAACCACAGCTTGAGGATCTTTACTATGTGACTGAAGATAAGCTGCAGCAACCATTTTATGGATGACTCCATCTCCCATGGCAGCCATTGTGTGGCTAGCTCTGCCTCCTGTAGCAGCCATTTTGTGGCAGTAGGGTTGCCAACCTCCAGGTGGTGGCTGGAGATCTCCCGCTACTACAACTGATCTCCAGTCGATAGAGATCAGTTCACCTGGAGAAAATGGCCGCTTTGGCAATTGGACTCTATGGCATTGAAGTCCCTCCCCTCTCCAAACCCCGCCCTTTATAAAATACATGCCCAGGGAAATGTCGATCGTCACTTTGGAATCAGGAAGCAATTTTTTCCCAGGCCACTTTAGCCAGGGATCCTGGAGGGTTTGTTTTGCCATCTTCAGGACATGGAGCAGGGGTCCCCGGGGGGTATGGGGAGGGAGGTAGTTGTGAATTTCCTTCATTGTGCAGGGGGTTGGACTAGATGACCCTGGAGGTCCCTTCCAACTCTATGATTCCATGTGAGCAATACTTTCAAATATGTGAAATATGTGAGCAATACTTCAAAAAAAAAAATCTTAGTGGCTTAGGTTGCAACACCATGATCCAGGTGGAGGCAGGTGCATGAGAAAAGAAAGCCACGACAACCTTCCCTTTAATGGGATAGTAATACTGCTATTTTCACACTGAATCACCTTCTGCTGAGACTGCTAAATGAAGGACGAGTCACTCTCCTTCCTTTTGTAACCTTATGCGAACAAGTGCTTAACCACCCACAAGGAGTAATAAAAAATGTGCTTCCCTCAAGGAATTCCTCCCACTCTACTGACTTCGCAGTTCCAGATTTTAGTTCCTTTGCATCAGGTACCCAACATAGGAGAGCCAGTGTAGTGTAGTGGTTAAGAGCGGCGAACTCTAATCTGGAGAACCAGGTTTGATTCCCCACTCTTCCACATGAGGTCTGCTGGGTGACCTTGGGCCAGTCACAGTTTTCCCAGAACCCTCTCAGATAGGGTTGCCAACTGCCAGGTACTAGCTGGAGATCTTCTGCTAATTCAACTGATCTCCAGCAGATAGAGATCAGGCCACCTGGAGAAAAATGGCCGCTTTGGCAATTGAACTCTATGACATTGAAGTCCCTACCCTCCACAAACCCCGCCCTCCTCAGGCTCCGCCCCAAATGTCTCCCATTGGTGGCGAAGAGGGACCTGGGAACCCTACTCTCAGGCCACGCAGAGGCAGGCAATGGCACACCACCTCTGGACGTCTCTTGCCTTGAAAAGCCTATGGGCTCGCCATAAGTTGGCTGTGACTTGACGGCAAGCACACACCCAACACAGAAAGACCAACCAAGTCAGTGAAAACAAAAAAGGAGAGGGACTTGGATGGATTTTCCTCTTAGCACAGCAACCTTGCAAATTAAATCAGAATGAATTCTCACTTCTTATTACCAAAACAAAAGTTAAAGATCCATGAAGAAGAGAGCATAAGTGCTCATATATGTTTGCCATTTTGCATAGACTGTGCATCAAGTGTGGAGGGTGAGACATGTGGCAGCATATAAAACTAACACCCGAAAAAAAACAATAAATAGGGTTGATGGTTTTGGCTCGGGCAAAGTTTTCTGGCCTGCTGTTGCCAGTTATGGAGCCAACATCAAGATTTGGGCACATCTCACCATTTGGTGGTTTGTTCATTTATTTCTACAACACCACCCCGTTTGTGGCACTTTACAGAGGGGAGGGGGCAGCTCATAGCACATAATGAGCCAGGAATGTCATTACATTGCTGACAACATGGTAACATCACTTCTGATTTAACTCTATGGTTTAACCATAGAGTTTTGGGCAAATGCTAGAATATAGCCCAACATGATAACATCACTTCTGGGTTGTGCTTGGGGTTGCCTGCCAACTGGTAGGAGGGTTGTGTGTGTGAGGAGGGACAGAAAATGGCCACTTTGGCAATTGGACTCTATGGCATTGAAGTCCCTCCCCTCCCCAAACCCCTCCCTCCTCATACTCAACCCCAAAAACCTCCGCAGTGGCGAAGAGGGACCTGGCAACCCTATTGCCCATATATTAGATTACCACTTTCCTGCAAACTGGAGCTTTTCTCAGGTTTAAAGAAAGATTTGTCTTGTCTGTCTATGGCTCTGATCTCCAGATCGAAGTATCCACAGTTAGGGCCATGCTGAGAATTATATATCTTGACTGATGTGTGGAAATGGGCAGATGAAGGTTTTCATAGCATGGAAATAACATCACCTGATAAATATGATCCCACTAAACCTTTTATTAAGCCCGGGCCTGGATGGCCCAGGCTAGACTGATCATGCTAGATCTCAGAAGCCAAGCAGGGTCAGCCCTGGTTAGGGTTGCCAGATCCGGTTTGGGAAATACAAGGAAATTATGGGGGTGGAGCCTGAAAAAGGTGGGGTTTGGAGAGGGGAGGGACTTCAAAGCCATAGAGTCCAATTGCCAAAGTGGCCATTTGAACTGATCTCTATTGACTGTATATCATTTGTAATAGCAGGAGATTTCCAGCCATCACTTGGAGGTTGGCAACCCTTGCCCTGGTTAGTACTTGGATGGGAGACCACCAAAGAATACCAAGGTCACTACGCAGAGGAAGTCAATGACAAACTATGATATGCCTCAATTACCTCAATTGCCCAATAAAGTAATTCAGGAGAGGTTATCAGGATCAAACAGTTCTTTTATTGGCCAATAAAAGAATAGCGCGTGTGGAGATGCCTTTAAAAAGCGTCAGAGCATTCCACCCAGAACAAAGAAAGACATCGTGTTTTATAGACTTTAGCATGAAGGGCACTAATCAGCATTACGTATAACAATCAGAGCCAATACCCATTAGAATCGTGTGTGTGTGTGTGTGTGTGTGTGTGTGTGTGTATACAACCATTTGCATAACCTATTAACGTGGTCTTAAGGCGTTCACTTAGGTGGCTATATGATCTCTAATGAAGAAACAAAACTTAACATTCTTATCTGACACTTCTGGTGTCTTCAATCTCTGGTCTAGGCCTTGTTAAGGTGGCTAGCGGTACCAGCCGAGCAAGGATGATCTCACTGGCACCTGATTTAGTAATGGCTGCCAGCTTATGCTAACCCAGTGATCACACACTAGTGAATCTGAACCAAAGATTAATTCTTTACCCCTTATACATGGGGCAGTGCCTTTACATATGTGTGCAAAATATATATGTGCCTGATGCTGTGCTCTTATACCTGAGCATAGCACCTCATACACCTGTGAGTATTCATACATGTGAAAGAATATATGTTTTCCCATAAATGATGTTTATAGGCACTTCAACCACCACGTTAATAAATCTGAATCTGAAACCACCTCTGTTAGTCTCTTGTAGGGTTGACAACCTCCAGGTAGTAGCTGGAGATCTCTGCTATTACAACTGATCTCCAGCTGATATAGATCAGTTCACCTGGAGAAAATGGCTGCCTTGGCAATTGGACTCTATAGCATTGAAATACCTCCCCTCCACAAACCCCGCCCTCCTCAGGCTCCACCCCCAAAACCTCCCACTGGTGGTGAAGAGGGACCTGGCAACCCTAGTCTCTTGCCTTGAAAACTGTACTGGGTTTCTATAAATTGGCTGCAACTTGATGGCACTTTACACACACAGATGAGTAGGTTGCCAGGTCCCTCTTCGCCACCGGTGGGAGATTTTTGAGGTGGAGCCTGAGGAGGGCAGGGTTTGGGGAGGGGTGGGACTTCAGTGCCATAGAGTTCAATTGCCAAAGCGGCCATTTTCTCCAGGTGAACTGATCTCGATCGGCTGGAGATCAGTGGTAATAGCAGGAGATCTTTAGCTAGTACCTGGAGGTTGGAGAGAAAATAAGTACCAAAAACAACTCATAGAATGCAAACAGAATTTAGTGCAATTGAAAAAACGTGCAAAAGTGAAACAAAACAACAGACATCACTATATGTACAATGGGAAAAATATATACGTAGCTCCCAAGGAGTCTTCAATAACGCCTTCTTAAACGTAATTATGACTCCCAAACGACTTCATACGTGGAAATTCGTGGAGAAGACGGTAGAAATAATCAAAATCGGGTTGAAACGCAGTCCGGATTAACGTAACGTTTTCACCACCGCGTTGGTGGCTTCATCAGCACACCGTTCAATTATCGGGAGACCAAGCTCCTTTCATGAGCTTCAGTTTGACAGCAAGACTTCTTTGCTCCAGCATTTACAACAAGAAGGCATTATTGAAGACTCCTTGGGAGCTACGTATATATTTTTCCCATTGTACATATAGTGATGTCTGTTGTTTTGTTTCACTTTTGCACGTTTTTTAAATTGCACTAAATTGTGTTTGCATTCTATGAGTTGTTTTTGGTACTTATTTTCTCTCCAATTCCCCTTAGTACCAAGTGCCTTTTTTCTCCAGCAGTACCTGGAAGTTGGCAACCCTACAGATAAGCTTTTCTTGAAGGAACATTTTTCTTGTTGGCAACTATACAGAATTTACTTCCTAGTCAGCTATTATGGACTTCGGCAGGAGAAAGGGGGCAGCCTCTGAATCCCGTTTTGTGTAGTGTTCAAGAGAACACATTTTTCTCCCTTGGAATTGAACCCAACCAGGTTTCAAGTTTCCTTGCCCTGAAGAATTTGTAATCTCATAGATGACTTTATAAAACAACCAGACAAGTGCAAGGAAGGAGACGAGTGCTTGTTTAATTAACTCTTTGACATGGTTATCTAATTTACCACAGGCCTTGTCTGGCTGTAATTCCCTTCTGCAGCAGCATCCAAATCTTCCCATCTGCACTCTCGGACGGTGTTGAGCAAAACTTCCCTATTTCATTTCTTTTTAGATTGATATTTATGAGCGGGGAGGGGAAAGCAGCTGCGAAACTTCCTGCATTGTGCAGGAGGTTGGACTAAATGACCCTGGGGGTACCTTCCAGCTCTGTGTCTCTACGTTTCCATATTTTTGTCAATCATGTCAGTTTTCTGCTGTTTTCTGCTGTTTGCTTTTAAGGAGTCCTTTCTAGTGTGGGTGCCAATGGTACAGTCCTTGTGTGCAATGTAACCAGTATTTACATGAACAACATATATCATTAAATGATGGGGTACAAATAATGTATATTGCTGACTTATTGATGCACAAATGATGCCTAAAATGTGTACATTGTATGGAAATCGTTTGATGGGAGAAGACCAAAAAATAGTGCTAAAATGAAGGGTCATAGCATTTGGTTCGCACAAAGGAGAAAAAAAAAACCTAAAACAGGGATTAAAAAAAAAATCAAAACAACAAGGAAGAGTCAGAAAGCATTTCTATTCTCTAAGTTACATGCTCTTTTAAAAGGCTGATTTTAAAAAATTGTTTATACCCCACTTTTCTCACTAGTGGGGACCCAAAGGAGCTGACAGCACTATTCTCCTACACACAACCTCAGGTTAGGCTGAACGAGAATGACTGCCCAAGATTACCCAGTAGTAGGGTTGCCAGTAGGGCTGTTGATTCAGTTCAGCCCGAACAGAAAAACAGCCGAATTTCTCTCAATTCGGCGGTTTTTCAGTTCGGACGAACCGAACTCAAAAATGGGGGGGAACCAGGGAGCCGAATTGGCCGAGTTCGGGGTGTTCCCGAATAAATTCGGCCAATTCGGGCCCTTTCCCCCACCCCACGCGCCTTCAGGGAGCTTCCCTGGAGACGCGGGGGTGTCCTTTAAACAGATCTGCGCCTCCCGGCTGGGAGGCGCAGATCTGTTTAAAGGGCACCCCGCGCCTCTCCAGGGAAGCCCCCTGAAGGGGGACGGGGTGCCCTTTAAACAGATCTGTGCCTCCTGGCCGGGAGGCGCAGATGTGTTTAAAGGGCACCCCGCGCCTCTCCAGGAAAGCCTCTCCTGTGCAAAGCCGCGTGCGGCACATTTATGTCACTTCTGGGTTTACAGCAGAAGCGCCACATCGCGCAGGACGTTCTAGCACGCTAACCACCCAAATTCTGTGGAAACCATAGAGTTTTCAGGGTGTGTGCTAGAACATCCCTATCATGATGCGGCGCTTCCGGGGTAAACCCAAAAGTGATGTAATCATGCCACAAGTGGCCATGCGCAAGGGATAAACAAACTGAAGAACCTCTCTGTTCAGCCCAGTTAATTGGTGGGCATATGGTAAGTCTACCCAGTAGAGTTGCCAGCTCTGGGTTGGGAAATACGTGGAGATTTTGGGAGTGGACTCTGAGGAGGGCAGGATTTGGGGAGGGGAGGGATGTCAGTAGCCATTTTCTCCAGGTGAACTGATTTCTGTCTCCTGGGGATAGGGGTGCCAACCTCCAGCTATTAGCTGGAGATCTCCTGCTGTTACAGCTGATCTCCAGCCAATAGAGATCGGTTCACCTGGAGAAAATGGCCACTTTGGCCATTGGACTTTATGGCATTGAAGCCCCTCCCCAAACCCCACCCTCCAGAGGCTCTGCCTCAAAAACCTCCTGCTGATGGCAAAGAGGGACCTTGCAACCTTACCTGGAAATCAGTTGTAATAGCAGGAGATCTCCAGCCACCACCCAGTAAGCTGCCATGGCATGGTGGGGACCAGGTCTCACAGATCTTAGTCCAACACTTCAACCACTACAACAAGATGTAACAATTGGGCCAAACTAGATCTAACAATTGCAGATCTGTGTAATACAACTAGGTCACTGCCAACTCCATATAATGCAAGGGGCCTGTGGGTGGTTTGAAGCCCAGTTTGGGTGTAAGGTAGATAGGTAGAGATGTCTACCTACCTTACATGTCCTGCTGGCAGCCCTCTTCCTCCGACACACCTTAATGGGCTGGCAGGGGAGAAATGGAGGGGAAATCCTCAGTGCAGGTGATGCAGTGACATCACTTCCAGCACAACTCGGAATGACCTCAATGCATAGGGGTGACGCTAGGCTTACCAGGTCCTGTAGCTCCATCGGCGGGAACTTTTCTTGAGCATGCAGCGTGCACCTGGCATGATGCGTGCGCTCATCCCGCGTGATTCACCTACGTCACTTCCGGGTTTGCTCGGAAGTGGCGCGGACACTCTATCAATCTCTGCCGAAACCCTCTTCAAACCCCGCCTTCCTCAGGCTCCACATCAAAAACCTCCCGCCGGTGGCGAAGAGGGACCTGGCAACCCTCCCGCCCCCCGCAGGTTTTTTTCCAGTTCTTTTGAGACCACTTTTACCCAGATGTTTTTCTGGAAGCCCATTTTGAGTTGGCTTTTCCCTGGTACGTATTGTTTCTATCAGTTTTCTTTGTCCCACCCATCTCCAGCCCACTTTTCAAAGAGTAGACTGTCATCATTGTTATACCAATCCCTCTCCCCTCCAAGACCAGTGATTTCAGGTTTTTTTTAAGGCTATAAAATATCAATATAACACTGTAGTGTTGTAAAAATAGTTTATGCAGTTTCTCTGAATTCACAGCTTTCATTTAAAAAAGTAAGTCTCTAGCCTCTTGCCTTGCGGGGACATAAGGGAAAAGGCATATCTCCACAAGAGAAGGAAATAGAGTCTTGCTTAAAAAGTTGAAAGCTGGGAATTCAGAGAAACCGCTTAAACTACAATTACAACACTACAGTGCCATATCAATATTTTACAGCTTTTAAAAAATGGCAGGTGCTCTGAAGCCACCAATAACGCGTCAACAGTACCCTCCATTGAAACTCTTCATTATTTAAGGCACAGTGCAGAAGAAAATAATCTGACTCCAAAACTGTGAAAAGGCAGAGGGAGAGTAGATAGGTGGAAGAATCGAGCTCAAACCAATTCTAACGCTTGTGGATTGACTCCCATGAAAATCAGGAGTAACTCCAGTGTGCGGAAAAGGTCTGGGAGTAAGTGACTGGCAGAGAGATTTTGGGTGGAAAGGATGGTTAGAGCAGGGTCCGTTCTAGTATTTGAGAGTTCCTGTTGATGGATGATTCCTCTGTAAAATTCGATGGGATTATACCATAAGGAAGCCTGCAAGAACAGCTTCGGCAGGATGGTTGCTGTTCCATTTTCTTGTGAATAAAATGTATGAAACTATTGGAACAATGACCTGTGTGTTACACACATTGCAAGCATCTCTGTGTAAGAAAGAGCCAATGTGCATTCACTTTGCAATGGAAACTGGGACCTGTACCTGGATGAATGTGGGCTTAAATCACACATTCGGCTGTAAACATGTTGAATATAACATAAGAATTACTCAGTGCACGTATACAGAGAACTCAAGTGTGTACTATACACAGATTCACTGTAACTTGTAAACTGTAACTTGTAAACAAGGCTTGAGAGAACCGCGGCCTGAGGCCCTTGGCAATCTTACCCATCTCCAACAAAGAAAATGACTGTAAGAAGACACGGCCACCTTTAAATATCTCTAAGGATGGAAAAGCTGATATGGAAAGAGGTATTCCTGAGATGTACCCGATCCAAGATGTTAACAATAGCTTGTATTGTTGTTTCCCAAATGAATTGTTTTCAGAATTCTCACATCCTATACAAGCAAGCAAATCTGTACCAAGTAACAAATCTTTGCAACAGGGCTGCTTGGCAAATAAATTCCATTAGTAGAAAATACTTTGCATACCAAAAACCAGGTATCCCCTGATAATGTAGAGAACATACCTTTTAAATAGCTCTGCATTATCTCTTGTGTTTACTTGATTTGTTTGCTGTCAAGTCACAGCTGACTAATGGCGACCCCGTAGGGTTTTCCAGGCAAGAGATGTTCAGAGGTGATTTGCTGTTGCCTGCCTGTAAGTAGCAAGCCTGGGCTTCCTTGGTGGTCTCCCGTCCAAGTACTAACCAGGGCCAACCCTGCTTACCTTCTGAGATTTGACGAGACTGGGCTAGCCTGGGCACTTGGATGTATATATAAGTGCTTATGTACATATTTGTGTTAACATTCTGCCATGACTGATTCATGTGCTAGAAGTATGGATGGGTATAATGGATCTGCCAAGATAACAGGCATTTTTTCTGTCGGGGGCCTTCTGTTTTTATTCATCTATTTACAAAATGTATACCCTGCCTTTCTGCCATCTTCGGGGCCAACAAGGTAGCCCACACATTAAAAACATACATAATAGAAACACATAAGTTATCATTAATGGACACAGGTTGCATGTAATTGTGTTGGTTGAAAGCAAAATCCAAAACCAAAAGTCATGTAATACTTTTCAGTAGGACCAACCAAATAATAGGAAACAATCTGCAGGCTTCTGAGTCTTCCAGAACTCTTCTGCAGGATAGATATCAGCCAGTTTGCATGTGGAGGGGGATGGGAGATATTTCAGGCCTTGGTATTACAGCCTTTTGTCTGCATTCTGTCTAGAACACCATGCAGATTTAAATAGATAAAATGGTGCTAGATGGAGCTAGTATAAGGCTGCACTTTTGGCCTTCTAAGAGGAAGCAACCTCCCATTGAAATTATAAAAAACAATAATTGATTATTTCCCTTTCATTTTATCCCAAATTTCCTCCAAGGAGTTCAGTGTTGGGAGAGACAAATGGAACACTTGCTTTTTGTGCAGAAATGTGCTTTATTTGTAATATTTCAGAATAGCAAAACATACAATAATATTGTCGAAGGCTTTCACGGTCAGAGTTAATTGGTTCTTGTAGGTTATCCGGGCTGTGTAACCGTGGTCTTGGAATTTTCTTTCCTGACGTTTCGCCAGCAACTGTGGCAGGCATCTTCAGAGTAGTAACACTGAAGGACAGTGTCTCTCAGTGTCAAGGGTGTAGGAAGAGTAATATATAGTCAGAAAGGGGTTGGATTTGAGCTGAATATTGTCCTGCAAAAGTAATGTGCTAATCATTGTCCTGTAAGTATCAAGATAATGTGCTAATGAGGGTATGGTATGTTAATATGGAACCATTGTATCCTGAAGGGATCTGTTAATGTGTGTAATCCAAAGCTAATCTGTATGGCTATATTCATCCCCATACTGTCTTAAAACCACAGTGAGTGACTGTACCACTTACTCTCTCAGCATGTGTCATTGAACTAAAATAAATCCAAATAAAAATATAGCAACTTAGATATACACCATCACAGAAACTGGAGGGAATCCATAACCAGTCAATTAGTCAAGATTATCTCAGATGTTGTTACTTCTTGACCTTAAAACATGCAAGTACTCTGATGCCACAAGGATGCTAATCAAGAGCATTGCAGTGAAAGGAATTAAGACTGATTAATGTAATTGCTCACATTGTTCCATAAGTGGTTCCAGGGAGACTGCACTTGTTAGTACTTGTTCACTGTGTACTCCATCACTGAACAGAGTCCCCTACACAATTGCTACCCCACCATACTGGCAGTATCTGCCTGATAAGATGTTACTGTGCAGCTCGAATCTCTTAATGGAGATCCAAATGCTCCTGGAAAGAGGTTTTTTTTTTTTACATCTCAGTCCCTACTGTCATTCATGCACCATGCACAGGTATGCATCATGAACAGGTGGCCTGTGCTTCCTTACACAGTTCAATGGGAGGAGGAGGAGGAAGAAGAAGAGTTGGTTTTTATATGCCGACTTTCTCCACCACTTATGGAAGACTCAAACCGGCTTACAAACACCTTCCCTTCCCTCCCCACAACAGACATCTTGTGAGGTAGGTGGGGCTGAGAGAGTTCAGAGCAAACTGTGACTAGCCCAAGGTCACCCAGCAGGCTTCATGTGTAGGGCACCTCTACTTTGGGAAGCTGCCTTCTCTGTCAAAATTCACCAGGCAGCCTTCTCAGTAAAATGCACAGAGAAGCCATTATGCCTAGCAAAGCCTCATTGGAGCTCTTGGGTCTACAAGAAACAGAACGGCAAAGAAGAACTGGATACTTCATCCACAAAAGAGTGGGGTTTTAAAGTCACTGTGATCACTTCTTTATCATCATACTCGAATGTGCATTAAAAAAAATACTGATCATAAGCCAAATCTAGAACATTCTTCATTGAGTTAATATTCAAGGTGAAATAATGTAAAACGTCAGTAAATATTCATTGAGTTCAATATTCAAGGATGAATAGCCATTCCTCTTCATAGATAAGCTAATGGATCAGTGATAACGCAGGCTATTATAGCTTTGAGAGCACCTTCATGGTAAATACATTTCATCATAACAAACGAAACAATACATTTCATAATGACTTGCCTCATACTCCCGTCTTTCCTTTTGTCACAATCATTTGGCAGCTAGTTTCTTTCTTTCTTTTTCTTTTTGTACCCCTGGCCTGTCTAGCCATTTTTAGAAATGGTGTTTGCTGCCCAATGCCTGTCTTTCCATCTATCTCCCCTTTCTTCATTTACCTGCTCACCTCTGCATCCATCCCATCTTTCTAACCTTCTGTTTGTCACAGACGCACACTCCCGGAGGATATCAGTCTCCCTACCCATTCCACAAAGACAAAAAAAAAAAAACCCAGCAATAAAACATTTATTGATTGTTGCATGAATGCTCATGCCACAATGGACTAGATGATCTTGAAGGTAAAATGGAATATTTGGTGGTTCTTGCTGCTGAGGAAAAAAAAGAGAGCAGCTTTGGAGTTGTAGCTGTCCACCATCCTCTATCACCATAATAGCTGAAGCCCTCACGCCAGCATCTCTACTCCGTTTCCTTGTGCTGATGTCTTGGTGTATAAGTAGAAATGTCCCCTTGGCTGTTCAACGCCAGATGATTGTCATCCTTGCAAAATCAGTGTCCGCAGTCTAAGATTCATTCTCTGCTGAAGCTAGATCCAAAATGAAAGGAACTGCTGCTATTGCAAGAAGAGTTTACAGATGCCCATGCAAGAACCCAGATATATCCTCTATGACAACTTTAAAAAAAATTACTAAGGCAATGCAGATCCTCTTTGAACTGCAAGTTGAGAAACTACTCCTAGGGAGCCAAAGGCAATTTTCCACACAGCGGGCAGATTTAGGGTGTAATCGCGGGTGTGCTTTTGGAGTTGTGAAAGCCGTGCTATGGTTTGGCATTCGCTAAAGCGGTTGCCTGCCATGGGGTTTTACAATTAGAAATGCAGATGAAGATACTGATAGATAGGACCTCCATTGAGACGGAAAGGTGATGCACTATGTCATTTAAAGATTCTACTCCTTAGACACAATAAGCAAGCTTAAGATGTCTTAGTCACGAAAAACCTCTTGCATGATCACTGGTCTTCATCACCACCATCCTCTCTCTCTCTGTCTCAGCACTGAAAGGGTGTGCTAATGGGTAGGGTCAGTGTTTGGTAAACTGGAGATGAAGATCTGTCAACCACACCAAACCCATGAACACAATAAAATGATATCCACCTTCCCGCCCATGCAAAATCTAGCCCAACACCTCCCTGAAACAAATAAAAGGGAGGCTCTTTCCAGCTTTCTATTCAGAGGGACTTGCTTCCCTTGGGCTCTGCATGCATCTTTCCCTTTCTGCATTACAACTACTAGGCTTGATTATTTTCTCTGCTGCCTGTTCAACTTTGAAGACACAGTGATGTCTTTCCAGACTTATTCATCCTCCAAAGGGAGCAGAAGGGGCTACAGCTCATGTTCTGCTTTTGGTGGTGGCGGCGGCGGCGGCGGAGGTAGACGTAGCTTTTCCTCAGGCAGAGGATTTGGCGGTGGCGGTCTCAGCGGCCAATATGGCAGCAGAAGCCTCCATAACTTAGGTGGGACCACAAGGATTTCCTATGGACGGGGCTACGGGGGAGGCATCTGCGGTGGCTATGGCGGTGGAGGATATGGTGGTTATGGAGGTGGAGGAGCAGGTGGCTATGGTGGTGGTGCCTATGGTGGCTTTGGTAGTGGTGGTGGTGGTGGTGGTGGTGCTGGCTATGGACGTCTTGGTGGTGGCAGTATTGGTGGTGGTGGACTGAGTGGAGGCTATGGTGGTATGGGTGGCGGTGGTATGGGTGGCGGTGCTGGCTTGGGTGGATTTGGAGGAGGCCCTTTTGGTGGCCCCAGAGGCTCTTTTGGAGGACCTGGAGGCTTTGGCGGTGGGTCAGGAGGCATCCATGATGTCCAAGTGGATCCTAGTCTTCTGCGTCCAGTCCGTGTAGACATTGATCCACAGATCCAGCAAGTAAAGAATCAAGAGAAAGAACAGATCAAGGTCCTCAACAATGAATTTGCCTCCTTCATTGACAAGGTGAGTTGTCAAAGAAGCAAGTGCTACAAGTTTGATTCTTCCTTTGGATGGCATGTCAGGTTGTTGTTTTTAATTGAGACAACTTGGTTTTTAATAGCTGAGCCCAAGTGCAATTTTATATAATTTTAAAAGTTTTATTTGGAAATGTGAACTCTGATTTCTACATTTCTCCATACCTCACTGGGGATTAGACAAACTTTATTCTCAATAGAATGTTCTGAGACTAAGAGTTTGCCATCTGTAGATCGAGGTGTCTATAGATAAAAAATCTATTCGCATCAGCTGATGCATTTGCACTAGAAATTTCTAATTGTTTTGAATGCAGCTGAATGGTAGAAAGCAAGAAGAGAAGATCTTCTGATTTTCCCCAGCAATGTTTAGCAAAATGGAGGAAAAAAGTATGAAGTATTTTCATTAATTGATTCTCAGAGTTATAGAGTGGTTCAAAGCCCAAGGAACTGTCACAGGTAGAATACTTTGAGGCTTAAAACCTAAGCCAACATCTGACTGACAAGGATGTTTCTTTACAAATACAGGTTGTGTTGTGTTTTTTTTTTGCTAAAGTCACAACTGACTTATGGCGACCCCGTAGGGGTTTCAAGGCAAGAGCTGTTCAGAGGTGGTTTGCCATTGCTTGCCTCCGTGTCACGCCCCTGGTATTCATTGGAGGTCTCCCATCCAAATAATTGCCAAGGTTGCTGAGAGTGTGTGACTGGCCCAAGATCACCCAGCAAGTTTCCTACCAAAAAATATGCCTAAGGAGAAAGTTGGGAGTTCCTACTGTGTCAAAATATCTAAAGCATTTTGAGAAAACGGTCGGAGGCGAAAGTACTCAGTATCGTTCTGATTTAATTTAAACTTAATTTGTCACTGCATTTTGGCTAAACTAGTCTTGCATATATAACCATAAATAGTACATGGCCAGAACCATTTTTATATGCTCACCTACCCATGCATGTAGGGTTGCTAACTGCCAGGTAGTAGCAGGAGATCTCCTGCTAATTCAACTGATCTCCAGTCGATAGAGATCAGATCACCTGGAGAAAAATGGCCGCTTTGGCAATTGAACTCTATGGCATTGAAGCCCCTCCCCTCCCCAAATCCCACCCTCCTCAGGCTCCGCCCCCAAAATCTCCCGCCAGTGGCGAAGAGGGACCTGGTAACTCTACATGCATGCCAATGCTGGTCATTTGTAGCCTGCAGTTAAAAAAAAAAGGACAAGCATTTATAAAGTCTTCAGGCCTGCTTGCCTGCAGAAGGTTTTTACTCATCCAAGTAAGTGGTCATTTGCAAACGTGGGCTAAAGCACAGTTCTGAGTTGAATCTTAAGGTTCCTTCTTGAGAAAAAGAGAAGACATTTGAAAGAAACCCTGAAGAGTTTTGATAAGAGTAGTGAAGTTTCTTGGAGGAGTGGCAAATCCATACATCCATAAAATGTTACCCGAACATTCCAACCATGACTCCCCACCCCACATTTAATGTTAATAAAAGAGAGAAATGGGATATAGATCAGAGCTCAGCCTCCTTGACCATGACCTTTCTAGTGAAATTCAGATATTGGTTAATGGGCTGGTTTTGTTGTCAACGCTTGTCCTCTCCCAACATACTGTGAGGACAAACTTCTGCAGTGGCTAAGACATCTAACCTCTTGGGTTTCAGGTCCGGTTCCTAGAGCAGCAAAACAAGGTCCTGCAAACCAAATGGCAGATCTTACAACAGCAGTCACAAGGACAAGGCCCAAGGATGAACCTGGATGCGGCCTTTGAGAGTTTCCTTAATGGCCTGAGGAGGCAAATCGAAGGAGTCCGTAGCCAAAGGCAACAGTTGGAACCAGAGCTTCAGAGCATGCAGCACTACGTGGAAGATTTCAAGAACAAGTAAGAAGCAAACATGCATCTGAGTGTAATAGTGTAATACATTTCACACTTTCAAAGGGTCATAAATAGGGTTGTCAGCTCTGGGATGGGAAATACCTGGAGATTTTGGGGGCTGAGCCTGAGGATGATGGGCTTTGGGGAGGGGAGGGACTTCAGTGGGGTAGAATGCCATAAAGTCTACCTTCCAAAGTGGCCATTTTCTCCAGGTGAACTGATCTCTGTTGCCTGGAGATCAGTTGTAATAGCGGGAGATCTCCAGCCATCATCTGGAGGTTGTGCAGCACTAATGGCTAACTAAATAACCTTACTAAATACAAAATCATTCAGTTCTATTTTTGTCTGCAGCAATTATTATATAAATTTGCTATCTCTTTTATTCCAAAGTGTAACTACAAAACATAAGGTTGTAAAAGGACAGACACTTGAACATACATTTACAACACCAAATACTGGAATATGCCAATGATAGCCACTATAAGATACAGAAAACCTGGGAAACAACTTATCCCATATGGATTGCAGCAAACCACCTTGCTTAAATTGTATGAGCCCAAAACTGATTATACAACTAACAACTGGAAATCCTAAAGTCCAAATCTTAAGTATTTGAAGATAGAAGCTCTATGAGCTGAGGTGCTATGCAGTCAGGGTAGCCAGTACTGATCTTAATAGATCAATGGTTCTTCATATCATAGCCACATTCCAGCACCCAGTTAAATATGGGCCATTAGCCCATGGATTTCAGAATGCTTAAATGATTTCAGTATGCTTAGATGATTGATGGGCCAAAGGTTTATTATAAACCCATTGGTTTTCTTCAGCATAAACAAGTACATATACCAGAGTAAGGTTGGTTGCTACTGGCAGGCTGGTTCCATAGCTTGTGGTTCAGCAGTATCCTGCCGTAAACCACAGTGCTAACAGTGGCAATGGGTGTGATGGCATTGACTCCAGGTCTAGGGTGGATAAAAGGGCCCTTACAATTGAGTTTAAGAAGCTGTTGGTGTGTCAGCACATTTCATTCCCATAATACACATGGACAGAATGCTTTGGCTTGCGTTGGTCTCCTGCCTCCAAGCGAACTGGCAGGAACATCTGTGCTGTCTGCAACCAACACTGTTTAATTCTCATACGATTTCTGGGCTACTTTAGGTAAGGGCGCTTTCAGACTAACCTACCTCATAGGGTTGTTTTGAGGATAAAGTGGAGGACAGGAGAACAATGTCAGCTGGTTTGGGTCCCCAGTGGGGAGAAAAGCGGGATGTAAATGAAGTAAATAAGTAAAATAAAAACTGTTGTCTGAGCATCGCTAAAAAAATGATACTGATGATTAATTTTACTTCTTATCAAACACACATTTCAGTCTTGCTCTGAAATGGCTGTATAATTCCGCTCCTTCTCACGGACCATTAACGAAACAAACAAACAAAAAAACCCCCCAAACCATCAGTCTAGGAAGAGATGAGGAAAAGGCTGACAACTAATGCACTTCTTGCATGGAAATGTGTGGAAAATTATACATTTCCTACATGTATCTCATGATGCATGATGTCCATGTTGTCTATTTTGCGGTACAGAACCCCTTGGCCAGTATCCTCACATTGCCAATGGGGGACTGACAGTGAAGTCCTAAGCAGAGTTGAATCCTTCTATGTCTATTGGACTCATTGGGCATAGAAGGGTGTACTTCTTTTTAGGACTGCACTGGTCTGTGAAGGTGATCCAATTAGTTGACATGCATGCATGCCAAAGTACACAAATTCATGCGTAGGACATGTGGTGACACAGATGCAAGGTGCATGCAAAATCCCTAAATATAATACCTTGTTAACCAATTCCTTGCTCGCCAGCCACTCCGAAGTCACAAGCGGCAACTGTGTTCCCTTTCATTTGTCTGCTCTTAACAGCAGGCTTGCATCAGCATCTGTCAAACGTATGAATGCTCAAGCCAAAGGCCATGGCATCTTAAAAAAGAAAATTGATGTAAAACTTAACGACACATCAAGTCTGCATTATGAAATGATTCATTCACAATATAACCAACAACAGTGCAGTGCATTCACTGAATCATAGCTCTGAAAACATAATGCGCTTGGTTCTTAATTTTCCTTGCAGTCAGGGACTTGCATTAAAAATAAATGCTTAGGCTGGACATATCAAGGGTAGTAGGAAAAGTGGCCTGATGCACATTTTAATGACTGCTTTAGAGATCCTGAAACATGTATGGTGTTTATTTTGACCTCGTTGTACTCATCTTGCATACCTGAATCTTCTGTTGATGATTTGAAGAGTAGCCTGACAGATGAAGAAAATAAAAACTTAATATTGCAAGAAGAACTCAGGGTGTGTTTTTTTTAATTTCCTTAAAACAGGTATGAAGAAGAGATCAACAGGCGTACCACTGCTGAAAACGAGTTTGTGGTGCTGAAAAAGGTGAGAGGTGGAATGTGGCTGCATGCTGTAAAACAGAGAAGGCGTAACCCAGCGGTAGAATTCAATAGGGCATCAAACCACACTGTCCAAATGTCTAGATGCATTTGTTTTTAAGGAGGGGTGGTTTAGAGCTGATTCAATTATGTTGGTGCAATCTTCTTATGGGACAGTCAGGACTATCCTAGGCAGTGTGGCTCCAGTCAATAAGCCCTATGATTTCAGTGGGTTTAACTGGAGTAAGTCTAAATTGACCTGTGCAGCATACCTTCTCAGGATGAATGTGGGGATTTCTCACTGGTATGCCACCCCGAATCAGAACCGTCTTGTGTGCGGAAAGCTGGCATGGATAGTGGAACTCTAGGCCACATACTTTCTCCTTGACATCCTAGCTCAGAAAGAAGTTAATACGGTGGTGGTGGGAGGACTTTCCATCATCCACATCCTCCCCTCCCCATGCTCCACCCCCAAAATCTTTAGATATTTCCCAAACCAGAGCTGGCAACCCTAGTTCAAGCATTTTAGAAAACACTGTTCATGTACTGTGCCCTGCGCATTCAAATTTGTACAAAGGCCAGGGCTCCCTGCCTGAAATGAGAAGCAACGGGTTCACTCCAACTAGAAGTCACACCATCTTCTGATTTAGGAGCCCCTTTCCTCTAATCCTACAGGTGGGTGTGTCTGAACGCAGCCAGTCACTAGACAAAGAAGAGTAATCTGCACATGTTTAGCAAAGCTTATCTCCACGATCTCAAACTCCAGGGCTCAATTCTGACACTGGGAAGCAGAGTCTGAAGCTGAGCCCTGCTGAGTTACGGCTCAAGCAAAGCCCTGACTAAAGAGCCAGGAAGGGAACATGAAAACACTCTGTGCGGACATGCCCAAGATCTGCCATGTGAGTTGCAGCAGGAGATAACACCGTGAAAAATGTTAAGAATATGTTCTTGCTTTTTTCTCTTGCAGGATGTGGATTGTGCCTATATGACCAAGAGTGACCTGGAAACTAAAGTCGGTGCTTTGGCGGATCAGATCAGATTCCTAAGGGCTATATATGAACAGGTAAAAGAGTCCGCTCTGTTAGCTACCTGGGGCTTTCTTCCCAACCCCCTTCCAGTCCCCAGATTTCAAATTTGGCCTCATGAAAACCCACAGTCTTTTCTTAAGATAAATTACATATGATAATGGGCATGTATCATCTCAAATAGTTTGGAGAGTAGAAGGCAGGGAATCAAAGGAAGGCTGATGGTCGTAGTTGAGGATTAGATTAGAAGGGCATGCACCCAGTGTGAATAGTAAAGGACACAAAATGTCACTCCTGATTACCATTAGTTGTACATCTCTTTGTGTCTTCCTTTACCTGCACAAATCTCTTCCCCCCCCCCCACACACACACACAATATAAGCTTCTACGGCAGAGTGGGGATTCGAACCTGAGCCTCCCAGATTCTAGTCTGACATTCAAACTGTTACACTACTCTGGCTGTCTCATTATTTTTCTCATTCAAGTGGCCATCTACATTTTATTTTCCTTGAATGGAAAACTGGGGCAGTGATGGGTAGGAAAGAGCAGAGGTGAAGCAACCATGACCGATTGATGGAGATACCTTTGGTCCTTTACAGGAACTGTCTCAGCTACAGACAGTAGGCCAAGACACCTCTATAGTTGTGAGCATGGATAACAATCGTGACCTCAACTTGGAAGGTATCATCGACGAAGTAAGAAACCAATATGAGGAAATTGCCCGCAGTAGCCGAGCTGAAGCCGAAGCCTGGTACCACACCCAGGTAGGTAATGGAGCAGAGACAGGAGAGAAAAGAAGCCCAACATGGCTGGTGAAGCCTGTCCTTTTCCTTCTAAGGAAGGAAAAGATGGTCCAAAGAAGGCTAAAGTCAGGGCTTGTCATCCCCAGTTCTTGGCCTGACTTTGGTGTCCTGCAGGAGAACTGATGGCACCACCACACTATACTAACATTGGTCAAACGTTGGTAGGACCCCATTTTCTATCAGCAGAACAGAACTGTCCTGCCTCCCCCTTCCCGCTGTACCCCACTGATCTCCATGAAATCCTGCTCCTCACCAATAGGAGACTCTGAGGAACAACCTGAAGAGGGCCTGCAGCAGAAAAGGGGAAATAGGGGGAAACTGCTAATTTAGTCTGGATCCAACCCGGTGGCTTCCTCTTTTCAAATTGCTTCTTGAGAACTACAGTGCTGTGGAAAAGGAGGGGATTTGGGGTTTTCTTACAGACATTAGGGTTTTCTAACAGCAGCAAGGGGTACGATTGACAGTTTCGGTCGAGATAATTTAAAACTGTTCAAACAACTTTGGCATGAACAGTATAGCCACAAATGTTTGCACATTGTGGCAGACGGCCAATGGCCCTCTCATTTAAGAGCTCATGGCATATCTACCATGTCAGTGCAAAGTGATATAATAATAATAATAATAATAATAATAATTCCTTCTCTTCAAGGAAACCTATGAGCTTTTGCAAAGGAGACATCTCTATACTCTCCCCGACAGTCACCCTGATATAAATGGTTTCCAGACTGCGGTTTCTATTGTGACCCATATATTTGAGTGAATGGGGTGACATACAGAGGGATCTTCGGATAGTTTTTAACTTGTGGTTTCTGTGTAACAGTATGAAGCTCTGCAGAACACAGCTGGAAGAAACGGGGACAGCCTACACAGCACCAGACAGGAGATTCAAGAGCTGACCAGAGGCGTCCAGAGACTGCGCTCTGAAATTGAACATGCCAAGAAGCAGGTATGGAATATGAGCTTTCCAATAGGTTTAAGGCTGAAAAGTGACCTTTTTTGTCTCCTGTTGAAAGGGGCCATAGCATAAAGGCACAGCAGGTTCTTCGCATGTAGAATGTCCTAGGTTCTGTCCTCAACGGTTGGGGAAAGTTCTTTGCTGGAGAGCTATTGCCATTTGGAAGAGATCGTTTTATGACTCAGCAACTTCATCATGTTTGGAAACAGTCTGAAGCCTGCCTATCTATTTTTTTTAATTGCCCGTCTAGTTTCTCAACCCTTTGCAATGTGGGAGGTGTTCTGAAAAACATCAGCAGATGCCTCCTTTGGCTATTGCATCACATTGGGCAGGCGTTGTGCACACAAGATGAATTGCACCGAGCCAGGTGTGACACTGTTTGAAGTCGCATTTCCTTAAGAGGCTTAAGTGGCTAATGGTCCAGAGTGTGGCAACTGGTATGTGGAGCACGGTTGCTGCCATAAGTGTTGCATCAAATGATTGCTTTGCATCATATGGAAATGTACCATGCTGGGCTCCAGTAAGAGCTAGAAAAGACTTGGGAGAGATGCTGCTGATCAGTGCTGGGTTAAAAAAACCCTGGCCTGTCTTGCTACAAGACAGCTGCTTATAGCACTTCCATGAACAGTGATGGACTAGGATCTGAACAGTGCCAGTGGATCTGCCTTGCATGCAGAAGATTCAGTCCCCAGCATCTCCAGTTAAAAGGAACAGACTGTAGGTAATGTGAAAGACTGAGACTCTGGGGAGATGTTGCTGGTCAGGGTAGATGATCCTGACTTTGATGGACCATTGGTCTGACTCAGCATAAGGCCGCTTCATGTGAGCAAGGGTCAAATTCCATTTCACCTAAGAACTCTTTGGGTGGCCTTGGGCAAGTCATGTTCTTTCAGCCTTAACTTCCTCACAGGGTTGATGTGGGGTTAAATCGGAGTGGGGAGCTATGTGTGTTTGTGAAGTGCCGTCAAGTCGCTACTGACTCATGCCACCCTCATGAATCAGTGTCCTCTAAAATGTCCTATCATTTACAGCCTTGCTCACCTCTTGCAAACTGAGAACTGCAGTGGTTCTTGTAGGTTATCCGGGCTGTGTAACCGTGGTCTTGGAATTTTCTTTCCTGACGTTTCGCCAGCAGCTGTGGCAGGCATCTTCAGAGGAGTAACACTGAAGGACACTGTCCTTCAGTGTTACTACTCTGAAGATGCCTGCCACAGCTGCTGGCGAAACGTCAGGAAAGAAAATTCCAAGACCACGGTTACACAGCCCGGATAACCTACAAGAACCAATGAACTCTGACCGTGAAAGCCTTCGACAATATTGAGAATTGCAGCTTCCTTTATAGAATAAATCCATCTCATGTTGGCTCTTTTCCTGCTGCCTTCAACTTTTCCTAGCGTTATTGGCTTTTCCAGTGAGTTTTGTCTTCTCATAATGTAACCAAAGTACTAGCCTCAGTTTTGTCATTTTAGCTTCTGCCCTAAACTCCCTGGAGGAAAGGTAGGATAAAATGTGATAAACAGCTCTAAATCTCAGATTAGGGAGAAAAATGTGATCAACTGTCTCTTAGCACATAAAAGCACTGCTAGGAAGAACATGCCAAGGGCTGTACAATGCCCTCTTCATTTAAAAAACAGTTTCATTTTATAATAGTCATTAAACAGAAGTACAAATTTTAAAGCAATCTTGGTTTAGTTGCCTGCAAAGAACAATTTGATTTAGCAATAGAAAAGATTATGTGTCATCAGGACTCAATTCGATTTGGGGCTTGCCTGAGTTCAGCCCTGCTGGCACATGACAACAGCAAAGAAGACATTTCTAACTATGCACAGAGTCTTTCCCTCCCCCTAGAGCATCTCCAGCCAGTGCTCATGCACCTTGATATGGGGAACGAGGCTTCCAAAGCATGGGGGTATGGCTTTCATTCAGACTTCAGCCCCTGCTTATCAGCTCTTTAAAAGAACAATTTCCCTAATGTTTAATTCATCTAAAGAGAGGTCCCATAGCCCAAGCTGCTCTTAGGGTTGCCAACTCTGGCTTGGGAAATTCCTGGCGTTTGGGGCAGTGCCTGGGGAAGGTGGATTTTGGGAAGGAAGCTCAGCTGGGATGTGATCCACAGAGTCTGCTCTCTGAAGCTGCCGTTTCCTTCAAGTGAAATTTAGCCTTGAGCATCCCCCACGTAGTGAAAAGATGGGCAATATCATCCAGGTGGGTCAAAGCCCAACACAAAACATGTAAACCAGAATCCCAGAAGAGCATCTCATACTCTCTAGATGATGCCCTAGGAACTTCAGGCCAAGCAAGACAGGACCACCATTCCTAGAAATTGGCTGGACATAATTTCAGATCTCCGAGACAAACAGGGGAGTTGGTCAGGTGGTTCAAAAAGGCTAAGCAGAAGGACTTTCCAGGGGCAGACAGGAGTTAGACAACCAGGCCAGCCTTGAAACCTAAGCCAGCAGCTCCATTTCCAGAGAAATCAGGGCTCATTTTTCCTAGGAGGCTCATAATCAATGTACCACTGGCCAACAAACAACAGGGAGGGTTGAGACACTACTAGAACAAACAGGACTAGCGAAGGTCAGTCAGCCCAGGGATTTCTTCCTGACAGAAAGAGACCCATGGTGGAAATCAACATTCCTCCCCCTCCTCTCCTCTTCTAGTGTGCTCAGCTGCAATCGGCCATTGCTGAATCCGAGGAGCGTGGCGAGTTAGCCTTACGGGATGCAAAGCAGAAGCTGGATGAGCTGGAGTGTGCTTTGCAGAAGGACAAGGCAGAATTGGCTCGCCTATTGAAAGAGTACCAGGATCTGATGAACGTCAAACTGGCTCTGGACATTGAGATTGCCATGTACAGGAAACTGCTGGAAGGAGAAGAGAGCAGGTACATTCCCTGCAACCTTTTCGCATGGGGACGGTTGGAATAGAGCCAGGTCTTGTCCTCAGGGGTGTTTGACTTGATTTCAAAGACCACTGGATGTCAGATTCAAGTGTCAGGAATTCAGCCAGGATTAGGCAGATATTCAGGGAGCACCTTGCAAATATTCAGCATCAGCATTTTAGACAGCAAATTTGTGTCATCTTGGAAAAGACATGTGTTTTAATTAGTTAATTGTCTGCCTTTCTTGCTAAAACTCAAGGCAGATTACAGGACATAAAGTGGTGCTATCAGACAGCATAAGTTTTGCCTTCTTCTGTAACTACCTTTGCACTCTTCCACCACCACGGAATGAAGAGTGTTCTGTCTATAAAATTATGCATGGTTTGGAGAGAGTGGGCAGGGAGAAGCTTTTCTCCCTCTCGCATAATACTAGAATGCGGGGTCATCTGCTGAAGCTGGAGGGTGAGAGATTCTAAACTGATAAAAGGAAGTATTTCTTCACACAACGCATAGTTGAATTGTGGAACTCCCTGTCCCAGGATGTGGTGATGGCTGCCACTTGGAAGGCTTTAAGAGGGGAGTGGACATGTTCATGGAGGAGAGGAGTATTCATGGCTACTAGTTAAAATGGATACTAGTTGTGATGCGTACCTATTCAGGATTAGAGGAGCATGCCGAATATATTAGGTGCTTCGGAACTTAGGCAGGATGGTGCTGCTGCAGTCGTCTTGTTTATAGGCTTCCTAGAGGCACCTGGTTGGCCGCTGGGTGAACAGTGCTGGACTTGATGGGCCTTGGTCTGATCCAGCAGGGCCTTTCGTATGTTCTTATGTCCTCTCTGCTTATACATACTGGTCTAGAATGGGTGGGTTGATTGTTTGGGGGTGGGCAGAAATTGTGGTTCAACCCTGATGGCTTTTTGGTCCCATGCACTCCTAGTAGAATGGTTCTTAATTCTAGGAAGGACTACTATCACCCAAAAATACAATTAGGACTATAGGAGCAATTATATTTTCAGTCAAGGGGGCATTGTTTCAGTGAATGACATCTGTTTCTTGTTCCTAAACAGACTGTCTGGCCAAGGATCCCAAATTCACGTCTGTAAGTAGATTTATACCTTTTCCATCCTTGATTTTTCAGTTATTCTTAAGTCATGAAAGTGTGTGTGAGCAGGCCACTAAACCTGTGCTTCTCTTGCAGCTGTAAGGAGCAGTACCCACCGATATGGCGGTGGTGGAATCGGCAGCGGCGGAATCGGAGGCGGTGGACTTGGAGGTGGAATGGGAGGCGGCGGACTCGGAATGGGAGGTGGAGGACTCGGAATGGGAGGCGGCGGACTGGGCGGCGGAATGGGAGGTGGAATCGGCGGCGGCGGAATGGGCGGCGGAATGGGAGGCAGTGGAATCGGCGGCGGAATCGGCGGCAGCAGCTGTGGTTATGGAGGTGGAAGTGGAGGCTACGGAGGTGGAAGTGGAGGCTACGGAGGTGGAAGTGGAGGCTACGGAGGTGGAATTATAAGCGGAGGAGGTGGAGGCATCGTTGGTGGTGGCTCGGGAGGTTCCTGCAGCGGAGGAGGTTTCTCACGTGGTTCAGGAGGCGGTTCCAGAACAACCATAAGGAGAAGCACCACATCGTCCACCAAATCTGGTGGAGGGTATTAAGTCCCAGCAGATTCAGGAAAATGAGCTTCTAGTGGCAGCAGCACAACACCTTCCACCCCATCCTGGTAATCCAGAAAAGAACAAACTGTGTCCTGTTTTGATCCTCAAAGGAAACCTGCAACAAGGCACCATCTTCCACCTTGCTTCTGTTGCTTATCACTTAAAACATGACCAATGGAGGAATGTTGCCAGTAGAGAATGGTAGTAAAATAAGCCAACGGTTTTGTCATTTATGATAGCAGCTAGAAGAGATTTGATTGAGGTCCATAGATCATGCATATGGCGGTGCCTCATTCAATATGCTGTATATTTTTGGCTTTTTTGGGGGGTAGCTGCCAAACGGCAATATGTATTAAAACAATCTTTCCTTCTCTTTCTTGAGGCTTCTCCTTCCAATAGTTTGTTCTCTTTGGGTGCTGCTGTAATTCCATATTCCAGGAAATACCGTTGGGATTCCACTGTATTTGCCTGTGTTCGTGTTTGGACAAGCCAAAATTGATTACTGAGTTAGAATGACTTGTATTTGCTTGGAATTATCTAGGTGACTAGATAATTTTGTGATAATGAAAGGCACGTGTTACTCGATGTTCACTATAGTAGAGTATCACTGTTCTGCAGAAGAACACTGAATAATATTTACATCATTTGGAAAGTTGTCTTGTCATGAATATAATTCTTATGTCAATTTCATTTCTTATGTACCTGTCTTTGTTTCTCATGGTTTGTTTCCCATTTCCTTGGGAAGTGACCATTTTCAATAAACTGCAGTCAAATCAGTTGTTGTCTTTGTGTGTTTTTTTAATGGTAAGGCTAAAACAACTTTGAGGAATACGTATACACAGTCTCTTAAGTCAAATTTGGCTGCATACACTTGCTATTTCTTGCAATGCAGCCCTATGAATTTAGCACTGCTGAGTTCAATAAGATTTACTCCCAAATAAGTGGATAATAGGATCTAATAATAGGATCTGAGAATTAATTCAGGGTGGGATTTCCCCCCCTTCTCATGGAAAGGTTCTCCTTGTGGATGATGTATGATTTATGTGTTTAGAAAGAAATGCAAAAAGATTTAATTTGTCAAATTACTTTATAATGACCTTAAATTTCATCAGTGTGAATTATAATTTAAGAGAAGAGAGAAGGCGGTTTAGTCTGGCCCCAAAGCTGTTTCCTGACCCAAAATAGCCCCGAAGGACATTACTTCCCCACTGCGGGGGCCGCATGCTGGAAACCCTGACCCAACTTGTTAAAAAAGTAACATTTAGTTTAGTCCCAAAGCTATCCAATAAACATATGGCTGTAGTGATTAAACCTCGGTCTCCGCAGTCCAGTTTTAACACTCACTCCATTATACCACATTGGCTCTGATGCATTTGTGACAGTACTAGTCTACCACATGCATTATGTTCTGTCCCTAAGGGGTTCTTCTCCTGTTGCCAAGATTACAATACCCATATACATGCCAAATGCATGAGGGGCCATGTCCCCATGGCACATGTTTCGAAGCCTATGACAAGTATGACCCTAGGCTTGCCAACCTCCAGGTGGTGGCTGGAGATCTCCCAGAATTACAATTGGTCTCCAGACCACAGAGATCAGTTCTCCTGGAAAAAATGTCTGCCTTGGAAAGTGGACTCTATGGCATTATACCCCTCTGAGGTCCTTCCCCTCCTCAAACCCCACCCTCCCCAGGCTTGACCCCTCCCAAATCTCCCAGACTTTTCCAGCCCAGAGCTGGCAACCCTACATGGCCCGTTGCAAATTAATGCGCTTTAGAAAATATCAATAGCTGAAACAAAGCTTTAAATAAGAATAGAAACTCCAACAAAGCCTGAAGCTCAATTTAAAATTGGTCTCTGGCACATCGTTTGCTGCCTTACATTTGTCCATAAGTGTTACTGGAAAGATTAAAAGGTGTCCTTAATATTGGCTTTGAAAATACCCTAGGCCCTAGGGCATAGTAATTAAGGTCAAATAACCATACATTTTATATTAAAAAGCAGCCAATTAAGGAACCTCTTGTTGTTTCCTAAGCACAGATGTTTCTGCAAATAAAAGGCTTAGGGTTGCCAGGTCCCTCTTTGCCACCAGCGGGAGGTTTTTGAGGCGGGGTCTGAGGAGGGTGGGGTTTGGGGAGGGATTTCAATGCCATAGAGTGCAATGGCCAAAGCGGCCATTTTCTCCAGGTGAACTGATCTCTATCGGCTGGAGATCAGTTGTAATAGCAGGAGATCTCCAGCTAGTACCTGGAGATCGGCAACCTTAAAAAGGCTGCACATTGCCTCTGTCACATTGGGCTTTGTATGGTGTCTTCAGGAAGGGAGATATAAAGCTGGGGAAACAGCTGACAAGAAGGCCTTTTTGGTTGTTTATGCATGGGTACTTTCACTCACGTTCACCCCGTATTGTCTCGGTTGTTCCTTGGAGTTCTGCATGAGTTTTCTGTCCATTAGAGATGTCCTCGTGCCCAGCCCTCACAATGTCCGGGTCATCCCATTCCTCTGTAAACCCAACTCTTCCATCTTCCCTGAGCAAATCCAGGGTGAAATCTCCATGCATAAGGCAAAGTGCTGGGCACACAAGCTTAGTTTCGCTCACAGCCAATTACAAAGCCAAATGTCCAGAGGCGGGGAGCTCTTTCTGAGCAGAAGAAAAGCTTTTTAAAACCAAAGCTTGGATTTTCCCACCCTTTTTTTCAGATTGCTCTGTTTTTGTTTTATGTTCTTAAAAAAGTTTTTTTATGTGGCAGTTGGGTTGGAGTGAGGGAACTTTTCTCTCACTACAGCCAATTACAAAGCAGCATTTCAAGGGGTGGGGATTCTAATACTTCCTGATTTGAGTTTGGAGACTGCTGGTGCATAGACTCCCAACAAGAAAGTGTGGGTCCAGCGAGCAACGAACCTCAGGTAAAACTCCCATGCATAAAAGACCAAAGGGAAACTGGGAAAAGTTATTGTGACAGTCCTCTTGTAAGACTGGAGGGCTGCTGCCAGTCAGAATGAATTATATTAACCTTGCTAGGATAATGGTTCAATTCAGTATAAGGCAACTTCATACGATCGTACATCTACATTGTATAATTTCTTCTGTTGTCCAAAATGTGGTTCTTTTTGTTTGTTGAAGAATTGGAGTTGTCTTTGACTGGGGACAGGGAACAACAGGGTTGTGGAGATTTGTAGCAAAGAGAAAACGGTAAGAAACCATAGAGGGCAATGCAATTCTTCCCTTCAATGACTTGCATCTGGGGACCACAGATTACATAGAAGACCAGTTTGCCATGTGAAAATGTGGGGAAGCTGAAGTCAATTTTGCCATCTTGGTATGTGTTCTTCTACATTTACAAATGTGATTCCATTTAAAAAATAGTATCTACTGTGGGACACCTAGTGGATAAGAGCAAAACCATCTGGCATAAAAATGGCTTTTGCAACACTCTTCCCAAGTACTTTTAAGATGACTTTGTCAAACATGAGGACTAGAAGCCTTCATTCAAAAATATGATGTCTGAGATTCTCAGAATTTCTGCATTTTGTGTCCGATGTTAACTCTTTGTCTAGTTGTGGTTGACCGTGACTGTCAAGAATTACGACATGCCAGTCCCAATGTTCACAGCAGTATGGTAAATTTATTACCATTATCTCCTGGATTTAATGGACAGTTCATCAAATACATTCCAGATCTTATCATCTGTAGGATGTCCTAATTGCGTCATTATTTTACTGATAGAATGACTCCCACACAGGATCTAGGATCTGTAGGATAATGGCGGTAGATCTGCTGTTATCATTCTTCAAAGAGTGGATGCAGATTAATATACTTGCGTACTTGATCTGAAAGCCTTTCAGAATACACCCTCCCAAGGAACACAGTTTCATTGCTCATCTGCATGGATGAAATGGCAAAGGTTTATGATGAAACTGGCCCAATGCAAAACTGTGTTAAACAAACCCAAAAATAAAATGGGGACATGATCATTATTACAGTAGTGTTTAGGGTACAAAGACCTGCTTTCCTTTTTAAGTTATGAAAAGTGTCTGGGAAGCACAAGCCTTATATACACAAGATCCTAGGTTCAATCCCAGACCATTTAAGTTATAAAAGATGGCAGAGAGGAGGAGGAGAAGAAAGTGTTTATACCCCGCTTTTCTTTACCTTTAGGAGTCTCAAAGCGGCATACAATCACATTCCCTTTCCTTCCCCACAACAGGCAGCTTGTGAGGAAGGTGAGGCTGTGAGAGTTCTGTGAGAACTGTGATTGGCCCAAGACCACCCAGCAGGCTTCGTGTGGAGGAGTAGGGAATCGAACCCAGTTCTCCAGATCTGAGTCCTCCACATTTAGCCGTTTCACCGTGCTGGCTAGGAAAGACCACTGCCAGTCAGAATGGACAATACTTGAAGCTGTGTTACACTAAATCAGATCATCAGTCCATCAAGGTCAGTATTGTCTACTCAGCTTGGCAGCAGCTCTCCTGGGTTTCAGGTCTTTCACATCACCAACCACCTGATTCTTTTAGCTAGAGACACCGAGGATGGAACCTGGGAATTTCTTCACACCATGCAGATGCTGTACCGCAGAGCCACAGCCAGATTGGTTAAATAGTCTATCAGTGTAAAGCCACTTCATCTGTTCATATACCCCTTACACTTAGTTTGTACCCTTTCTTCAGACTGTGGTGGGCTGTTTTGTAATCCCCACATATAGATCTATATTCCCTTGCACTGAGCTACATTTATGAGGCCTGCCTTTATGGAGACAAGAGACACTGAGGAAAAGTCTGCAGTGCAAACTTCAGCTCTCATTAAATTCCCTTCCTTTCTCTTAAATATAATGCCAGGTGTAATCTTTTGAGGTCTGCAGATAAAGGCTACCATAATCAGGAATGGCTTAAAACTAGGGTTGCCAACCTCCAGGTGGTGTCTGGAGATCTCCTGCTATTACAACTGATCTCCAGGTGACAGAGATCCATTCACCAGGAAAAAATGGCCGCTTTGGAAGGCAGACTCGATGGCATTATACACCACTGAATTCCCTCCCCTCCCCAAACCCCATCCTCCTCAGGCTCCACCCCTAAATTTTCCAGGTATTTCCCAACCTGGAGCTGGCAACCCTATGTAAGCAGCAACTAAACCATTTTGCACAGCATTCTCTAAGCCTTGTTGTGGAATCAAGGTAATGTGGTGTTTGAGCAAATCCACCAACTTCCAATTCCTCTGAACTGTAAATATAAAGGAATGTCTCTAAATTGTAACTCCTATCACTCCAGCAGGTGCACCTTGCAATGTTGTTTGCTCCAGTGTACACCCAACCCTACTGATTCAGCCTCTCACCACATGCCCAGAACCTCCTACACCTGCACCTACATCTTTGCCCATGATGAAAATTAAACTGGCTTTGATCCTCAGAGTCTTTCCTGCTCGTTTGCATGGTGTGTTGTGGGAAGATCTCTGTTCCTCAGTCTAGGGACCACGCTTATCTCTGCCATTCTTCCTCTAGCTCTCAGAGGCCTTGTCGAGCCAGTTTTGTGTCTCTGAGGTTAGGAAGGAGGCACCTGCCACGTCACTGTCCAGCTCATCCTGACAAAGGCCCGAGGCTTCCACATTTCTCCATATCTTCCAAAATTCCACAATTTTCCAAATAAACAATGGCACATCTTTTTTATTTGTTAAAAAATTGTCACACACCCCAAGTAGCACAACCCCAGTTCTCTCTTCCACTGCACTTTGTTAAAGGCACTTGTTGGCCTGCTGCATTAATCTGCAAGAGTCTTGTCTGCAATAGCTTTTGCATCAAGCGTGGTTGTCAGTGCCAGCTTCAACTTTTGGGGGGCTCTTGAGGGCCGGTTCCAGCTTCTGATGGGCTCTGGGCAGAGAGTGATCAGGGCTTTCCCCCCCACTTCTACGCCACCAGGACCTCCACCTCCCTTCCTGCCCCTACCCACATACTACTCCCATCTGCCTGGGCATCAGGGTTGCCAGATCCCTCTTTGCCACCAGCAGGAGATTTTTGGGGTGGAGCCTGAGAAGGGCAGGGTTTGGGGAGGGGAGGGACTTCAATGCCATAGAGTTCAATTGTCAGAGCGGCCATTTTCTCCAGGTGAACTGATCTCTGTTGGCTGGACATCAGTTGTAATATCTGGAGATCTCCAGCTAGTACCTGGAGGTTTTCAAAACTACAAACAATAGTGCTGTATAACCAGGAGCATAGAAGCAAAGAGAAACAGCACAAGCTCTGTATAAAAAAATACAATGATGTATTCGAAAAGTATGTAAACACACCAAAAAGAAAATTCTATTAAACTGTACAAACGGCGCAATTACAGTGAAATAAGCAGTTCATAGAACTAAATATAAACACGAAAACAATCTATTAGTGGCTATATACAAAAGGAACAAGGGACTGCAATGAAAAGTCAACACCGACAATCAGATAAATCCAATGAATGGAGTAGCAGCAGACACGAGCTTTAAAGATGTAGAAGGCAGTTCCAAAGTCTGGCAAAAAACAGTCATGCGTAATACAAAGAGGGACGTATAGGCTGGAATCCGCCTATCATTCAACCAAAAAAATAGCCATAATGATGTTATGATAGTATATGGCCGTGGTACAGGTTGAAGGATCACAAGAATGCGATTTCTAGATAATATCACGTTTCGCTTGAGTGCTTCTTCAGCCAATAATCATTCAATAGCATACAGACAGTGCTGTCTTCTGAGTGACCAACAGGTTCAAGTGGTAATCATTACTGTGCTTCTTTCCCCTGTCTACTTATGACCCCTCCCACAGCCACCTGCATGGCTAGGGTTGCCAGCTCCAGATTGGGAAATACCTGGAGATTTTTTGGGGCGGAGCCTGAGGAAAGCGGGATTTGGGGAGGGGACTTCAATGCCATAGACTCCTATTGCCAAAGCGGCCATTTTCTCCAGGTGAATTGATCTCTATTGGCTGGAGATCAGTTGTAATAGCAGGAGATTTCCAGCTAGTACCTGAAGGTTGGCATCCCTATGCATGACCTTTGTTCAATGGGGAGAGACCATCAGAGAGCATCTTGCCAAGGCCAAGGGCTTCTGGCAGGGCCCACTCCCACTGGTCTTTGCCCCATTCACCTTCTCCACCACTTGTAGGGTAGCAGATCACTTTAAGCCACTATTGACCTTTGCCAAGTTGTTCAGGCAAATAAGCATCTGAGCATAAGAGAAGTCCATGGAAGAAGGCATTTCCTAGGTCTGGGTGATGAGGAGGAACGAGGATCAGGTGCAGTGCTAAAAAAAGGACAAGTCTGGGAGAGGCCAAAATTTGCCACTTGTAAAAGTGGCCATTTTCTGCAGGGGAACTGATCTCAAGATCAGTTGTAATACCGGGAAATCTCAAGCTACCACCTGGAGGTTGTTATCACCAGTACTGCTAAGTTAGTTGCTAAGAAGAAAAAGTACTAAGCCAATATATACTCAATAGAATTCAGTGAGCAACAATTTGTGTATTTCAACAATTATACGACAATACAAACATTGTAACAGTAGTGTGAATGTGCAAACAAAAGTTTTTTCAACATAAGCAAAGACCACACAAAACAATGACACAAAACAACAGCAGTCCAAAAGGGAGGACTGAGAAGTCCACTAGCAAGGGGCTTGTGAGCCTCAAACAATGAACAGTCTCACTTGGACCACAAATTGCAAATCCACGTATCAAACGTTTGAAATATGCAAGAACGGCACAAAGTGCCCAGCGAAGCTCAGAGCGGAGCTTTGTGCCACGTTCTTGCATATTTGAAACGGCGGGGCGTCATCGTAGCTGATCGATGTGGCACCGCAGGACGCGCCCTTCCGGGGTGGCGACCCGATAGGATACCGGGCCGGTGGCGTCCTGGACCGTGGCTAGGATCCAGGTGGGGCCCGCTCTGTAGTTTCGGGCGAACACAGGGTCATCCTGCTCCACGACCCATGGGGAGGCGGGCAAGTTTTTGCGGCCCGGGTACTCCGATGCCAGGTTGGGGTGCAGCTGGTCGAGCATGGTTTTCAGCCGGCGACCCATGAGGAGTTCCGTGGGGCTCTTCCTGGTCGCGGAGTTGGCCGTGGTGTGCTGAGCCAGGAGGAAATCCACCAACCCCCTGTCTCAGTCACACCGGTCGATGCGCCGCAATACTTCCTTGGTAGTCCGGACCATCCGTTCCGCCTGTCCGTTGGCGGTGGGGTGGAACGGGGCCGATGTTGTGTGGCATATCAAGTTCTTGGCCAGGAAGTCCTTGAACTCAGAGGACGTAAATTGGGCCCCGTTGTCGGAGACCACAGTGTCTGGCAAGCCGTGGGTTGCGAAAACTTTGCACAGCTCACGGATGACCGTGTGTGAGGTCATAGAGCCGACATCGATCACCTCCAGCCATTTAGAGTGAGTCCACGATAATCAAAAAAGTATTACCCTGGAAGGGACCCGCAAAGTCTATGTGGATGCGGGACCAGGTTGTGTGGGTAGACTCCCAGCGCTGGGTTGGGGCCCGCGGCATTTCTGGGCGTGACTCCTGGCAGGGTTGGCAACGGCTCACCCACTCCTCGCCAGCAGCGTTGATGCCCGGCCACCACACGTAGCTTCTTGCCAGTGCCTTTATGCGCACGACCCCTGGGCAGCTAGCGTGTAGAGCCTCCAGTACACTCGTGCATAGTTTGGCTGGAATCACGACGTGGCTCCCCCACAGCAGGCACCCCATGTGCAGGGAAAGTTCGGTCTGGCGAGAGGCGAATGGTGTGAATTCCCGGTCCAGCCGGGTCGCCAGCCACCCCTTCCCCACTCAGTTAAGGACCCGGGCGAGGGTGCGATCCTTCGCAGTGTGTGTGGCGATGTCCGATGCATGGAGGGGAGGCTTGGGCAGCGACTCCTGGAGCATCCCCTCGCAGGTGGGATGAGGTCGGGATCAGAGGTCTCCAGCGGCAGGCGGCTGAGGGCGTCGGCGTTGCAGATGGACTTCCTGGGCTGATAGACGAGCCGGAACTCGTAGGCGTTCATGAAAATTGACCAGCGGAGTATACGGGGCAACAGGATCTGCGGCGTTTGGTGGTCCGGGACGAACAACCCCAAGAGCGGCTTGTGGTCTGTCACAATGGTGAACTGCCGCCCATAGATGAAGTCGTGGAACTTCTTAACACTGGTCACGATGACAAGGGCCTCCAGGTCGATTTGGGCATAGTTCCGCTTGGCCAGGGTGAGGGTCCTGGAATAGAAGGCAATTGGGGCCTTCCGGCTGTCCGGCAACAGTTGCTGCAGGACCGCTCCGACGCCATAGGGTGAGGCGTCACAGGTCAGCACCACTGGCAGTTTCTCGTCGAAGTGGACGAGCAGGCTGGAAGAGGAGAGGAGGCCCTTCGAGGCCTCGAAGGCCCGCAGCTGTGGCCTGCGTCACACCCACTGAGATGATTTGTCCAGGAGGCGGTGGAGGGGTTCGGCAACTGACGCCTTGTTGGGCAGGAAGATGTGGTAGAAATTTAAAAGTCCCAAGAACGCCTGAAGCTCCTGTTTGCACTTGAGCGGGAGAGCGCTATGGATCACCTTCACCTTCGATGGGGTCGGGTGGATGCCGGCAGCATCGATGAGGTAGCCCAGGAACTCCACTTGCGGCAAGCCCAGCTGGCACTTGTCGCGTTTGACAGTGAGCCCCGCGGTCCTGAAAAGGCCGAGAACCAAGCGGACGCGGTGTAGGAGTTCCCCCTTGGAGGCAGCGGCAATCAGGACATCATCGAAATATGGGACGACGCTGGGCAGGCCTTTCAGGAGGTCCTCCATGATATTTTGGAATATCGCCGGGGTGGTGCTGACCCCAAACTGCAGGCAGGTCTCCCGGAAAGCGCCCCGGTGTGTGACGATGGTCTGCGCCTCCACCGAAGACTCGTCAACCGGCAGCTGCTGGTACACTTGGGCCAGGTCAAGTTTGGCAAAGACCCGGCCCCCAGCGAGGGATGCCAGAAGGTGGCTGACGACAGGCATGGGGTATGCGTGACTCTGAACAGCCTGATTCAGAGTGCACTTGTAGTCCGCGAAGATGCGGACGTCCCCGTTCGGTTTCAACAGAGTCACAACAGGCGTCTCCCACCTTTCACTGGGCAGTTCCCCTGGTGGTGTAAAGAAGGCGAGTTAGTCAGTCTGAATTGCCACTTCCCTGCTCCTATAAAGAAGGCGAATTAGTCTGAGCGGACACTGGGCCATCTCCTCAGATGGTGTAGAGAAGGAGAGTTAGTCAGTCTTACCTTTCACTGGGCAGTTTCCCCGGTGGAGTAAAGAAGGCGAAGTAGTCAGTCTGAATTGCCAATTCCCTGCTCGTATAAAGAAGGAGAGCTAGTCAGTGTTACTTTTCACTGGGCAGTTCCCCTGGTGGAGTAAAGAAGGCGGGTTAGTCAGTCTTACCTTTCACTGGGCAGTTCCCCTGGTGGAGTAAAGAAGGCGAGTTAGTCAGTCTTACCTGTCACTGGGCAGTTCCCCTGGTGGTGTAAAGAAGGCGAAGTAGTCAGTCTGAATTGCCACTTCCCTGCTTGTATAAAGAAGGCGAGTTAGTCAGTCTTACCTGTCACGGGGCCGTTCCCCTGGTGGTGTAAAGAAGGCGAGTTAGTTAGTCTTACCTGTCACTGGGTGTAAAGAAGGCGCAGTAGTCAGTCTGAATTGCCACTTCCCTGCTGGTATAAAGAAGGCGAGTTAGTAAGTCTGAGCGGCCACTGGGCCATCTCCTCAGATGGTGTAAAGAAGGCGAGTTAGTCAGTTTTACCTTTCACTGAGCAGTTCCCCTGTTGGTGTAAAGAAGGCGAATTAGTCAGTCTTACTTTTCAATGGGCAGTTCCGCTGGTGGTATAAAGAAGGCAAAGTAGTCAGTCTAAATTGCCACTTTCCTGCTTGTATAAAAAAGGCGAGTTAGTCAGTCTTACCTTTCACTGGGCAGTTCCCCTAGTGGAGTAAAGAAGGCGAAGTAGTCAGTCTAAATTGCCACTTCCCTGCTCGTATAAAGAAGGAGAGCTAGTCAGTGTTACTTTTCACTGGGCAGTTCCCCTGGTGGAGTAAAGAAGGCGAAGTAGTCAGTCTGAATTTCCACTTTCCGGCTTGTATAAAGAAGGAGAGTTAGTCAGTCTTACCTTTCACTGGGCAGTTGCACTGGTGGAGTAAATAAGGCGGGTTAGTCAGTCTTACCTGGCACTAGGCCATCTCAGATGGTGTAAAGAAGGCGAGTTAGTCATTCTTTCCTTTCACAGGGCAGTTCCCCTGGTGGTGTAAAGAAGGTGAGTTAGTCAGTCTTACCTGTCACTGGGCAGTTCCCCTGGTGGAGTAAAGAAGGCGAGTTAGTCGGTCTTACCTGTCACTGGGCCATCTCCTCAGATGGTGTAAAGAAGGCGAAGTAGTCAATCTGAATTGCCACTTTCCGGCTCGTATAAAGAAGGAGAGTTAGTCAGTCTGAGCGGCCACTGGGCCATCTCCTCAGATGGTGTAAAGAAGGACAGTTAGTCAGTCTTACCTTTCACTGGGCAGTTGAACTGGTGGAGTAAAGAAGGCGGGTTAGTCAGTCTTACCTGTCACTAGGCCATCTCAGATGGTGTAAAGAAGGCGAGTTAGTCATTCTTACCTTTCACAGGGCAGTTCCCCTGGTGGTGTAAAGAAGGCGAAGTAGTCAGTCTGAATTGCCACTTCCCTGCTCGTATAAAAAAGGCGAGTTAGTCAGTCTTACCTTTCACTGGGCAGTTCCCCTGGTGGTGTAAAGAAGGGGAGTTAGTCAGTCTTACCTGTCACGGGGCCGTTCCCCTGGTGGTGTAAAGAAGGCGGATTAGTCAGTCTTACCTTTCACAGGGCAGTTTCCCCGGTGGTGTAAAGAAGGCGAAGTAGTCAGTCTGAATTGCCACTTCCCTGCTCGTATAAAAAAGGCGAGTTAGTCAGTCTTACCTTTCACTGGGCAGTTTCCCTAGTGGAGTAAAGAAGGCGAAGGAGAGCTAGTCAGTGTTACCTTTCACTGGGCAGTTCCCCTGGTGGAGTAAAGAAGGCGGGTTAGTCAGTCTTACCTGTCACTGGGCCATCTCCTCAGATGGTGTAAAGAAGGAGAGTTAGTCAGTCTTTCCTGTCACTGAGCAGTTCCCCTGGTGGAATAAAGAAGGCGAAGTAGTCAGTCTGAATTGCCACTTCCCTGCTCGTATAAAGAAGGTGAGTTAGTCCGAGACTCAGTCAGTCTGATCTGCCACTGGGCGAGCTTTCCTGGTGGAATAAAGAAGGCGAGTTAGTCTGCCTTACCTTTCACTGGGCCAACTCCTCGTATGGTATAAAGAAGCGAGTTAGTCAGTCTGAGCTGCTACTGGGCCAACTCCTCCAATGGTATAAAAAGGTGAATTAGTCAGTCTTACCTTTCACTGGGCAGTTCCCCTGGTGGTGTAAAGAAGGCGAAGTAGTCAGTCTGAATTGCCACTTCCCTGCTCATATAAAGATGGCGAGTTAGTCAGTCTGAGCTGCCACTGGGCCATCTCCTCTGATTGTATAAAAAGGTGAGTTAGTCTTACCTTTCAGTGGGCAGTTCCCCTGGTGGAGTCAAGAAGGTGAGTTAGTCAGTCTTACCTTTCACTGGGCAGTTCCCCTGGTGGAGTAAAGAAGGAGAGTTACTCAGTCTAACCTTTCACTGTGCAGTTCCCCTAGTGGTGTAAAGAAGGCGAAGTAGTCAGTCTGAATTGCCACTTCCCTGCTCGTATAAAGTAGGAGAGTTAGTCAGTCTTATCTTTCACTGGGCAGTTCCCCTGGTGGAGTAAAGTAGGAGAGTTACTCAGTCTTACCTTTCACTGTGCAGTTCCCCTAGTGGTGTAAAGAAGGCGAAGTAGTCAGTCTGAATTGCCACTTCCCTGCTCGTATAAAGTAGGAGAGTTAGTCAGTCTTATCTTTCACTGGGCAGTTCCCCTGGTGGAGTAAAGTAGGAGAGTTACTCAGTCTTACCTTTCACTGTGCAGTTCCCCTAGTGGTGTAAAGAAGGCGAAGTAGTCAGTCTGAATTGCCACTTCCCTGCTCGTATAAAGTAGGAGAGTTAGTCAGTCTTATCTTTCACTGGGCAGTTCCCCTGGTGGAGTAAAGAAGGAGAGTTACTCAGTCTTACCTTTCACTGTGCAGTTCCCCTAGTGGTGTAAAGAAGGCGAAGTAGTCAGTCTGAATTGCCACTTCCCTGCTCGTATAAAGAAGGCGAGTTAGTCATTCTTACCTTTCACTGGGCAGTTCCCCTGGTGGTGTAAAGAAGGCGAGTTAGTCATTCTTACCTTTCACTGGGCCGTTCCCCTGGTGGTGTAAAGAAGGCGAGTTAGTCATTCTTACCTTTCACTGGGCAGTTTCCCCGGTGGTGTAAAGAAGGCGAAGTAGTCAGTCTTACCTGTTGCTGGGCAGTTCCCCTGGTGGAGTAAAGAAGGCGAAGTAGTCAGTCTGAATTGCCACTTTCCGGCTCGTATAAAGAAGGAGAGTTAGTCAGTCTGAGCGGCCACTGGGCCATCTCCTCAGATGGTGTAAAGAAGGAGAGTTAGTCAGTCTTACGTTTCACTGGGCAGTTGCACTGGTGGAGTAAAGAAGGCGGGTTAGTCAGTCTTACCTGTCACTGGGCAGTTCCCCTAGTGGAGTAAAGAAGCCGGGTTAGTCAGTCTTACCTGTCACTAGGCCATCTCAGATGGTGTAAAGAAGGAGAGTTAGTCATTCTTACCTTTCACTGGGCCGTTCCCCTGGTGGTGTAAAGAAGGCGAGTTAGTCAGTCTTACCTTTCACTGGGCAGTTCCCCCGGTGGAGTAAAGAAGGCGAAGTAGTCAGTCTGAATTGCCACTTCCCTGCTCGTATAAAAAAGGCGAGTTAGTCAGTCTTACCTTTCACAGGGCAGTTTCCCCGGTGGTGTAAAGAAGGCGAAGTAGACGGTCTGAATTGCCACTTCCCTGCTCGTATAAAGAAGGAGAGTTAGTCAGTCTGAGCTGCCACTGGGCGAAATCCTCAGATGGTATAAAGAAGGAGAGTTAGTCAGTCTTACCTTTCACTGGGCAGTTCCCCTGGTGGAGTAAAGAAGGCAAGTTAGTCAGTCTTACCTTTCACTGGGCAGTTTCCCTGGTGGTGTAAAGAAGGCGAGTCAGTCAGTCTTACCTTTCACTGGGCAGTTCCCCTGTTGGTGTAAAGAAGGCGAATTAGTCAGTCTGAATTGCCAATTCCCTGCTCGTATAAAGGAGAGAGTTAGTCAGTCTTACTTTTCAATGGGCAGTTCCCCTGGTGGTATAAAGAAGGCAAAGTAGTCAGTCTAAATTGCCACTTCCCTGCTCGTATAAAAAAGGCGAGTTAGTCAGTCTTACCTTTCACTGGGCAGTTCCCCTAGTGGAGTAAAGATGGCGAAGTAGTCAGTCTGAATTGCCACTTCCCTGCTTGTATAAAGAAGGAGAGCTAGTCAGTGTTACTTTTCACTGGGCAGTTCCCCTGGTGGAGTAAAGAAGGCGAGTTAGTCAGTCTTACCTTTCACAGGGCAGTTTCCCCGGTGGTGTAAAGAAGGCGAAGTAGTCAGTCTGAATTGCCACTTCCCTGCTCGTATAAAGAAGGAGAGCTAGTCAGTGTTACTTTTCACTGGGCAGTTCCCCTGGTGGAGTAAAGAAGGCGAGTTAGTCAGTCTTACTTTTCACTGGGCAGTTCCCCTGGTGGTATAAAGAAGACAAAGTAGTCAGTCTAAATTTCCACTTCCCTGCTCGTATAAAGAAGGAGAGCTAGTCAGTGTTACTTTTCACTGGGCAGTTCCCCTGGTGGAGTAAAGAAGGAGAGCTAGTCAGTGTTACTTTTCACTGGGCAGTTCCCCTGGTGGAGTAAAGAAGGCGAAGTAGTCAGTCTGAATTGCCACTTTCCGGCTCGTATAAAGAAGGACAGTTAGTCAGTCTGAGCGGCCACTGGGCCATCTCCTCAGATGGTGTAAAGAAGGAGAGTTAGTCAGTCTTACCTTTCACTGGACAGTTGCACTGGTGGAGTAAAGAAGGCGGGTTAGTCAGTCTTACCTGTCACTAGGCCATCTGAGATGGTGTAAAGAAGGCGAGTTAGTCATTCTTACCTTTCACAGGGCAGTTCCCCCGGTGGTGTAAAGAAGGCGAAGTAGTCAGTCTGAATTACCACTTCCCTGCTCGTATAAAGGAGACTTAGTCAGTCTTACTTTTCACTGGGAAGTTCCCCTGATGGTATAAAGAAGGCAAAGTAGTCAGTCTAAATTGCCACTTCCCTGCTCGTATAAAAAAGGCGAGTTAGTCAGTCTTACCTTTCACTGGGCAGTTGCACTGGTGGAGTAAAGAAGGCGAATTAGTCAGTCTTACCTGTCACTGGGCCATCTCCTCAGATGGTGTAAAGAAGGCGAGTTAGTCATTCTTACCTTTCACAGGGCAGTTCCCCTGGTGGAGTAAAGAAGGTGAGTTAGTCAGTCTTACCTTTCACTGGGCAGTTCCCCTGGTGGAGTAAAGAAGGTGAGTTAGTCAGTCTTACCTGTCACTGGGCAGTTCCCCTGGTGGTATAAAGAAGGCGAGTTAGTCAGTCTTACTTTTCATTGGTCAGTTCCCCTGGTGGAGTAAAGAAGGAGTTAGTCAGTCTTACCTTTCACTGGGCAGTTTCCCTAGTGGAGTAAAGAAGACAAAGTAGTCAGTCTAAATTGCCACTTCCCTGCTCGTATAAAGAAGGAGAGCTAGTCAGTGTTACTTTTCACTGGGCAGTTCCCCTGGTGGAGTAAAGAAGGAGAGCTAGTCAGTGTTACTTTTCACTGGGCAGTTCACCTGGTGGAGTAAAAAAGGCGAGTTAATCAGTCTTACCTGTCGCTGGGCAGTTCCCCTGGTGGAGTAAAGAAGGCGAGTTACTCAGTCTTACCTTTCACAGGGCAGTTTCCCCGGTGGTGTAAAGAAGGCGAAGTAGTCAGTCTGAATTTCCACTTCCCTGCTCGTATAAAGGAGACTTAGTCAGTCTTACCTTTCACTGGGCAGTTGCACTGGTGGAGTAAAGAAGGCGGGTTAGTCAGTCTTACCTGTCACTAGGCCATCTCAGATGGTGTAAAGAAGGCGAGTTAGTCATTCTTACCTTTCACAGGGCAGTTCGCCCGGTGGTGTAAAGAAGGCGAAGTAGTCAGTCTGAATTACCACTTCCCTGCTCGTATAAAGGAGACTTAGTCAGTCTTACTTTTCACTGGGAAGTTCCCCTGGTGGTATAAAGAAGGCAAAGTAGTCAGTCTAAATTGCCACTTCCCTGCTCGTATAAAAAAGGCGAGTTAGTCAGTCTTACCTTTCACTGGGCAGTTCCCCTGGTGGTGTAAAGAAGGCGAGTTAGTCAATCTTACCTGTCACGGGGCCGTTCCCCTAGTGGTGTAAAGAAGGCGAATTAGTCACTCTTACCTTTCACAGGGCAGTTTCCCCGGTGGTGTAAAGAAGGCGAAGTAGTCAGTCTGAATTTCCACTTTCCGGCTCGTATAAAGAAGGAGAGTTAGTCAGTCTTACCTTTCACTGGGCAGTTGCACTGGTGGAGTAAAGAAGGCGGGTTAGTCAGTCTTACCTGTCACTGGGCAGTTCCCCTAGTGGAGTAAAGAACGCGGGTCAGTCTTACCTGTCACTAGGCCATCTCAGATGGTGTAAAGAAGGCGAGTTAGTCATTCTTACCTTTCATTGGTCAGTTCCCCTAGTGGAATAAAGAAGGAGAGTTAGTCAGTCTTACCTTTCACTGGGCAGTTCCCCTGGTGGTATAAAGAAGGCGAGTTAGTCAGTCTTACTTTTCATTGGTCAGTTCCCCTGGTGGAGTAAAGAAGGAGTTAGTCAGTCTTACCTTTCACTGGGCAGTTTCCCTAGTGGAGTAAAGAAGGCGGGTTAGTCTTACCTGTCACTGGGCCATCTCAGATGGTGTAAAGAAGGCGAGTTAGTCAGTCTTACCTGGGCAGTTCCCCTGGTGGAGTAAAGAAGGCGAAGTAGTCAGTCTGAATTGCCACTTCCCTGCTCGTATAAAGAAGGAGAGTTAGTCAGTCTTACCTTTCACTGGGCAGTTCCCCTGGTGGAGTAAAGAAGGCGAAGTAGTCAGTCTGAATTGCCACTTCCCTGCTCATATAAAGGAGAGTTAGTCTGAGACTCAGTCAGTCTGATCTGCCACTGGGCGAGCTTTCCTGGTGGTATAAAGAAGGCAAGTTAGTCTGTCTTACCTTTCACTGGGCCAACTCTTCTTATGGTATAAAGAAGGCATGTTAGTCAGTCTGAGCTGCCAGCTTCCTCGGGGGTGAAAAGCAGGCAAGCAGGCAAGTTAGTCAGTCTTACCTTTCACTGGGCCAACTCCCCTTGTGGTGTAAAGAAGGCTAGTTAATCATTCTGAGCTGCCACTGGGCCAGCTTCCCTTATGGTGTAAAGAAGGTGAATTTGTCTGAGCTGCCAGTGGGCAGTCTTCCCTGGTGGTAAAAAGCAGGCGAGTCAGTCAGAGGTGCTACTAATCCAGCTTCCCTGGTGTTGTACAGAAGGTGAGTCAGACTTACCTTTTTCTGGTCCAGCTCCCATGCTGCTGTAAGGCTGGCCAGTTAGTCATTCTGAGATTCCACTGATTAAACTCCCTTTGCTTTGCGAACCGGGTGAGTTAGCCAGTCTTATCTGCCACTGGGCCAGCTTCCCTGGTGGTGGAAAGCAGGTGAGTTAGACAGCCTTACCTTTCACTGGGCCAATTCCCCTGGCGATGGAAAGCTGGATAGCTAACCAATCTGAGCTGCCAGTGGGCCATGGAGGTAGAAAGAAGGCAAGTCAATCAGTCTGAGAGGCCACTGGACCAGCTCCTCAGTTGGTGTAAAGCAGGCAAGTTAGTCTGGACTTCCCATCGGCCATGGTGGTGGAAAGCAGGCCAGTTAATCCGTCTGAGATTCCACTGTGTGAGTCCTCCTGGTGGTGTCACAAAGTCATGTTAGTCATTCTGAGCGGCCACTGGGCCAGCTCCCCTAGTGGTGCAGAGCAGGCGAACCAGTCAGTCTCAGCTGCCACTGCGCTAGTTCCCCTGGTGGTGTAAAGTAGGCAAATTATTCAGTCTGAAACGCTACTGGGCCAATTCCCTTTTTGGTGAAAAGCAGACGAGTTGGTAAGTCTCTGCTGCCATGGGGCCAGCTATCCTGGTGTTCTAAAGAAGGCGAGTTAGTCTTACCTGTCTTTGGGCCAGCTCCCATGGTGGTGTAAAGCAGGCCCGTTGCCACTGATGAAGTGCCCAATGTTTTATAAACCCGGTGAGTTACTAGTCTGAGCTGCCACTGGCCATCTTCCCTTTTTGTGGAAAGCAGGTGAGTCCGTCTTACCTTTCACTGGGCCATGTCCATTGGCGGTGAAAAGCCAGAGAGCTAGTCAGTCTGAGCTGCCAGTGGGCCAGCTTCCCTGGTGTTGTCAAGAAGGCGAGTTACTCTGTCTGAAGTGCTACTGGGCCAGTTCCCCTGTGGTGAATAGCAGGCGATTTAGTGAGTCTGAGCTGCCACTAGGCCAGTTCCCCTGGTAGCGTAAAGAAGGCGAATTAGTCTGAGCTGCTAGTGGGCCAGCTTCCTTGGTGGTATAAAAAAGGTGAGTTAGTCAGTCGGAGTGGCCACTGGGCCATCCCCCTGGTGGTGAAGAGCAGGCTAGTTAGTCAGTCTGAGCTGCCACTGGGCCAGCTACCCTGGTGTTACAAAGAAGGCAAGTTAGTCAGTCTTACCTTTCTCTGAGCCAGCTCCTGGTGGTGAAAAGCTAGTGAGATAGTCTGCGATACCACTGGCCCACCTTCTCTGGTGGTGGAAAGCAGGTGAGTTAGTCAGTCTTACCTTTCACTGGGCCAGCTCCCCGGCCGACAAAAAGCTGCAAAGTTAGTCAGTCTGCGCTGCCAGTGGGCCATGGTGGTGTAAAGCAGGCCAGTTAGTCATTCTGAGATGCCACTGATGAAGCGCCCAATGATTTGTAAACCAGGTGACTTAGCCGCTGTGAGCTGCCAGTGGGCCAGCTTCCCTGGTGGGGGAAAGTAGGTGAGTTGTTCAGTCTGAAGTGCTACTGGGCCAGTTCCCCTGGTAGTGTAAAGAAGGCAAATTAGTCTGAGCTGCCAGTGGGCCAGCTTCCCTGGTGGTATTAAGAAGGCGAGTTTGTTAGTCTGAGTGGCCACTGGGCCCTCTCCCCTGGTGGTGAAAAGCAGACGAGCTGCCACTGGGCCAGCTTCCCTGGTGTTATAAAGAAGGCGAGTCAGTCAGTCTTACCTTTCCCTGGGCCAGCTCAGCGGAAAAGCTAGAGAGCTAGTCAGTCTGAGCTGCCAGTTGGCCATGGTGGTGGAAAGAAGGCAAGTTTTTCAGCCTGAGATGCCTCTCGACCAGCTCCCCTATGGAGTAAAGAAGGCAAGTTATTCATCCTGAGTGGCCACTGGGCCATTTCTCTTGTTGGTGAAAAGCAGGCAAGTCCGTCAGCTCCCATGGTGGTGTAAATCAGGCCAGTTATTCATTCTGAGATGCCACTGATGACGCTCCCTTTGGCCATTTTTGCATGGTCAATTCTGATGCTTGCTCAAAGCTCTTTTTAAAAATGCAGCTTTAAAAATGCCTTTTCACTCTCCTGATGCAAAAGGAGAAGTTCCGCTCCCCCCACTCGCCTGCTCCTTTGTTCCTGTTTGCATAGTCATTATCGTATGCATAGCTAACGCGCCTCTGTTGTTTGCATTGTCCTTGAGGGGGATTCTTCATAACAAACACCAAAGGTCACGTTAAATGGGCTCTTTTGTAATGCGAAGCCGATATGTGCCGGCTTCATAGTCACTTCCAGAATGACTGTTCAGCATGCAAAATTCAAAAAAATATGCAGGGCCATTCAGCCTGAAACGCGCTGCTAATTACCATGCAAAAATGGCCATTGTTTTGTTAGCCAGTCTGAACTGCCACTGGGCCAGCTCCCCTGGTGGTGATAAGCAAGCGAGATAGTCAGTCTGACATACCACTGGGCCACCTGCTTTGGTGGTGGAAAGCAGGTGAGTTAGTCAGTCTAACCTTTCACTGCGCCAGCTTCCCTGGTGGTGAAAAACTGCAGAGTTAGTCAGCCTGAGCTGCCAGTGGGCCATGGTGGTGTAAAGCAGGCCAGTTAGTCATTCTGAGATGCCACCGATGAAGCTCCCAGTCTGAGCTGCCAGTGGGCCAGCTTCCCTGGAGGTGGAAAGCAGGTGAGTTTTACCTTTCACTGGGCCAGCTGTCCTGGTGCTGAAGAGCTAGTCAGTTTGAGCTGCCGGTGGGTGGTGGAAAGCAGGCCAGTTAGTCTGTTTGAGCTGCCAGTGGGCCAGCTCCCATGAAGATGTAACAAAGGCGAGTGATTCAGTCTGCAATGCTACTGGGCCAGTCCCCTTGGTGGTGAAAACCAGGCAAGTCAGTGAATCTGAGTTGACAGTGGGCCCGCTTCCCTGGTGTTATAAAGAAGCCAGGTTAGTCAGTCTTACCCTACTCTGGGCCACCTCCCTGGTGGTGAAAAGCAGGGGAGTTATTCAGTCTGAACTGCCTCTGGGCCAACTCCCCAGGTGGTGAAAAGCAGGCAAGTTAGTGAGTCTCACTGGGCCAGCTTCCCTAGTTGTGAAAAGCAGGCGAGTCGATCTGTCCGAGAGGCCAGTGGGCCAGCTCCTCTGGTGATGTGAAGAAGGCGAGTTAGTCAGTCTGAGATGCCAGTGGGCCAGCTTCCCTGGTGCTATAAAGAAGGCAAGTTAGTCAGTCTTACTTTTCTCTGGGTGGAGGCTGGAAAGTTAGTCTGAGCCAACTCCCACAATGGTGTAAAGCACACAGGTTTGTCAGTCTTACCTTTCACTGTACCAACTCCCCTGGTGGTGTAAAGAAGGCAAATTAATCAGTCTGAGATACCACAGGGACAGTTGCCTTATTTGTACCACCAGGACAAGTTAGACTGACCTTTCACCGGGCCAACTCCCCTGGTGGTGTGAAGAAGGCGAGTTAGTCTGAACTCTCACTGGCCATGTCCCTTTGTGGTGAAAAGCAGGTGTTAGTTTGCTTCAGTTGCCTGTGTATTTTTGATTTAAATCAGATTTTTTTATTTAAATTGGATTTTTTTAAAAAATAAAATGCTTTTGGAGGAAAAATCTTTTTAAAGATTGTTTTCTGCTTAAGATACATTATAGTCCAAAGGCTGTTCATCAAGAAATATGGATTAGGTTTTAATTATGTAGCATGAGGCTGTATATTTATGCAAAGTTTAAAAAATTTTGGTAAATGAATTCCATTAATCCATTCACAATGTCATGCTTTTCCAGAGGTTTCTGTAAGATTATTTTGGGCAGTTTTTCTAACGAGAAGATATTATCACAGATGCTTGTTTTTGCAGTTCTCAAAAGTGTGAATTTGTGTCTGCAGAGATAACATGCCTTTTCTTCGCAGGAAAAATGTTAATAAACATATGGAGTTGAGGAAAAACCTTAATCCCATTATTCCTTTGCAAATCTAAATACAGAATCAACCTCTTAAATGCGAAGTTCCAAGAGGTTCAATGACTAGATTGTTTGGAGTGGAATAGATCTGCACAAGTAGCTAAGTGTGAAGAGGGAGGAGCAAGCAGTAAAAATGAAAGTGCAACCTCGTGAGCAGAATACTCCACAAATCTTGGGATCTTTGTGTAATAACTGTGCAAGTCAGTTGTGTGTCTGTGTAACTCAGACTTGAGGCAAGTGCTGAAGGCACTTCAGGGCTGGCAACCTGTTCTCAACCCCACTGGGTTCCTACAACTGCACCAACACAACTGCACAGAACAGGCACTTTAATGTAGAAGCAAATCCAAAGGGGTGGTGGTGGAAATAGTAACTGGGATCTGTAAGATCTTGGCAAGGGCTTGAAGTGCGTGCCAGTCAAGAAGAGTTCACTGGTTCCGGACCTACTTCCCATGGCTTGCCTGACACTGCCCAAACAACAAAGTCGCTACCTGGAACTTCAGTCCTGCAGCAGGAATCCCTAAAGTTCTCTGCTCTAGTCCTTGGCTCCCCTTTTCCAGCTTTCCACCAGCCTGTTTCTCCTCCTTGGCCTGTTCTTCCTGCCATCTCGCTCTAGCCTAGGCCCACCAACTGTATCTCTCCTCCTTTCTCCTCCCCTCTGGAAAAAGGAAGGCCAGCCTTTCCAGAGCCAGGGCTACCGGGAGATACAGCCCCTTGGAAATTACATTACATTTGTGTGTATAGCCTGAGGTTTATCACAATATTCTCTCCCTGGAGGAGAAAGCCTATAATAGTAGCAGGCCATAAAAGAGACCCAGTTTGAGAATATTTTAATGAAGTTTCTCTTCCTATGGGTAAGGGAGGCATGCGTGCAAAATGCAAACTCTGCAACAAAGAAATACAAGGCCTGGTGACCTGAATGAAACATCATGAGAAGTGACAGAAGGGACAGATTTAAACAGGCAGGACCTTCAGGTTGGTAAACATGTTGATTTCATCATATTTCTTAAAGATTGCCTTGAGGAATCGTCACATTTGAGCAAAAATATATTTGTTATTATTACTGCATGTTACCCTCATTTTTATTCAGTTGTAATGAAGGAATAAAGAGCTGAAACAAGCAAATATTCCTTTTTGGGGCAGTCCCGAGTGTCAGTGAATACAATGAGTAGTACTAAATAAGCAGAAATGCTATAAATCATAAAATAACAGCATTGACTTTTTTGTTTAGGGGAATCCGTCATTAACCTAAAGGATTCTGGAAACTATCCACCTTTGAGATCACCACCCACCTGTTCTACAGTTTCAGAGTTATCTGAACAGGATAGTGTTTCAGTCACATCATATAACTTAACATATCCACAGTATATCACCGAAAAGAAAGAGAAAATCCAACCATCCAGGAACCACCATAGATAAAAAAGAGCAGATTAGAAAAAGAGTTAATTGATGAAAAAATTGCCTGTTTTGTTTATGTAACAAACTTCTTTCCGTCTGATTGAAAACCCACACTTCATTAATATGGTTCAGTCACTGAGACCAGGATACAGTCCACCCAGCAGAGCAGATGTTGCAGAGAAACTTCTGAATAAAGTGTATGACAGAAATGGAGCCATGTGCAACAGGTCTACAGGGCAAACTTGTTAACATAAGTCTTGATGGGTGGAGCAATGTGCACAATGATCCTGTTGTATGTGCACAATGATCCTGTTGTATGTGCTTGTATAACAGAAGGGAATGTCTTCCTTGCAGAAACAATTGATACGTCAGGAAATGCACACACAGCAGAATACTTACAAGAAGTAGCAGCAAAAAATATAATAAAATGTGAACAAAAATTCAAATGTCTAGGATGCAGTTTGGTCACAGACTATACTGCCAATGCATCCAAGATGAGAAGAAATTTAGAAGAGCATGAAGAGAATACAAAGCTAATAACATATGGGTGCAGTGCTCATTTACAGCACCTCCTAGCCAAAGACTTCAGTGTTCCAGAAAAAGACTAACGTAATTGAAGTTGCTAAATATTTCCGTAACAATCATTTTGCAGCAGTAGCTCTGGAAAGAATGGGTGGAACGCTCCCACAAGATGTTATATGGAACTCTGTAGTGGACTGTTTTGAGCAATATATCAAGAACTGGCCTATTCTGATGACAGTTTGTGAACAAAACCGAGAGAAAATAGATGGCACTGTCACGGCCAAAATACTCAACATTGGGCTTAAGAGAAATGTTGAACACATGCTGAGCATCCTGAAACTGGTTTCTTTAAATAAAATACAGAAAAAAGCTGTTTCACTGCTGACGCTGTTGAAATCCGGAAGGAACTGAGTGAGCACTTCAAAACAGAACAATGATAGAATTAAATTACAAGCATTAAAAAACCCAAATGGGACAAGCACTGTCTCCAGCTCATTTTCTCACAAATATTGTCAATATTCTTTACCAGGGACAAACCTTAAGCGTTGGAGGAGAGGAGTTAGCTATGATATGGGTATCCAGCAATCATACACCTGTAGTGCCACTGCCACATCTCCTCTGGTGGTATAATAAGGCTAGAATGTTAATCTGAGCAGTAAGAGGGCCGACTTCCACAATGGTGTAAAGCACACAAGTTTGTCAGTCTTACCTTTCACTGTACCAGCTCCCCTGGTGGTGCAAATAAGGCGAGTTAATCATTTTGAGATGCCACAGGGACAGCTCTCCTGGTGGTGTAAAGAAGGCGAGCTAGTCAGTCATACCTTTCACTGGGCCAGCTCCCCAGGTAGTGTAAAGGAATTGAGTTAGTCTGAGCTGCCACTTGTCCAGCACCCCTAGTAGTGTATAACACTACACCTTGACCCTGCCCACCTGGCTGTCTTCCTCCATGCTGTAGGCTTTCCTCCCACTTACCTGAGCCAGCCTCAGAATGGGCCATGCTGTTGAAGCCCTGCTCCTCCAGAACCCCTTCTGCCGTGACTGTGTCTCTCTGGCATAGGCTTCCCATCCAAACTCCCTATCAACTGGCTTCTCCCTTCTTTTATTTCCCTTTTCCATCTGTGACTCCACCCCCTTCACCTTCCTTCTTTCTCCCATGCCCCACCCCTTTTCACCTTCAGTGTTGATCCTCCTCCTGAGTAGCAACCCCAATCCTTCCCTTGGCTGAGGTCTGCCCCTACCTGTGTTACTCTGTCTGCTCGTGAGGCAGGGTGCAGGTTGGGTAGCCATACCCAGCTCTCTCCGCAGGTGTAGTTTCTCTGCCTCTGATGTGGTGTTTTTAAGTCTATAACTTTGGGCTTTCAAAACCAGGTAGATCCAGAACTCTGGGCTGATACCCTTAATCTGCTGGATCTAGAATACTGGCACCCATGATCTGTTGGATTTTGAGGACTTCGTTATGCCATACCCAGCTGTCTCTGCAGGTGAAGTTTCTCTGCCTCTGATGTGGTGTTCCATTGCAAGCTGGTTTCCCCTCCAGTCAGCCTGCCTCTTACCTGGGCTGCTGGATGGTGGGAGTCTGAGTCAGCCTGCACCGTCTCTCTGACCTCTCTGACGGGGACTTCTGACCGCAACTTCATTGCCCCAGGTAAGTTGCCAGCCTGTGCGGGGCCGCTGGGGCTAGGAAAGTCTGGGGCCAAGCTGCACCAGGTGGCTTCTGCTACAGACATGGTGGAAAGCAGGCGAGGTGGTCAGTCTGAGAAGCCACTGGGGAAGTTCCCGTTACAGTGTAAAAGGAGGCGAGTTATATTATGTGAACTGCCACTCAGTCAGCTCCTCTAGTGGTGTAATGGAGGCTGGAAAGTTACTCTGAGCAGCAAGTGGTCCAAATCCCATAATGGTGTAAAGCATGCAAGTTTATCAGTCTTACCTTTCACTGGACCAGCTCCCCTGGTGTAAAAAGGAGGTGAGTTAGTCACTCTGAGATGCCAAAGGGCTAGCTGCACTGGTGTTGAAAAGCAGGTGAGTTAGTCAGTCTGAGCTGCCGCTGGGCCAACTCCTATGGTGGTGTAAAGAAGGCACTTTAGTCAGACTGAGCTGCCACTGGGCCAACTCCACTGGTGGAGTAAAGAAGGCGAGCTAGGGAGTCTGAGTTGCCACTGGATAAGCTCCCATTGTGGTGTAAAGTGGGAGAGTTAGTCTGAGCTTCCGGTGGGACAGCTCACCTGATGGTGTAAGGGAAGCTGGATCGTCAGTCTGAGCTACCAGTAGGCATCGTGGCAATGTGGTGTAATGAAGGCAAATTAGACAGTCTGAGCTGCCACTGGATAAGCTCCTGCTCTGGTATAAAGGAAGCGAGTTAGACTGTGTGAGCTCCCCTGGTTGTGTAATGGAGGCTGGGTAGTTAGTCTGAGCTGTGAGTGGGCCAACTCCCACTGTGGTGAGAAGCCCACAAGTTAGTCAGTCTTCCCTTTCACTGGGTCATCTCTCTTCGAGGTGAAAGCAGGCGAGTTAGTCTTTCTGAGGTGCCCGCTGGGCCAGCTACCCTGGTGGCATAATGTAGCATGGGTAGCCAGTTTGAGGTGCTAGTAGGTCAGCTCCCATGGTGGTGTAAAGCAGGTGAGTTTGTCAGTCTGCGCAGCCACGGAGCAAGCTCCTGTTATGGTGTAATCCAGGTGTGTTGGCCAGTCTGAGTTCCAGTGGGCCAGCCCCAACGTTGGTGTAAAGTAAGCAAGTTAGTCAGTCTAAGCTGCCACTCGGCAAGCTCTCCTTGTGGTCTGAACTAGGTGACTAGTTCAGTCTGAACTGCCTCTGGGCCAGCCCCCCTGGTGGGGATATGGAGAATCGATGGTCAGTCTGAAGTGCCACTGGGCAAGCTCCCGTTGTGTTGAAAGCCAGGCAAGTAATCCAGTCTGGATAGCCCATGTGAAATGCCAGGGCAAGGAGCACCCCTGCAAAGTGGGAGAGTTAGTTGGTCTGAGAGTCCACTGGGCCAGCTCCTATGAGGGTGTAACAGCAGGAGATTTGGTCTGTCTATGCTGCCGCTGAGCCAACTCCCATGGTGGTGCCAAGCAGAAGAGTTAGTCAGTCCGGACTGCCACTGTGCGAGCTCCCCAGATGGCATAATGAAAGATGGGGGTAGTCAGTCTGAGCTGCCAGTGGTCCAGCTCTATTACAGCTGCAAAGCAGGTGATTTAGTCCGTCTGTGCTGTCGCTGGGCAAGGCTCCCATGGTGGTGTCCATTTGGGCTTTTTAGTCATGCTGTGCTGCCGCTGCAGGCTAGTTAATGAATCTCTGGTAAAAGATAAAGGTATATTTGAAATAGGTTCTAGTATTCAAACTTCCTTTCTCCACATTTGTCATTCATTACTGCTGTTGTAATGTGTCTCTTGGTTTGCTTATTCTGTGCCTGGTTTTATATTCCTAAAATGAAAGCTGCAGCACAATTTAAATTGGCAGTGTTAAAATTATGCTGTATGGCCATTTTCAGAGCATTCATGGTCCTGTCTCTGGAGTCTGCAAGATACTGTCATCAATTAACTCTTTTACTTTGGTAAGGCATGTTTGGACCAAAATGGTTTTTTTTTTAAATCCAAATGGGCTGACTAATTCACTGGATTTACATATCCTTTTCTTTTTCACCTCTGAAGCTATTCCTTAAAATAAGACATAAGAATTACCAAAAAAAAGCCCTCAAACAGAAAATTCTAATTAAACCCATATTAATAGCAACAAGCAGAACTAATTGGAAGGGGTAACTCTCAAAAGCAACTGGAAAAACAAACAAACCCTGTTCACACCCTCACCCAGACACAAACAAGAGAGGGTCTTCCTTGGTATGACTTTTGAGGTCTTCTTCCCCAAAGCCAGGCTTTTGACCCCTGCTGGTTTCAGTCCAAACTACATGTTCAATTGGTGTTCCAACGGTGATAGAAACTAACATGCAATTTGCCTCCCAAATGCTTCTATGGAAACTGTGCATGGGGAAGGGGGGGCTCTTCGAATCCTAATTAGGAAAAAAGACACAATTTAAATACCTATCTCCCTCATTTGGTTCCAATAGCAGCCTATGGCGGGATATCTGTTGAGGAAATGGCGCAGGACAGAAGAGATAATTTTCCCTCCCTCCTCAGCACCATGGCTCAGGTTCAAATCCAACGCACACATCCTGTCTTAGAATACCAATGTCAGATATAGTGTGGCTGCTAACACCTCTGAAGATATTGAACTGTGGGGGTAGTATCAAAGTGCAGCACTCCCTGTGTAGTGGTTAAGAGCGGTGGTATGGAGCGGTGGACTCTGATCTAGAGAACTGGGTTTGATTCCCCACTCTTCCACATGAGTGGCAGGGGCTAATCTGGAGAACTGGGTTTGATTCCCCACTCCTACACAGAAAGCCAGCTGGGTGACCTTGGGCTAGTCACAGTTCTATTAAGAGCTCTCAGCCCCACCTACCTCACAGGGTGTCTGTTGTGGGGAGGGGAAGAGAAGGTAATTGTAAGCTGGTTTGATTCTGCCTTAAGGGGTAGAGAAAGTTGGCATATAACCCCCCCCCCTAAAAAAAACCAACCTTCACAATTTGCCTTCTAAGCTCCCATATTTCTCTTTCTACCCCATTTTTTAAAAATAAAATTTTATTTTGAAATTCAACGTAACACTAACAATACACAAAACATATATGCATACCATCTCTGACAAAGACATAACACTAAATCAAGCACACCTGAATAGGCACTGGAACTACCATTCATTAGCAAATCTTTTTTATGGTAACTTATCAAATGTCTACTTTTGATTACTCTTATTAGTACCTTAGGTCCTAGCACAATAATGTCTACTTTGAATATATAAGTATGCTTCTACCCCATTGAAATGTTCATTCTCCTCTTCCTTGTCAGCTCCCCACTGTCCTCTTGGCCAGTGTGACGCAGTGGATAAGACCGGTGGAGTCTGATCGGGAGAACCGGGTTTGATTCCCCACTCCTACCCATGAGCGGCGGAGGCTAATCTGGTGAACTGGATTTGTTTCCCCACCCCTACACACGAAGCCAGCTGGGTGACCTTGGGCTAGTCACAGTCTCTCAGCCCCACCTACCTCACAGGGTGTCTGTTGTGGGGAGGGAAAGGTGATTGTAAGCTGGTTTGAGTCTTCCTTAAGTGGTAGATAATTCACAGTGGGTAGCCGTGTTAGTCTGTCTGCAGTAGTAGAAAAGGGCAAGAGTCCAGTAGCACCTTAAAGACTAACAAAAATATTTTCTGGGAGGGTATCTGAAGAAGTGAGCTGTGGCTCACAAAAGCTCATACCCTACCAGAAAATATTTTTGTTAGTCTTTAAGGTGCTACTGGACTCTTGCCATTTTCTACTACTTAAGTGGTAGAGAAAGTTGGCATATAAAAACCAATTCTTCTTTCCCCTCTTCAACCTTCTTTCTTCTCATTCACCAACAGTCACCCCACCATCACCACCACCACACACACAACATTCTTTTGTCTCCATGGGAAACAACAGCTCTTAGCAACTGGTCACTCATTGTGATTTCTCTGTCCCCCCTGCAAGGCAGCCTCTCCCACTGCAGATGTTTCTAAAGGAGAAACTGGAACCTTCCTAGACATTTCTGGCTCTAGACAATTTCCCTCTAATCATTGATATTATGATTTTGGGGAGCTGCGACCTTTGGACCATTATTAGAGAACAAATGTTGCACCGCTCTCTAAGAATGTCTCGCCTTTTGAGAAATAAGCCTGGTCTGGGCAATACAGTCCTTCCTTCCTGGGGAGGGACAAGATCACACATTTCTGCCCTGCCCACCAGTTGTTAAGGAGAGTGGTTACTCAGCCTGACTTACCTGTGGGGGCAGCTTCCCTCCCATTCAGGGCTGCCAAGAGCCACCCTGAGCCCCTGGACAGAGATTCCACCTGCCCCCCCATAGGACCTGATCCAAATCGTGTGTCTAGTTTTGTGATTTTATATATAGGATGCACCATACATCTGATGAAGTGGATTGTAGTTCAAAAACTTCCTGTCACAATAAATCTTCAGTATGTAAATCAGTAAGAAATCTATTTAAGTTTACCCGTGTACATCTACCTGACACTAAAGCAGGGGCAAATTGATTGTGTAGTGGTGCTGGATGGGAAGTACTGGGATCTTTGGGTTTGATTGCGCTGATGTATTTTCTAAAAAGATGGAGTCATTTGTCATATAACGTGGGTGTGAGCTAAGGGTTAATGAAAATAATGAGAGCAGCTTTCTGAAGTGGATGAAGGGAGCTGTGGATTCACAGACTTCTGATGCGGTTGTAGGAGACAAGAGATAAGAAGTGTACCCAAGTCTCCCCCGTGCCCTGCTCTAAGCACCGATTGTTCTGTTAGCCTGCGGTTGAGGTAGTTGTGTGTGTTAAGTGCCGTCAAGTCGCTTCCGACTCATGGCGACCCTATGAATGAAAGTCCTCCAAAATGTCCTATCTTTGACAGCCCTGCTCAGATCCTGCAAATTGAAGATATATCAGTACATAACAGAATTTAACGTCCATTCCGGGTAAATTAGTGGAAAGCATTATTAAAGATAGAATTGTCAAGCATATAGAAGGGCAAGGTCTGCTGGGCAAAACCCAACATGGCTTCTGTAAGGGTAGGTCCTGTCTCACTAATCCATTAGAGTTTTTTGAAAGCGTCAATAAGCATGTGGACAGGAATGATCCTATGGATATTGTTTATTTGGATTTCCAAAAAGCTTTTGACAAAGTCCCCCACCAAAGACTGCTAAGCAAACTTCATAGTCACGGGATAAGAGGACAAGTCCTCTTATGGATTGAGAGCTGGCTGAAAAATAGGAAGCAGAGAGTAGGAATCAATGGTCAGTTCTCACAAGGGCGGGATGTGAGCAGTGGGGTGCCTCAGGGATCTGTGTTGGGACTGGTGCTTTTCAACCTGTTCATCAATGACCTGGAGTTAGAGTTAAACAGTGAAGTAGCCAAGTTTGCAGATGACGCCAAATTATTTAGGGTGGTTAAAACAAAATCAGACCGTGAAGAGCTCCAGAAAGATCTCTGCGTACTGGAAGAATGGGCATTAAAATGGCAAATGAGATTCAATGTGAGTAAGTGTAAAGTGATGCATATTGGGACAAAAAAACCCAACTTCACATATACACTGATGGGATCTGTGCTGGCAGCGACAGACCAAGAAAGGGATCTTGGGGTGGTAGTGGATAACTCAATGAAGATGTCAACCCAGTGTGCGGCTGCTGTAAAAAAGGCAAATTCCATGCTGGCCATAATTAGATGAGGAATTGAGAATAAAACTGCTGATATCATACTGCCCTTGTACAAATCTATGGTGAGACAACACTTGGAATACTGTGTACAGTTCTGGTCACCACACCTAAAAAAGGATATTACAGAGCTTGAGAAGGTGCAGAAAAGAGCAACCAAAATGATTAGGGGACTAGAGCAACTGTCCTACGGAGAGCGGTTAAGACGCTTAGGGCTGTTTAGCTTGGAAAGAAGGAGGCTGAGGGGAGACATGATAGAGGTCTATAAAATTATGCATGGTTTGGAGAGAGTGGACAGGGAGAAGTTTTTCTCCCTCTCCCATATTACTGGAACGCAGGGCCATCTGCTGAAGCTGGAGGGTGAGAGATTCAAAACAGATAAAAGGAAGTATTTTTTCACACAACACATAGTTAAATTGTGGAACTCCCTGCCCCAGGATGTGGTGATGGCTGCCAGCTTGGAGGGCTTTAAGAGGGGAGTGGACATATTCATGGAGGAGAGGGGTATTCATGGCTGTTAGAATGGACACTAGTCATGCTGCATACCTATTCTCTCTAGTATCAGAGGAGCATGCCTATTATTTTGGGTGCGGTGGAACACAGGCAGGATGGTGCTGCTGCAGTTGTCTTGTTAGTGGCTTCCTAGAGGCACCTGGTTGGCCACTGTGTGAACAGACTGCTGGACTTGATGGGCCTTGGTCTTATCCAGCAGGGCCTTTCTTATGTTCTTATGAAGGTCATGGCTTTCTTTATTGAGTCAATCCATCTCTTGTTGGGTCTTCCTCTTTTCCTGCTGCCCTCAACTTTTCCTAGCATGACTGTCTTTTCCAGTGACTCTTGTAGTCTCATGACGTGACCAAAATACGACAGCTCAGTTTAGTCATTTTAGCTTCTAGGGTCAGTTCAGGCTTGATTTGATCTATAACCCACTGATTTGTTTTTTTGGCAGTCCACGGAATCCGTAACTCCTACAACACCACATTTCAAAGGAGTCTATTTTCTTCCTATCAGCTTTCTTCACTGTCCTGCTTTCATACCCATACATAGTAATAGGGAATACGATGGCATGAATTAATCTAGTCTTGGTGGCCAGTGACACATCCTTACACTTCAAAATATTTTCTAGCTCCTTCATGGCTGCCCTTCCCAGTCTCAATCTCCTTCTGATTTCTTGGCTGCAGCCTCCCTTTTGGTTGATGGTGGAGCCAAGGAATAGAAAGTCTTCAACAATTTCAATTTCCTGATTATAAATTATTTGTAGCAATTTTAGCTACTAGATTAAAAAGGGTACTGAATCAAATAATACATGAGGATCAGGCCGGCTTTTTACCAGGAAGACTGATTAGTCAGAATGTAAGAGTGGTAATAGATCTTTTGGAGTATGCAGAACAAGATACTACACCAATAGCCTTGATATTTTTAGGTGCTGAAAAAGCTTTTGATAATGTTAATTGGCAGTTTTTGATTAAGGTATTGAATTATATGGATTTTGGCGAAAAGTTTAAAACTGCTATAAATGGAATTTACACACAACAAACTGCTAATTTGATTATAAATGGATCATTATCACCAAAGATTGAAATTCAAAGGGGAACGAGACAGGGGTGTCCTCTTTCCGCTTTATTGTTTATTTTAGTATTAGAATTATTATTGAATAATCTTAGAAAAGTTGAGGATGTAGTTGGAATACGAATAGATAGTAATCATTATAAACTTAAGGCATATGCAGATGATTTAGTATGTTTTTTGACTGATCCAACTGAACAAATTGACAGATGGAAGGAAATTTTGGAGGTTTATGGAAAGCTTTCAGGTTTTAAAATTAATAAAACTAAAAGATTTTAACCAAAAATATGACTCTCTCACAACAACGATTATTAATCAAAAAGATGGGGTTTAATATTGAAAACAAAATTAAATATAGGTATATGGATATCGAATAACAATCTCAATTTATTTCAAGACAATTATGTAAATCAATGGCAAAAGATAAAGAAAGACTTGATAAGTTGGGAAAAATTGCCATTATCATTGTGGGGAAGAATTTCGGTAATCAAAATGATGTTACTACCCAAAATGCTTTTTCTGTTTCAAAACCTACCAATATTGAAAGGTGTACAGATATTTGAAGATTGGAAAAAAGATATTATTAGATTTTTGTGGGGTAAAGAGAGACATAGGATTGCATACAATAATTTAATAGAATTAAAGGAAACAGGAGGATTGGGATTACCAGACTTGAGAATGTATTACCAAGCGGCGTGTTTCACCTGGATCAAAAACTGGATCTTCTTAGAGAATCCGAAGTTATTAGAATTAGAAGGATTCAATTTGCGATTCGGGTGGCACGCCTACTTATGGTATGAGAAGGAGAAAGTAAATAAAGATTTTAATTTTCATATTATTAGAAAAAAATTATTAAAAATATGGAATAAATATAAAGTAGCTTTTGAAAGTAAAACTCCTGGTTGGATTAATCCTATAGAAGCATTTTTGAGAAGAGGTGCACACTTAAATTTGGATGGTAAGGTTTATAGGGAAATGATAGAATTTAAAGATGGGAAGTGGTTACTGAAATCGAGAGAACTTCAAATTAAAGACTGGTTTATGTATTATAAATTAAAGGATGTTTTTAATAAGGACAACAGGTTGGGTTATAATCAAAATAAATCTAACTTTGAGATTATATTAGCTAAGGGCAACAAGGGATTGATAGGTAGGGTTTATAAATTACTTATAGAAATAAACTTAGAACAGGAAAGGATTAAACCAGTGATGTTGAAATAGATGCGAGATTTGGGGCATAATATAGATCTGGAAATATGGGAAAAGTTATGGAAAAAAGAGTTTAAGTTTACCATCTCAAATGAAATAAGAGAAAATTTATATAAAATGTTTTATAGATGGTATATAACTCCAGTATTATTAAGCAAAATGAAAAAAGATGGTAAGGCCTCTTGTTGGAAATGTGGTACGGATATAGGTACATTTATGCATGTTTGGTGGTTTTGCAAAAAAATTAGGAGGTTTTGGAGATTAGTTTTGAATGAAACAAATAATTTGATTAAGTCCAAAATTAAGAGAGATACCGCTTTTTGTTTATTGGGTATTTCAAAACAAGATTTAGATCTAGGTGACAGAGTCATATGTCAATATAGTTTTGCTGCGGCAAGAATCACAATTGCTAAAAAATGGAAGCAAATAAATAAACCTTCAATTAAAGAGTGGAGAGAAAAACTATGGTTGTATATGCGGATGGCCAAACTTACAGCTTTTCTACATGATAAAGATATGGAGGATTTTAAATCTATATGGTCAAAGGCCGCCGCATATTGGGATAAATCGGCAAAAACGGATTTTGAAACTGTACTTAACGAATTGTAGTATTATGTGATTCTTAATTAACTATAAGATGAGATTTTTTTTAATGTAGTGTCATAACACCCCAACGGAAGTCCAATGGTGATGGGCACTGAGGTGGGGGTTGGGACTCAGGGCACTATGGAGATATATATTAAGAGAATGTATCTTTTAATTATTAGATAATTAGTGCTCTTTGTATTTTTGTTTGGTTGTTTTGTTTGTATTTTATGTTTTTTTCTTTTTTGTATGTTTCATTAAAAATTTAATAAAAAATTTATTAAAAAAAAAAACAATTTCAATTTCCTCATTGTCAACCTTAACGTTGTGTAATTCTCCTGTAGTCATTACTTTTCTTTTCTTGATGTTCAGCTGTAGTCCTGCTTTGGCACTTTCTCTTTTAACTTTCAGCAGTAGTCGTTTCAAATCTTCACTATTTTCTGCCAATAATGTAGTGTCATCAGCATATCTCAAATTATTAATGTTCCTCCAATTTTCACTCTACCTTCATCTAAATCTAATCCAGCTTTCCTAATTATATGTTCTGCATATAGATTGAAGAGATAGGGAGATAAAATACATCCTTGTCTGACACCTTTGCCAATTGGAAACCATTCCGTTTCTCCATATTCTGTTTTAACTGTGGCCTCTTGTCCAGAGTACAGGTTGCGCATTAAAACGATCAGATGTAGTGGCACACCCATTTCCTTTAAAACCATTTGAGGTAGTGAGAACATAAGAAAAACCCTGCTAGATCAGACCAAGGCCCATCAAGTCCAGCAGTCTGTTCACACAGTGGCCAACCAGGTGCCTCTAGGAAGCCCCCAAACAAGTTGCTTCGGCCAAGGCCAGAATACAGAGGCGTTTCTTCATTAGCATAGTAAATTGCTCACCCTAAAGACAAAATCACCTCTATTTTCTGATCATGAGTCACATAGAAAGATGTGATGTGGGCTTAACATGACTTTGTATGTCGAAGGTGGGGGAAAGACTGATGTAAAGAGGAGGAGAACATGACGTTTGTAATGGTTGACATCTTGGCAAGTATATAAACATGCTGGACTAAAAGTGGTTGCTTCTGCTTTGGACTGGAGCTTGTTATTCAGCTGAATAATAAATCTTTAAACCTTCTCCTCCTTGGTGTACTTAATTGGGCCAAGATGCTGAGGAACGGGTCTGTTGGTTGAAAAACTGTCATTGGCCAACAACACGAAACAGAACGGCGCACTATAGAGAACTTTTTAACTACATGATAACAGCAGCCAGAGTTGTTTTGGCATCAGTGTGAAAGCAAGAAGAAATCCCTAAGTTAGAAAGATGGAGAGAGAAAATGGCTGAATATGTAGCAATGGCAAAGCTGACCCACTTGTTGAACAAAAGACCTGTTGGGGAGCTACAGAAGAAATGGAAACTTTATTACGATTATGCACAACTGTAATTTTCTTACTTTGTATAAGAATAACTAGACTAAGTAATAATCATGGTTAGAATAGCTAAGGACAAAAAAGTGTAGATTTGGCGTTTTATTGGAAGCAGGAAGCAGTAACGCATAATTTGATTAGCTTTATGTTTGTGTCAAATGGTTATATAGTACAAATATAAGATTAGGTATGTAGTCATGTTAAACACATAGTTTAGAGCAATAGTAGGTTACCTAAAGAACATTGTAGATCAAATGTTAAGGAGGAACAAATTAAAAAAACAACAACATTAGGTTGTATACAATATTTCAACTAAGGGATACCAGAGGGGTTTTTTTTTATAATAGGGTCTTCCAATTTGGATATTTTTAATAACCTAGCTGTTATAGAAACTAGTTAACATATGGCACTTCTTAGAAGGTTTGATATACTGTATGTATGGTTCTATGTATGATTATGTGTGTATTGTAGTTTGTTTTTGTAATTTTTTGTTAATTAATATAATATTTTAAAAAATAGCAAAGGCAGATTTACAAAGGGTTATTAGATGCCCTACCGTTACAATAACAACCCACAGCCTGAACAGTGTTTAAAATGTAGTTGAATCTAATTAAGGGGGAGAGGAGTTCTAACATCTGTTCCACATGTATAACCACTAAGACAGATTCACATCCCATTACCGTGCATTTAAAAAGGGAGGGAGTGCATCCTTTTTCAACTTTCATAGATCATGGGGAAATGTTAACTCCCCCCTTCTATTCATAATATTAACACGTTTGCGGATATACTACTATTAAGTGTAATCTAAGTTGCTAACCAGGGATGAGAAGGAGTTGAAACCAAGATTGACAAATAAAGGGAGGGAGGGAGGAACCAAGGCAGAGCATGAAAGGAAGGAGGAAAATGAAGGAGGAGGAAAATGTGGAAAAGAGGAAAAGAAATTAAGAAAAGAGGAAATATTTTATTTTTATATAACCCTAACTAACAGGGCTATCCCTATGCAAGATCGGGATGAGCAGGCAAAACTGTGGAAAGAAAGGAAGAGGAAAAAAGACTGCTGGAAACAGCAGCTTGTTAGGAGGCTGCAGCTTGGCAATTCCTGGAGCAGCCAAGAGCTTTGCTGGCTGGTCTTACCTTGGTCCCAGGCTGGCTTGGTTGTTGGGCTCGGCAGGATATGCAAGTGTTTGCCTCCTTGTAGTAAACTTTGCAGAAAGGCACGGCCATTAGATAGTCCGAACTACTGCTCTTTGCGGTGCTCTGCCTTCCCTGCACCCCTAGTGGCGGCAATGGAGAACGGCATTAGGAGCAAAATACATTTAGATGTATTTGTGGAAGGAAGGAGATGAATCACCAGATCAGAAACTCTCCATTGTTTCTCCTCCTCTTCAGTTTCCTTTCCTCTGTCCTCTTGGCTTTTCCCTTTACAACCTTCTTCCGTTTTAAGCACCAGCTGTTATTCTCCAACCCCTCCCTCCAAACATTCTTTTATCTCCATGGTAACCAACAGCTGTTAGCAGCTGTTCACTCATTCGGGTTCCTCCCCTCTTCCTTCCCCAACAAGGCAGACCCTTTTGGCACATTTTCTAAAAAAATAAAAGAGAAACTGGGACCTTCCCCGACATTTATTTCTCCTTAATTATTGATATCATGGGTTTGAAAATGTGGAAGGACGTATGAAGCTGCCTTACACTGACTCACACCAATGGACCATCAAGGTCAGTATGGTCTACTCGGACTGGCAGCAGCTTTCCAGGGTCTTTCACGCCATCTTCCACCTCATCCTTTAAACTGGAGATGCCAGGGATTGAATTTGGGACCTTCTGCTTGCCAAGCAAATGCTCTGCCACTAAGTCATGGCCCTCGTGGCTCCAGCGGTCCCTGGAGCCTTATTAGAGAATTAATCACACCTCTCCTTAAGGGCCTCAGTCTCAGTGTAGCTGCCTCAGGGAAGCAAGGAAAGGGTTAACTAATCCCAATTCTGTTTTCTTCCTTTTCTTCACTGATTTAGAGCCAATGGACTGCTGTCCAGGGTCCTGAACGAGCACAGAGGCGTCATCCTGAACATCTTTTTAAGCCCCTGCACCCCCTAGCTGGTGTAAGTGGCGCTTCCTCCTTTTCTTCATCTCTCTATGGCTTTTGGGGATTCCCATCATCTTTCCCTGCTTCTGACCAAGGGGCAGGCCTTCCTTTAGGTCACCACAGCTCACAGGAATCCCAGGCTTTCTTAGAAAACAGTTTTGAAGCCCAGTGCAAAGTTAGTCACTCACACATGTTTCACACATACAAAAAGATATTCCTTCCCCACCCCCCACCCCCGAGCAGCAGAAGTTGCCTGCAGTGTTGCATTAAGTGGGAGGAGGAATTGCATATTTTCTTAATTATAATCGCCATATATATTGCCTGTATTTTTATTTTAATTAACAATTGCACTTAAAAGTGGCTGAAGGCTATTTTGTTTGGAAGCACAGGTCAAGGGCCAGTTAATCAAAGCATAACTCCCCCCCCCCATCTGTCCTCACCAGGTGGCTATTTTTGTAGCTGTGATAAGGACATAAGAAAAGCCCTGCTGGATCAGACCGAGGCCCATCAGGTCCAGCAGTCTGTTCACACAGTGGCCAACCAGGTGCCTCTGGGAATCCCACAAACAAGACGACTGTAGCAGCACCATCCTGCCTATGTTCCACAGCACCTATTATCTGGCACCTAGTCACACGATGTCCTAGAACAGACCATGTAGAGAATTAGATAAGCCAGTGTGGTGTAATCTAGGATCTGGAAGACCCAGGTTTGAATCCTTGCTCTGCCATGGAAACTTCTAGGTGACCCTGGGCCAGTCACACACTAACCTACCTCACAGGGTTGTTGTGAGGACAAAATGGAAGAAAGGTTAATGATAAGACACTTTGGGTCCCCATCGGGGGGAAAGGCAGGGTATAAATGAAATTAAACAAATAAGTAAATAACATTGATGAACAGAATAGATCTGAGGGTATTATGTACCCAAAGGTCAAGAAAAAAATCAACATCCAAGGCCAAAGGTTATACAATGTAAAGTTTGTATCGATACAAAATATGTCCGAGTGTGTTTCCCTCTTAACTGCCCCAGACTTTGAGACAGGATATGTTGATAAACAGATGAGGAAGTCTTGCAGAACACAACGTACCTACAGTCATAAAGATTTTTAGAAAGTCATGTACATTTTCAGTCTGGATCTGTGATTGTTTTGACCGCTGAAAAAGGCCATTTGGCCGAAACGTGTTTGGTCAAAGTCTAATTCTGTGATTTTATGTCTATTTGTGTTGTATGTTTACATGAACATGTTGGTTTGGCAGGCTATTGCAGAGCCATATATATGTTATTGATTTTAGCTTGTAATAAATATATACATATTTTGTATTGACAAACCTTTACATTGTATAACCTTTGGCCTTGGATGTTGATTTTTCTTGACTTTGGGGTACTTAATTCTGTTGTTTTTAGTGTTAAGCTTTCCCCCCTTTGTTGTTGATGTAGATCTGAGGGTATTTCTCCCACAGCACTGATGTTGAAAATTCCCTGATTGCAATCAGCAACTGCTAAACAATATAGCGCTAAAACCAAACTATCTTAGCAAGCAACAAAGAAGTTCCAGAAGCAAAAGAACAGTAGTTTAAAAAGTTCTTTTTTACTGCTGAGCCGACTGCAGGCTGGATTTTTGCTGCCAACTACCAGGCATCCACAAGAATATTACATTGCCATGTTTATATGTTGGCTAGTCTGAATGTTTCATTTTAAACTTATGCATTTGTTTTATGACCTTGTGGTTATGAATGCAACATGCTAGGCAGCTCACAATAAGACAAAAAAAAAAAAAACCTCGAGCAAAACAATAAAATCATGTGAATACAACAAAGGCGCCAGCAAATGATACCAGATACAATAAGTTTAAAACAATATATAAAACAGCAGCAGATCAGATCAATAAAACAGCAAGCAATAAAACCATTAAAGAAGTTCTACCCCTTTCCTCCATTTTCACCCCCAAATGGAGCCAATGGATTAGCTTTCAAGGACATAGTCTGATTTGTCATTCTCGTGAAGTGAAAATATATATATTTTAAAAACTCTACTATACACATGCAATTAAACTTTCCTTCACTGCTGCCTCTTCTCAGGCTGCTGGAACATGCCTATCAAATTGTGCTGCATTTTGCCATAGACATAGACATTTCCCAAGCATCATTGAAAGAAGAGATGCTACCAGGTTTGCAGTCATGAAAATCCATATATGCTTCCCCCCCTCCACTTTTCCTTAGAATGCATCAAACCAGCCGTTTTTAAAAAAAATTACATGCCACTTTCTGCTTATTTATTTAAAACATTTATTAGCCGCCTTTCTTCCTTAAAGAGCTCAAGGTGGCTCTTGTCAGACTTTGGAAACTACGCAGGGATGGCCACAGTTAGCACCTGGGTAGAAGACCACCAAGGGAGACAGGGGTACTATGAGGAAGGCAATGGCCAACTACTTCTGCTCATCTCTTGCCTTGAAAACCCATCAGGGTTCGTCATTCCTGTGAGTCAGTTGCACACAATTATTTATTATTATTAGTCGGAACATGACCATAATGCTGGCTTGTTTGAAGTGTGTCTTGATTTAATCTATTTTAGTGAAAAATTAACGAACTGTATCACCTGAAAAGGTTTTGGGAGTCAGACTTCATACTGCTTCTATCAGAGATCTGTGACTCACTCAAGCCTTATTTCCTTTATTACCAAGATTGCTATCACTGAAACTTTAATAAAACTCAAGCAAACCTGGTATTTTGTGGCATCCTGATGTCCAGGCTATCTTAGTCACTCAGTTTCCAGAAGCAAGATTCTTTTATTAGGTTTGCAGAAAATGGGTAGCCCAGTGTTAGGAAAACTCCCTAGTTTTCTTTCTTTCAAAAACACAATTTTATTTTAACAAACACAAACAAACACATTAAAACATAAACTCAATATAACAATATATATGAAGCTTGCCATTCAAAATTGCAATTATATCGTGAACCTCATTACAGTGCTCTTTGTTTATAACATATCGTTCTATATCAGTTAGGACATTAATTACTTATAACCTAAAGCTCTTTTATTTTATCTAAATTTTTATTCAGTTCTGTTCCAAATTTCTAGCTATATAATTAAAAAAAAACATTCTATTTTGAGCTTTACAATGCACATCAGCAGACTCATAAAGGCAATGATTCCTCTCGCCCCCGTACAACCCAGCCCATCTTTTGGAGCAGATAAAAGGGCTGAGGTTCAAGACTCAGATCCAGAGGTTTTCTTTCCGGACACTTGCCTTTCTCCTGGACTATCTGGTACCTTCTCTCCATCGATGACCTGCTAAGATGTTTCTCCAAGTTGGCAGTAAACCTCCAGGAGGTAGGAGGAGACAAGAATTCAGTTCGAGGACTGTGGCTAGCTTTGGAACCAGTGGAATTAGTAATAGAGGATGCTTCAGTTCCTTGTTAAGGGGTTACAGAAGCCTCAGTGAAGGCAGGCTAAATTTTGGGAGTGGGAGTCTCTGTTGTCAGTGTGGAGGTTGTAGAGGCAGCCGGGATATGAGTGGGGGCTTGTGCAAAGGATTTTGTGGCTTTGGCAGAGGACCTTATAACTATGGTGGAGAATTTGGCGGCTGTTTTGGTGGTGGAGGATACAGAGGTACATTTGGTGATGGACGTTTTACCAGCCCTGGAATCCAGCCTCTCCAAATAGATGCAAACTTCCTCCAGCCAGCCCATATTGATCTCGATCCATATTTGCAACAACTGAAACATCATGAAAAGGAGCAGCTCAAGCAGCTCAATAACCACTTTGTATCCTTCATAGACAAGGTGAGATGTCAGGACAGTAAGTCATGCCATCTGTGTATTTATTTCAGTTCAGTGCATGCTTAAGAGGATGCATGTCCATAGGACTTAAGAGCAATTTAGTTATGTAAAATGTGCGGATGGCCTTTTTATTAAACCGTGCCCGAAGAGGTTTCTCGCACAGGTCGCAGATTCATGAAACTGAAGTGCAACATTAGAATGAAATAATGATAAATATGTGATAGTAAAAAGCAGGAGTACAAAATTTAGCAACCAACTGCTAAAGTCCTGTATTGGAATGTGGACATAAAATGACTCATAACCTTCTATTCATAAAAGGCTTTTGGAAGAGGAATGGGTTTAGGGTTACCAGATCCCTCTTTGCCTGAGGAGGGAGGGGTTTGGGGAGGGGAGGGACTTCAATGCCATAAAGACCAATTGCCAAAGCGGCCATTTTCTCCAAAGGAACTGATCTCTATCAGCTGGAGATCAGTTGTAATAGTAGGAGATCTCCAGCTAGTACCTGGAGTTTGGCAACCCTAAATGGGTTGGATCCAGCTGTTTTTTTTCACTCTATCACATCCAGTTCCCTTTCATGCTACAGCCCCCAGCACACATGGCTTTTGTTGATGGAGGTCCCATGATTCTCAGCATAGCCTTTTTTGATCAAAGAGGATGCCTGCTTCCTTTTTTGCCAGCAGAAAAAAACTGGTTGAATCGAACTCAAGGTCTTCCCAAGCTGTCTACAGATATAAAACGATGGTGCCCAAGGGGCTTCTAGAGCAGTGGTTCTCAACCTTTTTTTTGCTCCATTCCCCCCTTTCACCATTGTTCAGAATATAATTCCCCCCTTCCCAAGATAAATGTTGAATTTATTGAATGTCACAGATTAAATTAAAAACAAACTACAATTTTACAGATTGTATATAATCTACAGGATATCACACTTTGCTGTATAGTGGTCTCAATCCCCCCCAACCATAAAATTCCCCCCTTGTTGAGAACCCAGGCTCTAGAGTGAATTCTATAGCTGTTATACAAACATAGAGAAGTCTGCACATATTTACTCCAGTCCAGCCAGCCAGATCTCCATGTGTAAGAAGTCTTCTGCATGCATTGCTGATGCACAGCAGGATATGCACCACAATCCACATCACACAATGCATATTTGGGGCTACCCTTGAAGAGTGTTCAGAGGCTGCAGCTAGAGAAGAATACTAAGGTTGAACTGCTGGTTGGGGCCTCCTATTGGGAGCATGTGACCCCTACAATACAGCAAATACATGGGCTGCCAGTGCACTCCTGAGCCCAATTCAAGATATTGTTTTTTACCTTTGAAGTCCTACATGGCATAGGACCGTGGTTTCTGAAGGACTGTCATCTCCCATATGTTCCTGCCCAAGAAATAAGATCACAGGGAGAGGCCCTCCTGACCATTTCATGTTGGGTCTTCCTCTTTTCCTACTGCCTTCACCTTTTCTTAGCATAATTGTCTTTTTCAGTGACTTTTGTCTTTTCATAATGTGACCCAAGTACAACAGCTTCTGTTTAGTCATATTAGCTTCTAGGGACACTAGTTGCCCACGATGACAGCTACTTCTAAGCCATAGGGCACGATATGGCAAAAACTAGTCACCAGTCCTAGTTTGACACTCTAACCCACTACAACCACCTTTGATAACTTTTCAGGAGCTTCAGAATGTGGTGCTACTTTGTAGTGGATGGATGATAGCATATCTCCAGCACTTACACTGGCTTCTCATTCCCTTCTGAATACAATTCATGGTACAGTTGGTCATTGCTTAGCTGTGAATTTACTTATATGATGTTCCCAATGAGCATCAAAACATTATGTAACATTGAGAACTGGTCCTAAGAAACAGTTTGCCTCCAACAAATGCCTCAGACACTGATTCAAAATGCTAATTTTTTAGGTTCATTTCCTGGTCAGCTACAGCAGTTTGCACCTGGTTCATGCCAATGAAGGCTCAGTTCAGCTTACAACAAGAACTGGTTCAGATCTGGTTCATGTGGAGGGTGCAAATGAAATGGCAGTGCAATCCTAAACAGAGTTGTATCCTTCTAAACCCACAGACTTCAATCAATTTCAAACAGTGCAACTCAGCTTACAATGGCACTAGGGTTCTAACTTGTTACAGCTGAGGCTGAAATCCTGCATACAGTTACTTGAAAATCACTGAACAAAGTGAGGTTTCTACATAAACACGTACTGGATCGGGTCCCATATGTCAGGCATAATCGACATACATTATGAAGTGTGTATGAAACAAAAATAAACAGATCATAATAGCAAATGTGTAGCATGTTCTTTAACATGTACCATTTAAATAAAGTGGGTTTCACCCTTTACCCTTGTGTGTGTGTGTGTGTATAAAGAGCCATAAAGTCTCAGCTGACTTATGGTGACCTCACAGGGTTTTCAAGGCAAGTGATTAAACAGAGGTGGTTTGCCATTGCTTGCCTTTGCAAAGTCTTCCTTGGTGGTCTTCCACCCAAGTACCAGCCCTACTTATCTTCCGAGAACTGAAGAGATCGGGCTGTACTATACCATTCCACATCCCCCCTTTGCCCTTACAGGAGCTGATTTTTGCCCCATCTGCTGGCCTCCAGTGCTTTGGGAGAACAGAGTACAGAATGTTATGACATATGAAAAATGTGAAATAATCCACCAATACTCTAGTTTGCACCCAGAGAAACCCTTTGGCTCTTGGAAGAAGTTTTCCACTTATACAAAGACACACTTGTTCTCAGAAGGACACATATTCTCATTAAAGGATTCTTCCACTCATGGAAGAACTTCTGAGAATGACAGACTCCTACTATGAGTGAAAGAACACCTGAATTCAACCTGTTAATTTAATGTGCTCGTGATTCACTGTGGTTGGGACCAGTGTGTATAGCCACATAGCTATTTTTAAAAAATTAGCTGAACCTTTGCTTTAAACAAGTAACCCGAATGTATGTTAGAATTCTGGCCCATTTTAGGTCCAATACATACACAATTGTAGATAAAGCTCAGATTCTGATCCAATTCAGGAAAAAGTTCAGTTTAGCATCATTTTCATTTAGCAGGCATGATTGCTTTTAACTTGTTAATCTCACTGCACTCGGTTGAATCTCTTTGATGGCTTTTTCATCTTCCCATTGGGGTTTCAGGTCGAATGTTTGGAGAAAAAAAACACTGCTCTGTCCGCCAACTGGCAAATTTTACAAGAGATTGGAACCAGAATTAAAAAGACAAACCTGGAACCTGTTTTTGAGAGTTATATCCAGACTCTGCGGGTGCAAATCGAGCGTATGAAAAGCCAGAAAGGACATCTGCAGTCAGAGCTTCAGTACTTGGAGCATGATGTTGAAGATAGCAGAGTAAAGTAAGACAAAAAAACAAATCTCTGTTTTGGATTCTTTTTTTAAAATTAGTATTTTATGTCCTATAAGTATAAGCATACAAACAAACAAATATAACAAGATAAACACAAACAATACATACCCAATGCATCATATGAACAGACAACACAATACATACACAAGATCTAAAATATACGAAAATAATTTTTAACTGAGTGGACATGTACAATTTTTATTTACCGGGAAAACAGAAAGAAGAGAACAATGTCATAACTTTATAACATTGAATCTGGTTTGGATTCTTTTCCATTAATACTTAAGTATTAATGGAAAATGATTTATGATGTATAAAATGAGAAAACAATAAAAACTTTATTAAAAAGAATCTGGTTTGGATTCTTGGTGACATGGGTTGCTCCCAGCCATACACATTTCTTGGACAAGGCATGAGGGACTTGAAACAACTGAAAAGCTTTTCAAAGCTATCTCCTTTCTACTCCTGAGGCTCACATGGGCCTCTACTAGGGTTGCCAGGTCCCCCCTCCCAATTGGCAGGAGGTTTTATGGGGTGGGGCTACGGTAGCTGCGCGAAAGCGACAACGGCACTTCCGGTTTTACTTCCAGAAGTGCTGCATTGCCGCAGCTGATTAAACGCTCAAACCCCCAAATTTTGAGTGTTAAAACAGCAGCAGTGATGCGGTGCTTCCAGAAGTAAAACCAGAAGGGCCATCATTGCATGCGCACACAGCCCCAGCTCTGGAGCAGCTGGGTGGATTGGCGGGAAATTGCCCGCCAATCTCACCCACCTGGCAAACCTAGCCTCTACTAATGTTTTCCATAGGGTCTTGAGCATGAACAGTATGAGCTGGTAGGATCACGAACAATCTAGAAGCAGGTAATAGTGTTGCCAGGTTCCCCCTGGCCACTGGCGTGGGGGTGTAAGGTGTCCAGCTCCAGGTTGATAAACTCCTGGAGATTTGGAGATGGAGCCTGGGGAGGACAGGGACCTCAGTGGGGTGTAATGCCATAGAGTCTACCCTCCAAAGCATCCATTTTCTCCAGGGGAACTGATCTCTGTAGTCTGGAGAGGAGCTGTAATGCTGGGGTATCCAGGTCCCACCTGGAGGTTGGCATCCCCAGCAGGTAAACAGAGCTGACTGGGAAGGAATCTAGGGCAGATCGCAGAGCTGACAAGACTTACAAGTTGGGCAGAACCGGTTAAAGAGAGGATGGATATCGGGTACAGTGGTGCCCAGCTTGGCCCTCTGCTGACCTCATCCTGGTGTAGTCAGCAAGGAGGAGCATGCCGGTATTGTGTCTCCTGAGCCCTGGGCAGCTGGTGAGAAAAGGATGGGCATAGTGGCACCTGGCTTCACTCCATGCCAGTCTGGGCCCAGTGCAGCAAAGAAGAGTGCAGCGGTGCCTCCTTTCTCTCCAGCTGTCTCTTTGGATTCCATCAGTGAGAGGGTATGCGGTAGTGGGAGGGGGCAGGGCCCTTTTCTAGATCTATTTCAACATCCCAATCGCTCCCTGGGAAACCACACATGTGTGCCTGAGGATAACTGTCCTGAACAGGCAGCAGGTATAAAAATATCACTAAAGCTGCCAATTTTTTTTAAGTACATACAGTACACAAAAAGCACATGCACTACAGTATCTTTTTATCTTGATAATGTGTATGAGCCGCTTCAAGAACCCTCTGGGCTAAATAATGGGATAAAAGTTTTAGAAATTAGCAATATTAATTAACTAGCCCAAGAACTGTAAGTTGGATCTTGTATCTATTTGAATTTTAACTCAATTCAATGAATTACAATTAGTATTCTGAATATTTTAAAAGCATGCTTCCAGCATGCTGGAGACCAGCTGTCTTTCGACTTTTATGCATGGCTGTTTCACTCGCCATCACCCCTCCGATCACTTTTGGTCTTTGTTTGGATTATGCATGGTGTTTTTGACCATCAGAGGTTGCCTCTCTCCCCCTGTGTTTCCCTGCATTTTGCCTGCGTTTTGAGGGACCTGTTTTATCTTGAATTTGAAAATGTGGGGAAAATGCGGGGGGGAGAAAGAGGTGACCTCTGACTTTCAGAAACAGCATGCATAATCAACACAAATATCCGAAATCGTCGGAAGGGTGACGGCGAGTGAAACAGCCATGCATAAAAGACCTTTGTGTCACTTGCTTAAGGGTTGCTTAAAAACAAACAAATGTGCATCTCAAGTTCTTTTGGCTCAGCTGCAACAATAAGTCAGGCAACCACAAAACTAAGAAAACTCCTCATTTCTCTCTCTTTTTATTTTCATAAGGTATGAAGAGGAAATCAACAGGCGCATATGGGGCGAGAACCAGTTTGTGGTGCTCAAGAAGGTCCAGGATGAAACTTCTTTAATACTTTGCTGTTGGGGTTTTCAAACTGGGAAGAATATGATTCTCTTCTGTTGCCTTCCTGTAAAGAACATTGACAGAAGAAAGTGGACAAAAGATAGATTTGGATTTAAAACTTTCATTTAATGGCTTGGGAAAGATCAGGGTTGGCCCAGTTCTTACTAGGGGTTGGGCGAATTTCAGTCTTTTGTAATTTGCCTGTTTAAAAGCTGGAATCCCCAGAGTCCAGGCTGATATTCTCTTTTTCTTAAGAATATACAAAGTATTTTGCTAGATCAGATCCAAATCTAACTATTCCAGCATTTTGCAGGGTTCCTGGCATTCACCATGGTCTAGGTCATCTCCAAGCATGTATTAGGTGGTCTACCTTCAGCCCACCTGATTTATACAATCAGCAATATCAAATGCTAAAGCTTTTCTTGGCACAACAATAGTGCAATATCCAATCATCTGTGGGCAACCATGGAGTTCCCAAAGGGAGTGAAGTCCTTGATTTAAAGACATTCTCTCATATGGGTAACAATTGGCTCAAATTAATAGATAACATTGAGGCCTGTTAGGTTAGGAAAAGTCCCAAATACTGTACTAGGCTAAGTGACACATCATAAGGGTTGCCAGCTGCCCCCTCACCATTGGCAGGAGCTTCGTTGTGGTGGGGCTGGGGGAAAGTGATCTGCCGCATGAGTGGGTGGGGGGTGCGCCACGATAACATCACTTCTGGGTTTATCCTAGAAGTGACAGGGACATTCTAGCACATTTAAAAAAACGCCCTCGATGGGAACCATAGAGTTTTTGGAGGAATGTGCTAAAGCGCCCCTGTTGTTTCCAGGGTAAACCTGCATGTGGATTGCCCCCTTCAGTTGACCTGCTTCTGCCTGCTGGCCAGCTATAAAGCAGTGTACATGCCTGTTAATTGCCCACCATTATTGGGCATCTAGGAACCCTATGCATCATAGGAAGTTGGGTTGCCGACAAACTGGAGAAAAATGTGTGGGAAAAGGCAGTTGAAGATTTTTGTGGCACAGAGATCGGTGACCTCCCATTAAACCTCTGTTAAAGGGACAGGATTTTTTTTGCACGGGGGGGAGGTGGTTTGCAAACCTAATAGCAACAGCTCCACATGTGTAAAGCTGGATCTGCCTTATTCATGTCTAAATTGCCTGTGTGTGGGACTGCAGATGCAACTGAAAGGGCCAAAGGCATGCATAGATAAGGGGGAGGGGTCTGAACCTTCTCCCATACTACATTTTATCCTACCTGATCCTTCTCATTTGTTATACCTGCACATGCCTGAGAGAAAAGCACCTGCCTTTGTCAGTCAATTATGAAACTGCTTCAAGAAAAATATCCAAATTTAGCACATAGTAGCATAATTTATCATTAATATGAAATATAACATCTTACAACCTCAACTGAAACATCCATATAATGATCCTTTAAGTACAGGATCTGTGCCATTCTTCTTAAAGGGTACTCTGAACAGAGTTAAATCCTCGCAAGTAGTACATGGCAGTCAAGCTCTGCCCCCAGCCTCATTTGCTTGCGCTCGTTCAAATGAGCAGTGGGAGAAAAAGTGTGTGTGTGCGGGAGATGATGTCACAGTACCCAATGATGCTCTAGGAACTGCCCCAATCTCTATGGCATATCTCAAATTGTTAATGTTCCTCCCCTGATTTTCACTCCACCTTCATCTAAATCTAATCCAGCTTTCCTAATGATAAGTTCTGCATACAGATTGAAGAGATAGGGAGATAAAATATATCCTTGTCTAACACCTTTGCCAATTGGAAACCATTCTGTTTCTCCATATTCAGTCCTAACCATGGCCTCTTGTCCAGAGTACCGGTTGTGCATCAAAACAATCAGGTGTTGTGGCACACCCATTTCCTTTAAAACCAGCCATAGCTTTTTATGATCCACACAGTCAAAACCTTTGCTGTAATCTATGAAACCCAAGCTGATAGTTCCCATGTAGCAATGAGTAAAGGATTAACCCTGAACTGCAACTGCGAAATGTGCTCTACCAACAGGGCCACAACACCCAGCCCCTTTAATCTTGCTGGTGACCCTTTTGAAGAGATTAATCCCTTCTCAGTGTCTTTCTCTTCCATATTTTAAAAAGGACGTGGACTTTGCTTACCTAAGTAAAACACAGTTGGAAGCTAAAGTGGACAGCCTGCGGAGCCAAGTTGCCTTCTTCACGAAAGTATTTGAGCAGGTGAGCAGGCGCTGTACTCGGAGCTCAGGTGGGCAGGATCTCTGATAGGTATCATTGCTACGCTCTTGACCATAAATGGTGCTCTACAGAATAAGCTCAGCAGGTCCTTGCCCCAAATGTTCTCAGTTTAGACAGTAGGGACAGAAGGGGAGGAGGGAGGAAAGGATGGAAAGAAAGACATGGGAATCATGCACAGGGTCTTGATCAAAGGCTAACTCTATGTCAAATGAAGAAGCAGAGCTGGCTAGAGGTGTCTTGTTGCCTTAAGCAGCTGCAGACAGAATCAGAGCTGGCTGGAGGTATCTTGTCACCTTAAGCAGCTCCGGGCAGTGCAGGTTTTAGACTAGCGAAACCTTCCAGGCCTGAAGGAAGGAGAGCCAACTTTTTTTACATTTAAACTAACATTTAAAAAGGGGGGGGGGAAGTGGGTTTTACTTATTGATTATTCAAATACTAGATTCCAGGACAGTATTGGACTCTTTGTTTTCTTTGATGTATTATGGCGAATGCTATATATTACCAAAACCAACTTTAATATATATATTTTTTGTGTGTGTAAAGTGCCGTCAAGTCACAGCAGACTTATGATGATCTCAGCAAGGGGCTGTCAAGGCAAGTGATTAAGCAGAGGTAGCTTGCCCTTGCCTTCCTCTGCAGAGTCTTCCTTGGAGGTCTCTCTTCCAAGTTTTGACCCTGCTTAGCTTCCAAGATCTGATGGGATAGAGCTATACCATGCTGCCTTGCTGACACTTTTAACATTTCAGAAATTACAAAAAAATATTTTTTGAAGAATAATGGGCTGTCAACTTGTTGACTTTTATTTATATTCATCACTGTAATGTTTGTTCTTGTGTTTGTTATTTTTTTAAAAAAACCTTTCCGGTAAATTGGGAAAAGGTCCACACAGTGGGTTGACTTACTGGAAAGTAGCATAGTGTGCATGTATAGCAGGAGACTGGGCTATTTCCCCATTTCAGCTTTTATTTTATGGCACATTGAGCTAAATGCAATTGCTTTTGCAGGAGCTGTGCCAGATGCAGTCAATTGCGCAGCACATTTCTGTCATCATCTCGATGGAGAACGGCAGAGAACTGAATGCTGGCCACATGATAGCAGAATATGAATACCAATATCAGCAGCTTGCCCAGGAAGCCAAAGCTCACGTGCAGGCTGAGCTTTGGCAAAAGGTGAGCTCTCAAGCAAGTATGAAAATCTTAGGAAATAACAGCAGTGTCATGTGTGATATCTGGTCTAAACTAATTACAACTAATAATGAAACTCAAGACTATGCATTCTCCTAGATGACCCTGGTGGTCCCTTCCAACTCTATGATTCTATGAGCTCTGGGATTCCTGTCTCATTACCAATGCTAATTTCTCCACACCTACTACCCTTCTGCATATCCCATATAATCCAATCATCCAATCATTTACTTGCTTTTGACATTTACATTGCCATTGTATATCTAATTCACTCTACTTAAGGATAGATGGACTCACATTCTAGCTGTATCTGAAGAAGTGAGCTGTGGCTCACAAAAGCTCATACACTGCCAGAAATTTTGTTAAGGTGCTACTGGACTCATGCTTTTTTTCTACTGGTCTACGCATTACACTTGCCTCATTTCCAGTTGATGACATGATGTTGTGGTGTGGGTCCTTGCCATGTGTGTTGATTGTTGCAGAGAATAATATGCATGGCATGGCGTAAAGAATTTTCAAAAATTCCATTGCAGTGTGCTCCTCCCCTCTTCTCTCTAGGACAGTGATGGCGAACCTTTTACAGACCGAGTGCCCAAACTGCAACCCAAAACCCACTTATTTATTGCAAAGTGCCAACACGTTCTGCAGGGAAGGGGGCTTTGAACAGCTCAGCACAGCAGCGCGGCGCGGTTCAAAGCCCCTGCCACCCAGCTGGGTGGCGGGGACTGCAGGGAAGGGGGCGGGAGTTTTGAAACACTCCGCGCGGTAGTGCGGCGCAGTTCAAAGCCCCAGCCGCCCAGCTGGGCGGCGGGGAGTGCAGCAAAGGGGGGTGCTTTGAACCGCTCCACACGGCAGCGCAGCGTGGTTCAAAGCCCCAGCCGCCCAGCTGGGCGGCGGGGAGTGCAGGGAAGGGGGCGGGAGCCGTGCATGCCAGCAGAGAGGGCTAGGCATGCCGGAGTCGGCACGCGTGCCATAGGTTCACCAACACGGCTCTAGGAGCTCTGGACATTTCATATCCCATAAGTGTTTTTGCTAATTTTCTAACAGAATTCATAAAAAATGTATCCCAAGCCAATACTTTGAAGGTGAAGCATAGACACACAGAAGACTAGACAGTCTCCAGTGTTTCAGATGGTCTGAAGTCAGAACACAGTGGTTGGGCAGATGTATGACCTCAGTGAAAGCCTTATCCCCTCTGTGCATAATCCAAATGTTCATAATGCCAAAGCCCTGCCCCCAAATCACATCAAATCATCACAGAGTTCTTGAGGTGAATGCTTGTGCTGTCAAGCTTCTAACAACATGCCAAAATGCATGTCACAATTATTACAAGCAAACATGTCACTTGAAAAAAGCAAGTTCTGTGTGATAAGTGTAATATTTAGATCAGGTCTGTCAGAGTACCTTTTAGGAATTATAGTCTCTGTGTTGTAACATTTTTGTTCTAGCTTAGGAAGGAGACCAATTACCACCTGGTGGCAATTGAGACAGCTGAATTGTTTGCCCTGAGATTAATCATTTTGAAAGAATATAGTTAGACATTATTCTTACTGTGTGACAAGCAGCCAGGTTCTCACTATTAAGAATTCCATAGGTGACCTTCAGACAGTTAAAACACATGGAAGGCTTCTCTTGATGAAAGGGTTCTGGTCTTGCGTAGCAGGTAAAAGGTGAAGGCAGTCCTCTGAGCAAGCAGGGGGTCAATACTGACCCATGGGGTGGTGTCATATCATGATATTTGATAGGCCGACTGTGTTTTATGGGGTGATTTGCCATTGCCTTCCCCAGCTGGGTACTCATTTTACCGGCCTCGGAAGACTGAGTCAACTTTGAGCTGGCTACCTGAAACTGACTTCTGTCAGGATCGAAGTCAGGTTGTGAGCAGAGCTTTGGCTGCAGTACTGCAGCTTACCACTCTGCGCCACAGGGCAATTAGCAGACCAGCCACTCAAAGGTGCACTGCAAAATGCTGAATCATCTCTTTGGTAGATGGCATGGGGGTGCCCAAGGCTCTGTGTTTATCTCCCATGTTGTTTAATATCTATGTAAGGCCTCCTTAATGAGATCTCCCAAAGTTATGGAGTAGATGGTCATCAATAGGCTAATGACACTTACCTGTATATACCTCGGAATAAACCACCAACTGTGGCTATCCCTGTTCTGGCCCAGTGAATGAATGCAAAGGTTAAATGGCTGAGAAAGAACAAACAAGCTGAATCTAGATAAGATGGAAGTGATGCTGGCTGGAAGGATCACTGCTTTAAATGGGATGGTTCTTTCTACCATCTGTGGCATGCAGCTTTGGTTGTAAGACACCTTTAAGAGTTTGGGAATCTTGCTGGGTCCTAGTCTCCTGCTTGAAGAAACAAGTGTCCATGAAAACAAAAAGCGGTGGTTTTTCCCCAGCTTCATTTAGTTTGGGAGCTGACTTCTTATTTGCGAGGGTCTAATCTGGCCATAGTAATCCATGCTTCATTAACCTTGAGGCTATATTGCTGTATTATGTCCCACATGGGGCAGCCCTTGAAGACTAGGCAGAAACTTCAGCTGGTGAAAAATGCAGTTACCCACTTCTTATCAGGGGCTAGCTGGCAGGACCTTGTTACTCTTATTCTGTGGTCCCTTCACTAGCTGCCTGTTTGTTTCTTGGTCCAATTCAAGGTGCTGATGCTTACCTTTAAAGCCTTTCATGGGCTGAGGCTCATATACATGAAGGACTGACTCTCCCTGCAGGTTCCCATGTGGTAGCTTTGTTCTTCCCAACAAGGTCTATTTTTAGTGCCCTTTCTGTCTCAGGATGGTTCCGTAGCTGCTTGGCTTCAAGAGTTTTCAGTGGCAGCCCCATGTTTATGGAATAGCCTCCCAGAACATACCAGAGGGGCTGCAACCCTCCTGTTAAAGCAGAATGATTTGGGTGAGTTTTTGGGGTAGTCTGACCATGGGCAACAGAGAATACCTTGCTGGTAGGGGGATATGGTGCTTTTGGATGGGTGTGTTGATGTGGTTTTGATGTATTTTATGCTTGTAGTTTTTCATGTTTAATGGTTTTTATATTGTTCTATATTGTTGCGACCCGCCTCGAGTCCTGACTTGCTCAGGAGAAAGGCGGGCATGCAAATGTTTCAAATAAACAAACAAATAAATAAATCAGTATGAAGACCTGAAAGATAATGCGGGATGTCAGGGAGATGCTCTGCAGAAGGTGAAGCAGGAGAGGAATCGGCTGCGCCGTCAGATCCAGAGGGTTTGGCCTGAGATCGATTATGTGAAGATAAAGGTATGGAACAAGGGATGAACCTATGAGGCTGCCTTTTACTGAATCAGACCTTTTGCTCCCCTAAGATCAATGCTGTCTACTCAGACTGGCAGCAGCTCTCCAGGGTCCTAGAGTCAAACTACATGTTGCAGACGGGCATGGGACAACTTATGGTCACTAATGCCATCTTAGGCGGGAATTTAACAGTTTAAAAATTGCCGTGAGGGCCCATAGCATGGAGGCACTATTAGATTTGTCCCTCGTACAGCTATTTTGGCACTTGAAAAGGTGGGGGGGGGCGATGATGACAAGACCACATGGTGCTGCCATGTCTTGGGATTGGGCCCTTGCGGCAATTTTAAACTGCTAAATGTTTTGTCTAGAAGAAGAAGAGTTGGTTTTAATACCCCACTTTTCTCTACCTCAAGGAGTTTTAAAGCAGCTTACAATCACAATCCCTTACTCTCCCCACAACTGGCACCTTGTGAAGTAGGTGGGGCTGCTAGAGTTTGGAGCGAACTGTGACTAGACCAAGATCACCCAGCAGGCTTCATGTGGAGAAGGGGGGGATCAAACTCACTTCTCCAGATCAGAGTCTGCCGCTCTTAACCACTACATCATGCTGATGCTCGACTGCTGAGCCACAGCTCCTCTTCAGTATCTGCACATGTAGAGGGATAACTCTCCAGAAAGAGTCATCAGTTTTGTTGGAAGCCTCCTGTGGGATAGGTTGATGAGAAATAATCTGGAACACCTGACTTCACCTTGGAAGAATTTTCTAAGTTCCTTGCTATATGCTATGGATATTGTGTGAAAAGCAGCCATGCATAAACCTAGCTCTGACTGTTAAGGATGCTGAACTTTTCACATGATATGTAGCCAGGATCTTACTGAATCCATGGTGGTGTGCAGGGCAGGCTACAAGAAGATCCTTGTGAATTTAGGCAGATCATGAAAGGGAGGGCAGGAAGGGTTTTTTTGCCATCTTCTAGGCATGGAGTAGGGATCGTTGGGGGAAGGCAGTTGTGAATTTCCTGCATTGTGCAGGGGGTTGGACTAGATGACCCTGGTGGTCCCTTTCAATTGTATGATTCTATAAGAACATGGCATAACTTTCATTCCTAGAGATCAGAAAGGACAGCTGGGGAGAGGGGAACATAGGAAATATCCACACAATCATTAGACTTTCTGCTGACAGGTCTCTGGAGCCATTCCATCATGAAAAGCCCCTAATAATTATGTAGGGTTGTGATACTGAAAAACTGGAAGGGAACTTGAACTGCTTCCCCCCCCCCCCCCTGCAGGTTGCAAGGCTCCAGTTGGCCATTTGTGAAGCTGAGCAGAAAGGTGAATTTGACCTTACGGATGCTCAGAAGAAAATGGGCAACCTTAAGGTGGCCCTGCAAACAGAGAAGAAAGAGCTGGCTCAAACACTGAAAGAATATCAGGAGTTGTGGAATGTTAAACTGGCCCTGGATGTGGAGATTGCAGTGTACCAGAAACTTCTGGAAGGAGAGGAAAGCAGGTGCTTGATTTTTTTTTAAACCCTATTTTATCTGTACATGTGGCTAATAAGATCAGGAGACTGTTAGGCCCTTTATGCATGGCTGTTTCCTCGCAGTCACCCCGGTACTTCGGGGCTTTGCTTTGATTATGCTTGCACTTTCCGACTGTCAGAGGTCACCTTGCTCTCCCCACGTGTTTCAGTGCATTTTGTCAATGTTTTTTGGGATTTGTGTTAACCAGCATCCCAAAAACATGGGGAAAACATGAGGAAATGCGTAGGGAGAGATAGGTGACCTCTGACGGTCGGAAAGTGCAAGCATAAACAAAGCAAAGCTCCAAAGTTGTCGGCGAGGGGACTGTGAGGAAACAGCCATGCATAAAGGGCCTTAGAAACTGGAACAGGTTAATGGACTATGCATACTTTGCACTAGATTAAGTACGTAAATTTCTGCACTCAGACTGTTCTAATTCTACACCAAAAACACTGAACTGTGCGATTTAGTATCTTGTAATTTTAAAATTTTGGTTAGTTGGTTGGACCTTGAATAATGGGGGATAAAGCCTCTTAAATCATAAATAAATACAGTTTGGTGACCCATATAAATGATACCAACAGAAAATACGTATAATCTCAGGAACTGAGCCAAAATAATGTACATCATTTAATGTACAATATTTGGGTCAAAAAGCACCTCCTCTATTAAATCGTTTTGGGCACTTTTTGCAAACCTACCTGGGTTGTTTTAATGATTTTCTTTTTCATACCATTCTCTTCTGGGTGGGCCCTCATGGTCCCTGGTCTCATTTCCCTACATTGCAGTTGATTCCTATTGGCCATTGATACCCTATGTGATTTTGGTGCTGGGTTTTCATGACCAGGAATGCCAAGGCATGCTGTTGGCAGAGAAGGATTCTTACAGGCCAAACTATGGCTGCTGTCTTGCACAAACTGCATTAGGAGAGAAGGAAAAACCAATATGTCAGGGCATCCAATTTCTGAGGGGAAAAATCTTTCTGGGGAAAGCCTGTCTCTCCTCATCTGCATGGCCTACTAAGATGCCTTTCTTTTTCCAGAAGGTTGTGTGATGGGACTCCAGGGCTTGTAAGTAAGTAACCATTATATCGTCCTGTATTGATGGGAAGAGGGCATTATTAACAGGGCAAAATGGGAGTTCCTGCCTAGAGGAAACTTGACTTTATTTCATAGCCTAGATTCTGTAATAGATTGTAATAACGAAGCAGGGACCCACAAGAAACTTGCAGGTGTGGACATCTCATTCCTCTTTGCTCCCTTCCCTCTCCCTGACCTCTAAGGGTGAAAACGCATGGTCGCTTTATCCTCCTTTAATCCCTGTTTTAGCCAGGATCGAACGCACATTAGGCGAAACGCATGCGTTCGATCCAGGCTGAATCCTGGCTGAAACAGGGATTAAAGGAGGATAAAGCGACCGTGCGTTTTTGCCCCAAGTGTCTCTCTCACTCTTTCTTCCCCCATGCTTGTTCACATTCTTTCTTTCTCTTTTCTCCCTTCCCTTTCTCTCTCCATCCACGCACCCATCCCATTACACTCTCTCTCTCTCTCTCTCTTTTTTTCTTTCTTCACCCATTACTTGGGATCCAACTGCCTGCAGTTCCTTCACTCTCCCCTCATGTTGCTGTGGCGGGAGGTATATGGCAGGTACCATGGCAGGAGTTGGGGGCAGGTACAGTGGGGGGCATTTCCTCTTCTGGTAGCATAGTGGGCAAGGTTCTTCCCCATTCCTTCTATTTGCTGCTAACTCCTCCTCCCTAGCACGCAGCATCGCTACCTCAGAAACTACTGAGGAGAGGCAGCAATGGCAGGGATGGTGTCATTGCCAGCAGTAGTCCCTCCTTTCCCCCTGCCCACAGTGTGCCCTCCACCGGCTTCTCTACACACAGTGACACTACCTCATTGCCTCAGAGGCTGCTGAGGAATGGCAGTGATGGCAGGGCTTGCAGTGGTGGCAGTCCTGTGCAACCCAGAGAGAGTTTTATTTTGGGGGAGGGATTAACCCCCCATTTTGGGTAAGTTTTTAGAATTTTCTGCAAATCTTCCTTCTCTTCACATGGCCTCAATCCTTAGATTTAAGTATCTGCAGGTGGGGCCAGGTTCACTATTAGATATACTGATGTAATTGTAGGTCACTGTAGGGGTACAGTAGTGCACACATTTGATTCATGTTCTGTTTTATAATCTGTGTGCACTTTTTGTGGGTCCTGATCTCAGGTTCCTTTAGAACCAATGATCACCAGCCTGTCTGAGGCATCCTGGCAGCCCTAATGACCATGTCTGGAATGTGGCTGTCATCACATTTAGGGTCACAGCTCCCCTCTCCTCTCCTTTTTGTAGCTCTGATGAATGAGAGCATCGTAAGTTCTGGAGGCAGTTTTCATGGAGGAGCAGCAAGTTGCGGAGGAAGCATTCCTGCAAGAAGAAGAATGGTAGAGAGTGGTGGAACCAGAAGCAAAAGAAGTGAATCCAATTCTAGTTCCAGTTCAAGCTCTAGTTCCAGCAGTGGCAAAAGCTCTTACATCTCAGAAAGAGGGGGAGGTTCCACTTGCAAAAGCAAATATCATGGCATAAAGAAATGTATCAAAACATGCATCAAGATGGTATTCAGCAGCCTGTAGTCTCAGGACGTGGCCTGCCCAGTGCCCTAAAGATCAGTGCCGCTTTAATTTCCCTATCTCATCCACAGCAACCAAGCGAGGCTTGCCAGGTGGCAATCTGGAGTTGTTGCGCTTGAGCTTTCAACTACCTGTTAAACAGGAAATGCAGCAGCCTTCACATCTTCTCTCACCCATTCCTATGAACACATAAGATTGCCTTATACTCAGTCAGACCATTGGTCTATTAAGATCAGTACTTTACAGTCTGACTGGCAGCAGCTCTCCAGGGTCTCAGTGGTCTTTCACGTCACCTCCCACTTGATCCCTTTAACTGGAGATGCATGCAAAGCTCTACAATCCCCTCTCCCCATCCTGAAGCCCCCCCCCAAAAAAAACCCTTCACCTGCTACCCAAGTAAGTCTCCACACTGTACTGCAGTGTGGAAAGGGGGCTAAGGAAAGAACAAGTGGAAGGAGCTCCATTTGCTGCTTCTGTTGCTAGACTGGTAGTGTTAAAGCTAAAATGTGAATCTCCTAATTGTAATCTAAAGTTGAGCTTTCAAGGAAATTATTACTTAAAAAAACACACACCTTTATTTTCATGTAAAACTGATTTAGACCTGAAATCCAGCACCTTCATGCCCAGAAACAGCTCCCAACACGTCAGCTTCCAGTGCCAACTTTGGTCCACTCTGCCAACAAGCCCCATGCCTATCCATCACTAGGCATAGGGACAGCATCAATAGTGCATGCCAGTGCCCTTGCATCGCCAAGCTTACCGTGTAAAGTTCTGATCATGGCCAGCCCAACCCACCATATAGAGCAAGGCTTGACAAAACCCAGGCGCCAAGGCACCAGGGCACCTAGAAATTTCATTATGGAGCCTAGTATGTTCATCAGTAATTTATTGTAAGTGCCACTTGGTGAGAAGTACAAAACTTATTTAGATGAGGGACAGAGATTAGCTTTTTGTTGCAATGACAAGTATGGTTACCCTATATTTATTTATATTCTACAATGCTTTTGTTACAGCTTTTAAAAAAGGACAAGAAATTGTGAAGAGTTTAGGATTAGGTTTAATGGTAACAATAACGAGAAAGTATGGTCAAAAGTTATGGTCATTAGAATATAAAATCCTGAAGGCTGAAAAATAAGGCTGTTACCGCACTAGGTATTCCCAGCGATGTATTAAGAGTTTGAAAATGTTATAAAAAATACTGTTTGCACTTTCTGTGTATTCCCACCGATGTATTAAGAGTTTGAAACTGTTATAAAAAATACTGTTCGCGCTTTGTTTGGCCCCTTTAGCTGTGAAGACGTCTTCCAACCATTTTTTAGCCGTGGCATCCAAAAACCCTTTTAAAGCGATGTTTTCTATAACATTTTCAAACTCTTAATACATCGCTGGGAATACCTAGTGCAGTAACAGCCTAAGTCTGGCCTCTAAAGTTTTGAGGTGGTTCCTAAAGCCAAGAAAAAAATTGACCAAGGCCTGATAACAGAGTCTTTCCCTCCCTACCACCCCCAGAGGGTAGCCATGTTGGTCTGCAATAGAACAGCCAGATGATGCTAGTCCAGTAGCGCCTTACAGACCAACAAGAGTTTGGGGGTAAAAGCTTTTGAGAGTCAAAACTCCTTTCATCAGATACTATACCTACCATATCTGATGAAGGGAGTTTGACTCTTGGAAGCTTGTACCAAAAAATCTTGTTGGTCTCTAAGGTGCTACTGGAATATTGCTCTTCCCCTCCCCTGTTGCTGGAACTACCCAGCAAGCAGTTCAAGTGGAGACCAATGCCTTTTCCAAATGAAAATTGAAATGAAGAGACACGTATTACCTTGGTATTTCCATCTCTGTTCTCATTCCCATGCTCTGCATCCAGATCCCACCCTGAATCTCCAAGCCATCTCTGACTGGTGGTAGCCAAGTCAGTAGGTGTCAACACCAGCTCCTCTTCCTATGCATCCCATTTTGTTGAGTTGTTGAGCCACAACACCACAGAAACCTTTCTGGTGCACTACCAACTGAAGAGCAGTTGCCCTATGCTCATAACTGTAGACCCTGCCTGAAGTTTTGTCTTCATCCCCACTTTCTCCTCAGCTCTACCTTTTCCCAACCGCCTGCTCCCCCCCCCCCACTTCTTTTTGCCCTACCCCTCTCAGTCTCTGTGCCTGCAGTCTTCTCTCAGTTTGCAGATGTGGAAAGGATCGTTTCATAGAAACCCCTATGAGATTGCAGACATTCTCAATAAACTACCAAGAAATAAAATAGCATGGCTTTGTTATATGTCTTGGACAGAAAGCTTAGGAACAAAACTGTAATGTACTCATTGGAAAAAGGTCATTATTCTCTTGTTCTGGTTTAGGGTTGCTGTCAGGAATGTATCAGTGCTTTCACCAATGTCACTTTGAGAATGTTAAAACAGCCATTGTCGTCTTGATCTGCTATTGAATGTTGGCTATTATGAAAAGGTTAGCTTATGCAAGAGAAATGTGCTCTTACGCATATTTTTATTAAGTTAGGTTGATTGTCTATGGTAATAAATATCATCTTCACCTGTGCTATGCTCAGTTCTCTGACTGCGCAAGAATAAGGAATCCTCTGAGAATGTGCGTGTGTGTGAATTACTCTGAAATAAATCCCTGTAGTGCATCAACTGGAGCCAGTCTGGTGTGAGAGGAGATCTCCTAGTGCCAGCTGTGCATGGGGGAAGCCAGGAGGAGTGGGGAAGGCGAGTAGAGTCTGTTGATTCCCTGACCGTGAAGATCTTTCTGCCTCCAGGCCCAAACAGGCTCTCCAACTGCTCAAAAGCAGAACAGAGCACAGCAGCACAGAGATCCATCAGGAATACATTGTCTTCCTGTTGCACCCATAAAGCACAAGTGCCAAATGAAACCTGCTCTCAAAACTGGTGGGCAGCAGAACCAACAGGAGGTAGATGAGGGAGCTTTCAGAAACATGCTTCCCAAGATACCTTGCCTGCCCTCTTACCAGAGCCATCAGTCCACCAGTGAGTGGAACATGGCTAGGTTTGTTGAGGATTATGAATCCTTCATGACGGAAGGACTGGAGAAGTTGGTTTTTATATGTCGACTTTCTCTACCACTTAAGGGAGAATCAAACCGGCTTACAATCACCTTCCCTTCCCCTCCCCACAAACGACACACTGTGAGGTAGGTGGGGCTGAGAGAATGTGACTAGCCAAAGGTCACCCAGCTGGCTTCACGTGTAGGAGTGGGGAAACAAATCCATTTCACCAGATTAGCCTCCGATGCTCATGTGGAGGAGTGGGGAATCAAACCCGGTTCTCCAGATTAGAGTCCACCGCTCCAAACCACTGCTTTTAACCCCTACACCACGCTGGCTCAGAAAGAGGTGGAAATCATAAACTATACAGGTTCTGAACATCAGCATCCGGAAAACCATGCCTTAGATGCCTTCTCACGTTTCTCTCTATTGAATGGGGGGTGGAGCACTAAAGCCATAGTTCACTTGGGGGTGCGAAAAACCCTCGGGCTTTCCCTGCATAGCTAAATGAAAGGAGCTGTCAGCTCTGTTGAGTGATTTATGGACACTCTAGGGTGGTTAGCCAGCAAACAAATAAAAGAACCCACCAAAGAGCTATATATATTAGAGAAGAATGTGGTCCTGTCATTCTGGTTCAAGGGATAGTTCAGCACCAGTGACTGAAGGGAGGGGCTGATCCATAAAGGTTTTTGTAATAGACAGGGCAACCCTCCATGCGTCAATGATCTTGCTTTTCGTGATGCTTGTCAAGGTTTTGATAAAGCAAAATGGGAGTTACCCCATCAATACTTTTAAAGCCAAGAGCAAAATAAATAACTGAACAAGACGCCAGTGCAGTCCTAAACAGAGTACACCCTTCTAAGTCCATTGACTTCAAAGGGTTTCAAAGGGTGAAACTCTGCATAGGATGTCACTGTTAGGCAGTGGAAGGCTTTTTTTTTGTTTCAAAATGGTTTTAGAAAACTTGAAAAAATGAGCAAAATACAATCCATTGCAATTTCATTAATTAATTAGAAGAAGAAGAGTTGGTTTTTATACTCCGCTTTTCTCCATCTTTAAAGAGTCTCAAAGCTGCTTACAATCACCTTCCCTTCCCCACAACAGGCACCTTGTGAGGTAGGTGGGGCTGAGAGAGTTCAGAGAAAACTGACTAGCCCAAGGTCACCCAGCAGGCTTCATGTAGAGGAGTAGGGAATCGAACCTGGTTCACCAGATTAGAGTCTGCTGCTCATGTGGAGGAGTGGGGAATCAAACCTGGTTCTCCAGATTAGAATCCACCGCTCTTAACCACTACACCATGCTGGCTCTGCAGCAGATTATGGGAATCAATATTAGACCAAACATTCATCCAAAATATCAAATGGTTGCCAAGGTTGCTGAAATAGCCATGCAGGCTTTTTTTTAATTATTTCTTAATTGATCTAGTTTAGTAGGCTTGACTATTTCAACAAACACCAATCAAAATAAGTCTTGTATGGACTGGGATTCCATTTGTTGGGCCTTATCCAGCCCTTTACAAAATCCAGACATTGGTTTAGAGCAGAGGCTTTCTTTGTTCCCTTCCCATCCCAACAGGTGACAGGCAGCAGCAATTTGCACCAGCTTCCAAAGAGTTTTCAAGGACATCCCCATGTACAGAATATTGTAACAGTCTATCTATGTAGTAAAACAGAAGCCCAGTGGCACCCTAAAGACTGACAACATTTATTCCAGCAGGAGCTTCTGTGAGTCAGAGCTTATGTCTTCAAGAAGTGGGTTCTGACTCAAACAATCCCATGCTAGAATAAATGTTAAGTCTTTAAGGTGCCACTGGAACTATGTTTTATTTTGCTACAAATAGATTAATTATCTAGAATTATCTGTGAAGTAACCAGGACAATAATGTCTGCAATCTTCCTTCCAAGAGAGGATATAGCTGGCATCAGATGTAGGTGATAAAAATTAATTCTTGGCACAACCACTATCTAGCCTATAGGAGATTAGTTTGGTGGAAATGGTGGGTTGTATTCTGCCACTCCTTGCAGCATATTCTCACCATGTATCCTGATTATGCAGGTACAAAGAAGGGCCTAATTTTGATCCCTGCTAAAAAAAGTAGGCCTCTATCATTAGGGTTGCCAAGTGCCCGGTGGTGGTGGGTAAAATCTGGGCTGCCCGCCGACCAGCTGAGGGCCGGCGTGCGCTGCGTGCACATGCGCACACATCACTTTCGGGTTTACCCAGAAGTGACACGGACACTCTAGCAACCTTGGCTAAAACTCTATGGAAACCATAGAGGTTCGGCTGAGATTGCTAGAGCGTCCACGTCACATGGTGTGGAGGTGGATTGGGTGTTAATGGTGTGTTTTGTTTTGGTCATTTTGCTGGTGGTGGAGCATCAAAGGCAATTTTGACAATGGAAGAAATTAGGGTTGCCAGGTCCCCCCAGTCAGCAGTGGGGGATGGAGGGTAGGGTTACCAGATCCAGGTTGGAAAACTCCTGGAGATTTGAGGATGGAGCCTGGGGAGAACAGGGGCCTCAGTGGGGTACAATGTCATAGAGACCACTCTCCCAAGCATCCATTTTCTCCAGAGGAACTGATCTCTGCAGTCTAGAGATGAGCTGTAATTCTGTGGGATTCTCAGGCTGGCATCCCTAGAAGAAATGGTCATGGCCTCTTCATTAACGGTCGGATGGGGTGCAGTTTTTGGAGATGGGCCTACTTTAAGAAGCCTGTTTTGGGTAGCCTGTGCAACCTGTTTTGAGCACGCAATAAACTGTAAACTCCTTTGCCTGGAAATTGACGTTCTAAGAGGCGGCAACCTGCACAGATTGTCAACCGCTCCCATAAATTACCAGCAAGACTTAGATAGGTTGACACGACTGCACAAAATAATAAAAATAAACCAAGAAAAGAAAACGAATCAAAGCTTTCCAAAAGTTTTACAGTTGACATTTGAATTCCTGTGTCAGCTATGATTGACAGATGTGATAGATGATGGGCTTCCAGAGGCAGAGACGCGTCTTAATTATACAGAGGTAGATTCTTGGAGTCAAAATCTTTGCCAGGTGCTAACTATCAACATTTGGTAATCCCAATGAAAGTCATTTTTTCCATTTCATCTGCATGAGCAAGGTGTGAACGCATTACTTAGTGGGTTTCAATGACTGACAGGCTGATGCCTGGCCTACCAAGCCTGTGAATAGTTCAAATTTCTGTCGTTTCACTCGTCCAACTGAGCTCAACTTCTGACGAATCATATAAAGGACAAGTATATAAAGGAAGACTCCTCAGGAAGGACCTTATGCTGTTCATCTCTCCTTTGGCTTCAGACTTCACGCTACCATGAGCCGGCAGGTGAACGCCAGGTCTTTGGGAGGAGGAAAGAGATTTAGTGCTGGCTCTGCTATTGTTTTTGGAAGGGTCAGGAGTAGTGCATTCCCTCCAAGCCGAAGGTGCATGGGAGGTGCAAGTGGAAACACTGGCTTTGGCAGCAGAAGCCTTTACAATCTTGGGGGGACGAAAAGTATCTCCCAGAGTGTGGTTCCAGGAAGCGCCCGATGCGGAGGTGGATTTGGTGGCAGCAATGGGTTTTGCTATGGAGGATTTGCCGGTGGTGGGTATATCAATGGCAACTTGGGCAATGGAAGAAACAGTCCGAGCTTTCTTTGTTGTCCACCGGGTGGAATCCAAGAAGTGACCATTAACCAGAGCCTCCTGGCACCTCTCAACGTGGAAATTGATCCCGAGATCCAGAAAGTGCGAAAAGAAGAAAGGGAGCAAATCAAGAACCTCAATGACAAATTTGCTTCATTTATTGACAAGGTGAGATGCTTAACTGCTGTTACTGCTGTTTATTATTACCGTGTTGCAGAGATCAAGTCCTCCCCTTGTCCCAGTAGATCTGGGAGACAATATTTTGTCACCAGGAATGGCCCTTCATCATTCAGTGCCCCAGGGTACTTCTTAAGTTGTCCTACCTACCCTATTCCTGACATCCCTAGTTACAGCCAAAGAACTGGCCTATTTATCCCACCTTCCAAGAGCAACATGAAGCAAGCAAGCAAAATAAAACAAGCAAAGTACACGTACAATGCCAAACACAGGTGATCCAAAAATTCCAATTTGGCCTCATGACTACCATTTCTGGATAGGTTGGATGCCTTCCAACCCTGCTGTCATCTGTTACCTGACTAAGAGATCCTTCAAGTGGAGATGACAGGGACTGAAGTGTGCAAGACATACTCCAATCCTAAACCACAGCCTTTCCATCTAAGGAAGGCTAAGACACAACTACAGTGCAAATGTTAAATTATAAATATTAAGATGTGGTTTGTGGAATGTTTGATGTTTTCCTCAATTATTAGGTACAGGTACATTTTACTTTTGCTTAGCAAGGTAACAATAGGTGTAATCACCAATTACTGCCATTGTGAAATAGTCACGGTGCTTATATTGTATACATTTGCATTTAACACGAACATACTTATACTCCAAGAAGGACCCAAAGTGAGTTACAGTATTATTGTTCCCCCTTCATTTTATCCTCACAACAACAATCCTGTGTGGTTGGTTAGGCTGAGAAGCCATGAGTGGCTGGCCCAAGGTTATTGGAATTCCATGGCACAGTGAGGATTCAAATCTGGGTCTCTCAGATCTCAATCTGGCACTGTAACCAATATGCCACACTGCCTCTGCATAGAAATATCACTGGTTGTACCTTTTTCAATTCAGAGCCATTTAGCTCTACTGCTTATACTTTCCCCTTTAAATCTGCCAGCCAAGGAAAATGCTTTTGTTTCTGACAAAGTGGACCCTAGTCCATGAAAATTAACACCACAATAAACCTATGTTCTTTAAGGTGCCACAAAATCTGTTGTTTTTGCTGTAGCAGACTAAAATGGCTATCCCTATGGAATTTGTCTTTTATTTTTTTGAAGTTCTTAGATCACAATTCAACATTTTGAAATGGCAAACTGCATATCTATTCAGTTTTAATTCCATTGCTAGTATAATCATCAACACATAAAATTAGCTAAATTCCAAGGTTGTCTGATGATGAAGATAAAAACATTTCCCCTGACTATTGATGGTTTAAAAAGATGATAACCTGTGCACATTTACTCGGGGATCACTGGACTCAATTGTGGACTTACAATTCGATGCATGTGCATTTGAAATACTTTCCATGTTCAGCACAACTTTGGAGAAGTCTTACTCTTTTGAGTCAATTGCACATTCTCCAGTTTGGCTGACTCAGGAGGTATTTTCATAAGTTCATAAGTGACAGACTTCTATGTAAATTTCTTGCCTTACTTTTTCTTCACAAAATCAACATTTTCTTTGTCCATTTGCTCTTGATGTAGACCAGCGGTTCCCAAACTTTTTGGGCCACTGCCCCCTTGGTCCCACAAACTCAACCCCAGCGCCCCCTACCCTATCCATCAACACAGTTGAAAAGGCCCACCTAGGGTTGCCAGGTCGCTCTTCGCCACCTGCGGGAGGTTTTTGGGGCGGAGCCTGAAGAGGGCGGGGTTCGGGGAGGGGAGGGACTTCAATACCATAGAGTCCAATGGCCAAAGCAGCCATTTTCTCCAAGGGAACTGATCTCTATCAGCTGAAGATCAGTGGTCATTGCGGGAGATCGCCAGCTACTACCTGGAGGTTGGCAACCCTAGGCCCATTTCTAGTGCCCTCCTGCTGCCCCCTTGCCTCTTAGTTTCACCTAGGTAATCCCACCGCCCCCCATGGGGTGGTACTGCCCACTTTGGGAACCACTGATGTAGACAAATGTCATGATCCAGCCAAAGCACTTCCATTGCCGAAGCACTTTTATGTTTCATTGAAATCAGAAGCACCTACGCAGTGCAGTCCTATGCCCATACTCAATTTCAATGGGCTTACACTGGAGTAATTCTGTAGGAGATTGCTCTGAAAAGTACTTAAACTTTGGCTAGATCATCATGCTCAGATATATTAGGCTTGATTCATATATTGCTTGCAGTGTCACAGATATGCATGTAAGCTACCACCAGCTTTTCCATTTTTAAATCCACCATCATGGCACTTTATAATATAATAATATAGTTAAAATACACCAATTCGCTCCTGTCCATGTGTGTATGTGCCATCAAGTCGCAGCTGACTTATGGCGACCCCGTAGGGTTTTCAAGGCAAGAGACGTTCAGAGGTGGTTTGCCATTGCCTGCCTCTGTGAGGGCTGAGAGAGTTCGGAGAGAGCTGTGACTGGCCCAAGGTCACCCCACAGGCTTCATGTGGAGGAATGGGGAATCGAACCTGGTTCTCCAGATTAGAGTCCACCGGTCTTAACCACTGCACCACGCTGGCTCAGAATCAGCTCCTACCCTGCAGTATATACATTTCAAATACCCATTTCTAACCACAACCATAAAATCATAACATTTCTCAAAATTAAGGAAAACAAGAAATGGGGAAGGAGAGAAAAGGGGGAGAGGGACAGATATATAATACTAATAGAAGTGGGCCCAGGGTAGATGAACCAGCAACCTAGCAGCTCAGATTAGAACAACAAGGTCGATGTGCAAACCAGGAATGTGGCTGGATACACCCACAAAAAAAATCAAAATAAAAAACCTTTAATGGCATAAAAAAGAGCATGTTAAGATAGTACAATACTTATCAAGTTCAATATAATAGTAGAGTTCCACTATAAGCACCAAAGAACACAAGCAATTGGCATAACTATTACTTGTCAATACTAAAATCAATGGCTAAAATTTTTGCCAAATATTCAGTAACTGCTTCTGTAGAGTTGGGGGACTTATCCGCTAGTAAAAGTTGGGTAGTCCTATTCGCTGGGCCAGGGAGATTCATGATGATTGGATCTATAAAACGATTTCTTAAACTGGAGAAAAAAGGGCAAAGCAGTAAGATGTGAGTTATGGAATCGGGTTCGAGATGGCAGAATTTACATAGTCTATCTCTAAACGGGATATTGTGGAATCTCCCGGAGAGAACTGCTGAGGGAAAGATGTTAAATCTGGCGAGCATAAAAGCCCGCCGATGGAGGGGGTTAGTGAAGTTTTGTATGTAGGGGGCACCTCCGGGCATATAGGTCGTCAGTCCGTGAAAACAGGGGGAACATGTCATAGTGGGACCTGCATTTATGGTCTGTTTTTCAATGTCCCTAATTCTTTGCCGGATGGTGAAGAAAATTTGAGACTCACCACAATTATTTAGTGAGTCTAAACTAATTCCTAAGGAATTAATTTTCTGCCGAATGAATTGGTACCATGAGGAGACGTAGGAATCCCTTAGCATGTCATGCAGTAATGTGGAAGGATCAAAATGAAAGTGAATATGAAGCCACAGCTTAACGATGGTGATCCAGACTCTTGTAGACAGAAGATGGAGGCCAAGCTCTTTACAAAGAGTGTAGAGATTAATCATATTGGGCAAACCCAAGGTTCGTCGTAGGAAAGAAGCCAAACTATGATCAACATCCAAGGTAAGAGCATGGATCCAAACAGGGATACCATATAATAATTGATTAGAAACTTTTGATGAGTAGATCTGAATAGCTGCAGGGATAAACTGATGTCCTTCTTGGTAGTGGAATCATGTCACCACTTGGGATTGGCTTCTTGCTGCAGTAATAGCTGCTTTCTGGAGGTGCAACCAATTGAGATTGTGTTGAAAAAGAAGGCCCAGGTATCTAAAGGACTTAACTTGTTCGACTGGGTTGCCATCGATTTTCCATGTTTGGCCCTTCCAGGTTTTAGAAAAGATCATAATCTTAGATTTCTCGGAGTTAATGATTAAGTCATTCTGTGAGCAGAAGACGGAAAAGGCAGATAAAAGCCGTTGAAGGTCAATTCTAGTTATGGATAGGAGAACAGCACCGTCCGCATATAGCAGGAGGGGGACTGGTAAGGAATTCATCCTGGGTGCAAGATTTTCAGATGTGGATAAATGGGTTGGTAAATCCGACATAAACAGATTAAATAAGGCCGGAGCAAGTAAACAGCCCTGCTTCACTCCTTTAGAGACGGGGAATTTCCCGGACAATTGGATACACAAATGTATGCTTGTGCCCATGGACCTCCCTTGCTGGATCAGGGTATCTCTGTCTTTGAAACAACCGCAACTGGGAAGGCAAAATAAAATCAAAATTATTTTATAGATTCACATTTTTGAAAAAATATATATTTGACTTTACTTCATCCTTATTGAAGTTCAGCAGACCTGGGTCTTTTCATTGCCAGCAAGGAGGAGCTCCTAGAACTGTTTGTGACTGTGTGGTTGCAGACATCTTTGATGTAGGTTGGAGAAGGCATCCATTAAGCACAGGTCGAATAGGATTAGGGTTTGAGTATTTAGAAAACATGGTGTTGTATTTGGAAAGTTAAAATGTAATACATTTTTAATTTCATTTTTTTATTACATAAACATACAAAACAGCATACACTTCTCCATATGTATGTCATTAAGTCACAAACAAGTTATGGTACTGTAAGACCAGCAAGGGGTTTTCAAGGCAAGTGAAAGGCAGAGGTGGTTTGCCATTGCCTTCCTTTGCAGTAGAGTTGCCAGGTCCCTCTTCGCCACTGGTGGGAGATTTTTGGGGTGGAGCCTGGGGAGGGCGGGGTTTGGGGAGAAGAGGGGCTTCAACGCCAGAGAGTCCAATTGGCAATTGGCAATCCTACTCTGCAAAGCCTTCCTTGGTTGTGTCCCCTCCGAGTACTGACCCAGCTTAGCTTCTGGGATCTGACATGACCGGGCTATACCACACCATTCTGTATCCCACATTTCCTCATACGTATTACATAATTTACTTAATTTACATAAACCAAGAAAAATTGAAACTGCCATTAATCAATATGAAATATACCCACATTTCAGATTAATCAAAATTAAAAGTAGAAACACTGATTAAAAAAACAATTACATGCATTTCCAAACTTAATTTTACCCATCAAATTATTTTGTTTCCAATACTATACAAAAGGGACTAACCTTTCTTGTGACTAGTTTTTATCAGTGGCATTACACTTCTGCTAGATTAGAAAAAGAAGAATTGGTTTTTATACCCTGATTTTCTCTACCAAAAAGAATATCAAAGTGGCTTACAATCTCCTTCCCTTCCTCTCCCCACAACAGACACACTGTGAGGTAGGTAGGGCTGAGAGAGTTCTGAGAGAACTGTGACTAGCCCAAGGTCAGCCAGCAGGCTGCATGTGGAGGCGCGGGGAATCTAATCTGGTTCTCCAGATTAGAGTCTGCTACTCATGTGGAGGAGCAAGGAATCAAACCCAGTTCTCCAGATTAGAGTCCGCCACTCTTAACCAGTACATCACGTTAGCCTTGATATCTGCGTTGTCTAGGGTTGTCTAGTCTTTGTTGAAAGTGTACATGTGGGAACCCTGATACACATATAGTGGAACTGTGCAATAGTGCCGTACTTTTGGGTTTGAGCACATTAAAAGGATGGTTGGCTAGACCTCTGAATTTTCTCCTATGATCAATTTATTAGGAGATGCAGCAAAAGTAGTAAAGGGACCACATTTTTTGGTTAGGAATTTAATTATTTCAGCAAGACTGTTGCCAGCCTAAAGTACTTCGAAGGGTCGTTGTGAGGATAAAATGGAGGAGAGGAGAATGATGTAAGCTCCTCAGGCTCTACCCCAAAAACCTCCCGCCGGTGGCGAAGAGGGACCTGCCATCCCTACCTTCGGTGCTCTAACAGATGCTTCAACGAACACTAAAATAAAAAACAACAACAGTTTTTTCTTTTTTTAAAATGGTTTCTCAGGTTCGCTTCCTGGAGCAGCAGAATAAAGTCCTGGAGACCAAATGGAACCTCTTGCAACAGCACCCTATCTCCCAAGTGAAGAACAGCGTCGAGCCTCTCTTTGAAGTCTACTCCAACAGCGTTCGGAAGCACCTGGACTCGCTACGCAGTGAAAAGGGAAGGCTGGGTTCAGAGCTGAAGAACATGCAGGACTTAGTGGAAGATTTTAAGCACAGGTATGGGGGAGATAGTGTCGATGTCTGGGGAAGGCAATGGCGAACCACCCCATAAACAAAGTCTGCCTAGTAAACATTGTGATGTGATGTCACCCCATGGGTCAGTAATGATCCGGTGCCTTGCATAAGGGACTACCTTTACCTTTATGGGGAGGGGGGGATAGATGAACCATGCCCTGCTCTCTCTTAGTGGTGCCGTTTCTGGTTTCAGCAAGGTACTGGAGCATGACTATCAACAAAGTTTAAAGGCCCACCCTTGTACATTCAGACCCTCCAGCATTTCACAAATGAAAATATGCTTTTGTGCATATGTGACACCCTCTCTTCTCACATTAACTGCTGCAGCACTTTCCCTTCCCGTCATACACTGCTGAAGGCTATTTCATCTTCTGCCCACTGGGTTTGTTTATTCAGCAACAGCCTGTTCTGTGCTGGTTCTCAGTGTATTTCCTTAAACAACACACACCCATAACACTTATTAACAGAATGGTTACTCTCACAGCAGGTTTAGCTATACTTACGTAGCCTTTCAAGCACATTCAGAAACAATTGCTATCTCAGTAGGTGGGAATGAAGAACATGGAAAGGAAGCAGTGCACTTGCATTTGTGGTTCATGCAAGCAAATTTAGGTGCATGTGGGCTCAAATTAGAGTTGCCAGGTCCCTCTTCGCTACCGGCAGGAGGTTTTTAGGGTGAAGCCTGAAGAGGGTGGGGTTTGGGGAGAGGAGGGACTTCAATGCCATAGGCTCCAATTGCCAAAGCAGCCATTTTCTCCAGGTGAACCGATCTGTATCAGTTGGAGATCAGTTGTAATAGCAGGAGAACTCCAGCTAGTGCCTGGAGGTTGGCAATCCTATGCAGAAGTCTCCATGGTGTTTCCAAGGGCAGCCCTGTGTACAGCACATTGCAACAGTCAAGACGTTGCCAGAGTTTGCAAGACAGTGACCATGCTGTTAAGCCTCCAGGAAGAGGCATAAGTTGCACAGCAGCCAATGCAGGAAGAATGCATTACTGCTCATGGGAAAGACTGCTGAATCCAAGAATACTCCTTGAGTTTCCTCCTTATGGAGTAGTGTGATCCTGTCCTAGAACTGATCTATCCCCTTATCTAGTTATATATGTTCATCTACCCATAAGCATCGTGACAGTTCTTAACTGGACTGAGCTCAGTTTCTTTCTCTTCATCCAATCAGTTCCTGACCTCAGGCTGTCCATCAGAGAATCCTGCTTCGCATGAAGTGATTCGATTTATTATTATGGCATTAGCCAGAAAAGATACAAACCTTGTCAATAAAACCAATTACATTCAAATAATCTCTTTGTACAAAATACAGATAAAATTATACCAATTAAAATTCACCTTATTAACACTAATACCCTTTTCCGAGCGGATTTTAATTGCTGCAGAGCAATACTTGCCTACCTGCAAATAACACTGAGTCTCCCTCCCATAAGAGGAATTTAATTTTCTCTTCCTCTGAACTGGCTTCCATTGTGTTAATAAGAGGAAGAATTAGCTTCTGACGAATTTCCTAATAATAGATACACCTAAATAGAGCATGACTTGTACTTTCCATTTCACCTGACCCGCAAGGGCCTGCCCACTCAGATTTTGATAACTTCCTATACTTTCCCTCCAGGGTTGCTGAAGGCAAGGCCGACCCTCTAGCCAGGGTTAGGGCTCTCCTTTGCTTATTTAGCTCTAAAACAGACAGATATTCAGCTGGAGCTAAACAATAGTGTAATCTAATAGGAGCCAAGTAAGCTGGGGAACTCATGAGCTCTATTTGTTTTTCTGTGTCGAAGATCTTTTGTCTAACTAGAAGCTTTGCTCGCTCTTTTTTTTAGCTCTAAGAGGGATTGAGGTGCAAAACCAAGACTCTCCATTCTTTTTACAGACTGCGTCCACCATCTGGATTTATAATTGTCCAAACAAAGCAGTGGTAAAAATCCCTCTGATGCCTCATGAGCCTTTAACCAAAGGGAATTCGAGGCTAGGGTAATTCTTGCCTCCATTTTTAGCATGCCCAATTTCCAGGCAAACCCAGGAATTTGAAAACAAGGCGGGGGACTTGTAAAATTGCCCAAAGAAATTTGGACTGTACCTTCTCCAGTGGCATATAACTGGATTTAGCTGAGCCTAGGATTGTGCCATATAGCATTTGGCTAATTGATTTAGCCTACTTCACATGAAGCACAAAACAAGGGGAAACAGAACTGTGTGGTATCTTACATATTTCGCCTGCCATTTCTGGAAAATGTCAAAGGTCAGGTTTAATAGGATTCCAATGTTGTGGAGCAACATTTGTGGCATTTGTTTTACGAGAGGCACTTTCAAGAAAAATCCCTAGCAGTTACGATGGAATGTATTTTAGCTCTCCATCTCTCTCTCTCTCTCTCTCTCTCTCTCTCCTCTCTCTCTCTCTTCATTGACCCAACAGGTATGAAGAAGAAATCAACAAGCGCACAACTGCTGAGAATGAATTTGTATTGCTGAAAAAGGCAAGTAGTGATACAGACTCCAACTAACTGTGTGTGTGTTAAGTGCCATCAAGTCGCTTCCGACTCATGGCAACCCTATGAATCAATGTCCTCCAAAATGTCCTATCTTTGACAGCCTTGCTCAGATCTTGCAAATTGAGGGCTGTGGCTTCCTTTATTGAGTCAATCCATCTCTTGGTGGGTCTTCCTCTATCGGCTGGAGATCAGCTGAAATACCAGGAGATCTCCAGCTAGTACCTGGAGGTTGGCAACCCTAGTATTTGATAGATTTCTAAACTGTCGGCCTTTTAAATCTCTTTTCAGGATGTGGATACTGCCTATATGAACAAGGTGGAGCTAGAGGCAAGAGTAGCTTCTCTGACCGATGAACACAACTTCCTGAGATGCCTCTATGATGCGGTGAGGAAACTTCTCTTGAAGGCTGTCTTTGCAAGAACCATCTTGACTTTTCAAAATTCCCACTCTCCCTTCTAAAAAGGAGTAATTCTAGGCATGAGATTTCACTTGTAAAGGTTTATCAGCTTGATAAAGTTGCATACCATCCACCAGTATGTATTTGTTCATCCTTCAAGTATCATGCCTTTTAGCGCTGCAATGCCTTGTGCCTTATTTGTTTACGTATTTATGCCCTGCTTTTCTGCCCAAGGGGTCCCAAAGAGGCTTACAACAACAAACAAATAAATTACAGATAACCACCTCCCCCCCCCAAAAAAAAAACCAAATATATTTTGGGTGGTCTGGGAATCAACTTCTGGTTCATTCAGAGGTATTGCCTGTTAGCCTTGGACTAAGATCTGAAGGGCTAAGAGCCCTTTTGCTCTTGCCCTTTGGGTCATGTCCAAGGGCTCATGTTTTTGGCTCAGCTCAAACGTTAGGGTACCTGCAGCAAGAGGAAGGCAAACTTAGGTCAGGTGGAACTTAACTGCTACTTCACGATCTTCCTCACTTCCTGTTCACTCCCACCCTTCCTCCCTTCCTCTCTATTCCTTTATCTGAACTTGAACTTGAACTTATACACAGCCCAAATAGGCAGGATATACAAATGTCTGAGGTGGAGATGCATGGAAACAAGAACAACACATCAATGTAATAGAGTCCTTGGTGCCCCCAATCATTTCTTTGGCTACTACAATGAACTTGTTCACATTTTTTTTCCAAATTTATAAATGTAGATATAAACAAAAATACCCATTTTTCATTAAACTGTGATGGCCACCCTCAGTTGTTCTCCCAATCAGGCTGAGGCCTGATTGGGTGGTGAACCTAACCATGCTGGTAAGGTTTCAAGTTACCAAAACAAAAAGTGTAAGACTGAACCTTAAATGTACCTCTAGTTGAATTACCTAAAGCTGGTAAGATTTATTAGAATCATAGAGTTGGAAGGGACCACCAGGGTCTTCTAGTCCAACCCCCTGCCCAATGCAGGAAATTAACAACTACCTCTCCCCCCCACATCCCCAGTGACCCCAACCCTCCCCCCACCATGCAGGATCCCTCAATAATATTAATATTAAACAATATTGTTTAAGGGGTGGAACAATCACACAATGGTACTAGAGGAGCTCAGTGGTACAACATCTCTTTTGCTTGCAGAAGTTCCCAGGTTCAGTTACCAGCATCCCCATTTAAAAGACCCTGACCAGCATGGCCCAGGCTAAGCCGATTTTGTCAGATCTCGGAAGCTAAGCAGAGCTGGCCCTGGTTAGTACTTGGATGAGAAACCACCAAGGATGACCAGGGTTGCTATGCAGAGGAAGGCAATGGCAAACTACCTCTGTTTGTCTCTTGCCTTGAAAACCCTATGGGGTCACCTAAGTCAGCTGCCACTCAATAGGACTTTCCACCACCACCCAGTTAGAAGGATCAGGTAGTCGGATCAGGTAGCAGAAGATATGAAAGACCTTGGGACCTTGGAGAGTTGCTACTAGTCGCAATAGACAAATACTTACCTTGGTAGACCAAGAGTCTGACTCAGCATAAGGCAACTTCATGTGTTCATGTGCATTACTGTGACTTCCAGGAGCTGTCCCAGATGCGAGGACAGATAAGTGACACCAGCATCATCCTTTCCATGGACAACAATCGTGACTTGGATCTGGATAGCATCATTGCAGAAGTGAAAGCTCAGTATGAAGACATGGCAAGCAGGAGCCGAGCTGAGGTTGATTCTATGTATCAGAACAAGGTGTGTGCTGCTGGCTTCAACCCGTATTTTCTCTTTTAGGAGGGGCCATGACTCAGTGATAGAGCGTCAGCTTTGTATGCAGAATGTCCCAGGTGCAATTCCTGGCATCTCCAGTTAAAAGGATTAGGTAGAAAGTGACGTGAAAGACCTCTGTCTGAGACCCTGGAGAGCTGCTGACAGTGAAAGCAGACAAGACTAACTTTGATAGACCGATGGTCTGGTTCATTATAAGGCTTCTTACATTCATTTGAGTAGTGCTCTGAAACAGAACATCACCGCCTGGCACATTTTAAAGCAGAGGCTTTTGAGGGAGAACGTCCGTCCTCGAAATAGATTCAGCCACTAAAATGCTGGTTCAGTAAAACATACAAGAACATATTTGCCCCTACAGACCAGGATAAAGGCAGGAGGCACAGCTAGGACTTCTGTTGAGCTAGGGAAACATCTTATTTAAATAGTCCATAGCAGGGTGTGTTGCCCTATCTATAGGTAGCCTTTGGGTGAGCTCTCAGACCCAGGCACTGTATTGTTGCTTTGCCTTTTCTCACAGCCTGCACAAAATCTCAAACAAGTCTCTTGAGAGGCAGCTTGTAAATTTCCTAAATAAATATGCATGGAGAAGGACTCGGCCACATCACCATCCCTGGCCCCTTTTGTTGGCTGGTATTGGGTTTCCGACAGTGATGTAGCTCAGCTCCTAGGGAATCACTTCATCCATTCATTTCCTCAAGATGGGCATCTGTATTGTGTAGAGGCTTCCTGGCTTTTGAAGGATACGTTTGCCTCCAATCTGTTCTGGCAGCATGGTGTAGTGGTTAAGAGTGGCAGGCTCTAATCTGGAGAGCCAGGTTTGGTTCCCTACTCCTCCACATGAGCAACAGGCTCTACTCTGGTGAACCGGGTTGGTTTCTCCACTCCTACACATGAAGCCTTCTGGGTGACCATGGGCTAGTCACAGTTCTCTCAGAACTCTCTCAGCCCCACCTACCTCACTAGGTACCTGTTGTGGGGAGAGGAATGGAAGGGGGGAGAGAGGAAGGGAAGGAGATTGTAAACTGGTTTGATTCTCCTTAAAAGGTAGAGAAAGTCAGCATATAAAAACCAACTCTTCGGCTGCTGCTTTTGCCACTGACCAGTGGGGGTTGACCAGCCAGTTATTTGACCAGACCTAGATTTATTTACACCCCCACAGGCCCTGTGGAGCAGGCAAAGAAGGCCTTTCTTCTTGGCAAGTCTCAGACAAGAGCCCCCTCTGCTCAAATTCCTGTTTGGCCTTGAAATGTCCATTCAATCCCACACTGCTTTGATTGCTAAACGGGAAGGGGAAATAGTGCTCATGCTGAAGCCTGTCTGGATGAGGTGGGGGCAGCTTAAATATGATGTCTGACTCCCCCCTCCAATTGGCCACTGTGCACAAGGCACCTAGCTTGGTTCCTGCCTGAAGGAGCATCGTTCTCCATTTCTAAAATGAGGGGCAGCAAAAATGTTCTGCAGGCCAGGCTGACATGGTAAACTTCTCAAGGATGGTAACAGAAAGACCAGTGATATAGAAGAAGAAGAAGAGTTGGTTATATCCCACTTTTCTCTACTGAGTCTCAAGGCACCTTACAATCACCTTCCCACCTCCACAACAGGCACCTTGTGAGGTAGGTTAGGCTGAGTTAAGAGAGAACTGTGACTAGCCCAATGTCACCCAGCAGGCTTCATGTGAAGGAGTGGGGAATCAAACCTGGTTCTCCAGATTACAGTCCGCCACTCACATGGAGGAGTGGGGAATCAAACCTGGTTTTTCTGATTAAAATTCACCATTCTTAACCACTACACCTTACTGGGTGTGCTTGATGCAAATGTCTTTCATACGGAGACTTTCAGGAGCAGCTTTCTTGCTTACCATAAGCTAAAAAGGTCAGTGAAATAAAAGCTAGGGGAAATGATACCAGAGAAAATAATAACAAGTCTTGGCATATAAATTTGCCAGATTTGGTAGATAAGCTCAGGGATTGCACATGCCCCTCCTCAAGCTAGGCTCTGGAACTTCCCTGGACTTTCCAGCAGTTCCCTGGAGCTTTAAATAACACCCTATAATGGTGTTTGCTTAACTCTCTATTAGGTACAATCTGTTCAGTCTGTGACTAAGATAAAAATTGACTTAAGTGAAGAACACATTGTAGACATCTTAATTCTCATGGTGTTTGCAGCTGTCCCACAACCTCCCTCTATGCCTTTCATTCAACTCTGGACATTGGGTGGTCAGGATAGGAGATAGGGATGCCAATCTCCATGTTCTGATTGGAATCCATTCTATGGAATCAAATCACTGTTGTGCTTCCTCCCCTCCCCAACCTTCCCCCTCCACAAGCTCCACCCCTAAATCCCCGGGAATCTTCCAAGCTGGAGTTGGCACCCTCCCAGAGACTCCCTTCAGATGGCTGCATTTGGCCACTGATTTAACTTAAGTTTAAGTCGTCATTGACTGCTATTGTAATATCTTGACACATACCAGTTTCAGGAACTTCAGCTCACAGCTGGGAAGCATGATGATGCCTTGAAAAACTCCAAAGTGGAGATTTCTGAGCTAAACAGACTCATCCACAGACTGAGAGGAGAAACAGAAAATGTAAAGAGACAGGTAAGCTTTTCACTGCGTGAGTAGAGATACTTTTCTCCCTCTCTCATAATACCAGAACGTGGGGTCATCTGCTGAAGCTGGAAGGTGAGAGTTTTCAAACAGATAAAAGGAAATATTTCTTCACTCAACACAGTTAAATTGTGGAACTCCCTGCCCCAGGATGTGGTGATGACTGCCAACTTGGAAGGCTTTAAGAGGGGAGTGGACATGTTCATGGAGAACAGGGCTATCCATGGCTACTAGTCAAAATGAATACTAGTCTTGATGCATACCTATTCTCTACAGTATCAGAGGAGCATGCCTATTATATTAGGTGCTGTGGAACACAGGCAGGATAATGCTGTTGCAGTGGTCTTGTTTGTGGGCTTCCTAGAGGCACCTGGTTGGCCACTGTGTGAACAAACTGCTGGACTTGATGGACCTTGGTCTGATCCAGCATGGCTCTTCTTATGTTCTTATGTCCTTATAATGTGTTAGTTCTACCTCTGGGAATCCATACACTGGAAGAAGAAGAACGTAAGCAGCTTAAGTTGCACGACTGGGAAATATTTTCGTTTTTTAAAAAAAATCTTTCAAAATAATTGTTTATGAAATCTATAAAAATATTAATTTGACAAGTTCATTGCACTGTAACAACAACAACTACACAATACACAATGACAGTGCAATGCTGAGAACACTTTTCTGGGATTAAGCCCCATTGAATAGACCTGAGTAGGATTCAGAGCAGACTTGCTTAAGATGGCACAGTAACAGCACAATCATATGCAGAAGTAACCCCCCTGTAGGACTTATTCTGAGGTACGTTTGCACAGGTTTGCACTGTTAAACTTGTTCCCTTCCTGCCAAACCTTTAAATCCAATAGAATTCATCAATAGGATTGTTAACAAAAAAACAAATCAAGTAGGAAATAAATTTCAAATTTTAGAAGTAAATTAAACTAAATAGAATTGAAGAACAGAATTTATTTGTAATTAGTTTACCCTTTCACAATCTGTTTTGGTCTGCTGTGCCTTCATTTATCAGTGGATAGCGTTCATCCATGACTTTAATCCTGTAAATTACATGGATTCCTCACACACATATATATTCTTGGTATAGGCTTGCCAGGCCCCGTAGCTCCACCAGCAGGAGCTTCCTGGGGCCATGGCTGCAGCGCACAATGCGTGCGTACACCCCGTGCAACACGCCTACGTCATTTCCGGGTTTACCCGAAAGTGATTCATGCGTGATTGTGTGCTCGCATGCACGCAGTGCCCATTGGCCATCAGCTGGCCAGCGGGCAGCCCTGTGGATCAGTGGGATTTTAGCTGCCACCACCGGGCACTTGGCAACCCTGCCTTGGTATCTTTATTCCACAACTCAATCAGACTGCTAAATTAATAAAAAATGACTCCTTCCCACCCCCCTCAATGAAGCAGAATGAAGCATTTAAGACAAATCTGGAACCTTCATTGCCTTATGTAAAATCCATACAATTTGGTTTCTCTTCTTTGCACTCCCCACAGTGTGTTCACCTTCAGTCAGCCATTGCTGAGGCCGAAGACCGTGGAGAGACTGCCCTCAGGGATGCGAGGGAAAAACTGATAGATCTGGAGAATGCCACCCAAAAATCTAAGGAAGAACTGGCTCGACTCCTGCGTGATTACCAGGAACTCCTGAATCTTAAGTTAGCCCTGGACATTGAGATTGCCACCTATAGAACGCTCCTGGAAGGAGAGGAATTCAGGTGGGTATGATGGTGGATTGGAAATTATTATGAAATCCAATCAGACTGTATTTTGCAATCAGGGCCATCCCCCACTTGCTCGGACTGCTGATTGGTAGGTTTGCCAACCTCCAGGTGGTGGCTGGAGATCTCCCAGACTTGCAACTGATTTTTAAGATACAGAAATCAGTTCCCCTGGAGAAAATGACTGCTTTGGAAGGTGGACTATATGACATTATACCCTGCTGAGGTCCTTCCCCTCCCCAAACCACACCCTCCTCAGGCTGCACTCCAAAATCTCCCACAATTTCCCAACCTGGAGCTGGCAACCCTACTGATTGGACAGAATCCCATTCCAGCCAATGGCCTTTTGATAGGGTTGCCAACTTCATTGCCATAGAGTCCAATTGCCAAAGCGGCCATTTTCTCTAGGGGAACTGATCTCTATCGGTTGGAGATCAGTTGTAACAGTAAGAGATCTCCAGCTAGTACCTGGAGGTTGTGCAAAGAAATAATACCAAGCTCTGAAACTTACTAAATCAAAATTCTATTAGTGACAAAGTGAAAATCATACAAAGTGACCAAAATGAAACTTATAACTATGAAATGCTATAACATACAAAACTACAAAACTACAAACCGTAGCTGTAATGACGCTACAAGATTCTACAAAGCAGCAAGGTTGCAAGATAAATATTAACTCTATGGTAGGAAAGTCTTTTTTGTTTGCAGAATGAGCGAAAGTACAGAAGGTCGCTATGATAAGAAAGTCTTTTTTGTGTATAAATCTTTCTTTGCAGAATGAGAGTCAACAGCCATATGGGCGCAATGTAAGATGAACATAGAGAAAGAATCCTTCCTCTTCTTCTCTTAGGAGCTTTGACTCTAGCGAGAACAAACGGCTGATGAAGCTGCCCTGGTGGGCGGTGAAAATGCTTTGGACATCCAGACCGCGTTCCGACCTTCTGTACGTTTGCTCATTCTGCAAAGAAAGATTTATACACACACACAAAAAAGACTTTCTTATCATAGCGACCTTCTGTACGTTCGCTCATTCTGCAAACAAAAAAGACTTTCCTACCATAGAGTTAATATTTATCTTGCAACCTTGCTGCTTTGTAGAATCTTGTAGCATCATTACAGCTACGGTTTGTAGTTTTGTATGTTATAGCATTTCATAGTTATAAGTTTCATTTTGGTCACTTTGTATGATTTTCACTTTGTCACTAATAGAATTTTGATATAGTAAGTTTCAGAGCTTGGTATTATTTCTTTGCACAGCTTGTCTAGTTAATACCAGTGCATCTTTTGCTTAGTACCTGGAGGTTGGCAACTCTAGACCAGACCAAATATGAGTCTGAGACTCAATCCTGGCACTTAGAGATGCATGGTTCTGGCTCTGAGACATTATCTGGGCACTTAGAAAAATGTTGCTGCAATGGGCAATCACATTTGGGGAAAATGGGTAAAAAGGAGGGAGGGGGAGGTAAGCGACAGCCATTCCCTCTCTACTCCTGGTGGTGTGCTCAACTGAAGTTTTCAAATATTGACGGAAGATCTTTACATCGAATTACCAAAAATGGACACTAGAGGAATAATCCCCACAAATATCCTACCATCTGTGCAATGAACTCAAGACTAGAATCCATAATCTAGTGTTTTGTTTTTTCGATGCATAAATATCTCCACAAATTAAAAAATAGCTGTTGCATTAGCACATATCAAAGGATATGTTACTCAGCACTCCACACAGTAACTTCCCCCCAATGCAAAGTCTGAGAGAACAGGACCATGCATAAGGCTGCTCAGGTGAGTTAGAGATCCTTCCCAGAGCAAAGCTCACACTCACAACTCCGACATGACGCCTTCTGTTTCTTATTTCTCTTCACCTTCTGAGTGTCAGTGAATTTTTGCTGCAATAGGGCTGCCAACTCTGGGTTGGGAAATACCTGGTGATTTTGGGGGTGGAACCTGAGGAAGGCAGGGTTTGGGGAAGGGAGGGACTTCAATGCCATAGAGTCCAATTGCCAAAGTGGCCATTTTCTCCAGGTGAACTGATCTCTGTCAGCTGGAGATGAATTGTAATAGCAGGAGATCTCCAGCTAGTACCTAGAGGTTGGCAACCCTATGCTGTAATGACATCTCAAGCTATAGCAAATATGTTCAGTGGCCATAATGAGCATGTACAGACAATAGTACAGTACAATTAACAATTGGCAGTGCAAACTAACAGTCCAATCCTGAGCAGAGTTGCATCATTCTAAATGTCCATTAAAGTCTGCTTAGGATAGTGCACATAATGTAAGGCAGCCAAACGTGGAAAGAAGGAGACATTTTGTTTTGCTCATTTTGCTCTTTTTCCTAACAGGATGTCTGGAGAATGCACCAGTGCTGTAAATATATGTAAGTCAAGGAAAGGTTTTGTGCTGGTATTTTGGGTAAACAATAATAAAGTAAAGTAATAAAGTATAGGATATCAGCCCACATGATAAAAAGAAGCTTGATTCTGGGCTTCTAGGTTATAATGATGCGAGGCCAAGCGCATGCCGCTACATCTGAATTGGCATGTTACACTTGGCATGCTGAGGCTAAAGGTGCTTTAAACACACACAGACACGTTCTTGTTTCTCTGTTTTGGCAGGGATGCACCATTGTGTGGGCTGCCGGGGAGGTTGGGACACAGGTGCCCTTTGGTTATCACCACCCAGGTGGCTGTTGAAGTCTGCCTCCCTCCCACCTCCTCTCCCCAAAGTCCTTGAGATTAATTCACTGTGCCAGGGCTTTGCATCTAGTCTCGCTGATGAATGCCAAAGCATATGGTTATGACTTGCACGTGTGAGGATATGCTGGGTATCTCTCTCCATTTTCTGGTGCCATTACTGAAATAGGCTGAGAACCACTATTTTACAATGGCTGTCTAACTCTGCATGGCCCTCATCCAACTGCTGTTGTTTAATGCTATCACTGTTGATCTGATGGGGGCATAGTTCCTCACATGTACACCGATGCCTGCTTTTTCACACTTCTCGTCCTTGTGGGTGTGAAGTGCCATCAAGTCGCAGCCAAATGATGGCGACCCCATAGAGTTTTCAAGGCAAGAGACGAACAGAGTTGGTTTGCCATTACCTGTCTCTGTGGAGTGACCCTGGACTTCCTTGGTCTCCTGTCCATGTACTGATGAGGGCCAACCTTGCTTAGCTCCTGAGATCCAATGAGATCGGGCTAGCCTGGGCCATCTGGTCCTTGTGTGTGCAAAGCGCCATCAAGTCACAGCCAGACAACTAGGCAAGTAGGTGGTGTGAAAGACCCCTGCCTGAGACCCTGGAGAGCCACTGCCGGTCTGAATAGACAATACTAACTTTGTTGGACCAAGGGTCTGATTCAGTATAAGGCAGTTTCATGTGTTCAAGTTTTCTGCCAGACTGAACCCAGGACATTCTGCATGCCAAGCAGATGCTCTAGCTCTGAGCCATGGCCCCTCCCTCCCTTGTGTGTGTGTGTGTGTGTGTGTGTGTAAAGTGCCATCAAGCCAGCTGACTTATGGCGACCCCACCAAGGGGCTTTCAAGGCAAGTGAGAAGCAGAGGTGGTTTGCCATTGCCTTCCTCTGCAGAGCCTTCCTTGGTGGTCTCCCTACCAAGTACTAACCCTGCTTCAGCTTCCGAGATCTGGCGAGATAGGTCTATACCATGCCGCCTTTCCTCCTCATCTGGTCCTTAGCTTGTAATGATCTGCAGGCTTCAGTTTCAAACCATGGCCATATACCATTTTCAGAACTTCAACTCTCAATGTTTTTTTAAAAATATTTCTTAAGTTACTCGTATGAACACACGGAGTTGCCTTATACACAGTCAAACCTTGGGTCCATGTAGATTACTACAGTCTACTTTTACTTGCATAACTACATGTTAAAGAAGGCCTTGGGTGATGTCCGTGTCCACAAGGACTTGTAATCAGACATGCTAAGAAGAGCCATGCTTGGAACTTAATTCCCATGTAAGTGGGGGGCCTGACTGGGATGTAAGTGGGGGTTGGGGGGCTCCTTCCCCCACTCCCATGGTTGCCGTTGGGGCCGGGGCTGGGTGTCCCGTGAAGGGGGGCAGGGGGTTAAAACTTTAACAGTTTAAAGACCCCCCCCCCCCGCCCGGTTTCCTGGGAGTCCCAGGAAACAGGATTTCCATCAACGAAATGGAGATTCCTTGCCTCCCTCTTTCTGCAGCCCAAAATATTGTTCCTAAGAGAGAGGGGACTCCAAGGAACAAGACAAGGGAAAAGGTGAAGGCTTGCAACTGGAGTGGATTGGGACCCTAAGGGACAGTGTGGGGAGAAGTTGGAGGTCATCAGTTGAAGCAGAGAATGGGTAAAAATTGCCTCTCCTTCCACTAATGGAAATTTACCATGGGATCCAATCCACTGTGTGGAGTGGACATGTTCATGGAGGATAGGGCTATCCATGGCTACTAGTCTAAATGAATATTAGTCATGATGCATACCTATTCTCTCCAGTATCAGAGGAGTATGCCTATTATATTAGGTGCTGTGGAACAAAGGTAGGATGCTGCTGCAGTTGTCTTGTTTGTGGGCTTCCTAGAGGCACCTGGTTGGCCACTGTGTGAACAGACTGCTGGACTTAATGGGCCTTGGTCTGATCCAGCAGGGCTTTTCTTATGTTCTTATGTGTTGCAAAGCTTAATCCACCCTGTTTGGCTTTCTGTCTCAAATTAATGTGTTTTAATTAGAATAATCTTTCTGGTGGCTTTCTTTGCTTGTTCTTTGTAGCTGTGGTCAGCAACAACAGCCTGGCAGGTGGAAGTGGCCCAGGTCACAGAGGTGTACTTAGTGTCGGAGAAGGTGGTTCAAGTTCTGGAAGCTGCAGGGGCATTATGGGATATGGCTCTGGAGCAGGAGGAGGAGGAGGAGGAGGAGGCGGCTCTTCTGGCCTGAGAATCATATCAACTTCTACAAGCAAAAGGACAACCATAAGATGAGCCTTCCTGAAGGACCAGATTGACCATTTACAAAGCTCTAGGTCTTGTCAATGCAAAATGTCTGCTGTGGAGAAGCTTGTCTGTTGTGTGCAAAAATTCTTTTAAAAAAATGGCTTAGGAGAGACCCTGCTTTGTAGCAAGCAATCTGAATAAAATAAAATGCATTTTCATGGAAGTGAAAATAGCTCCTGTGCATAAGAAATTATCAGTTTTAGGTCATGTCTTACTACAAACATGAATTAGTATTATCCCTGAGAATTCTGGTTTGTAAAGTGCTGAAAAATCTCTGGTAGGCATTTCTAGCCAACCCTCCAGAGAACTACAATTCCCAGGATCCTTTGGGGAAAGGGGGATGCCACTTACCTATAGATCGGTGGTAGAGCTATGCTGTCAATTTTGTTTTCTTACACCCTGCAGTATTGTGGGGCGGGCCTGCCTGCTGACTCAATAAGGCTGCAGAGAGGACTTTAATGGCACGAGTTCCCGGGGAGTGGGGGGATTGCCTCTTCTTGAAACAGCTTGCGCCTGTTTGGGGTGTGATGCTGTAGATGATAAAGGAGCATGTGTGTGCATGTGGGTGCCTTGCCACTAATGCAAAGTCTTTGCCCGTGGGCAATTCTTGCCTCAGCAAATATTTTGTGTCAACAAGTATTTGGACTCGTAGCCAATTATAAGTCACTGTGAAATCTCGCCACTTATATTCTCTTGTCTTATTCACCATCTCACGAGTTCCCCCCTAAACTGGAAAGGGGGCATATTCCATGTTCAGGCTCTGCCATGGTTTCAATGAGCTATGTGTAGTGACCAAAGGGAGAAACCTTTGGTTCACACCGGCACACCCACCCTCCCATTGAGCACAGTGCATGGCGTGAGACCCCTCTATCCCCTTTTCCAAGGCAGATTGAATGGGAGGAATCTGAACACACATGATCATATGAGTGTGGTTGTCAGAACATGCTACTTATAACATGCCGACGCTGTGCTTGAGCCTCCCCTTGCAATCCATTTATCCATTTACTCTTTTCCTTAGAAAGTTCTTACACTCTTCTCAGAAGATCCAAATTTCTTGTAGCCCGCTGCTGTTTTGAAGAAAAAATATAGACAGACTCACCCTCTCATTAAAGAAAGGTCAAAGAAGGACCAATTCTCTCGACTTATGACGAACCCATGTGGTGTCCACTTCCAAAAGAGGATTTACAGTGATGAGGTAAAATGTCCTTCTTCCCTCTCACTCTCAGAAAGAAACCTTGTTCCTGTTCCATCCCTTAATTATGCTGACAAACACCGTATTTTTAAAAAAGCCAGGAAACTGATTTCCTGATTTCCACTCACCCACCTCGCTTCTCTGCAAGGGCTGCCAATCACTAGGTGGTTCCTGGAGATCTCCCAGAATTACAACGGATCTCCAGGTTATTGAGATCAGTTCCCCTGGAGAAAATGGCTGCTTTGGAGGGTAGCATAACATCCCTACTGAGGTATGTCCCCTTCCCAAACCCTGTCCTCCCCAGGCTCCACCCCCCAAATCTCCAGGAATTTCCCCACCTGGAGTTAGCAAACCTAGGGTACACTTACTGATAGGGTTGCCAGGTCCCCCCTGGTTACCAGCGGGAGCTTTCTGGGGCTGGGATGATGCGCCCTGGGACACAGACGCTCTAGCAATCACCTCCAAAAACTCTATGGTAAACCCAAACGTGATGGGGATGCTCTAGTAATCTCCCCTGAAAACTCTATGGAAGCCATAGAGTTTTTGGAGGCAATTGCTAGAGCGTCAGTGTCACTTCTGGGTTTATCCAGAAGTGATGATTGCTCCCTCCCTTCTTCTGCCCTGACCAACTGAGGGTTGGCGGGCAGCCCTGTCAATTGGCGGGCATTGGCCGCCAATACTGGGCAATTGGCAAGCCTACCTACCGAAGAGCAAGATTTGAATCTAGTAGCATAAAGACCAATAAGATTTCCAGGGTAAAAGCTTTCAAGTCTCAAAGCTCTCTTCACCACTGACGAAAGGAGCTTTGACTCTTGAAAGCTTTTATACTGGAAATCATGTCAGTCTTTAAGGTGCTACTGGACACAAATCTTGCTCTTCTACTGCAGTCCAACATGACAACCCATCTTAAACTACACATACTGAGTCAAAGATCTGGCAGCAAGCTAATGGAGCCTCAGGACGTTTTATTTATTGATTTACAGCATGTCTCATCCCCCTTCCTTGATGAGACCTAATGTAGATTACAGAGTTATAAAACACAATGCCAAAGATCCGGAGCTAGCAATACACACAATGAACAATGCAAGAAAACTGGATCACACAAACTAAAGAACAATGAAATTTTTAAAAAGTATACAACCTCACATAAACTGGATTTCACATTGAGAGAATACAGCACAGTCAGTATAATGCATTCAGTAAACAATGGAGTGCTCTGACCTGGATATCCCAGGCTAGCCCGATCTCATCAGATCTCAGAAGATAAGTAGGGTCAGCCCTAGAGTTGCCAACCTCCAGGTGGTGTCTGGAGATCTCCCACTATTACAACTGATCTCCAGGCAGCAGAGATCAATTCACCTGGAGAAAATGGCCGCTTTGGCAATTGGACTGTATGGCATTGAAGTCCCTCCCCTCCCCAAACCCCACCCTCCTCAGGCCCACCCCCAAAATCTCCAGGTATTTCCCAACCCGGAACTGGCAACCTAGTCAGCCCTGGTTACTGCTTGGAGGGGAGACTGCCAAGGACGTCCAGGGTTGCTATACAGAGGCAGGCAATGGCAAACCACCTCTGTACGTCTCTTGCCTTGCAAAACCCGTGAGAGCTAGTCATAAGTCTGTTGCGACTTGATGGCATTTCCCACCGCCAATAAAAATGCAGTATAAAGGAGTAGGAGGGAGAGCAGCCTAAAAATGTCACAGGGAATTAAATTGAAACCATATTACCCAAATAGAAAATGCCCTTTCCTACAAAACTCCGTTTTCCTACAAAACTGCATCCCTGTTCCCTTTCTGAAAATGCCCATTTTAAACATTTTATGAAATGGCGGACAAGTGGGAGCCTTTCTTACTTCATCAGGTAGGCCGTTCCACCGGGTGGGGGCCACAACAGGTGCGGAACCTTCCCCCCAACTCCAGTTTGATTTTTTAATAAGTTTCTATTTACCTCAGGCAAATGACAGTTTGAAGTAACGCCAGTTTGGAGCCGTGAAAAAAATGTGCTCCCCGAGGTGCTTTTTGGTAGACCCACCTGCCTGTGATGCCTTCGCCCACTTTCGGCAGCTTCTGACTGATTGCCTGCCGGATTACTGCCTTGCTGAACACTCAGCTAAAGCATCGCTGCAGGCCAGGGTGGATTCGTCCCAAACGAGGAGATTAATTTCCTGAAATCTCTCTATCAAGGAGTGGGTCTCGTGCCAGTTCTTTAAACCAACTGGCACTGTTGCTTAAGAAGGAAAGTATAGGAGCACTCAGCATATAGCATCAGAAGACGTTCATAAGAGGAGGTTGGGGGTATATCTCCAGGATCCTGAGGATCTTAGGGAGGAAATTGTGTATTATCCACAAACACATGTAAGGAAGCCCCAGTGGGTTCGTTAAACGAAAAGCCCCCTTAGGAGAATGTGGTTTTGGGTGGAGGAGCAACGGAGGGGAAAGGGTTGGTAGCATGCTCAACTATTTTCCCAGCTGGCTGTTGCCCATTCAAAATTACCTTCCTGAGTGGCTATTTCCTCCGCCACCTCAGAGTCCCAAACGCATGTCTGCCTTCTTAACCACACACACACACACACATATGGGTAATTCACAGTGGGCAGCCGTATTAGTCTGTCTGCAGTAGTAGAAAAGGGCAAGAGTCCAGTAGCACCTTAAAGACTAACAAAAATATTTTCTGGTAGGGTATGAGCTTTCGTGAGCCACAGCTCACTTCTTCAGATACAGCTAGAATGTGAATCCATCTGTCTTTAAGTAGAGGAGAGTGAATTCAGACAAGCATTAGTATGTAAATGTTAACAGTATGTAAATGTGAATAGCAGGTGTGATGGGATTAGGTGTGGTATGCAGGAGAGTCTGTGATGTCCAGGGGAGAGATGGGTGTGGAGAAATCCATAATGCTTGTCTGCTATTCACATTTACATACTGTTAACATTTACATACTAATGCTTGTCTGAATTCACTATCCTCTACTTAAAGACAGATGGATTCACATTCTAGCTGTATCTGAAGAAGTGAGATGTGGCTCACGAAAGCTCATACCCTACCAGAAAATATTTTTGTTAGTCTTTAAGGTGCTACTGGACTCACACACATATGGGAAAGGGAATGATTTGAAAAGGAGCATTTTGAACAGAAAAATAATGGGGAATAGGCTACATATCCTTCTGTCCCCCGCTCTTTCACTCAAAATCGTAGCCTCTCAAGACTGTACTGTATTGTATTGTTTAAAAATGGCTTCCTTCCATCCATTTGGACGTAATGTGTCATTTGCCCCTTATCTTTTGTTTTTAAAAGACACATTTCTTGCTCTTGTGGCTGCATTAAAAAAGCTCAAAAACATAGCAGTAATTCCCGGCGATGTCTTAGAAACCAGAGGGTCCTTCCTAACTCTCGTCCCTGTTGTATGACTCTGCTTCAAAAGCCAAGAAGCAGCTAGTTACTCCTTGCTACTTTAAAAAAAAACGAAAACCTGGATCTTAGATACACATGATGGAGAATTTGCATCGCTGAACTTACCTTGGTGCAAAATTTGGATTTTGTTTTTGTGCTACACTGTTCAGCTGTTCCTGTATTTATATTGTTATTCTGTCTTGCCATAAAGCTTGAGTGGTCCAACTGAATTTGATGCATGCTTTGTGCTGATTCATACTTGGTTTTGATTTTATATCCAAGGGAAAATAAGCAAAATTGTTCACTGATGGTCACATTTGGCCTTCTCCAACAAAGGAAAAAGCAAGACTGGCCATGCCAATGTTCTTACTAGTAGCATTTACTATTTATATAACATCATTAACATACACAGTGCTGGACAGAGTACAAAAAGACAACCCCTGCCCTGAAAAGCTCACAATGTGGATGATTGACAAGTTATAGCCATACAAAATACAATACAGAGACTTATGCCTCGTATGCCCCCCCCTAATCTTCCCATTGCAGTTAACACCTTTTATTCCATCTTGTGCCTTCCATCTGCTCGCCTGGGTTGTTGTATTGTGACTCGTATGTTAGAGGCGCCTAGGTAAATTAGTATAATGATTATGATTTTTTAGGGCTATTTTAAAATGTTTTAATGCTTTTATTGATTAATATGACTTTTATATTCTGTAAGCCGCTCTGAGCCTGGCTTTGGCTGGGAAGAGAGGGGTAACAAATGGAAATAATAAATAAATATTATGATGTGTTACACTGTTTCCAGCCCTGACCTGGATGGCCTAGGCTAGCCTGATCTCATCAGATCTCAGAAGCTAAACAGGGTCAGCCCCGGTTAGTATTTGGATGGGAGACCACCAAGGAAGTCCAGGGTTGCTGTGCAGAGGAAGGCACTGGCAAACCACCTCGGTTAGTCTCTTGCCTTGAAAACCCCCCAAAAGGGTCTCCATAAGTTGGCTGCGACTTGACGACACTTCTCTCTCTCTCTCTCTCTCTCTCTCTCTCTCTCTCTCTCTCTCTCTCTCTCTCACACACACACACACACACACACACACACACACACACACACTACACTGTTTCCATGTTATTGTAGCACTTAATACATTTTTGCACTTTGTTGTCTTCAGTCGCTCCAGTGCTGATTTCCAAACCATTAGGTATAAGTACAGAGGTGTCTTCTTTGTTAGTAACCTCCAGCTACTAGCTGGAGATCTCCTGCTATTATAATTGATCTCCAGCCGATATAAATCAGTTCACCTGGAGAAAATGGCTGTTTTGGCAATTGGACTCTATGGCATTGAAGTCCCTCCCCTCTCCAAACCCCACCCTAATCAGGCTCTGCCCCAAAAAAAACCTACTGCCAGTGGCGAAGAGGGAGCTGGCAACCTTATTCATTGGCTATGAGAGCCAGTGTGGTGTAGTGGTTAAGAGCAGTGGTTTGGAGAAGTGGAGCTGAGAAGCATCCTGTTCGAGCAAACTCAGTGCATATGGACAAAGGGAAAATTTCTTCAGATTGCCCACATAGGCATTACTTAGATATGAAAGGGAATGGGAAAAAACAGATGCCCAAAGGCACATGCCAGGCAAGTCGGAAGAGAGAAACAGTGTGGAGGTGTTTCTATGCTAATGCTAGAAGCCTCCAAGCAAAAATGGGGGAATTAGAGTGCATGATTTTAAGATAAAACATAGATATAGTGAGCATTACAGAAACCTGGTGGAGGGGAGAGAACCAGTGGGATACAGTCATTCCCGGTTACAAACTGTATAGAAATGACAGGGAAGGGAGTATTGGAGGGGGTGTTGCTATGTATATCAAGGAAGGCATAGTGTCTAATAAGCTAGAGACCATAAAAAGGGCAGACTCATCCACAGAATCCTTATGGGTGACGATTCCGGGCCCCAAAGGAGATTTAGTACTGGGGACGTTCTATCGGCCCCCTGACCAAATGGCTCAGGGTGATCTTGAGATGGAGAATGAAATTAGGGAAGCATGTAAAGGTAACGAAGTAGTAATAATGGGAGACTTCAACTTCCCTCATATTGATTGGATAAATGTATGCTCCAGTCAAGCCAAAGAGATAAAATTTTTAGACATCCTAAATGACTCTGCCCTCGAGCAGTTGGTCATAGACCCAACCAGAGGGGAGGCGATCCTGGATTTAATACTCTGTGGTGCTGCCGGTGACTTAGTGCGGGATGTGGATGTGGTTGAGCCAGTTGGCAATAGTGATCACAATGGCATCAAATTTAATTTATATGTAAGTGGGAAAGTGACTGGGAAATCTCACACAATTACCTTTGACTTTAAAAGAGGGAACTTCTCTAAAATGAGAAAACTGGTAAAGAGGAAGTTGAAAGGAATGGTTAAGAGGGTTAAATCTCTTGAAAAGGCTTGGGGGTTACTCAAGTCCACATTACTAGAGGCTCAGCTAGCTTGTATACCGCAGGTCAGGAAAGGTAGTAATAAGTCCAAGAGGTCACCACCATGGCTAATGGGTAAGGTGAAGGAAGCAATTAGAGAAAAAAAGTCTTCCTTCAGAGTCTGGAAGGTTTGCCCAAACGAGGCGAACAGAAACAAACACAAACTTGCACAAAGGAAATGCAAGCAGATAATTAGAGATGCAAAAAAAAGATTTTGAGGAACTTATTGCTAAACACATCAAAACAAACAATAAGAAATTATTTAAGTATATCAGGAGTAGGAAACCAGCTAGGGAAGCGGTTGGACCATTGGATGACAGTGGGAGTAAAGGAACTATAAGGGAGGATAAAGCGATTGCTGAAAAACTAAATGAATTCTTCTCATCTGTCTTCACTGTTGAAGATACAGGGCAGATTCCTTCTCCTGAACAGAGATTTTGGAGAGGGGAAAATGAGGAACTGAGGCAAATAGTGATAACAAGGCAGGAAGTCTTAGAACGTCTAGGCAAACTGCAAACTAACAAGTCACAGGGACCAGATGGTATTCATCCTAGAGTTCTTCAAGAACTCAAATGGGAAATTGCTGAACTTCTAACAAAGATATGTAATATGTCCCTTCGATCAGCCTCTGTACCAGAGGACTGGAGAATGGCCAATGTAACACCCATTTATAAAAAAGGTTCCAGGGGGACCCAGGAAATTACAGGCCAGTTAGCTTATGTCTGTTCCGGTAAATTAGTGGAAAGCATTATTAAAGATAGAATTGTCAAGCATATAGAAGGGCGAGGTCTGCTGGGCAAAACCCAACATGGCTTCTGTAAGGGTAGGTCCTGTCTCACTAACCTATTAGAGTTTTTTGAAAGCGTCAATAAGCATGTGGACAGGAATGAGCCTGTGGATATTGTGTATTTGGATTTCCAAAAAGCTTTTGACAAAGTCCCCCACCAAAGACTGCTAAGCAAACCTCATAGTCATGGGATAAGAGGACAAGTCCTCTTATGGACTGAGAGCTGGCTGAAAAATAGGAAGAAGAGAGTAGGAATCAATGGTCAGTTCTCACAATGGCAGGATGTGAGCAGTGGGGTGCCTCAGGGATCTGTGTTGGGACCGGTGCTTTTCAACCTGTTCATCAATGACCTGGAGTTGGGGTTAAACAGTGAAGTAGCCAAGTTTGCAGATGACACCAAATTATTTAGGGTGGTTAAAACAAAATCGAACTGTGAAGAGCTCCAGAAGGATCTCTGCATACTGGAAGAATGGGCATTAAAATGGCAAATGAGATACAATGTGAGTAAGTGTAAAGGGATGCATATTGGGGCAAAAAAGCTCAACTTCACATATACACTGATGGGATCTGTGCTGGCAGCGACAGACCAAGAAAGGGATCTTGGGGTGGTAGTGGATAGCTCAATGAAGATGTCAACCCAGTGTGCGGCGGCTGTAAAAAAAGGCAAATTCTATGCTAGCCATAATTAGACGAGGAATAGAAAATAAAACTGCTGATATCATACTGCCTTTGTACAAATCTGTGGTGAGACCACACTTGGAATACTGTGTACAGTTCTGGTCACCACACCTAAAAAAGGATATTACAGAGCTTGAGAAGGTGCAGAAAAGAGCAACCAAAATGATTAGGGGACTAGAGCAACTGTCCTATGGGGAGCGGTTAGGACGCGTAGGGCTGTTTAGCTTGGAAAGAAGGCGGCTGAGGGGAGACATGATAGAGGTCTATAAAATTATGCATGGTTTGGAGAGAGTGGACAGGGAGAGGTTTTTCTTCCTCTCCCATAATACTAGAACACGGGGTCATCTGCTAAAGCTGGAGGGCAAGAGATTCAAAACAGATAAAAGGAAGTATTTTTTCACACAACGCATAGTTAAATTGTGGAACTCCCTGCCCTAGGATGTGGTGATGGCTGCCAGCTTGGAGGGCTTTAAGAGGGGAGTGGACATATTCATGGAGGAGAGGGGTATTCATGGCTATTAGTTAGAATGGATACTAGTCATGCTGCATACCTATTCTCTCTAGTATCAGAGGAGCATGCCGCCTATTATTTTGGGTGCGGTGGAACACAGGCAGGATGGTGCTGCTGCAGTCATCTTGTTTGTGGCTTCGTAGAGGCACCTGGTTGGCCACTGTGTGAACAGACTGCTGGACTTGATGGGCCTTGGTCTGATCCAGCAGGGCCTTTCGTATGTTCTTGTGTTCTTATGACTCTAATCTGGAGAACCTCCACATGAGCTGCAGATGCTAATGTGGTAAACTGGGTTGGTTTCCCCACTCCTCCACATAAAGCCAGCTGAGTGACCTTGGGCTAGTCACAGCTCTCTTAGAGCTCTCTCAGCCCCACACAAGGTGTCTGTTGTGGGGAGAGGGAGGGATTGAGATTGTAAACCGGTTTGGTTCTTCCTTAAGTGGTACAGTAAGTCGGCATATAAAAACCAACTCTTCATCATCATCATCATCATCATCATCTTCTTCTTCTTCTTTTATCTGTGAGAGCTCAGCCTCACAGGGGCACAGACTAGAGTGCATGCAGTACTGGGTAACCTGATGATTGAGGAATGTAGAATGGCAAACCACCTCAGCTTCTCACTTCCTTGAAGGCCCCTTGCTGGAGTCAACATAAGTCAGTTGCAACTTGATGGCACATGTACATAATTAAGTGTAAATTTGCATTTATGAATTTAAATCAACATTAGGGTTGCAAATGTCCTCTGTTTTGAGGTGTTCTTGATTTTGGCTATCCTTAGCTGGCCACCCTACCAAGAACACCGTTGACATCCGTTGTTCTTCAGCAGAAAAAACTCAGGTTGTGTTGAGAGAAAAAAACATTCATTCCAACGACAGCAACTGAATTAGATTTTCCCCCTCAGGCAGCTACTGAAAATAGCCTGGAGCTAAGAAATGTACTTCTTCTTGTTCCAAAAAGAGAGTTGGTGGTTGAAGAGACATACTAAGAACCAAAATTATCTCAAGGCCCCTTCATGATTCATTATTATCATTGAGGAGTGATAGATTTCAAGCCAAGGATAGAGCTTTAAAAAAACAAAAAAAGGATGGGGGAGGGAAATGAACCTTTGAAGTCAGATTCTGAAGGACAATCATGCTCAATTAAAGTGCATTTTTTTTAAAAAAAACCTCTTTGTTGAGATGCAATAATCGTATTAAGTTTAGGTGTGGTGTTGGTGGTGGGAAAATTAATTTGTTAACGTGTACATTTTTTTTGCCATAAAAGCCTGCAAGCCAAGCAATTTTTGTGTCTTGCTTCACTTCAAAGAAACACTTCAGATCGTTGAAAAGTATTTTGTTGCTGCCAGATCTAACCCAACCCAATAACGATCTAAGTCTTAATTAATTGCCTAATTCCAACCAAGCCCTGCTCTTCACATATACGTATAAATAGAGGGGAGGCCAAGGTGCCACCTCAGAGAGGGGTCTGGTGTCCTTCTCTCTCTAGCTCTCTTGCTACTTCTTTGCTAACTTCTTCTGTATCTTCTGAATCAAACACAATGAGCAGGCAGTTCAGTTCTAAATCTGGGAGTGGGGTCAGGATTTCCAGCGGCTACACCTCTTCCAGCATGGGCATTCCTGGTGGGACTAAAGGAAGCTTCAGTTCAGTTTCTTTGTCTCGAGTTGGGAGAGGAAATGTAGGGGTAGGAGGTGGCTTTGGTAGTAGAAGTCTTTACAGCCTAGGGGGTACCAAGAGCACCTCCATCGGTACTGGCAGTGGAGGCTTCTATGGTGGTAGTGGTGGGTTTGGTGGAAGTGGTTTTGGTGGTGGGGGATTTGGTGGCGGGGGAGCTGGAGGTTATGGAGTAGGAGGTTATGGAGCTGGAGGATACGGAGCTGGAGGTGGAGGATATGGAGCTGGAGGATATGGAGCTGGAGGATATGGTGGTGGCTTAGGAATTGGGAGTTTTGTTGGAGGTGGAAGAATGGGCCCCATGGTTCCTCCTGGGGGCATCCAACAAGTGACGGTCAACTCCAACCTCATGTTGCCACTCAATCTTGAGATTGACCCAGAGATCCAAAAAGTGCGGGTGCAGGAAAGGGAGCAGATCAAGACCCTCAACAACAAGTTTGCATCATTCATTGACAAGGTGAGTCAATTATATTGATGGGTTTTGTGCCAAGGAGACTTGTGGTACAGGGTAGGAGAGAAATAACCCATAGGATAAGGATGCAAGCCCATTTTCACTGGTAAAATCAGCTTTCAAAGCCTGTCACAGAGAATTTATCCAAGGGAATTTATGCCCATAGATATTATGGATTTAGGTCATGTGTGGTTACCTGATAGCATGACTGTGGCAAGAAGGCCTGGCTATGATTTGTGGCAAGAAGGCCTGGCTATGATATGGAGCCAGGCCTACATTTCTCCTGGTCTCTTACAAGAGGCTCACTACCTGGCTCAGAAGGTTAAAAGGAAAGCCACTCACACCATGGGGAAGATAATGCATATATACACTAGAGTATTTGGAAGAGTGGCATTATATAAAACCTTCTAGGTTTGCCAACTTTTCAACCAGCCACTGCAGCTGTGCCTTTAGGAACACCTCCATGTGCAATATGAGCAGCAGAAGATTGTTATCATGAGACCTGAGAAAAATTTTAACTGGTGCTCTCTGTACCTCAAGCTGCTCTTAAGGGCAGAGAAACATACCCCGCTGTTTTTGATGGTCAGTTGGCAGTCTGACCTGCACAGAGCTCCCAGCAGTGCAAATAAGAGAGCTGATCGTCATGGAATAGCACAGATTAGCTGCAGAATGTAAGTTTTCTGAGGGCCTGAAGGTAAAAGCTTTTAAGGAAAATGTTACCTTATTCAAACGTGGGCATTTTCTGATTCCCGTTGCCCTGGTTTTATTCATTAGGCACAAGAGCAAGCAGGATTTTCTTTCTGGAGTGTTGGCAGCCAGCCTTGTGGCAATTGTGAGCCGTTTCTTGCACAGCAAAGGCCAATTGACGCTCCTTGATTTGTAGCTCTGTCAATGGCTCTCTAAAGCCTGTTATTGTAGTGAAAGGCTTACCCATCATCTGTACAATGCAAGCGATGGAGAGCTTGCTGCACATTTCTTAAGGTATGTTTCAAAACGACCTTACAAAGCAAGAGGGAGAAGCCAGGACAGAATGGATTCACACAGTCACCGTACCCAGCGTGTTTCAGTGAAGGCCAAGGATTGCAGTCTCTTCTGTACCTTGAAGGTGCTTCCAAAGAGTTTTAGGTGACCACATGAGAAGCCCAGACTATTGAAACCAAAACACTTTGGAAGTATCTCCTTTGATACAGAAGGACAGACATTTGTCCCCTCAATAAAGGCACTGACTGCTCTGCACGGGGCGAAGCACAGTGTAATCCTAGACAGAGTTACTTAGACTGGAGTGACTCCACGTGGGACCGCACTGCCCAATTGTATCGAACAGTGTGTGCTTTGCTTAGAATTCACATTCTCTCTTTGCTCTTTTTTGAGGGTGGGGCTTTCTGGTGCCGCCGCCCCCCCCCCAGCACATTTTTTCTTTTTATGTTTCGAAATGCAACCTGCTGGGACAGCAAGCCCCTGTTTCAAATTGCCTCTCTGAACTCGTTCAGCAGATTTAGGCAAGCGACTGTACTTTCAGCCCCTGCTGCCACTGCACTACGGAGCCCCATGGCGCAGAGTGGTAAGCTGCAGTACTGCAGTCCGAGCTCTGCTCATGACCTGAGTTCGATCCCGACAGAAGTTGGTTTCAGGTAGTCAGCTCAAGGTTGACTCAGCCTTCCATCCTTCTGAGGTCGGTAAAATGAGTACCCAGCTTGCTGGGGGTAAAGGGAAGATGACTGGGGAAGGCACTGGCAAACCACCCCGTAAACAAAAGTCTGCCTAGAAAACGTCGGGATGTGACGTCACCCCATGGGTCAGGAATGACCCGGTGCTTGCACAGGGAACCTTTACCTGCCACTGCAAAGTGGGGATAATAGTACCATGCTACCTTGCAAGACTGTGGTCAGGATTGCAAAGATAATGCCAGTGGCTTTTGGGAAAACTTGAAACACCCGTGCCATTTTCACCATCCCTGAGCTTATTTCAACTAACTCAATAGATCTACTTATCACTTTTAAAAAATATTGCACTTGAGGTCCCTGGTTCTTCCCTCTTCTATTTTATCCTCGCCATGGCTCTGGGAAGTAGGATATGCTGAAAGAAAGCGACTGGCCCAGGATCACCCTGCAGGCTTCACAGCTGAGCAGGAATTTGCCCTTGGGTCTCCCTGCTGCTAGTCTGACCCTCCAACCCAGTGATAATCACTCAGTGGCTCAGGACAGAGTTAAATTGGGAAACTCCCTGCCCCAGGATGTGATGATGGCTGCCAACTTGGAAGGCTTTAAGAGGGGACAAGTTCATGGAGGAGAGGGCTATCCATGGCTTCTAGTCAAAATGGATGCTAGTCATGATGCATACCTATTCTCTCCAGGATTAGAGGAGCATTCCTATTATATTAGGTGCTGTGAAACACAGGCAGGATAATGCTGCTGCAGTTGTCATGTTGTGGGCTTCCTGGAGGCACCTGGTTGGCCACTGCGTGAACAGACTGCTGGACTTGATGGGCCTTGGTCTGATCCAGCAGGGCTTTTCTTATGTTCTTGTTTTCTTATGACATGCCACTTCAAAGCCTTTCTCTGGTGGGGCTTGTGGTTGGCAGGTGGCTTCCACCTTGAAACAGCCATTGCCAAAGAACGGGGAAGCTGCGAGCCTCCCTGAAGGGCTGGCCTCAGGCCAGGGATGAAAGTAAACGTGGCTCTTCTGGTTGATGGTAATCGTGAATGCGGCCCTTTGCGAGCCACAGAGTGTCGACCACTGCTCTAACCACTATACCACACCTTGTGGTGGTTACTGTGGTTAAGGTAAGGTTCTGCAATTTTTGCAGTATCTGCACTGAAATCGGAGCCATGGTTCCTGAGCCTTTGTGTCATTCCTGGCTCATTCTAACATGTGTCGATCTTGGCTGCCGTTGAAGTACAGAGGATTTCGACGGCAGATAGTGTGCTTGCTTGCCTCAAAACTACCATGAACCAGTCCTAGATGCGTCCCTTTGAGGTTGTCTGTGTTGACCTTTGCGTGGTTTGGCTCCAGCTGTGCTTTTGAGGCGACTTAAGTGTCTCTCGATGGATTTCAGGTGCGGTTTCTGGAGCAGCAGAACCAAGTTCTTGAAACCAAATGGAATCTCCTGCAGCAACATGGCAGCACGGCCACCAAAGTCAACATTGAACCCATGTTTGAGGCTTACATCAACAACCTCAGGAGGCAGCTGGATTCCCTGGTGAATGACCGGGGAAAACTGGACGGAGAGCTGAGAAATGTACAGGATCTTGTGGAAGATTATAGAAAGAAGTAAGTGGGGAGGGTGCCGAGGTGCATAGAGACATGTCATGCAACACTGGTAGAGTCCCAGTGCAGGAGCATGGAATGTACCACCTCAGACTGTTGGCAGTAGAGTTGCCATTTGTCATGCTCCCTTGAGGGGGGGGGGATGCTCCTTACAAGTAGAAAATGAGCATTTCCTGAAAAAGAAGGAGTTGGTTTTTATATACCTACTTTCTCTACCACTTAAGGGAGAATCAAATTGGCTTAGAATCACCATCCCTTCTCCTCCCCACAACAGACACCCTGTGAGGTAGGTGGGGCTGAGAGACTGTGACTAGCCCAAGGTCATCCAGCTGGCTTCATGTGTAGGAGTGGGGAAACAAATCCAGTTCACCAGATTAGCCTCCGCCTCTTATGTGGAGGAGTGGGGAATCAAACCTGGTTCTCCAGATCAGACTCTACCGCTCCAAACCACCGGTCTTAACCAAGACACCATGCTGGCCCTCTAGAAAGAACCGAGCTCAGGGGTTCTCAACAAGGGGGGAATTCCCCCCAGGGGGGATTTTAGGGTTCAAGGGGAGGAGAATTGGGACCACTAATCAGCAAATATGCACATTATTTGGAATGCACCTTTTGAGTTAGACTGTCTTGGGAAGAGGGGAATTATATTCTGACCAATGGTGAAAGGGGGGAATGGAGCAAAAAAGGTTGAGAACCACTGTTCCAGCCCATCTATTTTTCTGATGTTCTTGTTTTCACCATGCTGGGCACACACGCACCCCCAATCTGAAATGGAGCAGCCCACCTCATTGCTGTACCGGTCGATCCAGCAATGAGAATGAGGCCGAGCCTGAGGGCCTTTGTATCAGACAAGGATCTCTTGATTATTCTGGCATGGACTCCGGAGACCGGAGATGCTTCCGTTCCCCATTAAAGAAGGGAGGGCCTTTGTAACAAGTCTTTAGAGGGCTGTAAAAAAAATTGCGAAACAGAGCAATAAAATCCGGGGAGTTGTAATTAGCATCATATATAACACGACAGCTCATCCCATTAAAAAAAAAAAAAGTTTGAGATGTGCCAGAAAAAGATGTGCCATTTCCTACAATGTTCTTAACAATGAAGGCAGTCCTGCTCAGAATGAGGAAGGGGGCTTTCTCCCAAATAAGAGTACACAGCTACCAAAAGATGTCTATGGAGTATTCTTCACGGAGATTTGCTGCTGTTTCGACGCTGATTTGCGTCGGAGTCAAATTTTGGTTATTCACTGCAGATCCGTGTCCCCCCCACCCCCTGAGCAAAATAAGCCGGGTTAAAAGAGAGGCAATCCAAACCACTTTTGAGACGATCTTTCCTGTGGATGCATGTTTTGTTGCGCGGATGCCCATGAAAAAATGTTTGCTTCGCTCCCCGGGACGTCTCCTTTCTCCTCCCCCAAGAACGGTGATTGGCCGGGGGAGTTTTGTGCTCGGGCAAGAATACCGCCCCTTTGGCTGCCTGCCTGCCTGCCTAGAATCCTGGCACTTCTCTCCCTTCCGTCCCCGCACGCCTTCCCTGCCCCTCGCCCGGGATGGGCCTTGGAGCTGGGCCCACACCTCCAAGCCCAGGGGGACGTCGGACGGACGGCTCCAGGGGGAGACCGGCGGGGCCACGCCATGTGCTCCTCGCGCGCTGGTGGTGGTGGTGGCAGCTCAGTCTAGGGCAGCTGGACCCGTGTGGGGGATGTTCAAGGGAAGGGGCTGTTGGCCCCTCTGCCCCAGAGGGGAGGGGGGATTTTTGAGAAATCGGATGGGAAAAATGTGCATCCTGAGAGCGGAAAACCCAAGGCAAAACTCCCTCCCATCATTCTTCTGAAGAGGGGCGGCCAGCCTGCTCTTATCTCCCTCCTCTCTCTCGATGCACTGTGGCTGGATCATGGCCGGCGCGCAATCCAGGGGCCTTCTTTCCTCTCCCCCCCCCCGCTATGCACACTGGCTGGATCGGGGCTGATGTGCAAGCTAGGAGCCCTCCTGTCTCTCACAATGCAATGTGGCCGGATCATGGCCAGCGCGCAATCCAGGGGCCTTCTTTCCTCTCCCCCCCCCGCCCCCCGCTATGCACACTGGCTGGATTGGGGCTGGTGCGCAAGCTAGGAGCCCTCCTGTCTCTCACGATGCAATGTGGCCGGATCATGGCCAGCGCACCATCCAGGGGCCTTCTTTCCTCTCCCCCCCCATTCCCACTTTCAGCTAAACACTTCTCTGGGCACATGGATTCCCTGCCCCCCCCCCCCAATCCTGTCTATCATTAAAGGGCAGGGCAGAGACTGGCCAAAGGCTCAATATAAAGAGATTTGGTCATCAGTAAATAGAATATAGTGAGCCCCGTGATGTAGAGTGGTAAACTGCAGTTCTACAGTCCGAGCTCTGCTCACGACCTGAGTTCGATCCCAACAGAAGTCGGTTTCAGGAAGCCAGCTCAAGGTTGACTCAGCCTTCCATCCTTCCAAGGTCGGTAAAATGAGTACCCAGCTTGCTGGGGATAAAGGGTAGATGACTGGGGAAGGCAATGGCAAACCACCCCGTAAGCAAAGTCTACCTAGGAAACATCGGGATGTGATGTCACCCCATGGGTCAGGAATGACCCGGTGCTTGCACAGGGGACCTTTACCTTTACCTTTTAAAATAGAATATAGATGAGATTATAACATCACAAGCAGAAATGTGGAAACGGCATTTCTTACCATTCTTTTGATGCCTAAACTTGGTTGTTCTCCCCCCCCCCAAAAAAAGTTACAATCCACTTGCCTTTCTATCCCTAACAGATACGAGGATGAAATCAACAAGCGCACGGCAGCGGAAAATGATTTTGTCGGCATCAAAAAGGTAATAGTCTGTATTCCTGGTGGGTAGCTGGGTTGCTCTGTTGTCGCAAAATTAAACAACGTCTAAGTGGTACCTTTAAAAACATTTATTTCAGCCTAAACTGAGTCAGAGATTGCTTCATCATCAAATGCATGCAGAGTTCAACCATTAGGTAGATGTATTTATACTCGAAGCTGCAGACAACAAAAAGGTGTGTGTGTGTGTGGGGGGGGGGGGAGATATTACAAAGGGAGGCCAGTTCCAAACTATATCCAATCAAAAGGATTAACAGCTCATTCAGAGTAGGTTAGGATCTCTCCCAACTATTGTCAGGCAAAGAAGAAAGAATACAAAATAGATCTAGCGCTGGGTAGCTGTACTAATTAACATCTGTAAAGGGTTGGATATTCTAAAATATTAGCACCTAAGTGTGAAATTACGATCCTTGCTGAGGCCTGGTGAGGAGATAGCATCGGACTTTTTGATGAATGCTACTTCAGCAATTTCCCATTGGATTCGCCCTCTGAAGTTCTTTCATAGATAAATAGTGACTTTTAGATCGCTATTTATTGAAAGATGCTTAAGTACAAAAAAAAACCACCACAGATTTTTATTCTCCCAGCTCTATTTCCAGGGAGAAATAACTTTTTGATTAAGCTCTTAGGGAGTGTATTAGAGGAGGAAATGGGATTCAAAATGGAGGTCATTCTGCCATTCTCCAGATGACTGAATTATCAGTCCTCTCCTATGGCCAAGGCTGAACTCTCCTTTTAGTCGTTACTTGTCTCCACTGGTAGCAGCCAGAGAAGATGCTTTCACATTTTACATCCGTTTAAAGGAAGAGATTCCCAGGGTCTTTAGCATATGGCTAACTGAGTGATCTGTGGAGCTTTTGTTCAGACTTTGTGTCTGTCACAAGCTCACCAGGTATCCTTCAGCCAATTGGCTTTGAAAGGTTCTATATTTCAGCGCTCCCTCTCTATCTGCAATATGAGTACAATAATACCATTCTGCATTACGGGATTGATGGAAAGATTATGGAAGTAATACATATGAAGCACTCAGTAGCTGCATGAGAGCTAATAAGAACTCCCATGTATGGAGGAAGTATACTCTGCATATAAAATCCTGGGGACAGACAGTAGGAGATGACTTTGCTTGGAAATGCTAAGAAGCATTATGGCTACCCTCACTGAAAACAGTATATTGGGTTAGATGACTGATTCAGCCCTGATTCTTCTTCTGTTCTCAGCTGCTGCTGCTGCTGCAATGTTTTAACAGAATACAAATTCATTACATTATTTCAGGATGTAGATGGTTCCTTCATGAACAAAGTAGAGTTGCAAGCAAAGTCCGATGGCCTTAATGATGAATTAAACTTCCTAAGAGCCCTCTATGATGCGGTAAGTGTTTAATTTCAACGTTCTGTTTTATTTTTTAATTGCTATCTTGCAAAAAATTCTCAGCCAAATTATTTTTGCTTTCACACACTGAATAATGCACTTCCAATCCACTTTCAGTCCACTTTAATGATTGTTTGCAAGTGGAGTTTGCCATTTCATACAGTAAAATCTAGCTGCCAAGCGCATTGAAAACGGATTGAAAGTGCATTATTCGTCATGTGTGAAAGTGCCCTAGGTCCCATCACACAGATCAACCATGTAGCATTCTGTGAAGGAATCTTGATCCACAGCAATCAGCCTAATGAAGAATCAAGTCCAGGGTATATTGGACTTTGATTGATGTTGTGTGTGTGTGTTAAGTGCCGTCAAGTTGCTTCTGACTCATGGCGACTCTATGAATCAAAGTCCTCCAAAATGTCCTATCTTTGACAGCCTTGCTCAGATCTTGAAAATTGAGGGCTGTGGCTTCCTTTATTGAGTCCATCCATCTCTTGTTGGGTCTTCCTCTTTTCCTGCTGCCCTCAACTTTTCCTAGCATGACTGTCTTTTCCAGTGACTCTTGTCTTCTCATAATGTGACCAAAAACGATGTTGCAAATTTTTTTGGGCAGTCCACGGTATCCATAACACCACATTTCTAAGGAATCTACTTTCTTCCTATCAGCTTTCACAATGTCTAACTTTCACATCCATAAGAGTAATAGGGAATATTATGGCATGACTTAACTTAATCTTGCTGGCCAGCGACACATCCTTACACTTCAGAAACCTTTCTAGCTCCTTCATGGCTGCCCTTCCCAGTCTCAATCTCCTTCTGATTTCTTGGCTGCAGTCTCTCTTTTGGTTGATGATGGAGCCAAGGAATAGAAAGTCCAACAATTTCAACTAATTGATGTTAGTTAGATATTTAGGTATTTATACCACACTTTCCTCCTCAACAAGGACCCCACAGTGGCATACAACATTGTTCTCCCCTCCTCTGTTTTATCCTCCCAACAACCTTGTGAAGTAGGTTAAGCTGAGAGGGAATGTAAATGGCTAGCCATGCATTGCATCTCATAGCCCTTGCCCTACAGTTTGCACAGAGAGGACCGCTGAGAACATCACTTTTATGAATAAGCGAGTGTGACTGGCTCCTTGCCAGACTTGTGAACTGCTATTCAGATTCTCGAATGTGATCTTTCAGAGGCCCATCAGGGGGCTAAGTCTCAGCGCCACTCTTTCATCTCTCTCTACGCGCAGAACTGGGAATGAATTATGCTATGATTGTGGACTGCCAAAAAAACAAATCAGTGGGTTATAGATCAAATCAAGTCTGAATTGACCCTAGAAGCTAAAATGACTAAACTGAGGCTGTCATATTTTGGTCACATCATGAGATGACAAGAGTCACTGGAAAAGACAGTCATGCTAGGAAAAGTTGAGGACAGCAGGAAAAGAGGAAGACCCAACAAGAGATGGATGGACTCAATAAAGGAAGCCACAGCCCTCAATTTACAAGATCTGAGCAAGGCTGTCAAAGATAGGACCTTTTGGAGGACATTGATTCATAGGGTCGCCATGAGTCGGAAGCGACTTGACGGCATTAACACACACACACACACACACACATGATTGTGCCGCCCCCATTCATCTAGATCAGTAATTCCAGACCTTTTTTTTGGCGTACCTCTTAGCAGCTCATTTCCATAAATTGTACCCTTCATATTACCATAATGTTTGTAATTAATATAGTTGCTGTTATTTCACATTTATATGTAAATAAATAGTCCGATAATGGGATTAAAAAGCAATGGACTAATAAGGTGAACAGACATATTTACATTCAAAACTCAAAAGATACAATGAATTCAAGTAAATACATCACAGATTACCTTAAAATTACTTAATTAATAGATTACATTTGTTACTTTAATTAGACAAAATAACAAAGTGAGGGAATGGGGCTTTTCTCAAGGTTAAATAACGAAGAAAATGCGCTCCGCCTCTCATCATAACTTTCAATTACTTTCACAACTTTTGACTTGTATCTTGTCTTACGCTGTTGACGAATGTGTCTTTCCCCACCATTATTCATTTTTTTCGTGTATCCCTAAATGTCCTCATTTGTACCCCTGGGGGTATCCATACCCCAGGTTGGGAAACACTGATCTAGATGATGAGAGATTCTTTTTTAAATTGATGTATTTAGGGTTAGTGGGAGGGAAGGGGGCATGGTATAGCCCGATCTCATTAGATCTCAGAAGCTAAGCAGGGTCGGTAGTTGGATGGGAGACTGCCAAGGAAGACTCTGAAGAGGCAGGCAATGGCAAACCACTTCTGCTTCTCACTTGCCTTGAAATGCTTGGGTTGCCATAAGTTGTCCGCGACTCGATGGCACTTTATACACAAACATTTAGGGTTAGTACTGTACTGGTTCTGATTATTGTTGGCAATCAGAAACCAGATATTTCTGAATGGAGTGGGAGGCAGGAGGGCAGCAGACAGCGGCTACTGTGATCAAGTGCACACAAGGAGTCTGCATGTTCATATCAGTGATGGGTGAAGCACTGCACAGCTCAGGCCAGATATCATGCAAAAACCCTGGTTGAGTTAAGCTAACTGTGGTTAGTGTGATCATCTGAGCACAGTCCACTCAGTAACTATGGTTATATAGGGACCCTCAAACCGGAACCTGTTGTTCAATCAGTCAGTGATCAATTGATCACCTCTCAATCTATTGTTTTACCCTGCAGGAACTGGTTCAGATCCAAGGACAGGTCAGTGACACCAACGTCGTCCTCCAAATGGACAACAACAGAGACCTGAACCTCAGCAGCATCATTGCTGAAGTGAAAGCTCAGTATGAAGACATTGCGAACCGGAGTCGGGCTGAGGCTGAAGCTTGGTACCAAGGCAAGGTAAGGCACCAGTTGGCTTTCCCATTGCCATGTGCAATGGGAGGGTGGCCCACACCTGGGGTGCGGTTTTCTTTTCATCTGATAAGGAAGCCTGAGGAAAGTGAAATGTTCAAGTGATGCTGATCATCTCATTCTAGGAATTTTACACTGTTAGTCATCTATTTATTTATTTACTCTATTTTTATCCTGCACTACCTTCAAGGAGCCCTGATCTGGATGGCCCAGGCTAGCCTGACCTCATCAGATCTCAGAAGCTAAGCAGGGTCAGCCCTGGTTAGTACTTGGTTGGGAGAACAACAAGGAATACCAGGGTTACTATGCAGAGGAAGGCAATGGCAAACCACGTCTGTTAGTCTCTTGCCTTGAAAACTCTACTGGGTTGCCATAAGTTGGCCATAAGTTGGCAGGACTTCACACACTTCCAAGGAACTCAGGGTGGTGTACATCTGTCTCCCCTCCTCCATAACAACCCTGTGAGTTAGGTTAGGTTGAGAGAAAGTGACTAGCCCAAGGTCACCCAGCAAGCTCCAAGGCAGATTGGGGATTCCAGCCTGGGTCTTTCAGATCCTTGTCCAGCATTCTAACCACTACACCACACTGCAGTATGGAAGATTCTCAGAAATAACTCTCCAGGGGGCCCAGACATGTTGTTTCTTTTAGTTACTGAATTTTTTTTATATTTCTTACTTTGGTAATTGGCTTTCGAGGCAGCTCATGGCATGTCTTAGAATCAATCACAAATGTAAAACAATACAGAAGTAAAAATTAGAAAAATAAACCACTAAATTGAATCAGCTTCACATGAAATAAACTAAAGGCTACTCAAAGCTTGAAAAATGATATCCTTACTGGCATCTAGCAGTATAAATGTCTGTCCAATAGACATTGGGAATGAATTCCACAAATGAGGTGACACCACAAAGCTGGCCTTCTTCCCAGGAGCCATAGTCACCCACATTACTTATGAAACCACCTAGGCCATTTATGCATGGCTGCTTCCTCACAATCACCACGACGACTGTGGCTTTGCTTTGATTATATATTTGCATTTTCCAACCATCAGAGGTCACCTTGCTTTCCCCACATGTTTTTGCACATTTCCTCCACGTTTTCTGGATTTGTGTTTGGCCAGCGGTCAGAAAACACAGGGGAAATGCATGGAAACGTGCAGGGAGAATGAAGTGACCTCTGATGGCCGGAAAATGCAAGCATAATCAAAGCAAATCCCCGAAGTAGTCAGCAGGGTGACTGAGGAAACAGCCATGTATGAATAGCCCTAGAGACAGGCCTGTGACAGAGGGCTTAGCAGTGGGGCAAGTTCATATGGGAGTAGGCAATCCTTCAGATACCCTGGTCCCGAACGGCTTATGGTTTTATAGGTCAAGGATTGCATGGCAAGGGAAAAAACCGAGGATTGCTTATAAACATCTGGTGGACTCTAAAGTTAGAGGAGGCTTAGCACTACCTAACTTTCAACTTTATGCTGAAGCGGCCGCTTTAGTATGGCTAAAGGACTGGATGAACTTATCCAATTCGCGTTTGTTAGATCTTGAAGGTTTTAACAATATAAGTGGATGACATGGCTATTTATGGTATGGTAAAATTAAGATGCAAGCATCATTTCATAACCATATAATCAGGTCCTCCTTATTTCATATATGGATGAGATATAAACATATTCTTGAACCAGTAACACCGATGTGGATATCACCTCAAGAAATGTTGACATTACGCCCACTTAGATTGGACAAATTTATTACCTACCAAGAGTTAATTAACTGGGAAGGAAAGAAAAGCTCACTAAAAGACTTTCAGTTACTTAAAGAAGATTTACAATGGCTTCAATATCATCAAATTAAATCAGTATTTACACAAGATATGAAGAATGGATTCTCTAAAGAAAAATCACCTTTTCACAGGATGCTATTAGATAATAATACTCAACTGATTTCTAAAATGTATAATCTTCTTTTAACAATTTATTGTGAGCAGGAAATAATCAAACCAACAATGATTAATTGGGCTCAAACTGTGGGACATGATATTGCCCTAAATAAATGGGAAAGACTATGGGCGAAAGACCTGAAAGGAATAAATGCGCAGTCAATTCGAGAAAATATCTATAAAATGATGTATAGATGGCATTTAACGCCTAAGAAGATTGCAAAGATCTACAAAGTGACAACCCCTAAATGTTGGAAATGTAATAAAGAAGTTGGTTCTTTTTATCATATGTGGTGGACTTGTGACAAAGCTAAGGATTTTTGGGATATGATTTATAACGAATTAAGACTAATAGTACAAAAAAATATACCCAAAACACCAGAAATGATGCTATTAAGTATGATACCTGATGATTTGTTAAAACAAAGGACTTTTTTGATTTACGCGACTACAGCTGCAAGACTGCTTTATGCAGCAAAATGGAAAGGGGCAGACACTCCTGGGAAAAAAGACTGGACTATGAAAATGTTTGAACTGGTGGAAATGGCAAAACTTACAGCTATTTTAAATCAAAAAGACAATGTTCAATTTATGGGGGAATGGGAGGCTTGGATGAAATATTGTGAATATGAACTAGGACTGGGGAAAATGGAAGAATACCTTTTAATCTGATCTAGATGACATTGTTAACATAAAGAAACGTAATCAATTATATTGATATTATAATGTGATTGAAACCTAATTGAGATATAAGAATAATTAAGATCAGACCATATCACGATGGGATAGAATACTTTATTAAGAGGCGGACGGAGGTGATGGGGAAGTCAATAAATTTTCCTTTATTTTTTATTTTTATTTAGCATTTAAACAATTATAACAACATTACTTATGATTTAGTTTTTAATACTACGTATAATGTTGTTTGTTAACATGGAAAATTTATATTATAAAAACCAATAAAATTTTCAAAAAAAAAAAAAAAGGATTACACTCGGTTGTGCCCAGGGTCACAGTCTGAAATGAAATTATTGAACCATGGGGAAAATGCAGAATAGTTCTGGTTCAGCATTACAGCTTCGTCATGGACCAGCTGAACCTTCCAAACAGTCTTGATGGGCAACCCCCTGTACAGCTTATTTCCCAACCTGGATGCGACCATAGCTCGAATAGATTAAATGCAGAAACCACCGCCCAAGTAGAAGTCCTCAAGGGTAGGACAAGGCAAAATCACCTCAGTCATGTGCCCAGAGCACCCCAATAGATTGGAGACAGCGTAAAAGCACTCTGTTCCTAAGAAATGTCTTCACTATAGTTTCAGGAACTTCAGAGCACAGCCAGTTCTCATGGTGACGACTTGAAAAACACCAGGAATGAGATTGCTGAGCTGAATCGGCTCATCCAGAGGCTGAAGGCAGAAATCGATAATGTGAAGAAGCAGGTAAGGAAGACTATGTTCCATAAAGCAGCAACTACATTTCTTGCACATATGTATCCGTATATTTGCATGTTTCATGTGTGCTTAGTGTATGTTTCATGTGTGCTTAGTGTATGTTTCATGTATATTTGTATGTTTCATAGGTCCTTAGTGGAAATTACCCTGGTTCAAGGTCAGAGAGCATATTTTGCATGCACAGGTTCACAGCTTCAGCTCCTGGGATCCTGAGGATCTCAGGTGGCAGGAGTGGGGAAGACTAGGGTTGTGCATATCGATAAACATGAACTGAAAATAAACCAGAAATTAGGCGTTTCGGCAATATTCAGTTTTTGGTTTTACTGAACACCAAAACCTGGGGATCTCCCCGAAGCTGAATAGGTGATTCCTGAAAAAGCCAAATAAATATTCAGCTTATTGGTCCTTGTAGGTTATCCGGGCTGTGTAACCGTGGTCTTGGAATTTTCTTTCCTGACGTTTCGCCAGCAACTGTGGCAGGCGAAACGTCAGGAAAGAAAATTCCAAGACCACGGTTACGCAGCCCGGATAATCTACAAGAACCAATGAACTCTGACCGTGAAAGCCTTCGAAAATATTCAGCTTGTTCGAGTTCGGCTATTTGCCTTTGCTCAGACGCCCGGCTCTGTGCTTTCTCCCATTTTTCTATCTTTTTTTGACTGGTTTTGTTAGTGCCCCATAAAAATGGGGCCCTTTTGAGGTCGGGGTCGTGTAATCGGAGCCAACTTGGTCTGACCCACCATTCAGTGGGTTGATATAGATCAAGCATAAGGGATTTTTAAAAGACAGGGCTCACCAAGTCCTGACTGGAGGGATATACCCTCCAACTAAAAAGAACCGGCTTCAGCAACTGCTGACACCACCAGGCTTCTGAAGGAGTTTCCCTCACGTGCGGATGAGCAATCTCCTTCAGACAGCCCCCATGATAGAGAATTCAGATGGCTCCAATATCACCCCCTCCCTGAAAACCTGCTGTCAAACTGAAGGTCGCCCCAAGTAGAGGCTTCATTTCCCTGTACCGTGACCATCTCTTGAAATTAGATTTTTGATGACCGCAATAAAGGTCTGTTCACAATGTCATTTGCCGCCAAAAGAAATGTTTTCCGTGCCTTATTTTTCTTGCATTTAAGCTGTTTTCCTCAGTTTGGAAGCTAATTTGCATGGACATCGTGCTTTGCTTCCCAGATAGAAAGGGAGCCCCCAGACATTGAGGCGCCAGCCTGCTAATTGGCTGTTTCCGCCAGTCCTTGGCAACGCTGAACTTCTGAAACTGAAACCGATGAACAGCAAATGCCTGGAGGACTGGCCTTTGTGGGCTCATAAAATTGGACCCCCTGCCTCAAAGTTCACCAAACTTCAGTGAGTGCCTGAGGAGAGTCCCTTGCAGCCAAGCTGAATATTTGGTGACTCTACCTCCAAAAATGCCCCCACAGGAGCTTCGGGGGGGAAATCCTCATAGACTATAATGGACCCATTTTTTTTTTTTTTGTAAACCCGGTAATAAGCTGAATGCCGATATTTACTGGTATAGGTATTCGGCCTATTCTGAGTTTAACAAAAAAATCGGGCCCAATAAATCGAGCCCGAAATTTATCAAAAAAATTTTTTTGCACAACTTTAGGGAAGACCACTTTGTGTTTTAAACCTTGACAAATCATGGCCAGTGTTGACAAGATGCTGGGGAATTCATGGCGGGTTCTCACATGCTATTTTGATTAATAAAAGGGGCATTTATTAATTAGATCATTATTCTACCCCAAGAAACTCAGGATGGTGTACCTGGTCCCCTACCCACCTCACAACCACCCTGTGAGGTAGTTAAGGCGGAAAGAAAGTAACTGTCTCAAGGTGACCCAATGATTTTAAAGGCAATAGGGATTTCTCCAGTTATCCACTAATCAAATCACTAACGGTCACGGGCCTTCCAACTGAGGACAGGGAAACAGCACGGCAGAACTGATTAACGGGTATTTCTGCCCATGGTGTGCCTTGATCATAGAAGGGGCCATTTAGGCCATCTAGTCCAAACCCCTGCTCAATGCAGTATCAGCCTAAAACGTCCCTAACAAGTGTTCGTCCAGCTGCTGCTTGAAGACTGCCAGTGAGGGGGAGCTCATTACTTCCTTAGGCAGCTGATTCCACTGATGAACAACTTTTACTGTAAAATTTCCCCCCTAATATCCAGCTAGTACCTTTCTGTCCATAATTTAAGCCCATTATTGCAAGTCCTATCCTCTTCTGCCAACAGGAACAGCTCCGTGCCCTCCTCTAAATGACAGCCCGTCAAATACTTAAAGAGAGCAATCATGTCCCCCTTCAACCTCCTCTTCTGCAGACTAACATTCCCAACTCCCTCAGCCTTTCCTTGTAGGGCTTGGCCTCCAGGCCCCTGATCATTCTTGTCGCTCTCCTCTGTTACCTGCTCCATTCTGTCTACATCCTTTTTGAAATGAGGCCTCTAGAACTGCACACAGTACACCAGGTGCAGCCTGACCACTGCAATGTACAGCGAAACTATGACATCTTGCAATTTGGATGTTATGCCTCTGTTGATACACCCCAAGATCGCATTAGCCTTTTTAGCTGCTGCATCACACTGACTTTTCATGCTTAGCTTACAGTCCACCCGTACCCCAAGATCTCATTCATACACACACTGCTACCCAGAAGTGTATCTCCCATCCAGTATGCATGTTTCACATTTTTGTTACTCAGCTGTAGAACTCTGCATTTATCCTTGTTGAATTGCATCTTGTTCACATCCAGCCACTTTCCCACTTTTCCAACCCATTCTGGGACTCCAAGCAGCTGCTGTTTACCAATATTTACCATTAATGAGATCCATTAATAAATCCCCCAAAGTTTCATCCACAATCCTATGCATGTCTACTCAGAAGTAAATTCTACTATGCTCAATTATGCTTACTTCCAGGTAAGTGTGCATAAGAGGAGACAATTCTAGGCTTGACCGAGAACTTGGTTGACTATGTATGAACAAGTTTTTCCTCCCCTCTAGGACTCAGTTCTCAGCACCCCAGATTTTCCCATACAGGAATTCCTCTAGGTGTAACAGCTCTTTGACCTCTCTTTATTTCATTTTACATAGCAACATTTTTCCGGAATACAAGTGAAAAAGAAATTCATATGCTAGTTGTGTTTGAGAGTTTGTTTTGTTTCTTTCATTTTTATTAATTCCAAGAAGGACTGTTTTGTTAGTGGTTGTTTTGTACACTATTGTTTCATTATTGTTTCTTTCACTGTAGTTTTGCACTATTAGGGACCCTCCCTGTAGGGTTGACAGCTCTGGGTTGGAAGTACCTGGAGATTTTGGGCCTGGGGCCTGGGGAGGGAGGGGTTTGGGGAGGGGAGGAACCTCAGCATGGTATAATTTTGTAGAGTCCACCATTCAAAGCAGCCATTTTCTCCAGAGAAACCGATCCTGGTAGTCTGGAGATCAATTGTAATAGCTGGTGATCTTCAGGTGCCACCTGGAAATTGGCAACCCTCCCAGCATGGTGTAGAGGTTAAGAATGGTGGTTTGGAGCAAACCAAGTTCAATTCCCCACTCCTCCACATGAGCGGCGGACTCTAATCTGGTGAACTGGGTTGGTTTCCCCACTCCCTCACATTAAACCAGTTGGGTGACCTTGGGCTAGTCACAGATTTATTAAGAACTCTCTCAGCCTCACCTACCTCACAGGGTGTCTGTTGTGGGGAGGGGAAGGGAAGGTGATTGTAAGCTGGTTTGATTCTGCCTTAAGTGGTAGAGAAAGTCAGCATATAAAAACCAACTCTTCTTCTTCTTCTTCCTTAATGATACCATTGAGGTGCTGAGTAACAGTGCGAGAAGAGCAGCTGCCCTGAATTATTAAATTAGCCCACACTGCAGACTGACTATAGTTTGAAACAATTTTTCCAAGCATACTTACTACACCTTTCAGTAATGTAGTAAGACCTACCAGGGTTAGGCTGTCAGTGAATTTGACAAATGTTTTATTCTCTTCCTCTTGGGTGTTGCTGCTTCTCTGGAGCAGAAAATGAATAATTCAGTGAATGAACACTTTTTCTGACTGCTCCTGCATCTCTGTCTAAGCAAGATGGTAACTCTTTTCAGCATGGAGTGATCGTGAAAGCCCTTTGTAGGACAATCCAGTCACATGAGCATGACCATTATTTGGAACAGACACGATCATACCATTTGGCATTCTAGGTGAAACAGCTGATTCTTGGATGCTTGAAAAACCTATATGTATGGTGCTATCACATACGATGGCATTGGTAAAATGAACACCCATTAATTTGGCAATCTCCCTTATGGACAGTTTTTCTCAGAACTTTTCTTCTTCTGCCGTAGATTGGCAGTCTCCAGACAGCTATTGCGGATGCTGAACAGCGAGGGGAGTTGGCCCTGAAAGATGCCAGGGTGAAACTCACTGACCTGCAGCATGCCCTGCAAAATGCCAAGGATGAGCTGGCACGTCTCCTGCGAGATTATCAAGAGCTGCTGAATGTCAAACTGGCCCTGGACGTCGAAATCGCTACCTACAGGACTCTGCTGGAAGGAGAAGAATGCAGGTGAGTGCTACCAAGGAGCATCCATATATATATATATATATTATATATTGTTTTTCAGCTCCATATTTCAGCTATTTTACTGCGCTCCCTCGCTTTTAAACTACAGCCGGAGATTTGGCTACTAAGTTCACACAGAAAAATACTCACATTATTGTTTTATACATATTTATTTTATTTGAAACAAATTTATGGCAGCCATTCCACTTACATTAGGCCCCTAAGGCAGTGCTCATCCCCTCCCTTTCCAGAAGTTAAGACTATACATGAACGTTCTGTGTTCTCACGGTGGCTCAGCCTATGGTTGAGTGGATTCCAGCAGCTAGTCCACATGCACCTAAAATATGGTGTAATCTGATCAGTTTTTTCCTGTTCTGAATGGCCTGTGGGCCATAATTAGCCAGCTCTGAGTAGGGAAATACCTGGAGATTTTGGGGGTGGAGCCTGAAGAGGGTTGGGTTTGAGGAAGGGAGGTACTTAAGTGCCATAGAGTCCACCTTCCAAAGCGGCCATTTTCTCCAGGTGAACTGATCTCTGTCACCTGGAGATCAGCTGTAATCCCTGGAGATCTCCAGCTACCACCTGGAGGTTGGCAACTCTAGCCATAATAAAAACTGGTCTGAACTGATCAGTTTGGGATTGTGCAGGAGAATCATTCTGGTGAGGATGGGGGATTTTTATTGCATTAATTCCGGTGCATAGTTATACACAGTGATGCTATTAGGTATATCATGAGGCAGAAGTGTCTCACGTTTAATGGGTACATTTATATTTAGAGTAGCCAATATCTATGTGCATATTTTGGAAAAGTGCATATTATACATAAGAAGGAATACTGTACACACACTCTCACATACTTGGATGTCTGCACATATATTTTATGTACATTCAGATTACCTAAGAAACTTACCATACAGGGAGGAATGTAAATGCAAGTAATAGGGATGCATATTTTGCATGCCTATCACTCTCTCCACGTTTACTAGTTGTTATCCATACCCAACTGCGATTGTTCTGTTTAGCATCTAATACAATGTCCTTCTGAAATTCTGGGTTCAATGAATGGCAATAATAATGCCACTGAATTCAAGGGAGCCAGGAACAAAGTTCTGTTGCTGTAATGCTTATCCCTAGTCACAGATACAAAGGCGATGGTTGGGGTTGTTCAGTGATGAAAGAAAAAGGACTCCTCCACACAAGGCATTTTTTAAAAAACAGGATCACCCTTGGGACTCATCCTGGAACCCAGAGCTAGCTGAAATAAGCTTCTTAATTTCCTGGTTCTTTCTCTCACTTCTTCTGCTGGATCTCTGTTAATGAGTAGCCAGCGTGCTGTTGCGTTTTGTGGAGGTTCTCATATCATAGGTCTCTGTTCGATAGGTCTCTGTTTGATATTAGGATCTCTGTTAATGCCAGGTCTCGTTCATTTAGTGAGCCTTTATTGACCCCATGCCCTGACCCTTAGGGTCGCCAACCTCCAGGTACTAGCTGGAGATCTCCTGCTATTACAGCTGATCTCCAGCCGATAGAAATCAGTTCACCTGGAGACAGGGTTGCCAGGTCCCTCTTCGCCACCTCCCTCTTTGGGGAGGTGAGAGCTTCAATGCCATAGAGTCCAATTGCCAGAGTGGCCGTTTTCTCCAGATGAACTGATCTCTATTGGCTGGTGCCTTCAGTTTCAAAAAGGTTGGGGACCTCTGTGCTACAGCCTCCCTTTGCTTCCTATGATGGTTTTCTACTTACAAGGAAGTTTGGGGTTTTTAAAAAACATGAGTCCATTTCTTACTACTTTGCATTGCTGACTCTGACCAGCTGTAAGGTGATCAACCTGACCGAGGTAGAGCCATATTCGTTCGTATGCCACTCTTTCTTCAAGATACTTACAGGGGCATAAACCAGAGTTCAAGGGTACGATCCCATTTAGGTACTAGCAAACCCAGACTAGTTTACCTTCAAAACTACACCAGAAACCTTCAGGTCATTCTTTTTTTTCAGTCACAAGGGATGAAAAGTGCTCAGAGTTGCATTAGCCCTAAATATTCCATTGAACCCCTTACTTGTAACCCTGTACTTGAAAAATCTGCTAATGGATATTCAAAGGAGAAGGGCAGGTACTCTGTGCATGCCCAAATGTACACCAGGTAGGGTTGCCAGGTCCCTCTTCACCACCAGTGGGAGGTTTTCGGGGCGGAGCCTGAGGAGGGCGGAGTTTGGGGAGAGACTTCAATGCCATAGAGTCCAATTGCCAAAGTGGCCATTTTCTCCAGGTGAACGGATCTCTATTGGCTGGAGATCAGTTGTAATAGCAGGAGATCTCCAGCTAGTACCTGGAGGTTGGCAACCCTAACACCAGGAGTCACTGTGCATGCCCAAATGTACACCAGGAGTCACTGTGGTGTAGTGGTTAGAGGGTTGGACTAGGATCTGAGAGACATGGGTTTGAATCCCCACTCTGCCATGGAAGATTGCTTAGTGACTGTAGGCCCGACACACACTCTCAGCCTAACCTACATCTAGGGTTGCTAGCTCCAAGTTGGGAAATACCTGGAGATTTGGGGGGTAGAGCTTGAAGAGAGCAGGGTTTGGGGAGGGGAGGGACATCAATGGGTATAATGCCATAGAGTCCATCTTCTAAAGCAGCCATTTTCTCCATGTGAACCAATCTCTGTCACCTGGAGATCCATTGTAATCCCAGGAAATCTCCAGCTTCCACCAGGAGGTTGGCAAGCCTACCTACATCACAGGGTTGTTGTGAGAATAAAATGGAGGAGAGGAGAGTGATGTTAACCACTTTGGGTCCCTACTGGGGGGAAAGGTGTGGTATAAGTGAAGTAAATAAATAAACATTTGTCTCTAGTAATATTTTATTCGAGAGGGAAGGCAGCATGGTATAGCCTTATCTCGTCAGATCTCCGAAGATAAGCAGGGTTGATACTTGGAAGGCAGACCTCCAAGGAAGACTCTGCGGAGGAAGGCAATGGCAAACCACCTCTGCTTGGCCCTCAAAGATTCCAGGATGTATTCTGCTTGCATCTTGGATTAAGCTTTGCTGTTCGAAAGGGCTAGGAGGAATGGCTTTGATTTTCTGACCCAATTTGCTGGGAGTCAAAGGAGCTAAACATGTCCAGCATGCATAGGAGCACACTTTCCACCTGAGGGTGCTCTTAGACGATTGCACCACAGCAATGCTATCTTAATATAATGTGCTAACCAGATCCTGGTGATGGGTTTTGCAACTGGGTTAGGGAGAGAGAGAGAAAGAGAGAGAGTTGGGTGGTGGTTATATTACCCTCATTACAAAACAGCCTGTTGGTACAAAATGTTTTCCTTGAGGTTCTGGGCTGAACTGCACAGTGACAACCATCACATAATGCCAGTTCTCCCGGAATGGCTCTTCTGGCGTAATACTAGTGCACCCTCCGCCCCAGGATTATGGGAAACTATTAAGGCTGCAACTGAGGAGCAACCACAGAAACCAGTCCTTCTCGGCCTGTGGCTGTGATTGCAGAATCCCCAAAGGCAGGGATCACAACGAGAAACTCAACCACTGGGGGAAAAAAATAGGGCCAATTGTTCCAGGCTTGGTTCATGGGGCCAAGAGTCCCTCAAATGCCATGGTTCTTCACGGGATTTTCAGCAAGCCAGCCCATGTTCTTCTCTGCGATTCAGTCAATACGTCAAAAGGGAGCTTAGGCAGGGATAAGTCACCCAATTTGTTGGGAATCAAAGGTTTCATGTTTTTCATGATGGTGTAAAACTGTCTCCACCTGGAAATTCTTGCACCCATGAGAAGAGTCCTGATGGATCAGGTAGGGGTGCCAGCCTCCAGGTGGGATCTGGGGATCCCACAGAATGACAGCTCATCTCCAAACTGCAGAGATCAATTCCCCTGGAGAAAAGGGATGCTTTGGAGGGTGGGGCTCTAGAGCACTGCACCCCACTGAGGTCCCTCCAGGAGTTTCCCAGCCTGGATCTGGCAACCCTATCCCCCTCATCACCCACCGCTGTCCAGGGGGAACCTGGCAACCCTAGGATCAGACCAGTGGTCGGTCTAGTCAAGAATCCTGTTTCTCGTTGTGACCACCTATTATTTATTTATCTAGATATTTCTATCCGGCTTTTCTCCCCAAAACAGCTCACAATATCATTCTTCCTTCCTCCTTTTTATCCTCACCATAACCCTATGAGGTAGGTTAGGCTGAGAGATGGCTGTGGCTCAGTTGTAGAGCATCTGCTTGGCAAGCAAAAGGTCCCGGGATCAATCCCTGGCATCTCCAATTAAAAGGACTAGGCAAGTAGGTGATGTGAAAGACCTCTGCCTGAGAGCCTGGAGAGCCGCTGCCAGTCAGAGTAGACAATACTGACTTGGATGGACCAAGGGTCTGATTCAGTATAAGGCAGCTTCATGTGTTCATGTGCGAGAGTGTGTGACTGGCTCACAGTCACCCAGCAATCTTCCATGGCAGAGTGGGGATTTGAACCTGAGTCATCTATAGACCCATCCTGCATGAATTTGTCACTGTACAGTTTAGTCATTTTAGCTTCTAGGGAGAGTTCAGGCTTGATTTTATCTAAAATCCACATATTTGCCTTTTTGGCAGTCTACCATATTTGTAAAACTCTCCTCCAACACCATATTTCAAATGAGTCAAATGAGTCGACTTTCTTCCTGTCAGCTTTCTTCATTGTCCAACTTTCACACCCATACATAGTAATGGAGAATTGTATGAATTATCTTGATCTTGGTCACCAGTGACACATCCTTACACTTAAGAATCTTTTCTAGCTCCTTCAAGGCTGCCCTTCCCAGTCTCAAGCTCCTTCTGATTTCTTGGTTGCCGTCTCCCTTTTGTTTTGAAGATGGAGCCAAGAAATAGAAAATCTTGAACAATTCCAATTTCTTCATCATCAACCACAGAGCTGGGTAATTCCCCAGTAATCGTTACTTTTGTCTTCTTGATGTTCAGCTGTAATCCTGCTTTGGCAATTTCTGCTTTAACCTTCAACAGTCGTTGTTTCAAGTCTTTGCTGTTTTTATCCAGTAATGTGGTGTCATTTGCATATCTCAAATTGTTAATGTTCCTTCCACCAATTTTCACTCCACTTTAATCTAAATCTAATTCAGCTTTCCTTAAGATATGTTCTGCATATAGGTTGAACAGACAGATAAAATGCATCCTTGTCTGACACCTTTGCCAACTGGAAACCATTCTCTTTCTCCATATTCTGTCCCAACAGTGGACTTTTATGCATGGCTGTTTCACTCGCCTTCACCCCTCCAACGACTTTGGGTCTATGTTTGGATTATGCATGCTGTTTCCGACCATCAGAGGTCACCCTGTTCTCCTCCTGCGTTTCCCCGCATTTTGCCCACATTTCAAGGGACCTGTTTTATCTCGAATTTCAGAACAAAGGCCCAAAGTTATTGGAGGGGTGACGGTGAGTGAAACAGCCATGCATAAAAGACCAGTAGCCTCTTGTCCAGATTATAGGTTGCACATCAAAACAATCAGATGTTGTGGCACACCCATTTGTCTAAACCCTTTTAAACCAATCTAAGCTAGTCACCATTGCTATATCCTGTGGCGGTGACTTCCACAATTTAATTATTCTTTGTATGACAGACTGGTTTTAAATTTTCTTGGATCTGAAAGAACAATGAACATTCTTCAGCACCGAGAAAATTCATTGGAAGGAGGGGCAAGAGTAATTTTTTTGTTATTTGGGGGTGGGGGGAGAAGCATAGCTTAGCCAGTTTTGACTGTTTTTCCAGTCCCATGAGTGACTCCATAATATATTCTGAAGTGAAAGCAACTCTCCAATTCTGATCTATTATGCATCGCTGGGCAGGACTGTAAATTCACACATTTGAAATTCATATTTCAAATAGGATTGCCAAGTGGCCAGAAACAAACGAGCCCAGCCTGCTTCTTTTCCCTTTCATAGCAGCTTGGTATGAGGGAGTCAGCCTGTGAAGGAGATTAAACAGTGTCAAGCATTAAGGCTGTGGTGCAAACAGCTGTTAAGAGCAGGGGAGCAGAAACCCCTGCCAAAATTGCACGTTGGATTCTCAGGTGTGAAGGGACGCACCTTTTGAAGCAGGTGAGCCTGTGAACTATTCCCTGGAGGAAGACTGCATTGTTTGCAGACATCATGCACTCTGGCCTGTAGGGTCCCTGGCTGCTCTTGTGCCTTTAAGGGCAGGTTGATCTGCAGGGGAAGCTTTATGTGATCTACAGAGAAGCTCTCATTGCCCGCTAATGTTATTCATCCTGCTGCTGTTAAAGGTGGATGAGCAAGGCCTGTCTCAAAAGCCGCAAGCCTTAATGCTTATGTTGTAGAAAAGTGTCACAGGTCACTTCTTCAGATACGCATCTGAAGAAGTGAGCTGTCTCTCACGAAAGCACATACCCTGCCAGAAATTTTGTTAGCCTTTAAGGTGCTACTGCTCTTTTCTGCTGCTACAGACAAACACAACTACCTATCGTAATCTATCTTAATGCTTTGGAAGTCTATAAAGGTTGTGGATTTAGCACTGAGGGACTGTTTAGCACTCTAGAACATTTTCAAGAGAGTAATTTTTGTAATAGCAATGCCAAAAGTGTCTGGTTGCCCTGGCCTTGATGGCCCAGGCTAGCCTGATGTTGTCAGATCTTGGAAGCTGAGCAGGGTTGACCCTGGTTACTATTTGGATGGCAGACCACCAAGGAATACCAGGGTTGCTGTGCAGAGGAAGGCAATGTCAAGCTACCTCTTTTCATCCCTTGCTTTGAAAACCCTATGGGGTCGCCATACGTCGGCTTGATGGCACTTGATGGTCGCCATACGTGACTTGATGGCACTTTCCACCCCCAAGTGTCTGGTCATGCTGCTTTAATTGCCAGCACCAGGTATCATGGTGTGGGCTCTAATAGCCTTTGCCCTTGCTGTGTGTAAGAGTAAGGAACTATAATAAGTTTATTCTTAACCTTTGTGAATGGGTTCTTGACTTACTGGCAACATTTCCTTTCTCTTTTCCAGGATGTCTGGGGAACTCTGTTCTCCTGTGAGCATGTGTAAGTATTTCCAGTGATACCTCTTGCATATGACTACCAATGATATGGCATCCTTTCCTGTAGAACTTTTCCTCTGAGTGGGAGCCTTCAGTATTTGTGGGGTCCATGTCTTGGGGAACTCTTCTCCCTTCCTCAACCACTGCCCTGAGCTTCTGGTTGGTACAATGTGGTGGAGCTGGCAGGTTTTTACTACCCACAGACCGGACATTATTACATTGTAGAACTGGGAAGGAAGAAGACATAGTTGAATTTTTCAGGCACAATAAATAAACCCATGAAACTGCCTTCTACCAAGGCAGATGATTGGTCCATCTATCTCAGCATATCGCAGTCTGATCAATAGTTGCTTTCCAGGATCTCAGATACAGAAAGGTCTTTCCCAGCAGCAGCTGTCTGATCTCCTTTAACTGGAGATGCCCAGAACTCAAACCTGAGACCTTCTGTGAGCAAACCAGGTGGTCTACTACTAAGTTATGAAATTTCCCTTTATTATGCACCTTAGAATAGTGGAACATAGAATGAGCAAAAAACTTTGATTTAATCCTGCCTGGTGGGAGATGTGTTGTCAGACCACCCAGATACTTTGACGATAGATCTGTCATATTTAATGCATATGTTCAAATGGCCCAGAAAGCCCAACACAGAGACATTTAATTTCAAAAGGAGGTAGTTTTAGTTAAAAGAGGTTGCAAGGGAAGAGCAGAAGGGGGTCAAATTTCTTTAGGAAACTTAGGGTATGATCCTATGCACTCTTACTTGGGAGTAGGCATCATTGAACACAGTGGATTTGAAATCATTCTAACAAAAGCATGTATACACTGGATGAGAAAAGATAAAGGTGTCTCAAGAGGTTCCCAGAAGCAGTTAACTAGCAGAAAGGCAGGAAGGCTTCTTTTCAGAAGTAAAAGGCTAGGATGAGAAACTAGGATAATAGCAAGAAGCACACTGGACATGGTATTGAGCCCCATGGCACAGAGTGGTAAGATGCAGTACTGTAGTTAAAGCTCTGCTCACGACCTAAGTTCGATCCCGACAGAAGTCAGTTGCAGGTAGCCAGTTCAAGGTTGATTCAGCCTTCCGTCCTTCCAAAGTCGGTAAAACGGGTACCCAGCTTGCTGGGGGTAAAGTGTAGATGACTGGGGAAGGCAATGGCAAACTACCCCATAAACATTAGTCAGCCTAGTAACCGTTGTGATGTGACATAACCCCACGGGTCAGTATCGACCCAGTGCTTGCACAGGCGACCACCTTTACAATGGACATTACAAGGGGGATTTGTGTTTGGATCTTCTGATGTTTTTGATTGTAGTTTTAAGCAGCCAATAGTTATGAAATCAGTGGTCATGGGGAAGGGTGTGTGTGTTAAGTGCCGGCAAGTCGCTTCCAACTCATGGAGACCCTAGGAATCAATGTCCTTCCAATGGGGAAGGGTACATTTAACAAAACACATTAAAAAAACTTTTTTAAAAAGGAGAAGCAGAAAACCTCCCAAGGAGGCAATTGGACCATTAGACAAGATGCTGAACTGGATGGGATCTTGGTTTGACCGAGCAAGTCTTTTCTTAGGTTCCCCCAAAATACTCACCTTATTTGTAGCCAGAGTCATAAGGAGTGGCAAAAAGCTGGAAGTTTGTCTGGAGGCTTTTTCAGTATCAACGTTGCTTTTCTTGCAGCTGTGGTCAGCAGCTCTTCCACTATGGGCAGAAGCGGCTACAGCCTTGGAGGCGACGGTGGAGGACGAATGAGCAGCGGAGGCTTTGGCCTGAGTAGCGGCGGAGGTGGCGGCGGTGGCGGCGGTTACGGTTTTGGAATGGGCGGTGGAGGAGCTGGTGGTGGAGGTGCCAGTGGTGGAGGTGGTAGCAGTGGGATCACTGCCGGTGGAGGGAGCGGTTACAGCTCTGGAAGTTCACGAAGCTATGGAGGAGGATTGAGCGTCGGAGGGGGAGGCAGCTCCAGCACAAAGTATGTCTCCACAACCTCATCATCGAGCAGGAAAGCAGTTAGATAAAAAGTCTTTAAAAAAAACCCCAAACAAACCAAGTTCTGCCTTTTCTGGGAAAGCTCTAGCTAAGTTCTACTCGCCAGCAGCAACAGCCAGCCTTCGAGCCAGTTGCCCTTCCTATAGTCACAAAAAATGAAACAATGGGCGAAAATGCACGGTCGCTTTAGCCTCCTTTATTCCTTGTTTCAACCAGGCCCGTGAACGCACTAGAAACTTACCTCGCAATTTACACGCGTCCAGTACAAAAGAATCCCATATGACTTTAAATTTCTGTTCCCACCGCGCTGCCTTTCTCCGCTGCATTTGAAAAGCCCAGACCGGCACGCTCCCACGCATGCCCAGTCGGCGCTCCAAGCAAGGACGGCGATTGGTCCAGCGTTAGTAAGGGAGGCGGGGAGAGTGCAGGGGTTGGCTGGCAGCAGGAAGTGGGCTGGTAGCAGGAAGTGGATCGAACACGCATTGCATGTTCCCACTTTTAGGCACCGGGTGTGGAGGACGTGTTATTTTTTTAATTCGCCGTATAAGCAGATGCACTTAACGCAGCAAAATTGCGCTCTGGAGACGTCCTCGGAATCCTTCGGGTAAGTTGAAGTGGGAACATGCAAGGAAAGCCTGCAGAATTCAGAGCTGCAAACGCGCAGTGCGGACATGGCCCAGGATTCAGTCGGGATCGAAAGCACGTTCGGCGAAAACGCATGCATTTGATCCTGGCTGAATCCTGGCTGAAACAGGGAATAAAGGAAGCTAAAGCGACCATGCGTTTTCTCCCGATGACAAAAAAGGTCCTCTACACAATCACATGACCAGCTGGGCAAACACCTAGACCACCCCTGCCATTTTGCAAACCTCTGGGGGGAAAATCCATCCAACATGAAGCACCTTATACTTCTACGAAATGCAGTTCAGCACCCCTTCCTCACCTACTGCAATTGATGGTTCATTTTGGCTGGATTGGGCCCCTCCTTTGCAAACAACGGTTTACAATCTCTCTTTTGGAAGGTCATTTTTGATCTCATCTTAAATCATCCCAGTTTACAAGGCCTTCTTGTTTCTATGGTTTCAGCCTGCAATCTCATACACAGCTAGACTTGCTTGAATCCCCCAGGCCTCAGTAGGATTCAGCCTGCGTAACAGTGTCCATCGTTGCAGAATTTAAAGTCTAACCTTCTCCGACTTAAATTTCATGACCCCATTTGCACCTTTGTAGATGGCTGACCTTTGGGAGCAATTACATTCGACCAATGCAATGTACCGCTCCTCGACCCGACCCTCATGTGACCAAGGTGACACTGTTAATGAAAGCACCATTTTATTATGGAGATAATTTTATTCTAAAAGGCATCAGGTATCCCAAGGAAGGATGGTTGAGAATCTGATTTATTTGGTTGAGCATAAACCACTTCTGACACCACGTGGTATATGCACGGTCAAAAGATCATCAAGACTACGCACTCCAACCATTCACTGTTTTAATGGTTCTCTTGTGATCCTTTTGGTGTCCAGAAATGTAATAGAGTTAGGCTCAAGTTACATCACAACATTCAGTCCAATATAGAGATCTGTAGGTTGCAGGCCTTAAATGAAGTATATGTTTGTCTTTTTGGTTGACCCTTTCTGTAAAATGGTGGTTTTCACTAGCTGGATGAAGCACACTCACGACTTGATATCCACATATATTTTGCCTGTTTTAAAGTGCCCACTGTTGTGTCTTGTAAATAAGATTGCACTGGCTCCGCCTCTGCTCGGTGTTCACGATTCTATTTACCTTCATGCTCTTTTTTGCTAATAAATTGCATTGTAATATTTGTGTCCTTTAAGTGTTTTTTTTTTCCTGGTAAACTAAATATTCACAGAGCTGAAATGAAATTTCAAGAAAAATCCGAATTCACCAAAATCTCCCAGTATTTTTGGCTTCTCATTCACATCTTGCCTTTGAAATTTGGGAAAGCAATATAGCCTTGATGCATTTTAAGGCAATTATATTAACGTTCAACACACCCGATTATTTTACAGCTTGTTTTTTTGTCTTAAATCCCTAAAGGAAACAGAGTTCATAAGTGCGTATGGGGAAAATTAAATTATATTAAGGGAATCCCCCCATCTGCTACAAGAACATCAAGATTTACTATAAAGAGTCTTGTATTCACCTGAGACAAATTTGGTCTCAGCTATATGCCAGCCTGTGTGAATGGATCAAAGGTCTCCAGATTACAGAGATCCCCTGGAGAAAATGGCTACTCCGGAAGGTGGACTCTATGGCAGTATACCCCACTGAGGCGCTTCTCCTCCCCAAACTCCACCCTCCCCAGGCTTCCCCAGGAATTTCCCAACCAAGAGCTGGCAACCCTAAACAGTAGCATTCATGTTTTCAGTGCCCCTCCATGGAGGGGAAGGTTTACTTTACTGGGGCCCAAAGGTCCAGAGAGGCCCAGCCCTGACTGCAATCCCCATCAACATGAGGAGAAAATGAGGATAAACCATAGATAATGGCTGAAGATATTTATTAAAAAAAAGGAATTTCCTATTGTCCAGATCTTGTGAGATTTGCTAGCACCAATCTGAAGCAGTGTTAGAGCAGCAATCTCAAGCAACATTCTGAACTGCTTGGCCTCTTGGGTCTATAGTATCCAGAAGTACCAATCCCAGAGGTCCTTTTGCATAGGCAGAAGGGAGGGATGCCGGGTGGGAAGGGCAAAGGAAAATACCATAAGACAGTGGAAACAAGTGCAGCTCCTTCTTCGGGTAGGATTTGCAGGTCCAACATGTATATGCGTAAGTGTCTAATTCACTCGGAGTCACAAACACACCTGTGCTGCCACGCCTGGTGGTAGATACAAATCAGGCAGCCAGGAATGTAAGGAGGCAACAGAAAGGGAAATTGATACTACTGAAGAAATATAACTGATTAATGGCCCCAAATTCTACAGGAAGCACATCTTGTAGCAGAAGGCATAGGGATTTTGGCACATTTGCCAAAGAAAAGAAGGAGGAAACGGAAACATCTTCATGACGCGAAATCTGAGCCTGAGGAATCATGTCCTACAATCTCTGGTGAACCAAAGTCTTTATTCAGAAGGAATGTTTTCAATGTAACTGGACAATGTCAGCTGCGCACTGGAGCATAGATTCAAAGCAACAATAACATTTGTTTTACATTCCGTTCAGTCATAAAATATGTTACATTAAAGCCCGGGGAACCGGAAGAAGTTTCTAAATGGCTTCTTCACAAGTATCCCACGGATCTTTCTGAGAATGTGCCTTGTGCAATGTTGCATCCTGAAAAAAATCTTCTAGTCGACTTTTGGGGGAAATTATGAACTACCCCGGTTATATTATTAAATGAGATTTACAAGAAACAACTGCAACTAATTTTCAGTGAATTGTGGAGATTTTGCCAGTGACTGGGGGCAGAAAGAAGTTTCAGCAAGCTGTGTGCCTGTGGGCTGTCAGGTCACAACTGACTTATGGCGACCCCACAGAATTTTCAAAGCAAGAGATGTTCGGAGGTGGTTTGCCGTTGCCTGCCTCTGCGTAGGCTGAGAGAGTTCTGAGAGAACTGTGACTGGCCCAAGGTCACCCAGCAGGCTTCATGGGGAGGAGTGGGGAATCTAAGAGTCTGCTGTACAGAAACTTTCACTGGTAACAGCTGGTCTGAGGTAGCTTTTTCACATAATCCAGCTGCCAGAAGAAAGTTCCAGTTGTGATAGATCAGATTGTCTGTTCATCTTCGGGATGCACAAATATGCCCTCATTATTCCTTTTCCCCCCAATATGTATTGTCATTGCTGTGAATCTTTTCTTCTTTGCCCATTGATGTTTCTGGTATTGAGAGCCACAGCTGACTTATGGCGACCCCATGGAGTTTTCAAGGCAAGAGATGTCTGGAGGGGGTTTGCCATCGCCTGCCTCCACGTGGGCTGAGAGAGTTCTGAGAGAACTGTGACTGGCCCCAAGGTCCTATAGCAGGCTTCATGTGGAGGTGTGGGGAATCGAACCTGGTTCTCCAGATTAGAGTCCGCCGCTCTTAGCCACTACACCACGCTGGCTCTGATTCAGCAAGCTAGCATTCATCAAAAACTGCAAGCATTGTAAAATGGGGCAAGAATGGTTGAGCCACCTAGCCATCTTGTCTACTGAGTGTGCACTTGCAAGAGAAATTGACTTTTGGGGAGCTAATTCAGGATTTTGCAATGAAAAAGGCCAGAAAAATAAAGCTTAATGGGTCTAATGTTTGCATCCATGTTGGTCCATTAGAATAGTTTAAAAAAAAAAAAAAGAACAAACCCTGAATGATCCACATACACTAGGAGAGGGATGGACTTGGCTCTTCCCTTGATGCCTAACGTGGCGTGTCCTGGATGTTTGAATCTGGTCACGACAAATTTCTATAAAGTGTGTGTGGGAGAGCATGGTTTAAAGCACATAATAAGGAAATGGCAGGAAGGTATGGAAGCCTTTTGGCGCATATGCTTTTCTGCTGAAATAACCTCTTCCCAGTTGTTTTTCTAGAGCTTTCTAGAGTTCTGGCTCACAGCTGTCTTAACGCATGGGCTTGCTGGGCAGTTGCCCAGGGGCCCCACGAGCATAGGGGCCCCATGCTAATCCATGTATGTTGTGACTTGCTGTCAATGAATAAATAAATACTATACTAAACTATAAATATTTGTTATTGGAAAAAGCATATTTAGCATGTGTTTTACTAAAGATGATGTACCATGTTAATTTTAATTTGGGTTTGGATTAAGAATAAATACTGAAGCATAATGTAAGAAAGGACGTGTTCATTCTGGAAGCAGAATGTTTAAATATTTAGGCCTTGTTGCAAGCAGACTGATATAGTTTTTTCCAGGTGAATAACCCTTTGAGCTGTACAGCGTGTTTTTCTAATGTTTAAACACTGATTTTGTTGGAAGTACCAATAAATATATCTTTAATTTTATTGACCATTTACATATTTATTCCTGTGAGTGGTTGGGTAGGTAGGGGCCCCAGTGCAGTATTTTGCCTGGGGAGGGGGCTATAATGCTGTTAAAACGGCCCTGTCCTGGCTAGTACTTGGATGGGAGACCACCAAGGAATATGAGGGTTGCTATGCAGAGGAAAGCAATGCTAAACCACCTCTGTTTAGTCTCTTGTTTAGAAAACTCTACTGGGTTGCTGTAAGTCAGTTGTGACTTGATGGAACCTTACACATACATATAGGTAGGGTTGCCAACCTCCAGGTACTAGCTGAAGATCTTCTGCTGTTACAACTGATCTCCAGCCGACAGAGAGCAGTTCCTGTGGAGAAAATGGCCGCTTTGGCAATTGGACTCTATGGCATTGAAGTCCCTCCCCTCTCCAAACTCCACCCTCCTCAGGCTCCGCCCCCCAATCTCCAGGTAGTTCCCAACCCAGAGCTGGCAACTCTAAAAGTCACTTAGCCAGCTTCTATGACAGAATGGGGATTTGATCCTGGGCCTCCCATATCCTGGTGGTCCAGCACTCAAACCACTACACCACTGCGGCTCTGCATCTGGAACTGATCATAAAAAGCAATAACTTATTCAAATTTTAGGCTGCTCTATCCCAACAAGCTGGGCTCAGAGCAGCTTGCAACATGTTACACATTTAAACCCCAATATAATATATAATTTAGACAAAAGCATCAGTTGATAATGATAGCACCCTTCACTCATGGCGGTAACATTAGTCTGCACACATGGTAACTTGCCTCGAGCCACAAATGAGAGGTGGGGTAGAAGCATTTTAATTCATTCATTCATTAATACGTTTATTGCCAACTAAGAATATGAGTTCTACCTCACAGTCTGACTCTCACCCTGTAGGATCCCACACGAGTCCCATTGATTTAATGGAACTTTCTCCTGAGTAAGTGAACATCAAATCACAGCTCTAGTCCTAAGACTACACTATAGAATCATAGAGTTGGAAGGGACCATCAGGATCATCTAGTCCAACCCCCTGCACAATGCAGGAAATTCACAACTACCTCCCCCCCACTCACCCCCAGTGACCTCTACTCCATGCCCAGAAGATGGCAAAAACCAACAACAAATGCTCCGGGATCACTGGCCACTCTGGCCTGGAGGAAAATTGCTTCCTGACCTAGGGTTGCCAGGTCCCTCTTAACAATCAGCGGGAGGTTTTTGGGTGGAACCTGAAGAGGGCTGGGTTTGAAAAGGGGAGGGATTTCAATGCCATAGAGTCCAATGACCAAAGTGGCCATTTTCTCCAGGTGATCTGATCTTTATCGGCTGGAGATCAGTTGTAAGAGCAGATCTCCTGCTAGTACTTGGAGGTTAATTAACAAATATAGACACTTCTGTGTACACAATAGTTGCAATCAAATAACCACAATTCCAATATCTCAAATGCAAAATTTCAATGGCAAAAATTCATAATAACGTCCTATTCTAAAATAAACAACAAAGAAAAACAAAACAATGTGGACCATAATCATATACACCAACCAGTGAAACCAATTCTCTTATCGAAGCAGGTATACAATATAAATGTAGCAGGTAAGTATCACAATTTTTATTCCTTATAGTTCTTATTATTAATATTGTGTCCTGATGGGACTAATCTTTTATATGTTCTTTTCACAGATGTCAGGCAGAAGAGGGCGGGGTTTGAAAAGGGGAGGGATTTCAATGCCATAGAGTCCAATTTCCAAAGTGGCCATTTTCTCCAGGAGAACTGATCTCCATCAGCTGGAGATCAGTTGTAAGAGCAGGAGATCTCCTGCTAGTACCTGGCGGTGAAGGAGAAAAAAGATACCTCTGTACTATTATGAGGAGGATGAGAAAACCAGTACAGGAGCAATGCTGCTAACAATGCCAATATATTATAGCTACATATACACTTTACAGTATGTGGTAATGAAACCAACAACAACACATACATTCAGTACAACAGTGGATGTACAAAATTTCCACAGCTCATTTGAATTCCATCTGGTAAGTATCAAATAAGTCCTTTAAAGTAATTATCTTAGTCTTTTCACAAAACAGATGCTGCAAGATGAACAGTCAAGGAGAATACGATCGTTTCGGAGCACAAGGGCTCAGTTCTTCATCAGTTCTTCAAAAGATGCAATGCATGCAATCCTATATCAACATCCATGATATCAGGTTTCAAAGAATAACCTTTTCCAGAATAAAGTGCATAATACTTCCCCAGAGGGGTAAGATGCTGAGTTCCTTCCACTCCAGGTGAACTGATCTCCATCAGCTGGAGATCAGTTGTAAGAGCAGGAGATCTCCTGCTAGTACCTGGAGGTTGGCAACCCCATTCTAACCCCAAAGTGGCCTTTGGCTATTTGGTAGGTGACTTCCGTCTTATACTAGTTGCAATCCTATTTGAAACTGCTGGCATGCCAACTCTTCGGAAGCTTGCAAGGCTTTCCCAGGTTGTCAGGCCTGCTTTACTCTGCTCTCAGCAGCCTGTCAGACTGAGAATGTTTTGGTTTCGAGGCTTCTCAAGGCTGAGCCTGCTAACTGTTGAATTCCTGTTCCAGCGCTATCTCCCTCGGAAAGGCTCCTCGATGGGAGGGGGGTTACTGTGACCCGTTGTGACTCATGCTTTCCAATATAGCCCTTGTACTGTGCTACCCGTTCCCAGTTGTGCCAATTTACCTGTTAGCTCTGTAAGCCTGTAGGTTTTCCAATAAATCAACTCTCTTTTGGACTTCTCATCTGGGGATGTTGTTTGTGGGACAGCCACGGGGACAAGTGCTCACACAGGTGCATTAATATGGGGTCCCGCTCTCTAGTGTGCTCAGAATTGTTATCGAAACAAGTGGTGCCCTGGATTGCTTGCAGACCAGTAGCTGAGAACTGGAGCTCGCTAGAGACTGAAGCGAGCACAACAATGCAGGATTATCCGCAATGTACACAATACAGAACATAATTCTTGTTCCTGCCCTGACCTATATACATGCCAAATTTACTGTGTGAACTTTTTGGGAGAAACAGGATTGTGGCATGAAGGTTTTTTTCCCCCCTTCCTGAAAACATACACACCTACGAGAGGATTTGGACATACTGCCTTTGAAGTAGCAGCCTGATATATTAATTATAAGGTTTGGTGATGCCCAGAGCCATACGCATGGTACTCATCGTTGTTAAGTGCCCCCAAGACATAAGTTCTACCTCGCCGTGCCAAACCTGTGGTGCAAGAACCTCCCTGGCACAGCTGTCGAAATGTTCCCGCAGTCTGCTCCGCCTCACCCTGTTGCAGATCTCCGTGATGCCAGGAGCCAGGACCTTAAGTGGGCGTCGGATCAGAGAGGCCCACTCGGTGGGAGGTCATCATGGCATCCAAACAAAATCTCAGTCTCGCTGCAGCTTCCAAAATGAACTGGCGTAGCTCCAAAAGTTGCATCAAGAGACGGAGACAACTTGCTTGCATTAGTGGATGCTGATAGTGGCTGGGCTGAATGTGCTCTTCAGTTTTAGAGAGTTTAAAGATCAAAATGATACTTCTTCCCTCTACTTCTTTTTTTAAAAGACTGATGGCAGGATAATAGTACCCTTCCGGGAACCTGCCATCTGAAGTGAGGGAGGAGCCGTGGCTCAGTCATCAAGCATCTGCTTGGCATTCAGAAGGTCCCAGATAGGTTAGGCAACTTCCAGGTACTAGCTGCAGATCTCCTGCTATTACAACTGATCCCCAGCCAATAGAGATCAGTTCACCTGGAGAAAGTGGCTGCTTCGGCAATTGGACTCTATGGCATTGAAGTCCCTCCCTTCCCCAAACCCCACCCTCTTCTGGCTCCACCCCAAAAACCTCCCACCTGTGGTGAAGAGGAACCTGGCAACCCTAGTCCCATAAGGTTCAATCTCCAGCACCTGCAGTTGAAAGGACCAGGCAGGAGGTAGGGTTGCCAACCTTCAGGTAGTAGCTGGAGATCTCCTGCTATTACAACTAATCTCCAGCCAATAGAGATTAGTTCACCTGGAGAAAATCGCTGCTTTGGCAATTGGACTCTATGGCATTGAAGTCCCTCCCCTCCCCAAACCCCACCCTCCTCAGGCTCCACCCCAAAAACCTCTCGCTGGTGGTAAAGAGGGACCTGGCAATGTGGACCTAGGGTATCCAGCTCCGGGTTGGGAAATACCTGGAGATTTTCAGGGTGTAGCCTGAGGAAGGCGGGGTTTGGAGAGGGGATGGACTTCAATGCCAAAGTAGCCATTTTCTCCAGGGGAACTGATTTCTATCGTCTGGAGCTCAGTTGTAATAGTGGGAGATCTCCAGCCACCACCTGGAGGTTGGCAACCCAAAAATACAGTCACAACTTAATATAGATGCAAATTCTTTGTTACAAAAATTGTCAACACACCCGTATAAACTATACAATCCACCAACTAGTGTATACATACAAAGTATCAAAAAGGTACAAGGCCCTTCTTATATCAGACTTCCGGTGGTGCCGCTGGAGAGAGCACTCCATTTCCCCAGGCTGTCCTGGGAGAAATCCAAGTTTGCGTTATTTCTGGGGTACATAGATACCCCAATCCGACCCTTGCAAGTGGGTTGGAAAGCAGGAACTCCCTGCAGCCCGCAAACGCGGTTTGACCTCCTAGGTACTCTGAGGGGGCTTTTTTAAGCCCCTCGGAGTCCTGGACGCCGGTCCTGCGAGGGCACTAGGGAAGGACATCGCCAAAACGCAACTCTGGCCTCAAGCTCTACCCTCCACCACCTTATTACCAGCATAAGGACTACATAAAGAAAAGAACCTCACCTCTTGACACCCAAGTGAGTACAAAGAACTCTGCGTCTACTTACTGGAATATTTGAACAGACGGGGGGCTGATAAGAACATTTCTGAGACCCCCATTCCTCCTTAATTCGAACTGAAAAAGTTTGATCTGAGTTAGTCATCGGGATTAGCGACAGGACCTTTATCAAATTGATCAGCCTAAACCATAACAAAGAGTCGGAAGGATACCTTTTAGATTGACAAGAACTATCACCAATGAGAAGGTCCGAGGGAAGGGGAGGGTGATCTTTCTTCCTGATTTTCCGGCGAAAAGAATTTCCTGCCACGTTTGTAGTAAGGGAGCGCCTGGAACGGAAGACTTTCTATAACACCCTCTCTATCATCGGAACTAAAACAACAGGAAGTAGCTGTGGGACTGAATATGCGTCGCACTCGAGTTACTTTGAAATCATTCCTGAAGGAATAACCATCGAGAAGAGGCGGTAGAAGGTCCGCAGCACTTGCAACTTCCGGTATACTTCCTGATTAACCCGATCTAGAGCGACCGAAAAAACTCACTGGTATTTTAAAACTTTAAAATGCAATTTTAAAGCCAATTTCGACTCTTTTCAACCCGAAAAAATTATTAGGCTGATGTTTGAATTATCACCTTTTAATCAGCACCTTAAAGGCCCTGTCTGTGGACATGTATTTTACCAGCTTTTTTTGAATGTAAATGTCTCGACCCCGCTCTGGCTCACTACACAGCCCTGCCTATACTAAACTAAGGGACTCTTTACAAACCTCGACCATGGAAAAAAAGTTACAGGATATGCTAACTAAACAAACTGAGGCAACAAATAAACAGTTTGAACAGATGTCTACACAGATGGCACAGTTGACTTCTATGATGACAAATCTTGGTCAAGCATCCCAAGCTATTAATCAGAAGTTGGATGTGGTCACTGGAGACTTGAAAGAAGTAAAAACTCAAATGACTGTTATGAAGACAGATATGCAAGCGATGGATGTATCAATTAAGAAAGTGATGGATGAGCACAAGGACACAAAGAAAAAATTAACAAGCCAAGAAAAACAGATTGAAACAATACAAACTGATCAGATGGCGGCAAAAAATCAAATGGCAATGATGGAGATGAGAGTGAGAGAGACCAATCTTCGTATACGCAACTTTCCAGATATGATGGGAGACAATAAAGAAACTGCAATACCAAACTTGGCCTACTTATTTCAGATAGATGAACAAGAATTAAAACAAGCCATTAATAGAATATATAGGATACCATTACATGCCAGAATGAGAAGATCTAAGCCAAGAGATTTGATGATAGTGTTTTATGACACCAGAGTTAAAGATAAGATTATGAAGATTCATTATGAAAATCCAGTGTCAGCAGGAGATTCCTCTCTTATACTACTGAAGGATATTCCAAGGCATCTACTCTCACAGAGGAATAACTACAAAGACTTTGTGTCTACACTGAAAGCTAATGGTATCAAATACCGTTGGATTATGCCACAAGGTTTGGCTTTCACCTACAAGGAAGTGAAAACGACAATTCTATCTCAAGCAGATGTGGGGAAATTTCTGAGAAAATATAAGATGGACCTTAAAGAATTACCGGGAGAGAAGGAGGAAGAAGAAGAGGAAGAAGAAGAGGTACAGGGTGCAGAAGGAGGTACCAAATTATAGACTTTTTATTCTGCTAAAAAATACTACATTATGGCAAAAGCAATTTCTTGGAATGTAAATGGACTGAATGAGAAAACTAAAAGGGCTAGAATCTTCAAATATCTACAGAAATATAAATACTCCCTAATTTGTCTACAAGAGACCCATATAGCTTCAAAGCATAAAAAATACTTGGAGAAACAGGTGCTTGGACAAGCATTTATTGCTTCAGCCAAAACTAAAACAAAGGGAGTGGTAATCTATGCCCACCCCAATCTTTGTCCAGAATTAGTATATAAAGACAATGAAGGAAGAATTGTAATTATCAGAACTAAAATACTGGGACAAAGGACAATAGTGGTTGGAATTTATGCACCCAATGAAGGGAAAAAACCCTTCTACGAAAAATTACACGATTTGATAGCCCAGCACGCAAAAGACCAAATTTTATTGATGGGCGACTTCAATGGAATTATTCTCCCATCTCTGGACAAAAAATCAAAAGCAAAAGACATCAATGATGGATGCTTGCCTAAAACTTTCTTTACCATGGCTTCAGAATTAGAATTACAAGACATTTGGAGAACAATGAATACAACAGCTAAAGAATACACCTTTTATTCAGCAAGACATGATTCACACTCCAGAATCGATATGATATGGGCCAGTAAATCAATCTTCACGCAACTACGTAAAATTCATATCTTACCTAGAACTTTTTCTGATCATAATCCTGTTACTTTTGATTGGAACAATAAACAAGCATTTAGATGGTGAATGAATGATAAACTTTTAAAAGACAATAAGATACAAAAGGAATTACAGGTTTTAATGAAAGACTTTTTTGAAATTAACCTTAATGGGGAAACTTCTTTGAATACAGTTTGGGATGCATTCAAAGCTGTTCTGAGAGGTTTTATGATACAGAAACATTCGGCCTGGAAGAAGACTCAATTGCAATTTACAAACAATATACTTTGGAATTTACAAAATTTGGAGCAGAAATTGGTAACGGTAACACAGGAAGAGGAGAAAAGAGAAATTCAAACAAAGATTTCTGCATCTAAACACCAATTAAATTTGGTAATAATGGAGGAAATGAATAAAAATCTGAAACTTGCTAAACAAAAGTATTTTGAATATGCAAATAAACCAGGAAAATTTTTAGCAACACAACTGAAGGACTCATTTCAAAAGAAGATTATAACAAAAATCCAAACTGTTAAAGGACCAGTTTATTCAACTTCAGAAATTCAGAAAGAATTTGTTTCATTCTACTCTAAGTTATATCAGAAAGAAAATACTCCAAAACAGAAAATAGATAAATTTCTAAACTCAATACAGATGAAAGCTTTGTCAATGACCCAGAGAGAATGTATTGAAGCTCCAGTAACAAGGGAAGAAATACAAGAAGCAATACTGAGACAGAAGACGGATAAAACACCTGGACCAGATGGAATTACTGCACTATTTTATAGAACATTTAGTGACAATTTAGTTGGATTTTTTGGCTCACTTTACAATGCAATTTTGGACGAGGGAACATCCCCGGAGACTTGGTCACATGCATTTATATCATTGATACCTAAAGAAGGAAGAGATCCAGAAAAAACATCCAATTATAGACCTATATCGCTGCTAAATGTGGACTACAAAATTTTTGCTTCGGTTTTGGCATGTAGGATAAAACAATTTATTAAGGATCTTATACACGAGGACCAAGCAGGTTTTATACCAGGAAGGCAAATAAAAGACAATGTAAGAATTTTACTAGACTCACTGGAATACTATGACCAGAACATTCAACAAACTGCGGCTTTTGTATTTTTGGATGCAGAAAAAGCCTTTGATATGGTCTCTTGGAACTTTTTGAAACGGATTTTGGATAAATTGAATTTTGGAGATCGTTTTCAGAAAGGTATATCGGCTATTTATACCTCCCAACAAGCTAAAATTTTGGTTAATGAATCAATGTCAGATAATTGCCAAATCACGAAAGGGACTAGACAGGGATGTCCCTTGTCTCCACTTTTATTTTTGTTGGTGTTGGAACCGCTATGTGTGAAACTAAGAAGTATGGAGGACATCCGCGGGTTAAGAATTAAAAAACATGAATTTAAGTTGAGAGCATTCGCGGATGACCTACTGCTAATTTTGGAAAATCCAACACAGTCAATGAATATACTTCAGGAGACTTTGGACGATTTTGGAAAAGTATCAGGCTTTAAAGTGAATCAAGAAAAAACAAAGATAATATTTAAAAATTTATCGGAAACACAGCAACAGGAATTTATATCTTATACTGGCTGGGAGAAAGCTAACAAAGTTAAATACCTGGGAATTTGGATTACTGCAAAGAATAAAGATCTGATAACCAACAATTACCTCAAGTTATGGGGTAAGATTAAAACTGATATGATTATATGGTCAAACAAAAATTGTCACTAATGGGACGTATTTCAACGATCCAAATGAATGTCTTACCGAGGATGATCTTCTTATTCCAAAATTTACCAATTATATCACAAACTAAATATTTTGAAACTTGGAGGAAAGACATTTCAAACTTCATCTGGCAAGGGAAAAAACCAAGGACTGCCTATAAATACTTGGTGGATCTAAAAACTAGAGGAGGTTTAGCACTGCCTAATTTTCAACTCTATGCTGAAGCGGCAGCTTTAGTATGGCTAAAAGACTGGATGAACTTGTCAAATATACGTTTGTTAGACTTGGAAGGTTATAATAACTTAAGTGGATGGCATGGTTATTTGTGGTATGATAAAATTAAATTACAAGCAACATTTCGTAATCATATAATCAGGTCCTCTTTACTTCGTATCTGGATGAGATATAAACATATTTTGGAACCAGAAACACCGATGTGGATATCGCCTCAAGAAATGCTAACTTTGCGCCCACTTAGACCAGACAAATTTATCACTTATCAAGATCTAATTAACTGGGAAGGAAAGAAATGCTCACTAAAAGACTTTCAACTTCTTAAGGATGATTTACAATGGCTCCAATACTACCAAATCAAATCAGTTTTTATACAAGATGCAAAAAAAGGTTTCTCTAAAGAAAAATCTCCTTTTCAAAGGATTTTACTAGATAATAATACAAAACTGATTTCTAAAATGTATAATCTCCTTTTAACAATATATTGTGAGCAGGATACGATTAAACCAACTATGATCGATTGGGCTCAAAATCTGGGACATGATATTGTTTTAAATAAATGGGAAAGATTATGGTCCAAAGATCTAAAAGGAATAAAAGCACAGTCAGTGCGAGAAAACATTTATAAAATGATGTATAGATGGTATTTAACACCCAAGAAAATTGCAAAGATTTATAAAACGATGTCCCCTACTTGTTGGAAATGTAACAAAGAAATTGGTTCCTTTTATCACATGTGGTGGACCTGTGACAAAGCCAAAGACTTCTGGGACATGATCTATAATGAATTGAGATTAATACTACAAAAGAATATACCCAAAACACCAGAAATGATGCTACTGAGTATGATTCCAGACGACTTAGCAATACAAAGAACTTTTTTGATTTATGCCACAACAGCTGCGAGACTGCTTTATGCAGCGAAATGGAAAGGGCTAGAAACTCCTGAGAAAAAAGACTGGATTGTTAAAATGTTTGAAGTTGCAGAAATGGCAAAACTCACAGCTATTCTAAATGAAGAAAATGACGTTCGGTTTTTGGGGGAATGGGGGGCGTGGATGCATTATTGTGAATATGAGTTAAAAATGGGAAGAATGGAAGAATATTTTCTAATCTGATCCAGAGGATTATTTCTGATCTTTTTTATAATGACTAAGTATAAGTATATTTACTAACAGACTATGATTTTTTTTTCTATATATGGTATTGATAGTTTATTAAGATTAGATTACCTACGACGGGATGAACTTTTTATTAAGAGGCAGATAGAGGTGAAGGGGAAGTCAAAAATTTTTTTCCATTTTTCTTTTTTCTTTTTTTTATTATAAGATATGGAACTATAACAACTCTAAGTTAGAATTGAAATCTGATATTGTTATAGATGTTGTTCAATGTAATGGAAAACTTCTAGTATAAAACCTAATAAAATTTATATTAAAAAAAAAGGCCCTTCTTATATCAGATAAGTATAATAAATATTCAGATAAGTATAATAAATATATCGGATATTGGACCTTGCGACATGGTCCGATATCCCAAGGAGGAGTATGGAATCTGACTAGCCAGAAAGAGCAGAGAATTTGTTTTTTGAACTACCCATGGGGAGCTTTTGAATAAACGAAAGAACTAATGTAAAATTGAAGGAATATAACAACTGGTAAACTTAAGGGTCTGAAGAGGAACTGAAGAAGAAAGAAACGGCCGTCTTCCTCTTCGACCTGGCATCTGAAACAAGAATTCATATATGATTAGTCTTTTATAGACAATATTGTTAACTAGAGTAAAAACAAAATATTTATTATACTTATCTGATATAAGAAGGATCTTGTACCTTTTTGATACTTTGTACGTATACACTAGTTGGTGGATTGTATAGTTTATACGGGTGTGTTGACAATTTTTGTAACAAAGAATTTGCATCTATATTAAATTGTGACTGTATTTTTGGGTTGTAACCAACATTTGTACAGCAGTGTCTATTTTTTGCTAAATAACCACCTGGAGGTTGGCAACCCTATGTGGACCTCTCCCTATGACCCTGGAGAGCCTCTGCCTGTCTCAGTGCCTTTGATGGACCAATGGTCTGATTCAATATAAAGCAGCTTCATGTGTGTGCTTATGTTTGGCAAGAATAGCTTTGCATGCATGTGGCAACTTGTGCATCAGCCGTGAAGGTGTGATGCAATGAGGCCAATCATGAGGTGCACATGGCTGATGGAGGTTTCTGCAGGCCTCTATGGCTACTGTGTACACCAGAGGGACCCCTGAGATGCTGCACAAGGGAGACTGAAGCCATGCAGTTCCCACCCCTGCCAGAGAACTATCTTCACGTGGTGCAGCATCAGGGCAGGAGGCTGCTGCTTGCACCAGTAGCAGTAGGTTTGGGGTCAGATCTTAGGTCTGGTTCATACATGCATGTACATCATTTGATTTCTCTGCCCTACACCTTAAGACTGGCAGAGGAACATGTGAGTTGACTCAGTGAAAAAGCATTGTGTTTGGGTGATGGAGCAGTTCCGTCTGTGGTGCTATGCCTGTGAAGACCCATGCATGCACGGAAATCATTTCTTCTCATTGGGGATGTCTATAGGACGTGGGATGCATGAGTGAGGCATCACACAGTAGAAGAAAAAAAATGGCCACTTTGGCAATTGGACTCTATGGCATTGAAGTCCCTCCCCTCTCCAAACCCTGTCCTCCTCAGGCCACACCCCAAAAACCTTCCGCCAGTTGCAAAGAGGGACCTGGCAACCCTAGCCTGCCCCTTGTTTGAGCCTGGGGTGACCCAGGCTCAAGAGGGTGGCCCCAGTGGGGAGAGGGCAGTGATTCTTGGGCCCATTCCTGGACTTTCCGCCAAGGCCCCAGATTCACTAAGATAGCCCGATTCTCTCTCTCTCTCTCTCTCTCTCTCTCTCTCTCTCTCTCTCTCTCTCTCTCTCTCTCTCAGGCAGTCCGGTTTGACAAAGAGAAACAGATCATTGAGTATTGAACCATCATCTACTATCGTGCTTTGAACAGTTCCTTGAACTGCAAGAATTAGCATGTAATGATGTTCATCTGTACACTATGATTATCTTCAGTGGGTAATTTCCGTTGTTAATGCTGTAACAGCTACAGCTGTTCAGCCCATTTGAAACAGTTGGTAGCCTTAACATAATATTAAAATGTGCATTCTACTTCATGGCCACATCCAGGTATTATAGGGATTAACCTCTCTCTATTTGTACATATTTATCCCATCCTTCTTTCCAAGAGCTTGGGGGGGGGTATCCATGAACCCCCTCCATTTTACACTTAGAATACCCTGAGAGGTAGGTTAAGCTGAGTCTGGCTCAAGGATACACACGGGAGGCTTCAAGGCTGCATGGGGATCTGGATCCAAGTCTCTCAGATCTAGTCTAACCACTAAAATGCAGCCATCCTTACCTTAGAAGAGTAACTAATACAAAAGAAGCATCTTCAGCTCTGGATGGACTTTGCCAGCAGCCTGATCGGACTATTTTTGGGTAGAGTTCCTATGTCTGAGACTGCACTCTGCTTTTACTTTCCATTTCTCGGTGCCATCGTTTCCATTTTCCAGGGCAGAGAGGGCAAGGGGAGGGGCAGTGAGGGGACAGAGTGATTTCATAGATATGATGAACCTATGTTCACACTGCACACCACCATTCCAATGCACAGCATTTACCCAAATCACATAACTAGATCACTAGGGCTGTCAATTCGGTTCGGCCCGAACTGAAAATCAGCCGAATTTCCCCTGATTCGGTGGTTTTTAGTTCGGGAGGAACTGAACTCAAAACTGGCCGGCAACCGGCGGGCCCGAATTCAGCGAGTTCGGGAGTTCGCGAATAAATCCGGCAAATTCGGCTGTCAGTAAGCAGCATAACCGTCAGTAAGCAGCATTCTCCTCCCCCGGCCAATCGGCGGCCAAGCTGGGTCTTCTTCTGGCCAATCAGTCAGGATTGAGTACTGGAGGAATCAGCTGATGTGCGGCCCCGCCGGGGAAAGAGAGAGAGAGGGAAATCCTTGTGTGTGTGTGCGGGGGTGCTTGTGCACATTCGCTCCTTTCTGTGGCTGCAGGGGGCATTTTTTGGGGTACAGACACAAAACTTTGAGGGGATATTCAGACAAGCCTTCTTGAGAGACCACCCAAGTTTTGTAAACATTGGGTCAGGGGGTCCCAAGATATGGGCTCCCCCCTTTTTCTTTCCATGGCTGCAGGGGGCGCATTTTTTGGGGTACAGACACAAAACTTTGAGGGGATATTCAGACAAGCCTTCTTAAGATACCCCCCAAGTTTTGTAAACATTGGGTCAGGGGGTCTCGAGATATGGGCTCTCCCCCTTTTCCCTCCCCCCTTTTCCCATTTATGTGGCTGCAGGGGGCGCTTTTTTGGGGATATAGCCCCCCAAACTTTCAGAATAGCTTTACACAATTATTCTTAAGATACCCCCCAAGTTTTGTAAAGATGGGTTCAGTGGGGGCAGAAATATCGCCTCCCCCCTTTTCTCTTTCCGTGGCTGCAGGGGGCGCATTTTGGGGGTTCAGATCCCAAACTTTGAGCAGAGTTTCAGACCAGTGTTCTTAAGATACCCCCCAAGTTTTGTGAACATTGGGTCAGGGGGTCCCGAGATATGGGCTTTCCCCTTTCCCCTTTCCCCTATTGGGATGAATGGATCAGCCGATCCTGTGTGTGCATCTTCTCCAGAGCAAAACGTCCCGTGCCTAATTGGAATCATCCTGGATTATTTACAAGTCCTCCCCAGCCCGTCCTGATGGAAGAGAAGACAACCACAGTAAGACCCCTTTGGGGGCTTTAATCTATATTTTTTCTCCTGTGTATGTGTGTGTGTGTGTGTGGGGGGGAAAGCAGAGTTTGTGTGTGTGTGGGGAGGGAGCAGTTTCTGTGGGGGGGGGGAAGCCAAAGGGGGCTTTCGTCGGTTCTGCCTGGGGTGTGTGTTCCCCCTCGAGTCTCTCGCTCCCTGGTTTGAGGGGGGAGGTTTCAGTTGTGTCTTCTGGTTTTCCCCGTTGCAAAGGTGTTGTTTTACAAGGTTGTGTTGTTTTGCAAACTGTTGTCGGGGCTGGGAGCTTTGTGCGTGGGCGGCAAGCTCTGCTGAGAGATGCACATTAAGGGTGGGGGGGACCCCTTTCAGGGCCCATATCTCAGCCCCCCCTGACCCAATCTGTACAAAACTTGGGGAGTCTTTCAATAAACGTCCTTTGAAGCTCTGCTGGAAGTTTGGGACCTCTAACCCCAAAAATGCCCCCCCCAGAGCCGCGGAAAGGCGCGGTTGTGTTTTTAATGGCTTTATTCGGCCGAATTTTTTTCCCGAACTTTGAATTCCCACCGAATTGAACGGATCCGAAGTGGGGGAGTTCGGACTTCGGCACGTACCGATCCCACAAGAGCCAAATTCGGCCGAATCCGAACTGTACCGAATTTTTTTTTTCGACATCCCTATAGATCATTGGCATGGGAATGAGTGTATCTCATGGCCTTGAGTGCAATGCTATTCAGAGCACCTTCCTTCCTTCCTTCCTTCCTTCCTTCCTTCCTTCCTTCCTTCCTTCCTTCCTTCCTTCTCCTCCTCCTCCTCCTCCTCCTCCTCCTCCTTCTTCTTCTTCCCAACTTAGTCTGCAATTCCTTCAAGAACAAGAAGGCTTTCTTTAATCTGTACGAAATTTGGGAGGGAGAAACAATGCCTGAAATGTCATCCCAACTGGTTGAAGGGGAAAGGGCTACATTGAAACCTATGTGAACATCACATGAATACAGTAATAACCCTGAACATGCCATAGAACTATGCTGAAGAATCCTAACAACCTATCTTTACGCACAAAATGAGCTGAACCTGTATAAAGTTTCTGTGCACTCCCTTAATTACAGCGAAAGATCAAGACTTATTAGCAAAGAGAAAGACATTGCTAATAAGATGGCTTTCAGGATACTTCTCTGGGAGTAATTCCTATTGAATAGACCTCAGTAGGATTCTGATTAGACCCACTTAGGATTGCTCTCTGCTAAACTCTGCCAGAGATTCTTGGATACAAATGTAGTTGGTTATGGGGCTGTTATTCATTTATTTTTTCCTGTTCTGCCTTTGCACTGGCATAGTTGAAATGGCCTCAGGTTTGACAATAAATTATGCCATCTAAACTTTAAAATATTAGAAAGGTGCTTAGGCCACGATCCTGCTCCCTGAGGGCCATAGCAATGCAGGGTGCTCAACAAGCTGTTCACCGTATGAGGAGCCCTGCAGGTTCAGACCAAAGTTCCATCATGTTTTCCATAGTAACCAACCAGATAAAATCTATTCGTAGGCCTTGAGGGCAACAGCCCTCCTCTAGCAACTGGTTTTCAAAGATACACTGCCTCTGAACAGGGAGGTCCCATTTAGCCTGCCATTGGCCTTATACTGAAGTCTTCCTACATTCCATGCTGGAGTATCCAGCAGATAATTTATCCCCAGGCCCTACATATACACCATGCTCTCATAAGAAGCACGGGCACAGCCATGGTGTGGGGACTGGGCAAAACTGAGTGTTTGGAAGCCTAAGCATAAGATGTAGGAGGCTCTTCATTTTAAAGTGGACAACCTATGGAATCACTGCAGGGTGCCCTGCATGCCTGCAGTGTGTTTAGCCTAGCAAGGAGACATAAGAACATAAGAAAAGCCATGCTGGAGCAGACCAAGGCCCATCAAGTCCAGCAGTGTGTTTACACAGTGGTCAACCAGGTGACAAAATCTTATGAATAGTCACTTCCATAGGGTGCAGGAATATTTATTGATTTATTTAGAAGATTTATATGCCACCTCTTCAGAGGCTTGTTCAAAGTGGCTCACAAAAAAATGAGATAGAAATCATAAAAACATGAAGTCATTCAAATTTAAGGTTGCCAGGTGTCTGGTGCTGACACAGTTAGTCCAGTACTTTCATTGACTGTCTGGGGAAAAAAACTGGAGTTGTTTTCTGTTGCCCCTGAAGGTTGGACCAGAAGCAACGGGTCGAAATTAAATCAAAAGAGTTTTGGCTAAACATTAGGAAGAACTTCCAGATGGTTAGAGCATTTTCTCAGTGGAACAGGCTTCCTCGGGAGGTAGCAGGGTACTTTTTTGGAGGTTTTTAAGCAGAGGTTTTTAAGCTTAAAAACCAAGGCTAGTTGGCCATCTGGCAGCAATGCAGATCATGAGAGGGAGCGGGAACGGTTGTGTCAGTGCTTGGCTCTTGTGGCCCTTTCTTACATGCCCAGGGAAATGCTGATCACTAGGAAGCAATTTTTTTCCCAGGACAGATTGGCCAGGGATCCTAGAGGGGTTTTTTTGTTTTTGTTTTTTGCCTTCCTCTGGTCACAGCACAGGGGTCACTGGGGGAATTGGAGTGAGGGAGGTAGTTGTTAATTTCCTGTGTAGTGCAGGAGGTTGGACTCAATGACCCTTGAGGTCCCTTCCAGCTCTATATTCCAATATTTCTCACCCAATTAAAATTGACAAGGTATTAAAACCCAGCAAATAAAAACCCCAGAGTATAATGCATAAAAACTCAGAACATAAAACATCGCTAAAACCTAGAGTGTAAAACATTTATTAACCTAAATGATCCTCATTACAGCCCTCCAGCTAGAAAAAGTCTGTAAAAACCATTTCAATGATCAAACCCCCAAGTTAAAATTTGGACCCTTCTGAAACTGCCCGAAATGACTATCCCTCTTACCAAAATGCCCCAGTATCTTCTCTGACCTTGGTACCAAAGAGAAACGCAGTATTATTATTTTTTTGTCTTGGAGGTAAGCATGTTTAGGCATGTTTAAGAAGGAGCTTCTTGGTTTGCAGGCTTGATGTTATCTGGATAGCACTTGATACTCCCTGTCATGTTCAGTCCTGCATTATTAAACAGTGGGCTAGCCATTACCCTGGCCTGGGATGAAGGGAAATGCTCACATTCACAAGGGAAAGAGATGGAGCAAGTGGCATCTCAACCTTCATCCGGCTCAGCTTCAGCTACCGTAGGTGTGCCTTACTGAGAGTTACCTTCCATGACGTCAAAAACTAGCTTTTGGCCAACATCGTTGCAGTACAGGGTGATGGCTTCAGAATACAGAGTAAGGGGAGATGGCCTCTTTGCAGTGTAGAGTTCCATACAGGTAGATTGCGGTAGGATTATATATATGGTAGCTGTAGTGCCGTGGGTGTGATCTACTTGTGTTAAGGCACCAGCATTACCTCCTTAAAGACATGGGAAGATGCCAGACCTCCACATACTCCTCTTGTCTTTGTTATTCTGTAAAGCTGCAGAAACAGGCCTTAGGGTTGTGCAAAAATAAATAAATAAATAAATCGGTAAATTTTGGGTTCAGGTTTATTGGGCCTGATTTTTTTTTTTTTGTAAACCCGAAATAAGCCAAATACCCACACCAGTAAATATGGGTATTCAGCTTATTTTTGGGTTTAGCGAAAAATTCAGAGCCATTATAGTCAATGAGGATTTTTTCAAAGCTCCTGGGGGGCATTTTGGGAGGTAGAGTCCCGAAATTTGCAGCATGGCTGCAAGGGACTCTCCTTCGACAGTCACCAAAGTTTGGTGAACTTTGGGACAGGGGGTCCAATTTTATGGGCCCACAAAGGGGTTGCCCCCCATCCTGCAGGCATTTGCGAGCTGAGCTGACAATCGGTTTTGAGGTTCAAAAGTTCAGCATTGCTGAGGATTGGCAGAAAGAGCCAATTCCAGACTGGTGTCTCAAAGTCTGGGGGCTGCCTTCGTTTCTGGGTTCCTTTGCATGATGCCCATGCAAATTAGCTTCAAAACGGAGGGAAACGGCTTAAATGCAAGAGAAATGAGGCATGGAAAACATTCATTTTGATGGCAAATGACATCCTGTGAGCAGTCTTTATTGTGCTCATGAAAAATCTGATTGGTCATGGTGCAGGGAAACGAAGCCTCTACTCAGGGCAACCTTCTTTTGGAAAGCAGGTTTTCATGCGGGGGCGGGGGGTTATATCGGAGCCTGGAGTGCTAGTGAAGGGCTTGTCATTGTGGGGAACATTCAAACATAAGATTTTTTTTCCCCATCCAAAATGGCATAGGCCTGCAAGGACCATATGTGATTTTCTTTGTCTTTCTTGTATTGGTTCTAGTACCCTTGACCATTTTAGAGTAAACAGAGGGTGTTACTGTATAATGCACTCAAGTCCTGGTGGGTTACATGCAGGGGTGTGTGCAGAACTAGATGTGATCAAGAACACATAGCTACCACTGAGAGCTGGCATAGCCTAGTGAATAGAGGGCTTCTACCGTGGAAGCTCGCTTGGTGACCTTGGGCTAGTGTTGACCTCCTGCAGGTACTAGCTGGTGATCTCCTGCTATTACAACTGATCTCCTGCCAACAGAGATCAGTTCACCTGGAGAAAATGGCTGCTGAATTCCCTTCCCTTCCCCTCCCCAAACCCCACCCTCCTTAGGCTCCATTCCAACAATCTCCAGGTATTTCCCAACCCAGAGCTGGCAACCCTACCTTGGGCCCTGTCACACACTCTCAGCCTAACCTACCTCACAGGGTTGTTGCTAGGGTTGCCAACCTCCAGGTACTAGCTGGAGATCTCCCGCTATTACAACTGATCTCCAGCTGATAGAGATCAGTTCATCTGGAGCAATCGATTCGATTGTATGATGCAGCGATTGCCTTTGAACCCTCTGTGGTCTTTACTTAATTGATGGAGTGTACAGGCTGACGAAGCTTTAGAGAAACGTGTTTCTGTTATCTGGAGAGCACATACCATTCTATCAGTTTTGAAGCTTATGATGACCTTCAAGACTCAGATGCAAGGCTCAGCATTTTTTGTGTTATTTACAAGCTGAGTTCATCAGACACAGCTGAGTGTTGTTGGACTCTTTTGCGGACTGCTTCTAGTTGCTCCGTTGCACTTTATCTGTTCATCTATCCAGGATGTAAAGTTTCAGTAACTTATTCTGTATGAAAATATTGTCGAAGGCTTTCACAGTCAGAGTTCATTGGTTCTTGTAGGTTATCCGGGCTGTGTAACTGTGGTCTTGGTATTTATTCTGTATGGAAAACAAAATGACAGAATTTTCTACACCAGGAAATTTTTTCCATACTCAGACACAGAATGGCAAGGCTTCCTTTACAGGAGGATTCAGATGAAGCTCCAGAGCTTTTTGATGAGGAGTACAGTCTTGGTTGGTAAATGTTCATTCAACCATGTACTGCAGTGGTTTTCAAACCCTTGGCTGCAGTTAAGGTTGCCAACTCCGGGTTAGGAAATACCTGGAGATTTTTGGGATGGAGCCTGAGGTGGGCGGGGTTTAAGGAGGGGAGGGAATTCAATGCCATAGAGTCCAATTGCCAAAACGGCCATTTTCTCCAGGGGAACTGATCTCTATCGGCTGGAAATCAGTTGTAATACCGGGAGATCTCCAATTACTACCTGGAGGTTGGCAACCCTAAGGGGAGAAAGAACATGCAAAACATCAGAACACAGTTTCATATAAACTCATTCTTTGTAGTCTTTAACTGTACCATTGGTGCATGTGTGCTGTACATGCTAAGAGTGAAGAACAACTTTGGGGCTTGCTCATATATTTGAATTTAAGTTCTTCACAATGCTTAGGGGAGGGGAATCAAATTGAGGCCTATGATTTAAGACCATCTCAAGGGCAAAGAGATCTCAATTAACATAAGCATCCATAATTTGCCCACCCTGGTTGTGCCCACTCTGAAGCAAGGAAATGCTATGGCCTATGGGGTGGAGGTGTGGTGGGCATGCATACACTTGCGATGTTGGCAGCTGTAAAAACAGAAAATCTAGAGCAAGAACACTTCTTGTGGAAAAGTTGTGCAGGAATCTAGTGCTGGACGAGATCTATATGACACTCCATTCTTCCTGTTTTTAATAGTGTAATCCTAAACATACTTGTGCCCTGACCTGGATGGCCCAGGCTAGCCTGATCTCGTCAGATCTCAGAAGCTAAGCAGGGTCAGCCCTGGTTAGTATTTGGATGGGAGACCACCAAGGAATACCAGGGCTGCTGTGCAGAGGCAGGCATTGGCAAACCACCTCTGTTAGTCTCTAGCCATGAAAACCCCAAAAGGGGTCGCCATAAGTCGGCTGCAACTTGACGGCACTTTACACACACACACAAACATACATTCTTATAAATCCACTAAAGTCACTTAATGTTTCTTAGGATTGTACTGTCAACCTCTGGCATTGCACATCCTCAACATTTACTATTAACTGAAACTACAGAGTAATGTGTTTGCAGTACTAGTATGACACCAAGGACTCTGATAGCCTAAGGGCTGTTGACTGGATGGTAAATCTAGTCTTGGGTTTGTGTGGTATGTGTCAATTGTAAATAAAATAAATAAACAAACAACAAGGTCACTTTGAGTGTAATGGACTCTTCCCCTCCAACAGCAGAAACCATCAGTGGCCAACCAGCCTACTACAAGCAAATAGGTAGTAATGGCCAGTGAGGTCCCTCCATTGGCATGTTGGAACCAATTGTATTCTATACTTCTTGCAATAGCCATTTTGGATTTATTTGACAATATGGTAAAGTTTATTGTTTGCAGCCGAAGGCCATTACCATCTGTCATATAAAACCAAGTCATAAATGATAACATTAAAACAGTCTGACAAAAAAAAATGCTAGTCATTAAATACAGCTTTAGCCTGAATTTTCTTGGCTGCTAAGGCCAAATGACACTCTATAGTGACACTCTATAGGAAACAAATGGAGCAACATCTGAGAGGAAAAATAGCAGCTTCTCTAAATCTGAAAAGAGATTTAAGTCATTTTTTTTATTTTGCAAGAGAAATTCAGTATTCTAAGAATGAGAAATAAAATAAAAACTAAACACAGTGTCATCCAATAAGCTTGAAGTGATCCTTACCTTTTAACTTGTGTATATAGTATCAACAGAGCCCATTTAGTCCCTGTTCCTGTTCAGAAATTCGAGCACACATACTCCAAAACACATAGGCAAATAAAAAGTCCCAAATTATTAATTAAAAAAAAATTCAGATGATGCATACAAGCTCTTCATTTTATGAGCAGAAATAATAAATTTAACTACAGATATTATGACTCCCTTGTTGCTACCAGCCATGAAAAATAAAAAGTGAAAATCATGCGAGCAGATGGGAAACTTAGCAACAAGAGGCGTTATAAAACAAGCCCTTTGAGTGGAATATTCTCTACAAATAATAATCTACTGGTGGTTCCCGGCCCAAGGTGTGTGCAGCTGTCCTAGGCAAGGGCCAGGGCTTTTTCAGCTCTAGCCCGGACCTGGTGGAATAGTCTTCCTAGTAACATCAGGGCCCTGCAGGTCCTTAATTTGAATTTACAGGCCATAGGGCCTGAAAACAGAATTATTCTGCCAGGCTTACAACTGAAGGCAGCCACAAGTTTTACATCATTGCTGGCCTCCCCATCCTCCCCCCACTCTCTGACTTGTGGGGGTTATACTGCCCGGCTGGGGTCTACAGTGGCTGTTATCTCCCTATTATAAGAATGCCATCTTGTTACTTTATTTCTGTTTTATATTGTGTTCTGATATTGTGGTTTCATCTCCCTGTTATGAGAATGCCATCTTGTTATTTTATTTCTGTTTTATATTGTGTTCTGATATTGTGGAGAGCCAGCGTGGTATAGTGGTTAAGAGCAGTGGTTTGGAGCGGTGGACTCTGATCTGGAGAATCCGGGTTTGATTCCCCACTCCTCCACATGAGCGGCGGAGGCTAATCTGGTGAACTGGGTTGGTTTCCCCACTCCTACATATGAAGCCAGCTGGGTGAACCTTGGGCTAGTCACACACTCTCAGCCTCACCTACCTCACAGGGTGTCGGTTGTGGGGAGGGTTGTGGGGAGGGGAAGGGAAGGGAAGGTTTGATTCTTCCTTAAGTGGGAGAGAAAGTTGGCATATAAAAACCTCCTCCTCCTCCTCCTCTTCTTCTTCTTCTTCTTCTTCTTCTTCTTGCCAATGTTCTATGGTTTTAAATGCTGTTATCCACTCTGAGCCCAGCTTGGCTGGGAATGAGGGCAGGCTATAAATGTAATAGATAATAATAATCCATAATAATATAAACCACAACTAAAGAAATAAATGAATTAATGATTCAATGTCTGCTCTTCCGCATGGACTGGATCACTGGGCTAGCTGGACTCCAGCACAATGGCCCACTGTTTCTACCAAAGGCAGTGCATTTACCTGGGCTGAAAAGAAAAGCCATTGATATATTGGGGCTGTAAGAAAGTTCAAATAATATTGTTTGGGGGCAGGAAGTAAAGGGGTTGAAAAGCCCCAATAAAGCGCAGAACAAACTCTTTTAGCATCCTGGTTAATTCTATCCTGATTATACTTCCTTAATAATTCAATAGTTTTCTAATGCTAGGGGCCATTTAAGAACATAAGAAAAGCCATGCTGGTTCAGACCATCAAGACCAGCAGTCTGTTCACACAGTGGCCAACCAGCTTCCTCTAGGAAGCCCACAAACAAGATGAACGCAGCAGCATTGTCCCACCTGTGTTCCACAGCACCGACGGTTTCCAGGACCCTCTTTTCCATCAGAAGGTTTTTGGGGCGGAGCCATTTTCTCCAGGTGAACTGATCTCTGTCGGCTGGAGATCAGTTGTAATACCAGGAGATCTCCAGCTACTGCCTGGAGGTTTGATAACAAAGATAACGTATGCTGAATAAACAATGTTTTCAACCAAAACAACAGCACCTAGGCTCAACTTAATCCACACTTTATTATTCCAAAATTGAAAGTAACATATACAATGTTACTAATAATGCCTATATCCATCTATGCCTATCTAATCTATAGCCTAAATCCTAAACAAATACTCACTGCGTCTGTGCAGTACAAAAGATAACATCGATAACACACTGCTAAATGTAAGAAAACAAGAAAGAGTCTCTCCCCAGTATTGCATACACCACCAATTAACAGCAAAAGTGGTGTTGGAGACTGAAAAGTTCACTCGTATTGAAGGTAAGTCAAGTCAATGCTTGTGTGGAGTTCTTCAAGTCTCCCGAAGAAAGAAGTTGATATTGACACGAATGCAAAAAGCAGAGCCCAAACTGGACGCCACCTCTAGATCAGTGTGCGTTTCGCCAGCTTCATCAGCTGGTTGGTCTCCTCCAAAGAGACGTTTTTGTTGGAGTATTGCCTCAATATTATGTAATTGTCTCGGGTGAAATCACCTCACAGAATCACCTCAACATTATGTAATTATCTCGGGTGAAATCACCTCACAGAAATCACCTCACAGAATCAAAAGACCTCTTACATGACTAATTGAAAGGAGCCCTCGATAGTCCAGCATCCTTTGATTCTGTGAGGTGATTTCACCCAAGATAATTACATAATATTGAGGCAATACGCCAACAAAAACGTCTTTTTAGAGGAGACACCAACCAGCTGATGAAGCTGGCGAAACGCACACTGATCTAGAGGTGGTGTCCAGGTTGGGTTCCACTTTTTGCGTCCTTGTCAATAACAACTTCTTTCTTCGGGAGACTACCTGGAGGTTGGCAACCTAACAGCACCTAGGCATACTCCTCTGATACCGGAGAGAACAGGTGTGCATCATGACTAGTATTCATTTTGACTAGTAGCCATGGATAGCCCTATCCTCCATGAACAAGTCCACTCCCCTCTTAAAGCCTTCCAAGTTGTTAGCCATCACCACATCCTGGGGCAGGGAGTTCCACAATTTAACTATGCGTTGTGTGAAGAAATACTTCCTTTTGTCAGTTTTGAATCTCTCACCCTCCAGCTTCAGCAGATGACTCCACATTCTGGTATTATGGGAGAGGGAGACAAGCTTCTCCCTGTCCACTCTCTCCATACCATGCATAATTTTATAGACCTCTATCATGTCTCCCCTTAAGTGCCTTCTTTCCAAGCTAAATGGCTCTAAGCATTTTAACTGCTTATAGGGCAGTTGCTTTAGCCCCCTGATCATTTTGGTTGCTCTTTTCTGCACCTTCTCAAGCTCTGCAATATCCTTTTTTATGTGTGGTGACCAGAACTGTACACAGTATTCCAAGTGTGGTCTCACCATAGATTTGGACAAGGGCAGGATGATAGCAGCAGTTTTATTCTCTATTCCTCATCTAATTATTGCCAGCATGGAATTTGCTTTTTTTACAGCAGCCGCACACTGGATTGACATCTTCATTGAGCTATCTACCACTACCCCAAGATCCCTTTCTTGGTTTGTCACTGCCAGCACAGATCCCATCAATGTATATGTGAAGCTGGGATTTTTTTGCCCCAATATGCATCACTTTACACTTGCTCACACTGAATCTCATTTGCCATTTTAATGCCCATCCCTCCAGTTTTTGGAGCTCTTCACAGTCCGATTTTATTTTAACCACCCTAAAATTTTTGGTGTCTTCTGCAAACTTGGCCACCTTGCTGTTCACCCCTTGCTCCAGGGCATCAATGAACAGGTTGAAAAGCATCAGTCTCAACACAGATCTCTGAGGGTCCCCAGTGCTCACATCCCACCATTTTGAGTACTGGCCATTGATTCCTACTCTTTGCTTCCTGTTTTTCAGCCAGCTCTCAATCCATAAGAGGACTTGTCCCCTTATCCCATGACAGTGAAGTTTGCTTAGCAGTCTTTGATGGGGGACCTTGTTAAAAGCCTTTTGGAAATCCAAAATTTAGTTATTTATTAACCATTCTAGTACAGCTGGAAAAGAATTCAGGAAATACGAGGCTCATAAAAATAATTATGATGGCGCTCACAGGTGATATAGCTGATATGCATCAATTCCATAAATATGTTGATTTTTTTATTATGGAAGGCTTCTTTAATTACCCTTTCACACCATTTTCAATCACACATGGATCTAAGGCCAAGAGCCACTCCCAGCGCTACAGGAGAAGTCATGCATCTAGGTAAAGCAAAAACAGTCAGATAGGAATATAAGACCCATGCCTGATACTTGTGACTGACCATTCTCCCATTCTCCCATTACAGAAGGTAGGTTCAGCTGACAAACTGTGGGGTAGCCACTTAAAAACTAAGTGTGCGGCATTTTTCATTTCTTGGAAGGCCACCAAGTCTAGCCTTCCACCATGTGATTTAGATCAAGACCCCTTTACGGCTGCTCAGGACACTATGGAAGTAGCAACATGAGAATGGTGGACTTAGCCACGTGACCGGGAACTGCCGGTGATACCACCCCACATGGTTACAGGCGCCGTGCTGTGAGACGCTGTGGCTCCTCATTGTCTGACTCCAGCTAGAGAAGCAAGGAGCTGGTTCACAGCCCTTTTCTAGCAGCAGTCTTGCCCCCCACACATGGCCCGAGCTCTTAAGACAGAGAGCATGTAAAACACAAAAAGAGAATGCTTTCTTCATGCAAAGCAGATGTGCTTTTGGAGACCTACTATTATAGGATGCCAGTAATAGACAGCTCGGTTTGTTTATTTATTTATTTATCTATCATATTTGTAGTCCGCCTTTCCCAGCAAGCTGGCTGTGAGGTCCAGGCAGCTGGCCTTCAAGGTTCTGTTTCTCAGAAGTTTGTTATGACTGCTTTTTCTCTGTTTGTGTGATAACTGTAATCTACCATGGGAACCAGGCTCGGCTTGGTAGCCAACTGTGCCTTTGGTTTTCTGTATATGTTCTAACCTGTCTGTATTCCCCCCAGTAGAGTCCTCGTACCTTCCCCTGTAAGTTCCTGCTACTCACCTTATGCTTCCCAAATAAACCAGCCTCTTAGAATACCCTATCTGGACGTTTGGTGATTGGGATTCAACAGGTGAACTCAGATCTTACACTGGCTCAGGGCGGATAATATCATTTTATAAATTCACAACTATATAATAATTGAAATGCTTTGAAACTGATAGGACAATGGAGTTCAGACAAAGGATCGAGGGGAAACATACAGAAAGATCGGAATGGAGTGATCATTCATTAAACCTGTTCGTGATCTAATCTTGTCAGCAGTATGGCTGAATATCAGACTGATAAAACCGCAAAAAAGCTGCCAGGACAAGATGACTGTATTATCCTGATGCATTTATTAGTCTTTGCAAATTGCAGAATGCAGAACACAGAATGCAATTTCACTGGAGAAACTGTTCTACCACTTTTCTGAAAGGACAATTTGCTTTTCATCTCTGACAATGGTCTGAACAGTATTATCACTAGGCAGATTTGTTCTTGTACAAATTTTAATATGTTATGCAAACAAAGAAAGAGAAGGGAAAGAAAGCCTGAAGTTCTGGATACAATAAAACCAATGCCCAAACCCACACAGTTAGGCAGAAGCAAACCGGCAAAAAGGGATGGGACCAGGCAGGCTTCCTTTGAGTGGCCATTACAGAGTTGTGGAACCTCTCTTTCATAGCCATCTAAGATTTTCAGGCAATCAGTCACATGGAACAGGATCACTGAAGATGACCTTAGGTGGGACTATATGGGAGAAGGCAATTTTAGAGACCCCTGTGGTCCTAGGCCGATTAAGGCTTTAAAAGTCAGAAATGAGTCTTCATAACTGGACCTCAGAACTAACTAGCAGCTAGTACAGGTGAAGCAAAATCTGAATGCTCCTGGCGGCTCAAACCAACCAACTAGCAGCCACATTTTGAACCAAATTTCCAAGCATTATTCAATGGCAGCACCATGTACAGCATGTTCTGGTGGTCTAGTCTGGGTGCCACTAAGCCATGTACAACCAAGAGAAGATCCTTCTTGTCCAGGAACAGGCAAAGCTGCTGAGTCAAACAAGCTAGTTAAAAGCACCCTTGGGCCTAGGAGCAGCAGAGAATCTAGATCAGGAGAGTTCAGGAGCAGCAGTGAATCCCGAGGTACCTTCAAGCAGCAGACCTGGATGTTCAAGAGGATTATTTTTTTTCAAGAATGTACCCCTCACCCATGAGATCTTCCCTTCTAAATTTCAGTAATTAATATTGTTATTTGCAGGATGGGCAAAAGGAGGCATGGTGGATACCAAGGTGGATCGCCACCTTCATCGACGAGGTAAGATAGGACATGAGGTGAACTGTGTTGCAAAAAAATGGACAAATACTTGATTTTATGATACTTAAACATAGTAAATGAAGATGACTTTGCATTCTATAGCAGTGCTTTGAAACGTACTATATAGATCTTTTTTCAGCACAGTATTATTTGGCCCTAAGCAAGGACATACATGTAGGTCTTCTGCAGTGACTTTAAACTATAGAAAGGTAGGGATGAATTAAAGAACAGGAAGAACCTCCTAACTATGAGGGTATTTATGAATGGAATAATCTGACTTTAAGGAGGCTGTAGAATGGCCTTTCTTTGGGGGTTATCAAAATAAGGTTGTACAAGCACCAGTCAGGAATGCTGTAAGTATAGGTTGTCCAATCGTGGAACAATAGTTTGGATGAAATGATGGGTTTGTACCTTTCTCTGACTATAACTTTTACAATTTACAAGTGTGTACAAAGAAAAAATAATGTGGACTCTATCTAGTTAGAAATAGGTTGTTTTGCAAAGCCAAGCATAATTAAGATGGTGGTGATTTTTTTTAGCATAGCAGATCATGCAGGTGAGGGGAAGTAAAACCGGATGCCTCCTGCACCTAGAGGATGATAGGATGATAGGTAGCAGCTTATCAAGGCTAGGTTTCTGCCTTCCAGCATGTCAACTAAGTGTTTGCCTTCCCCCCCTGTTGTAGGTGGACTTCTCATCATGAGAGGTGAGCAATGTAGCCTATTCGCCTCCTCAGTTCTGCTTTACAGCATGTGCAAGCAAAGGTTTCCCCCTTTTTGGTAGATGGTGGACATAGCCCCCGAGAATGAAATCACTTGTGCAGACAGGATCTGTTCTTATATAGATTCAGAGCCAGTGACAGTGTGATAATTTGCAGAATTGGAAAAGTGGTGCACAAAAATGCTGATTGGAACAATCATATTTTGTGGGCAGATCAGAAAATTGTTCTGGTTGGACAACATCCCAACCAGGCCCTATTTGCTCTCTTGCCTGTTTATCCCTCCTACCTCTTGGGAAAATCAAATTAGACAACAAGGTGCCAGCATAACTGTCATATCAGAAGGCTTCCAAGCACTCCCAAATATCAGAAATAATTTTGTTCAGATTTGGAACATGTAGTATATTTACAACTGGCCATCACTGGGGTTGAATCTTGAGTTTCAATTACACAATGCAACTTGCTAAAAAGGATTGAATGACTGGGGTATAGTATTCCCTCCCACAAAATTAATTTTCTTATCATTGTAATAATATAAAATTATTGTTGCTGCTGCTGCTGCTTCTGCTGCTATTATTAAGTATTATTTCAATTTTGAAGAATCCAAGCGGTAAATGTTTCCCAGAAATTAGTTTTTGAGCAATTACATTGCAGAATAGGAAAGAAAGCCATCCTCCTCTTACCATTAAAATTGGAATGTCCACAGTATTGGTGTTGAAAAGTGCTGTCAAGTCGCAGATGACTTATGGCAACGCCGTAGGATTTTCAAGGCAAGAGGTTAAACAAGATGTTTTACTACTGCCTGCCTCTGCATAGCAGCCTTGGTCCTCCTTGGTGGTCTCCCATCCAAGTACTAATCAGGGCCAACCCTACTTAGCTTCTAAGATCTGACAAGATTGGGCTAGCCTGGGCCATCCAGGTCAGTCTGTATAATTAAACCGAAATAATGAAAGTTGCAATATGGTACATTGATATATTAAGTATGACCAAGAAGCAGCAAAAGATCCACAACTTGGCATCATGAAGAAAAACACCAGCTTTATTACTCAAATTGCTCTATCTGTACTTCTGGACAAGATACAGTGAATTTATAGAAAATCCATATCACGGGAAACAGCAACATTGGAAATCCCCCCCTCTTTAGATCTTTTCCCTTGGCTGAGCCATTTCTGCAGCTGCATGAAACACCCCCCCACACCCCCCCACACACACCTCTCATATTCTCAAAAGCTCATCAGGGGTATCACATATCAAATCACCTCTTCTGCAGAGCATCTTTCATTACGACTTGCCCTCAGATCTCTCAGTGCAACACTCAGTTAATTGTTCCAGCAGAAAAGCATCCTGGATTGGCATCCCTTGACTTATCTGCTTGCCATACCATAGCTTAAAGCCCTTTGAAAACAGCAGAGGAGGTAGCGGTTAACATGAAAGAGATGCAGGCAGGGAAGTATTGCAAAGAAAGCAATTTCGACAAACGAAAGCTACCTGGTAGGTGTGTTTGTGTTTGGTGTTGAGCCGTTAATGGAGAACTCATTGCTTGAAGGCAAGCCAAGCCCATAATGAATATTCTGTCTTAATCTTCCCATTCCCATGCAACCAAGCCCAGCTTGTCAAACAGATATAAGGAGAAATCTCCCACTCCCACATCACAGGGGGCTCTTGGTCTCCTCTCAAGCTGCTGTTCACATCCTGCTTTCTAACCTTGCTGTCCTAAACTCTACTGTTCCTAAGGAGCCACCATGAGCCGGCAGTTCAGCTCCAGATCGATGACAGCGGGTGGAAGAAGGGGCTATTCCGTTTCTAGCAGTGGCTTCAGAGCGGGCACTGGCTCAGCATCCCTAGTTCCCATTGGAGGAGCAGGAGCTTTAATTGGTGGCTTTGGTAGCAGAAGTCTCTACAGTCTTGGTGGAAGCAAGCGGATATCTCGGGGCCTGGTTTCTGGTGGTGGTGGTGGAGGTTTTGGTGGAAGAGGCTTAGTTGGTGGTGGTCAAGGGTTCAGCAGCTTTAGTGCTGCCAATTATGGAGGTTTTGGTGGTGGTGGTATAGGGTTTGGCAGTGGAGCAGGCCTTGGTGGTGGTGCAGGCTTTGGTGGTGGCTTTGGTGGTGGTGCAGGCTTTGGTGGTGGTGGTGCTGGCTTTGGTGGTGGTGCTGGCCTGGGAGGCTTTGGTGTTGGTGGATATGCCATTTCAGGCCCTGGGCCCTGTCCGGCACCTGGACGCATCCATAATGTTATTGTTAACAAGAATCTACTGACTCCTCTGCACATGGAAGTTGATCCTGAGCTCCAGAGGGTTCGGGTGCAAGAAAGGGAACAGATAAAGACCCTCAACAACAAATTCGCCACCTTCATTGACAAGGTAAGACAGGGCATGAGGTGAACTGCATTGCAAAAAATGGGCAAAGACTTGATTTTATGATACTTAAAAATAGGAAATGATGGTGACTTTGCATTCTTTAGCAGTGCTTTGAAATGTACTATACAGATCTTCTTTTCCCCTCACAGTATCATTTGGCCCTAAGCAAGGACATACATGTAGGTCTTCTGTAATGACTTTAAACTACAGAAAGGTAGGGATGGATTAAAGATCAGGAAGAACCTCCTAACTAGGAGGGTATTTTATGAATGAAATAATCTGACTTTAAGGAGGCTGTAGAATGTCCTTTCTTTGGAGGTTATCAAAACAAGGTGGTACAAGCACCGGTCAGGAATGCTATAATCATAGGTTCTCCTATCGTGGAACAATAGTTTGGATGAAATGATGGAATTGTACCTTTCTGTCTCTATAACTTTCACAATTTACAAATACGTACAAAGAAAAAATGTTGACTCTACCTAGTTACAAAGAGGTTGTTTCGCATAATTAAGATGGTGGTCTCCAAGTGATTAAAACTACCATACATGTCCTTTGGGCACCTCAGTTCTAAGGACTTTGTGTACCATGCTGTTCCATGGGTGGACCATAGACTGTTTATGTTGAGGTACCCAACACTGGCAGTTTGTGGGTTATACTGTTGGTTACAGAAGTTTAAAGGTTTAAGTCTAAGTCTTTCTCATGTTTATGTCTAGAGAATGGTATCTGAGCTAACATCACAAGGGCAATGGGAATTTTGTTCATTATGTTCAGTGGTATAGCACATGTGGAATGTCCCATGTCCGGTCCACAGCATCTCTAGAACAAGTTCCAGGAAATTTCTCTGCCTGATTCTGAGATGCTCAAAATCGTTAATGGGAAATTGACTAGATTATTTGTTGGGGGCTCCATTAAAATGAAATGTTACTCTGATATTGAAATTCTCCTTTTCTAGCATTGCAAGTAACTTGGCTGGCAAATTCAGCATCAGAGTGCCACTCATATTTACCTCCTATGAGAATAAATTCCAGTGGGGTAACCTTATTGACCTATTGCCGGACAAGCACAAGGGAGTCTGGTCCTACTCTGAAGACTAACCCACATTATTGAAGCATAAGATTTTGTGGGCTAAAGCCCACTTCATCAGATGCAGAAATAAATTCTCAGCCGGGCAACACAGAATGAGAGGGGCATGAAATGTAAGAGTCTGCAGTGGTATGAATAGTCAATTTGCTTTTATTGTATACTTTTCAGTTCTATATAGAAGTTTTACAAAGTATGCCTCTTTATTTTATTAACCACTGTTCATAATCTCTCTCTCTCTATGTGTGTGTGTGTGTGTGTGTGCGTGTGTGCGTGTGTGCGTGCGTGCGTATGTACGTGTGTGTGTTGAGAATTCACTGCATCATATGATGATGTAGACTCTAACCCACAACAGTGTATGTGACAATAAATCATGTCATGGTTTTCTTATGAGAAAATGAGCTTCAAACCATTTTACTGCTCCAAAATAAGTGGTTTGGGACATTCATCATGTATTTCTGTTCCTAACGTTGCAGAGAGATTTTTAATTACAGTTCTGTTGAGCTTTCTTTAAAATATGTTCTAAGCAAAAAAATTTAAGATGAGGAGTTTTTATTTTAGAACAGTGAGGTGATGAGGTGCAGGCCGGAAAATCTTTCTAAGTTCTTTTGAAGGCTCATGGCAATTGGATGTCTTTCTTTTTATCCAAGGAAGACAATGAAAGTTGAGGGGTTCAACATCTCGAACGCCTCGCTATATACTAAAGTGCAAACTAGAAGATCCACAAATACATTGAATACACTGCATGTGATTTGCCCGTTTCATTCACATGTATGAAGCCATTGTGTTTGTAAACATAAATGCATGCATGTGATTAAGTGCTGTGCTAGGAAGACGTGTGCATAGAGAAACTTACTTGAGGTGGGCACAGCAAGAGGAATCCTGTAGCATTATTAGGGAAGCCTACAAAAGTCACTGAGAAGATCAGCCACCCTTAGCTATGCCCTGAAAACCCTGTTTACTAAGCTATGGTTAAATAGTATCCCCCCAAGGATTTCCTAGGTAAGGAAAATAAAATGCTCAAAGGTTCTGAGATACATATTCTATAATATAATTTTATATCTCTCCTTGGAGTTTGTTAGTGTTATCCTGGTCATGCAAGAGAACATATGGCCCTTACCTGTGAAGACCTTGCTGCCAGGTAGCCATCTGAAGTGGGCTGGATTGGTGACGTTTTTTATTTCTTGAATTGCTAAGTTGGTTATGGAAGTCTCTCTAATGATTAATGTGTGGACACTTCCTAGTGGACAATGGTTTCTTCTTGTCCTCAGCTAGGTAGAGTAAGCCATTGTTGCTTCTCTTCCTTCTGAGATCCTTTTCAATACTGGAAAGATGTCAACACACCCCACGTTTACCTTACCATCTCAAAAAATGCAACATCACTCATTTAGAATAAATGGAATGGGAGATGAGTTCTTGGACTGTTCAACTGCAGACAAGGAGCTCAATGAGCAGTCACATTCTAGAATTCACTGCCAGTAGATATAGTGATGGGCCCCGGCATGAATGGCTTTCAAAGGGATTCATGGAACTTCTGCGTCCAGAGGCAGAAGCCCTTTGATACCAGTCCTGGGAGGCAACAGCAGATGGAGGCTTTGTCCCTTTTGTGGTCTTTCCAGGGCATCTGGTTGGCCACTGAAAGAAGCAGGATGCAGGACTAGATGGGCCAGTGATTTGATCCAGCAGGGCTCTTCTCAGGTTCTTCTTTGAAACTCCTTGCACGCAGAAAGCAACCACATCTTGTTCTCATCTAGCCTTCTCTTTTGACATGCTGATTATCCATGTACAAGGGAGCTTTTTACATTGGGGAGTGTTCAAGCATACCATTCCTCAGTTACAGACTGAAATTAAATGGACCAAGAAAGGTTGTGGCTCATGATGGATCTAGAGATGTAGTTCAGATGCAATCATCATCATCATCAAATCAGCCTCTTTAGCTTATCATATAATTTCCTATATACTATCTGAATTGTAGACGGCCCAGGCTCGCCCAATCTCATCAGCTCCTGGAAGCTATGCAGGATCGACCCTGGTCAGTACTTGAATGGGAGACCACCAGGGAAGTCCAGGGTTGCTATACAAAGACAGGCAATAGCAAACCACCCCCTCTTGTCTTGAAAACCCTATGGGTCGCATCTCCTTCTTGCATCTGAATGACATAAGTTGGCTGTGATTTGACGGCACTTTACACCCACATCTGTATCATTTTTATAGAATCCTTGGAAATGTGTCAGCATCTGTCTAATGGATACATGACAGCAGCCTCAGTGGGAATGCAATACCTTGTCTATTAAAACTATACCTGTCAATTACCATGTCAGTTTCGTGTTGCGCACTCTTTCAGTGGACTCCCCCTTTGGGGTATTGTTTGTTTCCAAAATGATTAATTACTTGAGCAATGTAAGCACCCTGGCAGCACATGTTCCTTGGAAAATGTGTAGTGTGTGTGTTTGTGGGGGGTGGAGATATTGGCTGAATACTGACAGAGTGTATGGCTTTCTTAGCTTGTTATAACTTAAACTTAATTTAAAGCTTCTGAGAGAAGAAATGGTTAAAAAGTAATAACTAAATAGTTCTCCTGATGAAGGAAAGTCTATAAAAAAATGATGCCATGCATGCCAGAGAGCCAGCATGGTGTAGCGGTTAAGAGCCGTGGTTTGGAGCGGTGGACTCTGATCTGTAGAACCGGGTTTGATTCTGCACTCCTCTACTTGAGCTATGGAGGCTAATCTGGTGAAATGGATTTGTTTCCCCACTCCTACATATGAAGCCAGCTGGGTGGCCTTGGGCTAGTCACACTCTCTCAGCCTCACCTATCTCACAGGGTGTCTGTTGTGGGGAAGGGAAGAGAAGATGATTGTAAGCCGGTTTGATTCTTCCTTAAGTGGGAGAGAAAGTCGGCATATAAAAACCAACTCCTCCCCCTCCTCTTCCTCCTCTTCCTCCTCCTCCTCCTTCTTTTCATTCTAAGGGCTCAAAGGGGATTGCTAACATGGTGTAGTGGTTAAGAGCGGTAGACTCTAATCTGGAGAATCGGGTTTGATTCCCCACTCCTCTACATGAAGCCTGCTGGGTGATCTTGGGCTACTCACAGTTCTATTGGCACTCTTTCAGCCTCACCTACCTCATAGGGTAACTCTTGTAGGTAGAGGCAGGGAAGGAAATTGTAAGCCGGATTGATTCTCCTTAAAAGGTAGAGAAAATAGGCATATAAAAAACCAACACCTCCTCCTCCTCCTCCTCCTCCTCCTCCTTCTTCTTTAGCAGCTAGAGTGGCTGGAGGATCTGGGAGATCTGCATCCCCACACAGCCTTGGATGCTTGCTGGGTAACCTTGGGCCAGTCTGCCCCTCTCAGCCTAATCTATCTCCCAGAGTTGTTGTTGTGAGGATAGTGGAGGAGGGGAGAACCATGTTGTAAGCTGCTTGGGTTTCCCATTGCAGAGAAGAGTTGGATATAAATATCTAAAATTTTACCTTTTAATTCCAAAATATTTCAGAATGTTAAGAGTCAGTTTGGATCATGTTTTGAAAGTGTGCCCATTCGCTGCACCCTGGTTTCAGTCCTCTTTGATACTTGCGGTATTGGAGCTGGTGTAAGCAGAGGGTGGGATGGCCAAGAAGGAGAGGCTGAAGGGTGGCAAGGGGATATACTATTGGAGATGGAGATGATCAGAGGATGAAAATGGAGGTGATGGGTTGGGTCTCGTGCTTCCTTGCCATATCTAATATGTGGCTTTCAGGGCCATTTCTTGACTCCCATCAATTACACTGTGACCAAAAAAGGGAATACCATCACACAGCTATTCTTATTTTCCATATATTAACATATGAAGCTGCCTTATACCAAGTCTACCTAGTTAAATTATGGAACTCCCTGCCCCAGGATGTGGTGATGGCTTCTCCTTCTCTCATAATACTAGAACACGGGGTCATCTGCTGAAGCTGGAGGGTGAGAGATTCAAAACAGATAAAAGGAAGTATTTCTTCACACAACGCGTAGTTAAATTGTGGAACTCCCTGCCCCAGGATGTGGTGATGGCTGCCAACTTGAAAGGGTTTAAGAGGAGTGGACATGTTCATGGAGGACAGGGCTGTCCATGGCTACTAGTCAAAATGAATACTAGTCATGATGCATACCTATTCTCTCCAGGATCAGAGGAGCATGCCTATTATATTAGGAGCTGTGGAACACAGGCGGGATGGTGCTGCTGCAGTCATCTTGTTTGTGGGCTTCCTAGAGGCACCTGGTTGGCCCCTGTGTGAACAGACTGCTGGACTTGATGGGCCTTGGTCTGATCCACCATGACCTTTCTTATGTTCCTATGGTCTACCTAAGACAGTATTGCTTACTGTTACTGGTTCTATTGCGGCATCTCATGCATTGGTACTGCCTATGTCTGCTGACTGAGAACCCTGTCACTGGCGACTGAACCTGAGAATTTCTTCATGCAATGAAAACTTCCTAACCAGTGCGGTGTAGTGGTTGGAGTGTCAGACTAGGACCTGGGAGACCCAGGTTCAAATCCCCCCTCAGCCAAAAGGTTCACTTGGGCCAGTCGCTCTCTGTCTCTTAGTTTATCCTAGCTCACAGGATTGGGATGTGTGGGCAATCTGGCTGCGACATCTGTCACCCCATTGATCGCCAGGGTTGATTCGGCTGATCTGGCTGGCTAGGCGGGTGTCCCCTGCCTCCCTCACCGCTCCATGTGCGTCCCTCCCGAAGCTGCGCGCTCGGTGGAAGAGGACGACCATCCCAGATAGGAGTGCACCGTTCTTCGGTCAAGGGTATACGATAGCTGCGCTCCCCTGCCAGAACCTCCAAACAACCCCAAGGTCCATTTGTATGCTCACCGGATTGCCATGAGGAGAAAATGGGATACTGATGTTTGTTGCCTTGAGGTCTTTGGGGGGAAGGGCAGGATTAAAAAGTAGCAAATAAATAAAAAAGCCACGTGTGCAGGGAGCCACTGTGCTTGGCTTAGTAGTCAGAGTGTTGCACGAGGATCTGGGAGACCCAGGTTCAAACTCCCACTCTGCCGTAGATGCCCCCTGGGTGACATTGGGCCAGTCACTTTCTCTCAGCCTAACTATTTCACAGTTATTGTAAGATTGAGGAGGGGAGAACACTGGGGTATGAAGAAGAAGAAGAAGAGTTGGTTTTTATATGCCGATTTTCTCTACCACTTAAGGGAGAATCAAACCTGCTTATAATCACCTTCCCTTCCCTTCCCCACAACAGACAACCTGTGAGGTAGGTGAGGCTGAGAGAGCTCTTAAGAGAACTGTGACTAGCCCAAGGTCACTCAGCTGGCTTCGTGTGGAAGAGCGGGGAAACAAATCCAGTTCACCAGATCAGCCTCCGCTGCTCATGTGTGAGCAGAGAAGTAATTCTGAAGTTAGATAATTAGTGTTTCTTTTAGTGTAAGCTTTACAATAAAATTTAGTTGGTTATTAAGAGTAGAATTTTATATTTCATAGAATCATTATTAAACTTGAAATTTTACTTTTATATTCTCTATAGAAGTGTAAGCAAAATTAAGATTAATTATCAATTATTGATATCAAAATTGGACGTTGGATGTTGATGAGGGATCGGACTGGACACCGACCCCTTAATTTTGTTTAATTTTGTTCCCCTTCCCCTTTTTTTCCATTTTTGTATCCCTAAAAACTAAAAACTGGTATAAATGTTTAAATACATTTTTTGTGCCATCAAATCACAGCTGACTTATGGTGACCCTGTAGGGTTTTCAAGGCAAGAGACATTCAGAGGTGGTTTGTTTGCCATTGCCTGCCTCCGTGTCATGACCTTGGTATTCATTGGAGGTTGCTCATTCAAATATTAACCAGGATATAAATTTTAAATTAAATAAATACAAAAGAATTATGTGCCAAAATGTAAATGTGTAAAGAGCTTGGAGACAGGGACATGCAGCAACCACAAACATGTGCAGCACGTTTTTCCAAATCTGTTTGCAAAGATGCCTTCAGAGGTTCAAGGAAACAGAAAAGCTACCCTTATTCCTGTAGGATGCTCTATTCCAGCCAGGGTCTACCCAGAAACACTACCTCCCTTCTCTATGATGTTACTGCCCTATCAATCCCATCTACTTGCATCCAGGTTCTTGACTGTACAGGTAGGCAGGAACCTGCTGCCTGTCCCTACCAATTGTGTCCTCTCCAAAAGTGGAGACTCAGATGTCAAATCCAAGAACAGCTTCGGAGATTATCCTCCCATGCAGGAACAGGAAGCACAAATTACAAAACATTGGGTTCCCCTACAGCAAGGTCCCATTGGAAAAAGCAGCCTCTGCATCTCCCACTGTGAGAAGTTTGTATTTCTGAACTGGGGAGACACAAAGGCTGTGCTTTAGACCTGTGGCTAGGTTAGAGAACTTGCATGTCCTGTTCCTCCACTGCAGATAACATCTAAAGTTGCTCTTAACCTGGGAGTATAATAAAGCTTTCGCACTTTCTGTGCTTATTAACAGCTAGACTGTCCCACTCTTTTTAGCAGAATCACATTCTCTCCCCCCCACCCCACAAATACATGAGGGTCTTCCTCAAACTTAGTGGAGTTGCAATTATTTACAGAAGGTTCATCTCCTTGTCTCTGAGCAGGCAAGTATTCCAGAGGCCCAAATGGGGAACCATCGGGCAATCTATACTACAGCTTCATGCCACGCTTTAAAAATATTTATATCATCCATTCTTTGTACAAACCTTTAGGCTAATTTCCTTAATTGCCATTCTTTTTTGATTCACAAATGAAGGTTCTGATGGTGTGAGACACACAGTTTCTTGGCCAAGATCATCCAGGAAGTGTTTGGCAGAGTCATGTTCTGCATGAGATTCCCACAGTACAGTATTTTTATGACCAAGATAAAAACATGCACAGCCTTGGAAATACAAAGAAAATGGGCTCTCATCCTCCCTAGTAGATAGTTGCCAGCTCTGGGTGGGGAAATTCCTGAAGATTTGGGGGTGGAACTTGGGGAAGGTGGGGTTTGGAGAGGGGAATAACCTCAGCAGGGTACAATGCCATAGAGTCCATCCTCCAAAGTAGCCATTTTATCCAGGGGAACTGACCTCTGTCATCTGGAGATCAGTTGTAATAGCAGGTTGGTGTCCCTACTAGTAGATAGAACTGAAACTACCCAATTCTTAAAATCTACTTCAGGCTTTAAGTACAAACACACCAACCAGGCTTTAGGAATAACTGTCATAGCAACCTCAAATGAACCCTAAGAATTGTGGTTTTACAAGAGTCTTGAGAATTCTCTATTAATGGCATTTGGCCCTCCTCCTAGAACTACATTTCCCAGCGTTCCTTGTAAACCAGTACAATAAATTTAAAACACTTTATGTTTTCTACAGTGTAAAATCAGCCTAACCTACCTCATGGAGTATATGTGAGGATAAAATGAAGAAAGGTAGAAGGTTATAAAATACTTTGAGTGTCCCTTAGGGAGAAAAGTGGGGTATAAATGAAGGAAACAAACAAAAATTATTACATTTTATAAGTCTATTGCGTTGGATTCAAATTTGCAGTTTCCACTGATTCTCTCTTCCTGCTGCAGAGCCCCAGCCATATAATTCCTCAGGGTCTCCTGGACCTCAGTAATAAGTGGGCTGTAGTGGAAGAGGCAGGAAAGTTGCATTCCACAGATGCATCAATGGACACGGAAGGGTGTAACTCTGCATACGATTTCACAGCTAGTGATGGGTAGGGTTGCCAACCTCCAGGTACTAGCTGGAGATCTCCTGCTATTGCAACTGATCTCCAGCCAATAGAGATCAGTTCACCTGGAGAAAATGGCCGCTTTGGCGATTGGACTCTATGGCATTGAAGTCCCTCCCCTCCCCAAACCCTGTCCTCCTCAGGCTCCGCCCCCCAAAATCTCCCACCAGTGGCAAAGAGGGACCTGGCAACCCTAGTGATGGGAAACTCTGAAAGAGAGAGAGAGAGAGAGAGAGAGAGAGAGGTGGTGCTGGGCTGTTATTCTGAGCAGGGCAAAAGCAAAAGAAGGTACTAGAATCACATGGACATGTTTAAATACATGGTTGAGTGACAAAATGGTGGCGTTCTTGATGTTCTCTCCTACACTTTCCTGTCCTGATTAGTGTCCTTTATTTCCTTCATTTATACTCTGCTTTTCTCCCTAATGGGGAACCAAAGCAGCTTACATTGTTCCCCTCTTCTCTCTTTCAACCTCACAACAGCCCTGTGAGTTAGGTTAGATCGAGAGTGTGTGACTGGCCCAAGGTCACCCAGCAAGTTTCCATGGTAGAGTGGAGATTAGAACCTGGATCTCCCAGATCCTAGTCTGACTCTCTAGCTACTACACCATACTAGTCATCAAAAAGACTTCTGCATATTTCATTTCATTTCTAGATACCCTTTTATTGGAGCTGGGTGGTATTGGTTCAAAGATGGGGATGTACTTCCCAGGTATTGGTGAAAAGTGCCATCAAGTCACAGCTGATGTATGGTGACTCCATGGGGTTTTCAAGGCAAGAGACGACCAGACATAGATTGCCATTGTCTGCCTCTCTGTAGCAACCCTGGACTTCCTTGGTGGTCTTCCATGCAAGTACTAACCAGGTCCGGCCTTGCTTAGCTTCCGAAATCTGACAAGATCAGGCTACTCTGGGCCATTGATGTCAGGGTCTCCTGGTATTAGTATCCTGTGAATCAGACCAAGGGTGCAGTAACACCCATGGTACCATCCTCTCCATGGAAGTGACCACATCAGAATTCACATGTGGGACTGCTAATCTTGACCACTTTCAAGCCAAGCATCCTTACAATCTTTCCATATCATGCGCACCTGCGTGTGGGATTTGGCTCTGCTTTGGTTCTACAGTGAAAGAAAGATCTTGGAGAAAGATCTATACCAAACATCTCTTTCTTTATCCCTCGTCTGGTGTAGGTACGATTCCTCGAGCAACAGAACAAAGTGCTGGAGACCAAATGGGACTTGCTATACCAGCAGGGCACTCCGGCTCTAAGGGACAATCTCGAGCCCCTCTATGAGGCATATATTGATGGTCTCCGACGGCAGCTGGAAAGTCTAATCAGTGATAAAAACCATCTGGATGTTGAACTGAAGAACACACAAGAGCTTGTCGAGGATTTCAAGAACAAGTATGTGAGATAGAATGAACCTCTAAGATTGCTTCTAGGAATAGATAGCTAGGTCTTCAACCAAAGCAATAGCGTTTGTGTGGTCCATTTTCAAGTGATTGGCAAAATCAGCCATCAATTTCTTTTCAGCATCTCCAAGGTCTGTGTCACCCCTCCCCACTTTCTTTTTAAAAATTAGAAATCTTTAACTGTAACATCACTAGAGATTTGATGTTGCTTCCACAAAGGCCCAAATCAGACATGCAGTTTAGTTGGTAACATAATATTTCCTGCTGTAATGGCCACTGGTTTCGCTGAAGGTGTTCATCAGTTCTGATTCTCCTGCTGTACCATTCTCACCCCTACAAGTAAGTGCCCCTAGGCTTAAATGCAAACATGTGACTTTCTCACCCCCTTTCTCAGCCTCAAAGGCCTCCTGCAATGCTGTTCCCAGGGGGAAATGGAGCCCCAGGAAGAGTATTTTGGGAGGGGGGGCATTTGCGGCTGCAGTGGGAATGGGGAGGTGAGAAAATCATGCACCATGGGCAGAAATCCTTCCTTCCACAGAAATGCTCTGGTGGATCTAAGTCATAAGCAGCCATTTGATTATGATTCTGAAACCATATTACTTGAGCTACACCACCAGGCGCCACTCCAGATCTCAAGCTTATATGAAACATATCCACTCAGCTCTAACTGAAGTTCTGTGCTGAAACATGGCACTTCTTTCAAGGGCTTGAGTCAACCCTTGTCTTCCAGTCTAGCCTAATCGATTAGATTGAGGGAAGACACACAATGAAAATGGTAGAGTACATTATGGGTTGGATATCTTCTGTGCACCCAATTGTGACTTCCCTGCCACCCTTCTACCACTGCCGCCTGAAACTCACTCAAAATGCCACTTCTCGGGCACTGGGGGGTCTCCAGGAGTAGCATGAAGGACAACCGGAGGGCTGCCAAGGGGGAGGGGGAATTGCTAAGAATCACCTCCCTCCCTTGCACATGCAGATATTTTCCATGGGATCCAACTGTAGATGTTGCAGTCTGTTGATGATGATGTTGATGATGAAGATGATGATAACACCATCTGTAATAACAATAACGACAATAATAACTCCTTTTGACAGATACGAGGATGAAATTAACAAACGTACCGCTTGTGAGAACGACTTTGTGGTGCTCAAAAAGGTGAGTGATCTTAGCTTAAGAATGGTCATTCTTACTTTATATCAAATGTATGTAAGCATTTGGGATTCCAAATATGGGCCTGCAGTGCTACAGAAAGGCAGCTGTGACTGTCTGAGATAAGAAGACGCCAACATTCATCAGTGAATATTGACAGACTCTTGGTTGCTAATGTTCGCTAAAAAAAAAAAAAAACCACTGTAAAACATTTGTAAAACAAATGTCGTCTGTCTTCATTTTCTCATGTGTGAGTGTGTGCAAAGTGTCATCATATCGCAGCTGACCTTTGGCAACCCCAACAAGGGTCTTTCGAGGCAAGTGAGAAGCATTTGCCATTGCCTTTCTCTGGGGAGTCTTCTTTGGAGGTTCCAAGTACGGACCCTACTTAGCTTCCAAGAGGTGACGAGATCGGGCTATATTATGTCACCCTTCCTCCCTCATTTTCTGATAGCAGTGGTAATACCTGCTACTATAGTTAGGGTTAGAACTAAAATCAAGCATTATTAATCTGCAATTAAACATGTTTTCAGAATTCTCATTCAAAATTTTAAAATGTTAGATGTATGAATGGTATTTTGATTGTAAAACTGGATTTTGAGCAGCACAGTCCCCCCCCCACCCCACAAGAGTGAGATTTATTCTTTAACTCATGATATTCCCACACCAGTAACGTTGCCAGCTCCAGCTTGGAAAATACCTGGAGATTTTGGGGGAGGAGCTTGAGGAGGACAGGGTTTGGGGAGGGGAGGGACTTCAATGCCATAGAGTCCAATTGCCAAAAGCAGCCATTTTCTCCAGGGGAACTGATCTCTATCAGCTGGAGATCAGTTGTAATAGCAGGAGATCTCCAGTTAGTACCTGGAGATTGGCAACCCTACACACCAGCCAATTGCCATACATTTTTCCTTCTATGCCACATACATATGTTCTGTAGTGTCCTCCTCATGCTGTGACCAATTGCAAACATTATTCCAATCTAAACTCCAAGAAAACCTTTTATGTTCTGCTTATGCTGACTAGTAGTAATTTTATGGTTCCTCTGAAGGATGTGGATGGTTCATACATGCACAAGATTGACCTGGGATCCAAGGCAGATTCCTTGACACAGCACATCCAATTCTTAAGAGCACTCTTTGATTCGGTAAGCAATTTTGTTTTTCCTTCTTATTTCTGAATGCCAGAATGGCTGCTAGCCACAACGACTAAAGGGAACCTCCGTATCCAGAGGCAGTTACCCTCTGAATGCCAATGGTAGGAGGCACTGTTGAAAGAGGCCTTGGCCTCTATGCCTCCTGTTTGTTGGCCCTCCAAGACAAAGTAGCCAGGCACTATGTGAAACAGAATACCAAACTAGGTAGATGACTGGTTTAATCCAGCACTTCTTATGTTCCTACAGGAACTTGCTCAGGTACAAGCCCAAGTCAAAGACACCAGCGTCGTCCTTCAAATGGACAACAACAGAGATCTGGACCTGAATAGCATCATTGCTGAAGTCAAAGCTCAGTATGAAGATATTGCCAGCAGAAGCAGAGCTGAGGCAGAAGCTTGGTACCAAAGCAAGGTGAGAATGAATGGCATGTTTGTAGAAATAGGCACATTTAACCAAGGTTTGCAAAGCAAATACTTCCTTGAAATTGACAGGGAATTCCTGAAGAATTCAAAAATTCACTTTGGGAATTCAAAATGGAATTCAGTGTTCTCCTCATTCAGAATTTCAAGTTCACTGAAACTCGAAATGTGCCCAGTGTAATCAAGGCAGCAAGTAGTTTAGAAGATAAAATCCAGGATTATAGAATGGGTGACAGGTTTCATGTATAATTGTTGTTGTGAGCATAAAATGGAGGAGAAGAAAACAATGTAAGTTCCCGTGGGTCTAGAAAGAGAGTGGTTGAGGAGGAAGGTGGGGTATATATGAAATAAATAAATAAATATGTTAAAATCATGATTCTGAATCCTCCAATTAAAGTTTAAGATTCAGTTCAAATTGCCTCTAGATCTTTCTCTTGGTAACCCTGGTCATTGCCAATGTATCTTTAGGCCTTCTTTCCTAAACAGTTCCCCTGGAGAAAATGGCCGCTTTGGCCATTGGACTCTATGGCACTGAAGTCCCTCCCTTCTACAAACCCCACCTCAGGCTCCACCCCCAAAATCTCCAGGTAATTCCCAACCCAGAGCTGGCAACCCTTCTGAGAAGACCCTTTCTCAGTCATCCATCCGGCCTCAGATAGCAGGAGAACCCAAAGGAGGGCCTCTGAAGATGACCAGAATGGTCAGCTAGGTTCATATGGGAGTAAGCAATCCATAAATTCTGCTGGCCCCAAGCGGCACAGTGCTTCAAAGGTCAATACCAGTACTTTGAATTGGACCTAGAAGCAACCTAGGCACCAGTGTAGATGGAACAAGACTGGAGTGATAGTCTGTATAACCCAGTCTAGTTGGATGGAAAGTAGGGATGTACCAATGCATCATGTTTTGTCATGTTTTCTTTCTGCATCCATGTATTACTTTGCCAACATTTCCATTTCTCTTCCTGTTTACATAAAATGCGGGGTGTCATTGCTTTCACCTATATTCCTTTTTTGCTTTTTGAACTCCATATGCATTAGCTATACACATCAAGGATAAAAACACATAGTTAACAGTTAGAAATTGTAACACCGTTTTAAAAAATGCATTTAAAGATCATTGTTTCCTTATGGAAAATATCCAAAAGAAGTGAATTCAAAGTAGACCCCTCCCAGTTTTAACTGTGTTTGTTCCATAATGATGTGATGCAGGAATAAAAAACGGTATTCAATATCAAATTTCAACCAATGAGAAATTCATCTGCAATCCTATGGACACTTATCTCAAAGTAAGCCCTATTGAATATAATGAGATTTTACTTGAATAAATATGCATAGAATTGCAGTCAGAAACCTATTTTAAAAATAGAAAGTGGAAGGGGTTTAGTATCACCCAAACTGTGCAGTTTTCAGGTTCTGTGTAGAAATAGAGGCAGCTACTTTAAAAAAAAAAATCACAACAAACTACTCTATTTTCATGCTGCAACCAATCAAAACGTAGCCCATGATTTTAAAAAACAGCAAAAAAACAAACAAACCCACAACTTGTTTAACATAGATGCAATGACTTGTTTCTTTGCTTTGTGGAACTCAGTACCAGGAACTCCAAAGCACGGCTTCCAAACACGGGGATGACTTGAAATCCACCAAAGATGAGATTGCAGAATTGAGCCGGATTGTCCAAAGACTTCGTTCTGAAATTGAAATTGTGAAGAAAGCGGTAAGATACAATGTTTGCAGGTAGCTTAGGGCTGTTCTCGGCACAACAAATTGACTGAGAACTGACAACGGTGTGCCACTCATGGTTTCACATCTGTAAAATGCTATAGAACCCAAGCCAGGTTCAGGACATCCTGGACAAGTTTCATAGTACACTTCACAGAATCTCCATTTCCGAGTCCTTCTCATTTATTGTACTTCATTCTTCCTCCAAAGACAGAGTGGCTCACTTACAATTCCCAAGTGTTCCCCCATCTTACTAGCTTACAGAACCAGAGATGCCGACTCTCTGAAGTTGTACTGGATTATATGCCTTTATGTCCATTTCGTTGAGACATGTTCACTCAGTCTCTACATCTGAGAATCCTTTAGTACATTTGAAGTACGCTCCTAAATAGATTTATACCCTTCTAAGCCCATTGACTGCCCTGACCTGGATGGCCCAGGCTAGCCTGATCTCATCCGATCTCAGGGGTATTCTTCATGGAGATTTGCTGCTGTTTCGACACTGTTTTGCGTCGGAGTCAAATTTTGGTTATTCACTGCAGATCCGTATTTTCCCCCACCGAGCAAAATAAGCGGCATTAAAAGAGAGGCAATCCAAACCACTTTTGAGACGAACTTTCCTGTGGACGCGTGTTTTGTTGCTCAGATGCCCATGAAAAAATGTTTGCTTCGCTCCCCGGGACGTCTCCTTTCTCCTCCCCCAAGAACGGTGATTGGCTGGGGGAGTTTTGCGCTCGGACAAGAATACTGCCCCTTTGGCTGCCTGCCTGCCTGCCTAGAATCCTGGCACTTCTCTCCCTCTGTGCCCGCACGCCTTCCCCGCCCCTCGCCCGGGTTGGGTCTTGGAGCTGGGCCCACACCTCCAAGCCCGGGGGGACATCGGACGGACGGCTTCAGGGGGAGACTGGTGGAGCCACGCCATGTGCTCCTCGCGTGCTGGGGGTGGTGGTGGTGGCAGCTCAGTCTAGGGCAGCTGGACCCGTGGGGGGGATGTTCAAGGGAAGGGGCTGTTGGCCCCTCTGCCCCAGAGGGGAGGGGGGATTTTTGAGAAATCAGATGGGAAAAATGTGCATCCTGAGAGCGGAAAACCCAAGGCGAATCTCCCTCCCATCACTCTTCTGAAGAGGGGCGGCCAGCCTGCTCTTATCTCCCTCCTCTCTCTCGATGCACTGTGGCTGGATCATAGCCGGCGCACAATCCAGGGGCCTTCTTTCCTCTCCCCCCCGCCATTCCCACTTTCAGCTAAACACTTCTCTGGGCACATGGATTCCCTGCCCCCCCATCCTGTCTATCATTAAAGGGCAATGGGTTCCACACCTATAGAAAATAGAGGGAAGCTTTGAGGAAAGCGCTGCCTTGCCCCCCCCAATTTGGAATCTGACTGTTCCAAAAGCAGAACAGAGCGAGGGTGGAAGAAAAATGGAGGAGACCAGAGGGACTGGTGGTTGTTTTTTGCGCTGGGGCTGGTGAACCGCACAAGGTAATCTGTTGGGTGGAGTTGCGGCGGAGCTGGGGGCAGGCGTAATCAATGAGCCTGTTGGAAGGGGAGGCCTCCTGCAAAAGGGACAGACCAAACCGTTGTCAAATACAGCTTGCTTTGTTCCCATGAAAAACCAAAACTACAGATAATTGATGGGGATAAATTGCGGCCATGAAAAAAACATTTAAATCGTGTGTTTTTTTAGTCTGTGGCAAAACAGAAGCAAAATCTACCGTGAAAAATGCCCCTCAGAAGCTAAGCAGGGTCAGCTTTGGTTAGTATCTGGATGGGAGACCACCAAGGAAGTCCAGGGTTGCTATACAGAGGAAGGCACTGGCAAACCACCTCTGTTAGTCTCTTGCCTTGAAAACCCCATAAGGGGTCGCCATAAGTTGGCTGCGACTTGATGGCACTTTACACACACACACACACACACACACACACACACACACAAGCCCATTGACTACAACAGAAGTAGAAGGGTGTAACCCTGATGAGGATTGCCCTGTTGTTTGCACAGGATTAGTGTAAGTATGAGGAAATAAGGTACAAAAAAGGATGCTGCATTAGAGGAGCCGAAAGAAAGATAAATGGAGAACAAGAGCAGCCATTCAAAGAATACTGAAATTCAATGTGTCTCAATCTTTCCCTTGTATTTTAGGCTGAGGACCCACAGTGCAGAGCCAGTGTGGTGTAGTGGATAAAGTGGCAGACATGGACCCTGGGTGACTCGGGTTTGTATCCCCACTTCTGCCATAGAAGTTCGCTGGGTGACCTTGGCACTATTGCAAACTCTCAGCCTGGCCTACGTCACGGGGTTGTTGTTGTGAGAAAAGGGAGGAAGGGACCATGGCTCAGTGGTAGAGGGGCCGTGGCTCAGTAGTAGAGTATCTGCTTGGCATGCAGAAGGTCCCAGGTTCAATTCCAGGCATCTCCAGTTAAAGGGACCAGGCAAGTAGGTGATGTGAAAGACCCCTGCCTGAGACCCTGGAGAGCCGCTGCCGGTCTGAGTAGACAATACTGACTTTGATGGACTGAGGGTCCAATTCAGTATAAGGCAGCTTCATGTGTTTCATGTGTTCTAAGCCACTTTGACTCCCAGCTGTGGGGAGAAAAGTGGGATATAAATAAATAAGTGAGCATTCATGCATGAGGAGGTGAGATGCTGCAGGGTAGATGGGCATGGCCTTTAGCAATGGCTTGCAAAGCTCCAAGCTCTGCATACAGTATTCATTTATGTCAGTGCTTCATTTTGTCCCAGCCCTCCCTACTTCCAATGTATTTCTCCACACAGTCACACTACTTCTGGTTAACCCTAGTCTCCATAGTGTTGCCTTTCTCTTCCCATTCCTCATATAAGAATGGCGTCCTTGGACACATGAACACATGAAGCTGCCTTATACTGAATCGGACCCTTGGTCCATCAAAGACAGTATTGTCTAGTCAGACTGGCAGTGGCTCTCCAGGGTCTCAGGCAGAGGTCTTTCACATCACCTACTTGGGTAGTCCCTTTAACTGGAGATGCCGGGGATTGAACCTGGGACCTTCTGCATGCCAAGCAGATGCTCTACCACTGAGCCATGGCCCCTTCTTATCTACTGCAAGCAGTAGCAGAAAAGTGGAGGGGACGACAATGCCTGCTTTCTCTATTAAGGGAGGGGACATGGGTCAAATACACCAACCATCCACTAGGTGGGTCCATCTTTAATGCAGTTTGAAAAGAATGGCCCATCCTGTTGAAGAAGAAGAGTTGGTTTTTATACCCTGATTTTCTCTACCTTTAAGGAGACTCAAACTGTCTTACAATAGCCTTGCCTTCCTCTCCCCACAACAGACACCTTGTGTGGTAGGTGGGGCTGAGAGAGTTCGGAGAGAACTGTGACTAGCCCAAGGTTACCCAGCTGGCTTCATGTATAGGAGCGGGGAAACCAACCCGGTTCTCCCGATTAGAGTCCACCACTCTTAATCACTGCACCAGGCTGGTTGAAGAAGGACCAGTGGCCTAGAAGCAAATTCTGTCATTGGATTATTCCAATGGGTCTTGTGCTATCAAAAAGGATGTTGGCTGATTCTGCACTTTATTTGAATAGCATCACCTAACACACAGCTGGCCTATGTCACTTTCTGAAAGCCTTTTTGATTTTAAAAACAAATTGTGTTTGTGCTAGAGTGAGGAAGTCAAAGTGTGTGATCAATGACTCATAACTAAAGAAGGCATTTGTATTTTTTCATTTTCAGGTTAATAGTCTGCATTCTTCCATAGCAGAATCTGAGCAGCGTGGGGAGCTGGCACTCAAGGATGCTCGGACCAAGTTGCTCGACCTTCAGACCACCCTGCAGACCCGCAAGGATGAGCTGGCTCGCCTGCTGCGTGATTACCAGGAACTGATGAATGTGAAATTGGCTCTGGACATTGAAATTGCCACCTATAGAACACTGCTGGAGGGAGAGGAGAGCAGGTAGGTGCAGAGCAACCAGCCATGCTTGGCTGAATATGGAGCTGGGTTCACAAGTCCCTGCCCTGTGGGGGCCTTGATGTTTTGAATGGACTGTTTGTCCTTTTCAGCCAGGAACAACACTTCCCAGAATGACGGGAAGGACCATGGAGAACATCATTTCAAGAGTTTACATAGATTCATATATCTACTGATAGAAACCAAGAGTGAGGAAATGGTGCTAGAGCCAGGAATCTGGAATGGCATCAGTACCATGGACGATGGGCAAAAGCTAGAAAGGGGTAGACCAGGATTAGGGCACTAGTAGACAAGATGAAGGTTCTCCAACAGAGCAACCATTTGTAAAAGACGTTGTATGGATTTGGATGTGATTTGGATTGAAGCTATAGATTCGAAATTTAAGGGGGGGAGGTTAAAGAGCACGTTCCATTTCCAGTTATTAATAGGTCCATCTATACAACTCATAAGCTTTCAGACAATATGAAGCAATACAACAATGCAAAACTACATAAAATACAAGGTTTAAGATAAAATTCAAACCGAACTCCCAATCCTTATAGTCTCCAGAATTTACAATCACTAGCAGATTAACAACAAAGTTAAAATTATAGGCCATTATCAAATGAAACAGAAGGCTAGGGTTCCCAGACTTTTGGCTAAGATGAAGTGTAAAGAATACATCTTTTAACCCTTTTAAAAGGTTAACAACAGCTCAGGAAGCCCAGAAATGGAAGGGTTAAACCCCGTCTCCCCTCCCTGCACAGCCCTGATTCAAATCATGGCTGCACATACTTGCTATGTGCCTTTCACAGATGCACAGTTTTCCACAATCTGAAATACTGATGCAGGACATATGTGGTTCAAGCCATTCAACTCTAGGAAACGCTAGCTCACTTAATGAGATATTGCTGTGGCTCCGAGAGCTATACCATTTAGATGTTGCTTGGTCTCTTTGTTTAGCCTCTACTGCTACTGGGAGTTATGTGGTGGTGGAGGGAAACTCGAGAGCCGCAGGAGTTTCTGGAAAGGGTTCACTGACATGTGACCCCCCTTACAGCTGATGAAGGGTAGGGTGGAATCTGTGGGTAAAGAGTCCATCTCCTCTTTCAGGGAAGGAACTATGGGAATATTTTTGACCCCCGCCCAGCGACTGCCTTTTTCTAAGTTCTTTTATGAAGATAAGCGTCCTAATTCCATGTTCAGAACCTCAGCCAGGACATTGTTCAGAGGCATACATTACCAATCCTACTGCATTCTTGATATGCATACGGTACAGAGAATGTTAAAATGTAGGGTCAGATGGCCTTTACAGTGCAGTGCTGATACTTTGGGGCTACAATCCCGAGCATATGCATTTGGCACTAAATCCCATCGAACTCAGTATGCTTATTGTCCAGGGACACATGCAGATGATTGGGCTGTTGGTCTTTTTTGTGAATCTCTGTAAAGACACGGATACCACTGCTAAATGTTGATTGTCCTCCAACTATGTCCACCTGTATGAATTTCAAAAAATTGGAGAACACTGCAATTATTTTTGGAAATTTTGGAGAGTGAAATTTTCGGTAATCTTATGAAAAATCTGCCATTCGTGATGTTTCTGAAAGGCGGTGTAATTTAAAGCTCCTAACAGACTATGATCCTCACACTATTGAACTGCATGTTGTGGTATACTCCCAAATCCCAGCTACGATCTTCAGACAGCCTTTTCCTTATGGCACCCTCTTTGAGGATTGTTCGTATGGCAACGGTTAGGTCACAAGCTTTTCCTGTAGTAGGCCCAGCCCTCTGGAATGGCCTACCATGGTGGGTGCAGAGGGCACCTTCACTTGTACATAATGCAGTTAGGTAGAGGGTAAATTATTTTTGGCAGATTCGGCTGCATTTTTAATTTGTGCATTTTTAAAGGGATTTGCTTTTGCTCGTGGACTATTATGCTGCTTTGTGTCCTTGCAACCTGTTGTTGCATTGTTAGCAGCACTGACTCTAAGGTGATAAGGTGGGGTTCCAAAAATCAAATTAATTAATTAAATACATATACAAAACGAGTTTGCAGCACAGTCAGGGTTGTATATAACTAAAGCAAGATACAAGCAAAAAAATTCAACACATATCTAAGCAAAGACCCAGGATATTCGAAGTTTGTGTGGTCTGGTCACCACACCTAAAAAAGGATACTGCAGAGCTCGAGAAGGTGCAGAAAAGAGCAACCAAAATTATCACAGGGCTAGAGCAACTGCCCTATGAGGAGCAGTTAAAACGCTTAGAGCTATTTAGCTTGGAAAGAAGGCGGTTAAGGGGAAACATGATAGAGGTCTATAAAATTATGCATGGTATGGAGAGAGTGGACAGGGAGAAGCTTTTCTCCCTCTCTCATATTACTAGAATGCGGTGTCATCTGCTGAAGCTGGAGGGTAAGAGACTCAAAACAGATAAAAGGAACTCTTTCTTCACACAACGTATAGTTAAATTGTGGAACTCCCTGCCCCAGGATGTGGTGATGGCTGCCAACTTGGAAGGCTTTAAGAGTGGAGTAGACATGTTCATGGAGGATAGGGCTATCCATGGCTGCTCGTAAAAATGGATACTAGTCATGATGCACACCTGTTCTCTCCAGTATCAGAAGAGTATGCCTATTATATTAGGTGCTGTGGAACACAGGCAGGATGGTGCTGCTGCAGTCGTCTTGTTTGTGGATTTCCTAGAGGCACCAGGTTGGCCACTGTGTGAACAGACTGCTGGACTTGATGGACCTTGGTCTGATCCAACATGGCTCTTCTTATGTCCATATGTTCTTATGTGTGTTTTCTGAAATTAACCTCCAGAGATTTAGCTGGTATCTTAACCAATTGCCTTTTTACATTGGTAGTTCTTCCAGTCCATGTTTTTCAAGTTTTCTTAGGATGGCATGTGATTCTAGCTCAAGCTGTCCTGCTGAGGTGTTGGTATATTACATTAAACTCACTTCCCCTATTAGTCAAGCCAACAACTGTACCAATGAGGGCAACTTGGTGGTCTGGCATTAGTTGTTTATTTCAATGAGTTGTTATTTTGTCTCACTTAGGATGTCTGGAGAGTGCCCGACTCCTGTCAACATCTGTAAGTACATTTTAGCACGTCAACTAATTGAGAGGCTAGGGTTTTGTTTGTTGGGGGGTGGGGTTGCTTGCCAAACAACGTAAAATCTTTTAAAATTAGTTTCTTTCAAAATATGCCGTGCCATATATGTCATAACACATTTGATACACACAATTACAGAAAGAAACGAAGAACATTTATAATAACTTGTAAAATGCACAAGGGGCATCTTCTCTTTCACCTTATTATTCCAAAATGTGTTTCTGTGTTAAATGCCATCAAGTCACTTCCAACTCATGGTGACCCTATGAATCAATGTCATGGTGACCCTATGAATCAATGTCATCCCAGCTTTCCTCAGGTTTTGCAAACTGAGGGCCATGGCTTCCTTTATAGAGTCAACCCATCTCATGTTGGGTCTTCTTTTCCTGCTGCTTTCAACTTTTCCTGGCATTATTGTCTTTTCCACTGACTCTTGCCAATGTGACCAAATGTGACCAAAATATGATAGCCTCAGTATAGTCATTTTAGCTTCTTGGAAAAGTTCAGGCTTGATTTGGTCTAACTATAAACAATTCTCAGAGCTCAATACATATATCTGAACATGGAAGATTATTTCTCTGGACCCTTTGATAATATGTTAAGTTAGTTAATAATGCAACATTCCACACATGGTGGAACCACAATATCAAATCTCTAATACTAATTTCTAATCTGACAGCTGTGATCAGCAGTTCCGGTTCTATCGGTGGTGGAGGCGGTGGATATGATATTGGAGGAGGAAGTGGATATGGAGTCGGAGGCGGCGGTGGATACGGAGGAGGAAGTGGATACAGTGTTGGAGGAGGGAGTGGATACGGTGTCGGAGGAGGGAGTGGATACGGTGTCGGAGGAGGGAGTGGATACGGTGTCGGAGGGGGAAGCGGATTGAGCCTTGGTGGGGGAGGTGGTGGGGGTGGACATAGCCGCATCAATGTTGGAGGAGGAATCAGCCGATTTAGCAGCGGAGGCAGCCTAAGTGGTGCCGGAAGCCTCGGTGGCAGTGGATATGGCTATGGTGGGGGAAGTTCAAGTGTGAAGTTTGTATCATCCACAACATCGAGCAAGAGAATAAGCAGTTAAGGTTTTAAAGAAAACGAATTATTCATTGCTTCATGAAACAAACGTTGCTCCCTCCCATCATACGTAACACCCAGGTCCTTAATGATAACTCCCTCCCACAAGTATCCTACTTCAAGCACAAATACAAGGAAGGAATGGCAAATATACCAGTTTCCTATCATACTTATGTGCCATCCTCAAAGCTGAAACTTGTGATCGGAAGAGTCAAGTGATACAACTTTTACTGAGCTGTACCACTTCAAACTGAAAGGATGGGGTCACATGTTTGAACATTCCTTCATAACCTCCTTGTAAATGCCAAGCTGGTTATGTTAGGGAGAGGTTTTTTCTAACCTAACTTTCTCTTTGAGGTGCTAGTTTTTTTATTTACAGGGAAGTTAGTTGTTGTTTTTTAACTATGCGGGAAGTATGATCACCTACCTACAAGCTCTGAAGTGGCACAGGAAACATGGCACCATATGGCACACCTGTTCAAGGTGTGTGTACTCCAGCCAAGGCACAGAAAGATGAAAACTGCTGTTTTTGCATTGCACTCTACTAATTTGTCCAACCTACTTCTAGAGCTTTACAAACTGGTGGCCCATGAGGAATCATGGGGGGCAGTTTGAACCTCTCCTCCTCCAGGATTCTCAAAGCTCCCAGGGGCTTGAGCATATTTGTTCTCTCTCCCCCACCCCATTTTTTCTTTGGCTGACACTTGCCCTTTCTAATTTTTCCGTCTTTACTGGACCATTTTTTTGTCCTGCTCAATCTGGTTTTTATGATTTCTTTTTCTTTGGGTTAATTTACAAAGTCATACTTTTTTCCTGCATACTCAGAGAGTCCCCAGAGTGGACTAGAGACCCCCACCTAGTCTATGGGTGGCCCCATTGTGTGGCTTTCATCATCTGCAAAGGAGCCAGACAGTTTGCTGTTAGATATGGTGAGGAATAGAATGTTAGCATCTTTCTTTCATTTCATTGCTTTTCATGCTGCGTAGATATACAGCTAACAGCTGCATAGTTTGTCCCAGAATTGTTATACTTAATTATAGTTAAAGGAAAATGAGAGTCTAAAACCATGTAAGCAGCTTCATTTTTAAACAGTAACCCAATCCTAGCCTGTTTTAAACTACATTTCTTCATGGGTTCAGAGTAGATGAAAATAAATTACATCTCAGGTATACTACTGTTTCACTATCCACTTCAAGTAGGTGATGATAAAAGGTCATGATAAATCTGTCGGTCTTTACATTCACCAGGACTCTGTTATTTTTAAGGCTAGAACTCTGGTTTTTTTTTATTTTTTATTGAAAGGCAATAACAACAGCAACACAAGATTTTTCAGTTTGTGGACTGTGACAATCACTCCTAACATCTTGACATGGGTTTACGTCACAAAGTGAAGTCCTTATGTGACATGGAAGACCCCCTCGGGGTATGAAAGTTACTCCAATAGTAAGTTAGGAAAAGGATATAGAGGCCTGTTACAAAATAATAACCTAGCTTCCTCTACCTGTTTCATTCTTAGGCTTCATTCTGTCAGCTTGCTTGCTCATAAATATCTGTTTCCCCTTGCTAATTTGACAGTGATGCAGGGTGGATGGTCATCCCTGCTCCTCTGTGGTCTTAGTTTACAGAGCATTTAGCCAAAATGTTAAAGCCTTCCCTATCAAAATCAGAATACAGGGATGGGAAAAGTCTTTTTAAAGGAATTAGAGCTCTGTCAGAAAAAAAGGAAGCCCTCGTTTGGCTGAAATAGTGTTTCACCCAGCTGAATTAACCTAGGAGTTCTTGCTCTGGAGTGTAGCTGTGGAAGATTAAGAATTCTAAAAAAGATTTTCATTTTAAATCAGCTTACTCCAAAGCAATTCACCTTGAGGCTTTCATTCTCTACACCAAACATTTCACTCAGGCACACACTGAATGCCTATCTACACTAGTCACCTGTTGTTAAGTTTTATGCCAGTTTCATAGTTAGGACTTCCCCAAAGAATCCTGGTGAGGGCGCTGAGAATTTCTGCTGAAGACCTCTAGGCTCACCTTCACCAAAGCACAGTTCCCAGGATTCTTTAGGAAAAGGGAATTAAACCAGTGAAAATGTTCCTCTGTCACCAAACCCAAACAGCAATTGTCTATCGAGCTTGTATTGGGGGTGGACGAAACCAGCATTTCTTTCTGCTCATCTTCAGAATTCTAGGGAGCTTGAAGCTAGTTCCTTTGGCTAGTCCCCAAAAGGCTTTTCTCAAAGGAAGTCACAACAGAATATCATTTTTAAGGGCGTTGAAGATGCCACGATAGAATCATTATTGGCCTTGCTGTATACATACATTTCTTTGGTTCCACTGTGGTCACACAGGTTTCTGCAGCTGTGCATGAGCTGAGATGCTAATGGGGATGTGTGCGTGAACCCTGGGCAATGATGCATGAAGTCATATCACATTGGATAATTATGCACCCGTCATATAATCATCAGCATTATCATTTGGCTTTGGGTACATGTTCCTTTCCCATGCCTTGTTTGAATTAAGCAACACAAAACCACATTCAACCCAGTCTTTACTTCCTCCGTTTGTGGATTGAGGGGGAATATTTGAATTTCCATCACAGGTATTATCAGAATGGGAGTCAACAGTTTCTGAAGCAATTTTATTGGGGTCACAAGTCATCCACATCCCTTCCTTTCCACTTTTGGGAGCAATTTGTCTTACTTACAGTAACTAAGAAGGATTTTTTTTTAAAAAAAAAAGAAAAAGAAGAAGAAGCATCCCCTAGCTGTGTGTTATACTTAAAGTGAATTAGTCCCTGAGTGAGCTTATGTCTGTTATGTTTATTTCTTAATGTACTCCTTCCATTTGTGCATGCAGATGAGCGCACTTTTTTCTCCCTATGCTGGTGGTATGTAAAGTTCAAATGGTCTTTGTATATTGCTTCCACCTTCTTGATAGTTCTGACATTTCTGATGTCTTTAATAAAACTGCATTGTGTAGAAATTCTGGCTATGTTAAAAAAATTGTTGTGGGGGGATTGGTCCAATCACAGTATGCTGGTAAATGCTTCCTGAAACAAGGGGGAAAGGTCCCTGTGAAGAAGGAACAACCTCCCAGTATTTCCTCTTGCCTTTACAACAGGGGTGGGGAACCTTTTTCCTGCCAAGGGCCATTTGCACATTTATAACATCATTTGGGGGCCATACCAGGTGTAGATCTTCTGGTGGGGGGGAGAGGCTAGGGTTGCCAGGTCTGCAATCACCACATGGAGGTTGGCAACCCCAGGGGAGGCCACGCAGAGAAGGCCTGGAGGGCGTTCCCGCTCCCCCGGTCCTCCCCCCTCCCAGGCGGGAGGGCAGCCAGCGGTGGGCCCAAGCAAATGAGGCGCCAGGGGGGCGCAGCCTGGGGTCAATCGGCAAGGGAGGGAGGAAGGAAAACAGAGAAAGAGGAAAAGGGAGAGAAGGAGAAAGAAATGGAAAGAGGAGGAGAAAGAAAAGAATGGAGGGAGACAAAGAAAGAGACAGAAAGAGAGGGGGAGAGAAAAGCCTTCCCCCCCACACACAAACACCCACCGGCCCCATGCGACCTTGCCCCAAGCTCCATGCCCTCCCCCCACCAGAGTCCACAAAAGGCCCCCCCAAAGCCCGATTGGCTCCTGTGTGCATACTCTGCAGCTGGGAGCCGCGGGCCTCTTTTCCCCCCTCCCTCTTGCTGCTCAACAGCCGACAAGCAGCAAGAGGGGCTTACAGTGTGCCCTGGCATTCCTGCACGCTGTGGCTATAGGGGGCAGCCTTGGGGAAGTGTCCCTCCCCCTCCTCTCGCCGACCAACAGCCATCAGTCGGCGAGAGGAGGTCCAAAGAGTGCCGCAGCGCCCCTGCAAGCCATGGCCCCAGGAACATCCTCAGGGAGGGCCACCCTGTGCTATGCCTCTGCGGCGGGGCCCCGGAGCTCCTGAGGGCCACAAAAAATGTCCTCGGGGGCCACATACGGCCCCCGGGCCTGAGGTTCCCCATCCCTGCTTTACAAGATGCAGCTCAGTTTGACCTGTGTATGATTGGGTTTGGGGTGTTTGGAATTTGGAGACAGCAAGGATGGATGGGGGGTGGGACAACAACAGACTTACGGAGCCAGAGGAAAAAATTTGAATAAATTAGGCAACATCCTCATTGTCGCTCACTCCAAGGGGGGGGGGGCAGCCCACCTCGATCCTGTCCTTTGAGAAAGGATACAAAGGAAACATGACTTGTCTGCCTTATTAGTTCTACTGCCCTCTAGTAGGGTTACCAAGTGCCAGGTGGTGGTGTCAAACCGCCGCCAATCCACCTGGCTGCCTGCTGACCAGCTAAGGGTGAGATCACACACGTGCAGCGCCAACACGATCACATCACTTCCAGTTTACACCCAGAAGTGTCGCATCGCAAGGGGCCGTTTACCACTCAAAATCCCAGTTTACGTTTGAGTGGTAAACTGCCCCTTGTGATGCGGCGCTTCTGGGTGTAAACTGGAAGTGATGTGATCGCGTCGGTGCGGCCGCACGCGTGTGACCTCCCCTCACCTCCACCCCAAAAACCTCTCGCTGGAGGAGAGGAGGGACCTGGTAAACCTACCCTCTAGAGTACTGGTGTGCTTGGTCCAAAGAGATGTTACACTGTCCTTCACTTCCAATAAAAGGAGGCTAGTTCAAAGGTGGACAACCTTGAGAACTGTACTAGATTGATGACATATCGGTCCTACAGTTCTGTATTGGTTTGATAACTATTTGAATGACACTGTAGTTTACTAACGGTGCTGGGAATGATCTGCTGGAGATTACAGCTGGCCTTTATGGTTCCCAGGGTTCCCTAGACAGGGAGAACCCTGAAGACTAGGGCTTCCTGCCAGTGGGGGGCAACCAGCAGGAGTCTGAAGAAATGAGGACATGAGTGCACGCCGTCAATGTGATGACAATACAGTACATCCGGGAAGTGATGTCATGCTTTTCTAGGAATGGCTGGAAATTCTATTATTTTATTATTAGTTTTTAATGATTCTTCCAGAGGTATGATGTCATTCCAGGTTTTCCTCAAAAGTGATGTAACACTATTGTGCCGACAACTATTTTTTACTTTGTTTTTCTCTCTGGCTGCTGGAGTGGCAGTGGGTAACGGGAGGTGAGGGCAAGAGAGTTCCTGCCCCCAGAGGGTATCTGGCAATCCTACTTAAGACTTACGGCTCAAGCCATGTTATTCAGTGATGTTTATTCCTGGGGAAGTATATTTAGGATTGCAGCCTGTTGTACTTGCTAGGGATAATTATAGCCACTGAAGCTCAAAGTTCTGTGCATTTTCTCCTCAGAGAACAGCTGAATTCTACCACTCATATAAATTAATGCAAATGGCACGTTTGTACACATCTGATTTGTTTTCTTCTTCTTCTCTTAGGACATACTGTGGGCTATTCAGGGCACTTAAACCTTTGATCCATGGCCATCACAAACCCTACCCACTACGTTCAACACGGCCTATTGTTGTTCTCTTGAGGGCTAGGAACTTGGAAACGTTTTAGAAATGAAGGCTGAGATTCCAGTAGCTGTTTCTGCACTTGCGAAATGAGATCATGGTATCATAGCCTTATGACATTTGGCAGGAGACCGAGAGGCAACTTTTCTTGGATTTTCAGAATTTTATTCCACCAGGGCATCGTTTACTATTCTTCCAAAGGCTAGGCGCTGCACCAAAGAGATTCAAACAAGACAAAGCTCTGCCTGTAGGCTTACAATCAAGATATCTCCTAAGAACAGAAGCTTTGTTTGGTTATCTCATGTAGTCTTTGGAGATACTGATCACGGCTTCTATCACAGACAAGGCTAGAATTACACAGCTCTGTCATACACTTGAGCCTGTCATCTTCTGGGTGGATAACCTGGTTGTTTACCGCCTGCTGAACACCTGTCAGGTATCAGTCCCAGGTGATACATCAAGGTCTATTTAGAACCTGTTCTTGGCCCAACTTCAGTTTGTGAAGATCAGCCGCTTTTGTTGGCACATGTAATAATGGCCTCGAATTAAAGGCCTGCAATTGAGCCCCCTGGTGCAGAGTGGTAATCTGAAGTACTGTGGTCAAAGCTCTGCTCACGACCTGAGTTCGATCCCGATGGAAGTTGGTTTCAGGTCACCGGCTCAAGCTTGACTCAGCTTTCCATCCTTCTGAGGTCGGTAAAATGAGTACCCAGCATGCTGCGATTGAAGTGTAGACGACTGAGGAAGGCAATGGAAAACCACCCTGGTTTGGAAATAACTGGAGATTTGGGGGTGGAGCCTGAGGAGGGCAGGATTTGGGGAAGGGAGGGACTTCAGTGGGGTATAATGCCATCGAGGCACCTTCCAAAGTGGCCATTTTCTCCACATGAACTAATCTCTGTGTCTGGAGATCCATTGCAATCCCAGGAGATCTCCAGCCACCACCCGGAGGTTTATGAAAAATCACAGCCACTATGGACAACCCAATTCTATTAGATAAATAGGTAAATAAATAAATCAGTAAAACTATAACCAATAAATTACTATCAATAATGCAGCCTATGTGTGTGTATATCTCTATTCATTAATCACACAAGCAATAATATATCAATACAAAAATCATAACTAGCTAAGTGCGCCTAACTATGACTAGAGACACCAAAACAGCAAGCCACTTTTATATATAACATCTGTCCAATATAACCACTTAATTAATCAAAATGAAATCAGTTCTGGTGAAATTCATCAAGATGAGATCAGTTCTGGCGAACCAGGACTCCCGTTTACGTAGTCTTCTTCAGAACTGATCTCATCTTGATCGCCAGAACTGATTGGCAATGCTCGAGAGAAGGTTTTCTTCACCTTCCAGTTTCCTTCTCATCCCTTCCCATTGCAGCCTCTTTTATGTGCCCTTCACCTAGTGAATGAATAGTTTTCTTTGCATAAATAAAGCCTTAGGCCATTACATAAAGCCTTAGGCCATTACAAACATGTCAACAATTCCACAAATACATAATAGAAGGAAAAAACTAGGTTAAAAATGCTAGATTGATAATAAATATAATAAAACTATGTGAAATTGATGCATACAGAGCAATAATAGTTTAAATTGCAGCAGTGTCCCAATCAGCCAATGAGACCTAGCAACCATTAAAATCATAATAGACAGTAAAGTAGAAAGGCAGAGACAGTCTCCTAACTACCTAACTAGCTGAGAAAGCAGAGACAGGACTTCCAAGAAGAAGGAGGAAATTGCCCTAAGAATATCAGTCTGAGGACAGACAAGAGGTGACACTTAAAAGGATGGAAGGTCCCTAACCTTACTGTTCTACCTAGCTGCCCACTTGCTGCCTCCTGCAGGGTCTTCTTCTTCTCATTCCTTTGCACACTAGACATTGCCAGTTCCAGCAGTCAAGAGAGTATCTCCTGACCTGAAGGAGCAAAGCAGCATCTTTTGCTGGTGTGGCTAGTATCAGAGCTATGCAATGGCAGACCGGCCCAGTCCCTGCCTGCATCTCTGAGATTATCAGTTTGAGACCTCCACAAGCTTGGGGGCAGGGGGGAGAGAATCCTAACAATGGGACACAGAATAATCGTATAAATCTTTACCTAGTGTTTGTTCATGCTTAGTTTCTGATTCCCCTTATCTGCACTGCCTGCTACTATCATTGTTCCTTGTTCTGCTACTATGTGATCCTGAAGTGGGTGGTTCCTGAGTTGGAAGCAGTGCCTGTCACCCTTTCACCAAGTTTGATCTCTAGCAGTTACGTGATCATTTTAGCATTCCATGAAAATATTCACAGACTTTCCCCCCTCTCTGCTCAGTTGGCAATCTGAGACTCAAGATCACAGGCCAGCTGCACTCTTCCCTGCCAGCCAGTTTTCCTCTGGCACAAGGGGCCTTACACTAGTGCAAAAGACTCTTCTGCATCAGTAGAAGGTGCTGGAAGAAAGTTCCACCATTAAAGGTAAAGGTCCCCTGTGCAAGCACCGGGTCATTCCTGACCCATGGGGTGACGTCACACCCCGATGTTTCCTAGGCAGACTTTTGTTTTACGGGGTGGTTTGCCAGTGCCTTCCCCAGTCATCTTCCCTTTACCCCAAGCAAGCTGGGTTCTCATTTTACTGACCTTGGAAGGATGGAAGGCTGAGTCAACCTTGAACCGGCTACCTGAAACCAACTTCAGTTGGGATCGGACTCAGGTCATGAGCAGAGCAGTACTGCAGCTTACCACTCTGCGCCACGGGGATCTTAGTTCCACCATTAGCAGAACAAAATAATACGATTCAACCCTATATTTGTGTCACAGCATCTTAAGTCAATGCTTCCTCTTCTGGTCAGATCCAGAACATTTTGTGGTCAAGGTACCTAGCAGGACAATCAGACTCCTTTATAGAATCCTCTGCCCTACTACTCCACCGAGCCAAGTCTGAAGCCTTTCCCCAGGCTAAGGAGCTTTCCTCCAATAGAGGAGCCACGTAAGTTGGAGGAAGTCCTTAGGCTGGAATTCCACCAGCGTAAGGTAAGGTAATGCCCAGAGTCTGAAACAAGAGTACAGTGGCACCTGAAAGACTAATAAAATGCACTCCAGCATAAGCCTTCATGAATCAGAGCTCACTTCCTCACAGCCTGGCAACTAGTGAGAGACCGGGGGTGGATAGGGTTGCCAACCTCCAGGTGGTGGCTGGAGATCTCCTGCTATTACAACTGATCGCCAGGTGATAGAGATCAGTTCCCTTGGAGAAAATGGCCAATTTGGCAATTGGACTCTATGGCATTGAAGTCCCTCCCCTCATCAAACTCCACCCTCCTCAGGCTCCACCCCAAAATCTCCAGGTATTTCCCAAGCTGGAGCTGGCAATCCTAGGGGCAGAGTCATGAGGTGTGACCATCGGTGACAGTGTAACGTCTCTTCCAGGGAAACCCCAGAAGTGATGTCACGTGTCCTAGGAATTGCAAGAAGCTATGGTAAAACCACAGTGTTTCTGGTAATTCCTAGAGAGGACTGGCATAACTTCTGGGTTTTCCCAGAAGTTGACATCACACTACTGGCCTGACAGCCATTTGTTAATTTTTTCTGCCACTGCTCTGAAGAGTGGAGGGAACTGGAGGCAGGGAATCCTCCCTCATTCAAGGGTAGGGTTGCCAGGTCCCTCTTTGCCATTGGCAGGAGGTTTTTGGGGCAGAGCCCGGGTTTGGGGAAGGGAGGGGCTTCAATGCCAGAGTCCAATTGCCAAAGTGGCCATTTTCTCCAGGTGAACTGATCTCTATGGGCTGAAATCAGTTGTAATAACAGGAGACCTCCAGCTAGTACCTGGAGGTTGGCAATCCTACCCGGGGGTGGGCTGGCACCCCTGCTTCATCAGATGCACTAGAGCAGCGGTTCCCAAACCTTTTGAATCATGGAGCACTTTCCAGGAGAGAAATTCATCACAGAGCACTAATTTTCACCTAGCACCTATATACTAAACTGAATGGCAGTAGTATTTTTCTTTCCAGTCTCTTCACAGAGCACTAGGAGACGTTTCGCGGAGCACCAAGTACTCCATGGAGCACAGTTTCGGAAGCACTGCACTAGAGTGTAAATCCACCAGGCTGATTTATATATGTGACAGAAAGGGTGGAGGCGGGATTATTGCAAAGAAAGGCTGGTTCAAGACACGAGTCAGCCCAAAGAGCAATCAATGCACTCCACATGGGTGTGAGGCACTTGCAGTTTGGGACAGTGAAAATGTAAAATCTAGTGCAGGATGAAGTGAGATAAAGAGGTGCAATAGGAAGTTATAGGCGCAGTAATTAACATCTCTGTCGGGTGGAAATGCAGTCTAACCCTGCTATCCTTCTGGATTTAGGTCAATGGAGATATTCCAATTAGAGTCAGATATTTCAGTAATTGCTAAGCCTGGTTGGGATGTGACTTTCCCAGCCTGGACTCAGAAAGCATGCCAAATAAAGGTGCCATAAATTAGCAACCAATCCCAGCTGTTGAAACCACACCTCTGCTTTCTAGACAATATATTAGTGCTGCCGGTCTGTTCTGTGCAAGTTCTTCATTATTTATTTGGATAAAATTATATGCATTCCTGCCCCTTCTGATTTTGAGCCAACTAGACACTGTGTATGACATGAGTGCCCAATCCAACTTGCTGTCATGGGTAAGAAATGGGTAATTTACCTTGAAAACACTCCGTTAATTAAGGCTGCCAGATACTAGGTAATAGCAGGCAATTGCACACCAATTAAGGGGGCGGCCCGCTGCCCCTCAGCTGGCTAGTGGATGGAAGCAGGCCATCTGAAGGGGGGGGGGGATTAACATCACGACAGGCATGCTCTAGCACTTTCTTGCAAAAACTCTATAGAAACTGCCGCTCTGCAAAAACTCTATGGAAATCTCTGCTCCTCAGCTGGCCAGCGGATGGAAGTAGGCCATCTGAAGAGGAGAAGTAACATTATTGCGCAGATCACTGCCCAGCCCCACCACAACGAAGCTCCCACCATTGGCAAGGGGGAACCTGGCAACCCTACTGTTAATCCGTGTAGCTCCAGGGTGCTCTGAGCAGGGGAGGAAGGGCTTGTAGCTCCTCCACAATGTTTTCACTAGTGGAAATGGCCGTGGAAGGTACTTGCTGACATCTGTAGGCGTAGAAAGGGGTAAACTGGGCCCCCATGGCCATTTCTGCTGGAGAAAAGAGTGTGGGAGGGAATCCAGAAACCCTTCCCCCCTCAAAGTGCTAAAGGGCCAAATGGCGTTAATGGAGATTAGAAATGATCTCCAGACTACAGAGATCAGTTCCTCTGGAGAAAATGGCAGTTTTGGAGGGTAGACTCTGTTATTATACTTTGCTGAGGTCCCTCCCCTTCCCAAATCTTGCCCTCCCCAGGCTAAACACACAAATTTCTAGGAATTTCCCAACCCAGAGCTGGCAACCCTAACTCCAGGCCCACCTGCATGTAGACAATCCCACCACAACTTTTTCAAGACTCAGTAAGGAACGTAAGAAAAACCCTGCTGGATCAGGCCAAGGCCCATCAAGTCCAGCAATCTGTTCCCACAGTGGCCAACCAGGTGCCTCTAGGAAGCCCACAAACAAGACCACTGCAGCAGCACCATCCTGCCTGTGTTCCACAGCACCTAAGATAATAGGCATGCTCCTCTGAAAGTGGAGATAATAGGTATGCATCATGACTAGTATTCATTTAGACTAGTAGCCATGGATAGCCCTATCCTCCACAAACATGTACACTCCCGTCTTAAAGCCTTCCAAGCTGGCAGCCATCACCACATCCTGAGACAGAGAGTTCCACAATTTAACTATGCATTGTGTAGCGAGAAGGAATAAAAACTCCATGTTGCAGCAATAAGCAGATCAGAGCCTGCAGTAGCAATATGAAAAAAGGTAGGTTGTAATTGGTGGGAGGATCCAGGAATTAGGCAAGGAGAAACACTTTCTGCTTCTCTTCATTTGGGCCTAAGCAGAGTAGAAAAGCCACATACTGAAAGTGTGGTTGCCACTGCCTCTAGCTAGTTCCTGATGTTTTCCTGGAATTCTAACTGATCCACAGACCACAGAGATCAATTTCCCTGGAGGAAATGACAACTTTGGAGGGTGGACTGTATGGCATCACATCCCTGCTGAACTCCCTCCCCTTCCCAGAGCCAGTGAGGTGTAGTGGTTAAGAGCAGTGGTTTGGAGTGGTGGACTCTGATCTGGAGAACCGGGTTTGATTCCCCACTCCTACACATGAGCGGTGGAGGCGAATCTGGTGAACTGGATTTGTTTCCCCACTCCTACACATGAAGCCAGCCGAGTGACCTTGGGCTAGTCACACTTTCTCAGCCCCACCTGCCTCACAGGGTGTCTGTTCTGGCCAGGGGAAGGTGATTGTAAGCTGGTTTGACTCTTCCTTGAGTGGTAGAGAAAGTTGGCATAGAAAAACCAACTCGTCTTCTTCTTCTTCTTCTTCTTCTTCTTCTTCTTCTTCTTCTTCTTCTTCTTCTTCTTCTTCTTCTTCTTCTTCTTCTTCTTCTTCTTCTCAAATGCTGCCCTCCCCACACACAGCACCAAAATCTTCTGCGATTTCCCAAGCCAGAGTTGGCAACCCTAAGAGAGAGAGAGAGAGAGAGCTCTGTATATAATGTATTCAAATAACACTCTACCTTTGTTCCAAGACAGAGAGAACCTTTTTTTTAATCTACTCACAGATTACTAGTGTTGTCTCTCTAAGATTTGGTCACTGCTGCTACCACATTTCATTGGTTGCCCTTCATAAAAGCACTCTCACTCTATGAACCCACTAGTTTATTTGAATGAATTGTTTTCAGAGTTCTCTTAATCTGTGACCTGGCAGACAAGCACAAATGGCTCAAGCATAATATGTTATTTATCCACCCAGTAACGAACACACACACATACACACACACACACACACACACACACACACACATTGCTTAAGTCTCAGTTCAAACTCTGCAGGAACATCTATGCAATTTAATATACTGCCAGTTTTCTGGGCAAGTTAGAGTTCCCCTAGGAAGTACACAATTAATTATAGTGCTTTGATGCCGTCAGCATGAGTTCCACAGAACAGGAGCTAACAAGGAACAAGCATTTGAGCCAAAAAGCTTGCCACTGAAAATTAAGTCATCTGAAAATAAGTCAACATGCTTGCTCTATTTTGTTGACTGATAGCGGTATTATCATGCAATTTCCAGAGTGTTTTGTAATGTTTTGGAAAGGCGTCTTAGCTTTAGGGCTGTCAATTCGGTTCGGTCCGAACTGAAAATCAACCGAATTTCCCCTGATTCGGTGCTTTTCTGTTCGGACGGATCCGAACTCAAAACTGGTGGGCAACCGGGGGGGCCGAATTCAGTGAGTTCGGGAGTTCGGGAATAAATTCGGCCAATTCGGCCGTCAGTAAGCAGCATAACCGTCAGTAAGCAGCATTCTCCTCCCCCGGCCAATCGGTGTGCAAGCTGGGTCTTCTTCTGGCCAATCAGTCAGGATTGAGTACTGGAGGAATCAGCTGATGTGCGGCCCGGCCAGGGAGAGAGAGAGAGAGAGCGAAATCCTCATGTGTGTGTGTGGGGTGCTTGTGCACATTCGCTCCTTTCTGTGGCTGCAGGGGGCGCATTTTTTGGGGTGCACACACAAAACTTTCACTGGAACTTCAGATGAAGCTTCTTAAGGTACCCCCCAAGTTTTGTAAACATTGGGTCAGGGGGTACCGAGATATGGGCTCCCCCCCTTTTTCTTTCCATGGCTGCAGGGGGCGCATTTTTGGGGGTACAGATCCCAAACTTTGAGCGGAGTTTCAGACCAGTGTTCTTAAGATACCCCCCAAGTTTTGTAAACATTGGGTCAGGGGGTCTCGAGATATGGGCTCTCCCCCTTTTCCCTCCCCCCTTTTTCCATTTATGTGGCTGCAGGGGGCGCTTTTTTGGGGATATAGCCCCCAAACTTTTATCATAGCTTCAGTGAATTATTCTTAAGATACTTAAGTTATCTTAAGAAGTTTTGTAAAGATGGGGTTCAGTGGGGGCAGAAATATCGCCTCCCCCCCTTTTCTCTTTCCATGGCTGCAGGGGGCGCATTTTTGGGGGTGCAGATCCCAAACTTTGAGCAGAGTTTCAGACCAGTGTTCTTAAGATACCCCCCAAGTTTTGTGAACATTGGGTCAGGGGGTCCCGAGATATGGGCTCTCCCCCTTTTCCCTCCCCCCTTTCCATTTATGTGGCTGCAGGGGGCGCTTTTTTGGGGATATAGCCCCCAATCTTTTAGCATAGCTTCAGTGAATTATTCTTAAGATACTACCCAAGTTTTGTAAAGATGGGTTCAGTGGGGGCAGAAATATCGCCTCCCCCCTTTTCTCTTTCCATGGCTGCAGGGGGCGCATTTTTGGGGGTGCAGACACAAAACTTTCACTGGAACTTTAGATTAAGCTTCTTAAGGAACCCCCCAAGTTTTGTGAACATTGGGTCAGGGGGTCCCGAGATATGGGCTTTCCCCTTTCCCCTATTGGGATGAATGGGGCAGCCGATCCGATCCTGTGTGCATCTCTCCAGAGCAAAACGTTCCGTGCCTAATTGGAATCATCTTGGATTACAGCCCGTCCTGATGGAACAGAAGACAGCCACAGAAAGACCCCTTTGGGGGCTTTAATCTATAATTTTTCTCCTGTGTATGTGTGTGTGTGGGGGGGAAAGCAGAGTCTGTGTGTGTGTGGGGAGGGAGCAGTTTCTGTGGGTGGGGGGGAAGCCAAAGGGGGCTTTCGTCGGTTCTGCCTGGGGTGTGTGTTCCCCCTCGAGTCTCTCGCTCCCTGGTTTGAGGGGGGAGGTTTCAGTTGTGTGTTGCAAAGGTGTTGTTTAACAAGGTTGTGTTTGCAGTTGTTTTGCTAATTTCTCTGCTGTTGTCGGGCTGGGAGCTTTGTGCGTGGGCGGCAAGCTCTGCTGAGAGATGCACAACATTAAGGGTGGGGGGACCCCTTTCAGGGCCCATATCTCAGCCCCCCCTGACCCAATCTTTACAAAACTTGGGGAGTCTTTCAATAAACGTCCTTTGAAGCTCTGCCAAAAGTTTGGGACCTCTAAGCCCAAAAATGCCCCCCCAGAGCCGCGGAAAGGCGCGGTTGTGTTTTTAATGGCTTTATTCGGCCGAATTTGTTTCCGAACTTTGAATTCCCGCCGAATTGAACGGATCCGAAGTGGGGGAGTTCGGACTTCGGCACGTACCGAACCCACAAGGGCCAAATTCGGCCGAATCCGAACTGTACCGAATTTTTTTTTTTGACAGCCCTACTTAGCTTCCCTGCTCACCCTGCAATGCAATAAGCAGATCAAACGCACATATTGGACATGTGATTGGGGTTAAATGGCCTTTTCCTATGTAAGCACTACAGTCAGGATACTGTGTCCTATGAATGCCTTTGCAGTAGAATTACTTTTTCTATGTTATGTTAGGGACGCAGAAAATGCCATCAAGTCGCAGCCAATTTATGGCGACCCCCTAGGCAAGAAATGAGCACAGGTGATTTGCCATTGCCTCTGCATGGCAGCTCTGGACTTCACCAAGGAAGCCCCTCCAAATACTAACCAGGGCCAACCCTGCTTAGCTTCCAAAATCTGACAAGATCAGACTAGCCCAGCACTTAGATCCACATCCCCTGCCGCTCCCGATCTTGGGAACCACAGGGGACAAGGATCTAAGCACAGGGCCCAGAGCTTAGATCTGCGTCCCCTGCTGCCCCCAATCTTGGAGACAGAAGGGGACCCTGCATGTTTTGGGGGGTTGGGTTCATTAAACCCAGACATTTTCGATTATTTGGAAAAGACAAATAATTTTATCCAGCTTTTTTGGATTTTTTTTTAAATTTCCGGGTTTAATAAACTCGAACCCGGAAAAAAATGGCGCAAGCCCTATTAACATCTGGTAGGCTTTTCCACCCCCAGTTTACTCCCACAGGGCTCCCTGCCCAATGGGGCAAACAGTGAATCCACAACTTCAGGCCACGTGGCTAACATCCACAACAGGGGACAGAAATTAGTTCAATAGAAGATCTCATGTTAAATCCTTTCAAGAGATTAAATCCTTATTTCATCCAAATCTAGTGTTTCATCTTTTTAAAGCTCTACCTCACTCTTACCACACTCTTATCTTTTTAAAGTGCTACCCCCAACTTCTACCGTCTAGTTTCCCAACCCAGAACCAACCAGTTGTTCCAGAGGCACACAGTTACTTCAGTCTGTTACCACTTATGATAAGTAAGGATATTATATAAAACCAGTACACTAATTCCCAAATAAGAATAGAACAGGTCTGACTCTCCTAAACACTAAGGGAAACAATTTACTTATATCTGTTCTTAACTAATCAGGCTGCAATGATTAGGGTATCAGACATATATTCATTCCCCCATACACATGCATTACTTCCAGAATAACGAGGATGTGCTCTCAAGGAACATCTGACCTTCCCCATTCTTAGCTAGCTCATGAAGAAAGTCTCGTTGGCCTTTGGGGAATTTCCTCTTTATCATCTGCATCACACACCTTCCCCTTCATACAATTTGAGAAACTAGTAGTTAAACCAATCTTGTGGATTCTCCAACAGGACCTCAGATGGTGACGGATACTGGTAGTTCAGCATCAGCAGCCACACCCAATCAGAAAATCCAAAAGAGCGATGGCAGGACACAAGATGGAGCATGATCAAGACTGGTTCTGCATGTCATAATGTGGGAGAAATTTCCATGTGGGATGACAACCTTTTTTTTCCATGAAAGGTTTGCATTTGGCCTTTCCCCATGTATGTCAGAGGCCCAAAGGATAGGTCCTACACAAGGAGTTTCCTCTTACATAGCCAGTAGGTGTCATGCATTTGAATCCATGAATATCTTGCATGGATTATTTTGCTGGTGTATAATTACTTTGGTGGAAGCAAGTCAGTTTGATAAAGCCACCATGATAGGGACATCAAAGCTTTAGAGCCATGCCTTTGTGGGCCAAGAGGTGGAGAAAATTTCATAACTTATGAAATTTGGATGAGTTATATTGCATGACTGTGTTTGTTTTGGTGGCTGGTCAGGAAAGGAAAATATTAGTTTCTGCCAAGGAAGCCAAACCCACCAATGCTCCTTGTTAATCTCTAGGCTGCTATCTCTCTGACTTCAACGCCTTTAGTTGATATAAAAGGGAATGTCCAGGTGATATAGAAGCGCTGAGCATTCTTCAAACTGTACTTTTCTTCTGCTCCACAGCTTTCACCAAAACAACATGCTCCACTCATGCTTTTTCCAAGGGATTCCAATGGATCATCACCTGCCCAGCTACAGATCTTCAGGCAGGAGACACAACTTCAATTCTTGCTCCAGTCTAGATGATCGGTTTGGTGTCAGGAATTGCTCATCTGCCTTTCGCCTTTCTGAAAGATCCCATTTTGGTGGAGGAAGATGTAGCAGTTACAGAAGCCAGAGTCTTCAGAACCTAAGTGGCAATAGAGGGAACCCTATGTTAAGTGCATACCAAGGTTGTGGAGAAAGAGCAGTACTTGGAAGCTGTGGAAGCTTTGGTGGTGGGAATTATGGTGGAGGAAACCAGCATGGCAGGACTCATCTTAGTGGATGTAGAGGATCTTTCAATGGTGACAGTAATCATAGAAGTGACCTAGGAGGTGGAGATGGTTTGAGTGGAGGGATCACTCATGGTAATAAAAAAACTGGAAGTGCTGTGGGAAGGAGTCAGAGCAGATGGTTGGGAGGTGTTGGTGGACTTGGCGATTGCAGTGGTGGAAAGAGTGGAGGTCACAGTGGAGAAAGTAATGGTGATAGAGGAGGTTATGGAGATGGAAGACATCCTGGCGAAGGAAGCCTTGGTGGTCATTTGGGAAGAAGAGGCAGTATTTGTGATATTGGACGAGGTAGAACCCAAAGAGTACATATCAAGGAAGGCCTCCAGAACCCAGTACATGTGGACACTGATCCAGAGATCCAGACAGTTCAGATGGAGGAGAGAGAACAGATCAAGAACCTCAAAAGGCAATGTGCTTCCTGTATCAAAAAGGTGGGAAAGTTGCAGTTTTATTTATAAAAAAACTACCATATATAGCAATATAATATTATATGTATTAACATAAATTATCTATTTAGGAAGAACACAAGAAAAAGGTATGTGTTTATATGCTAAGTGACCAGTGTTGCAAGTGGTTAAAGAGTTGGACTAGGATCTGGAAGTCCCCTGTTCAAACCCCCGCTCTGCCATGGAAGCCTGGAACTGGCCTGGGGCCAGTTACATACTGTCAGCCTAGCCTACCTTGCTGGGTTGTTGTGAGGATAAAATTGAGAAAGGGGGAATGATATTGTAAGTTGCTTTGGGTCCCCAATGGGGACCCAAATAAATGAAGTAAACAGATAAATAATAAATGAAGTAAATAGATAAATAATAAATGAAGTAAACATATAAATAAGTTATTATAATTTATTTGTATTGTGTGTGATCTGACACTTTCCTCCCCTTCATTTCTTGAAAAGAACGTTTGGCAAATCCTATTGAGAAATGAGTATAGTTAGTTTATTAGACCCAATTTGAATGACTACTCTTCCGAACTCAACTTTTCTTTGGGATTAACTAGTATGCATTTTGTTGAAGTTTAAGGGGCTTAGAAAGAAAACAAACAAACAGGAAACAACACTGATGCTTTAAAAAAAGGGGAGGGAGGGGGCTGTGGCTCAGTGGTAGAGCATCTGCTTGGCATGCAGAAGGTCCCAGGTTCAATCCCTGACGTCTCCAGTTAAAGGGACTAAGCAAGTAAGTGATGTTTAAGACCTCTGCCTGAGACCCTGGAGAGCCGCTGCCTGTCTGAGTAGACAACACTGACATTGACGGACCAAGGGCCTGATTCAGTAGAAGGCAGCTTCACGTGTTCATGTGATTATCTTAAATTATACCAGAACATTAAATCTGAAGAAGATATCTTTGAATTTTTGCAAGCATATTCAAGTTAGGATTGTTGTTTTCTCTCCTCCACCCCAAGTCATTTCAGCATTTTCCTCATGTTGGATTCCAGGTCCACCTCCTAGAGCAGCAGAATACCGTGCTGTCAACCCAATGGGAGATGCTACAGCATCAGGGCTTTGAGAGAAAGAGTCTTCGAAACACGGAATCCCTTTTCCAGTCTTACATGCAAGACATGAGGATGCTGCTAAATACAGTGCGAGGGCAGAAGGGACAGCTGTTATCGGAACTCCGGCAACTGCAGGCAGTCACCGAAGAATACGAGAAGAAGTGAGTCAGAAGGGAAGAAGGGAACAATAGGAGACCCCAGGAAATTTACGATGAAAGCCTATTAGTAAATAAGGATACTAGTCATGATGCATACCTATTCTTTCCAGGATCAGAGGAGCATGCCTATTATATTAGGTGCTCTGGAACACAGGCAGGATAATGCTGCTTCAGTCGTCTTGTTTGGGGGCTTCCTAGAGGCACCTGGTTGGCCACTGTGTGAACAGGCTGCTGGACTTGATGGGCCTTGCATGGCTCCAGCATGGCTTTTCGTATGCTCTTATGTTCTAAAAGTACTCCATTCAAAGCCCATTGAAATAATTGGCTTACTCGGTAAAGGAAGCCACAGCCCTCCAGTTGCAAGACCTGAGCAAGGCTACTAACAATAGGGCATTTGGGAGGTCATTAATGCATGTGTGTATAGTGCCATCAAGTTACAGCTGATTTATGAAAACCCATCGGGTTTTCAAGGCAAGAGATATTCAGAGGTGGTTTGCCATTGCTTCCCTCTGCATGGGCTGAGAGAGTTCTGTGACTGGCCCAAGGTCACCTAGAAGTAGGGTTGCCAACCTCCAGGTACTAGCTGGAGATCTCCTGCTATTACAACTGATCTCCAGCCAATAGAGATCAGTTCACCTGGAGAAAATGGCCACTTTGGGAATTGGACTCAATGGCATTGAAGTCCCTCCCCTCCCCAAACGTTGTCCTCCTCAGGCCCAAAACCTCCCACCAGTGGCAAAGAGGGACCTGCCAACCCTACCCAGAAGCTTCATGTGGAGGAGTGGGGATTTGAACCCAGTTCTCCAGCTTAGAGTTTGCTGCTCTTAACCACTGCACCACATTGGCTCTCTTCATAATTCATTAATTGATAGGGTAGCCATAAGTCAGAAGTGATTTAATGGCACTTAACGAGCACGCACACACACAACTTTGGGTAGGATTGTCCTGCTATCTTGTTCCTGACAGAGGTACATATACAAGGCAGGTTCAGATGGTCACATGACACAGACCGCTAAATAATGCAGGCTCAAAATACTAAGGTGCCAGAATTTTGCACTTGGGTGACCCCATGACCTACTGCCTTGGAAAATCAGGGTGAACCATTCAAATATTCAGAAAAAGCACATGTATGATCCTGCTGGAGCTGCACCATTAATGGATTTTCAAGATGGACTGCTCCCCAATATAGAACAAATAATAATACCCAGCATGACAGCTGAGATGGTTAGGTTAGATCAGGGGTGTCCAATCTTTTGGCTTCCCTGGGCCACATTGGAAGAAGAAGAATTGTCTTGGGCCGCACATAAAATACACTAACACTAACGATAGCTGATTCATAATGTTTTAAATAAGTTTACGGTTTTGTGTTTGGCCGCATTCATAGCTGTCCTGGGCTGCATGCGGCCCGGGGGCCATAGTTTGGACAAGCCTGGATTAGACGCTTCCATATGCTAGCTTTGCACATGAAAGGGTTGTTGTTGTTATTGTTGTTATTGTTGTTGTATGTTTTTACAGGGGAGTATTGAAACACACTTCCCTCTACCGACATTGTGAAGTGGTAGAGTCTTATGAAGAGTGGAGCAACCGCATCAGCTGATGCAGTACAGAAATTGTAATCAGAGCTATTACACAATATGTTACAGGGCAGAGAAGGGTTGGGAGGAACAGGATTAGCAACATCACAGAGAAATGTTATACATTCATGGAGCAATGCAGTGAAGAAATAGAAGTGTGAACCACATGTCCTCAGTTCAGTTCCTGACTCTGGTACATATTTAGCAAGTGGCCTGATGTAAGTAATTATGCCCATAAATTGCCAGTTCAGCTTCTGTCCTGTTCACCAGTTGCCAGTCGAGAGGCAATCGTTCAGCAAGCTGTTTGGGAATCTTTGAGCAAATTCAGATGTTAAATGATTCGATGGCTTTCTGGCAGCAGCAATCCAATTTACAAAAGGCATATCACACAAGACAAAAAAAACATTTGAGATTTTTTATTTGAGATTTACTGTTTAGGTGTTAATCCGTGTGTGTGTGTGTGTGTGTGTTAAGTGCCGTCAAGTCACTTCCGACTCATGGCAACCCTATGAATCAATGTCCTCCAAAATGTCCTATCTTTGACAGCCTTGCTCAGGTCTTGCAAATTGAGGGCTGTGGCTTCCTTTATGTCCATCCGTCTCTTGTTGGGTCTTCCTCTTTTCCTGCCTCCCTCAACTTTTCCTAGCATGACTGTCTTTTCTAGTGACTCTTGCCTTCTCATAATGTGACCAAAGTACGACAGCCTCAGTTTAGTCATTTTAGCTTCTAGCGTCAGTTCAGGCTTGATTTGATCTATAACCCACTGATTTTTTTTTTTTTTTTTGGGCAGTCCATGGTATCCGTAACACTTTCCTCCAACACCACATTTCAAAGGAGTCTACTTTCTTCCTGTCAGCTTTCTTCATTGTCCAGCTTTCACACCCATACATAGTAATAGGGAATATAATGACATGAATTAACTGATGGGGACAGAGATATCCTTGAAAGTTAGCTACTGGGCAGCAGCAGTAGTGGAAGGTGACACTGGTGGAGGATCTTTCATAGACAACGGCAGTGCCACTACAGCTAAACCTGGTTAGCACTGCGCAGACGAAGGCAATGATAAACCACTTCTGACCAACCTTTACCTTGAAAACCCTATGATGAGTTAATCCATAACCCTTTTAAATCCACTGAAGTTAATGGGCTTGGAAGGGTTTAACTATCCTTGGGCTAACACCTTTGGTGTTCGCAAGGGGTTGCCAGGTCCCTCTTCGCCACCGACAGGAGGTTTTTGGGGTGGAGCCCGAGGAGGGAGGGGTTTGGGGAGGGGAGGGACCTCAGTGCCATAGAGTCCAGTTGCCAAAGTGGCCATTTTCTCCAGGGGAATTGATCTCTATCAACTGGAGATCAGTTGTAATCGCAGGAGATCTCCATCTAGTTCTTGGAGGTTGGCAACCCTAGTGTTTGCCCAGGAACCTAGCTAAACTTGTGCTCAGTTCTTGCAATCGCTTCTTGTACAGATGCTGCTGACTACGTAGGCAGACCCAGCAGGCAGTCTCCCCAAACGTGGACAAAATGTGGCAAAACGCAGGGGGAAAGCGAGGTGACCTCTGATTGTTAGAAACGGCATGCTAAATCAAAACAAAGATCGAAGTCGTCAGAGGGGTGACCACTAGGGAAACAGCCAACCATAAAAGGCCAGAGTTTTCCTGGTCGTGTGTGCAAACATGCGCTTGAAATAAGTGTTCTCCAAAACGTCCCTCTTCTGCAGTCTTACAGTGCAATCCTAAACAGAGTTATGCCCTCCAAGCTCTGTTTAGGAATTTCCTACTTGCTTCAATGTTGCAGGTTACTGCCTGTGAGGAAATCCTTCTAACTGGTTTAGGAGGCGATCTGATGATGAAATTCAAGTTATATTTGATGAATGGAGATGTTGATGTGAATAGTATTTACATTTGGCAGGAATTCCTGCTTGGTACATGAATACAGAGTGAAGTAACTTCTGTTTCCAAATAAGGCTAAGATTTCATTCAAGGCAACCAGAGGAGCCATAAGGAAGTTTTAGCTCCATGTAGCTCTGCCCCATGATTATCCTACAGCTCTCACTCTTAGGTAAAAAGAGCAGACTTTTCTGATTTCTGGGGGTCTTGTTGGATATACGTTGATTATAACCTATTATGAAGCCAGCTGAAAAACTGATTTCCTCTTAGATTAAATGACCTTCAGTAAAGGTGTGTATGACAACATTCTAATTCCTCCTTGAACTTGCCCCTCACTTAAGATTGTCTGATATGAAATGGATCTTAGTCCCATGCAGTCTTCAGAGGTATTCTAAGGGGCGAGGCACTTTACTACAGGGTTGTAATTTATGAACTATTGTTCTATGGGATCATGCTTGCTTGTTAGGCAATTTATCCAGATGATCTCAAAATCCTCTTGATTTTGTCACCATTCTGAAGAGGAGGCTGTTAAACTCTACCACAATTGTGATTATGAGTGTTTACCAGCATGGTATTGTGGTTCAGAGTGGTGCATTCTAATCTGGAGAACCGGGTTTGATTCCCCACTCCTCCACATGAGCGGTGGATGCTAATCTGGTGAACCTGGTTGGTTTCCCCACTCCTCCACGTGAAGCCTGCTGGGTGATCTTGGGCTAGTCACAACTCTCTCAGAGCTCTCTCCGCCCCACCTACCTCACAAGGTGTCTGTTGTGGGGAGAGGAAGGGAAGGTGATTGTAAGCCGGTTTGAGACTCCGTAAATGTAGAAAAAATCAGGGTATAAAAACCAACTCTCCTCCTTTTCCTCCTCCTCCTCCTCCTTGAGCCAGCTTGGTGTAGAGTTTAAGAGCGGTGGTTTGGAACAGTAGACTCTGATCTGGAGAACCGGGTTTGATTCCCCACTCCTCCACATGAGCGGCAGAGGCTAATCTGGTGAACTGGATTTGTTTCCCCACTCCTCCACATGAAGCCAGATGGGTGACCTTGGGCTAGTCAGACTCTCTCAGCCCCACCTACCTCACAGGGTGTCTGTTGTGGAAGGGGAAGCAAAGGTAATTGTAAGCCAGTTTGATTCTTCCTTAAGTGGTAGAGAAAGTTGGCATATAAAAACCAACTCTTCTTCTTCTTCTTCTTCTTCTTCTTCTTCTTCTTCTTCTTCTTCTTCTTCTTCTTCTTCTACTACTACTACTACTACTACTACTACTACTACTACTACTACTACCACCACAAATCTGACATTCCAAATTGTGAAGTCATCCTCATGATCTTGGGCTTATTGTGTATCACATGTACAAGGGGCCTACATTGTGCTTTCTTGCATTTGTTCATTGCCTTTTTTCGTTGACATTTGCAGGTCCACTAACCACTCTGCTCTTCTACTATAGGCACAAAAAAGCACTCCACAAGCGCTTGGCCACCGAGAATAAATTTGCAGCACTCAAGAAGGTAAAAGATTGCAGTTGCTATCATGGAAAGGTGGAACTTGTTTACTAAAATGGCATGTTGAATAGGTGGCTCCACATAGAGTTGTAATGAAGCAGTGATTTCATTGCTTCACCACCACCTATATCATGACAACTTTTCACGTAACAGCAAAACTGCTGTGGATTGGGAACAATGGCTTGGGCAATGGGACAATAAATGTAATTGATGCTCAAGTTGGCCATCCATGGAAACAACCACAATGATCTCATCCACATGGGATGAATATTACACATCCCATGTGAAAAGTCCGCAGCTCTTAACCACTACACCACACTTGCTCTCAAAAAAGAAATTGTGGAACCCTTGTTTTTTAATTTGAACCAATGAAGTCCTAAAATTTTGACTCATCCCTGTTTCAAACACCAGACCCACTGCTCTCCAAATGTTTGAACCTCAATATTTCTTTGGATTCCTTTTAGAATATAGATACTGCCTATAAGGACAACATGGATTTGGATGTGAAGGCAGATCTGTTGATAGAACAAATTGTACGCTTGAGAGGTATTTATGAAATGGTAAGTGTTCTTCTCAAATGGTTCCATCGGTCGGCCCAACTGTCTAAAATAGAGGTGATGATGTTTGAAAGATGCAGAGTGGCCCTATTCAAAATATATGGCGCGTCATTTTCAAACATGCACATATGGGAGAGGACAGAGGGAAAAGGATTGCTTTAGCAGCTGTTGATGTCACCGTGACCCGAAATTCTGTATGGAAAAAGGCTTTTCTTTGCTGCAGTTTCTAGGTTGTTCCAATTTGGGTGGGGGGCTATTCAAATCTTGTCATGAACTTCAACTGGTACCGCGCATTCCCAAGTATTGGGGTACAGGAACAGCAGGGAGAAGGAGCAGGCGAGCCGTCTCCTAACGCCGTTCCCCATACACCAATAACCAAAAAAAAGCAGTTTCACGGCTTTTTTTTGTTTAATGGGGCTTTTTGCCCCATTGAAAATGCTGTTCCTGGTACCAGTGTAATGGGGCAAACGGGGACAGGAAGCCGTCAACTGGCGGCTTCTCACCCTGCCCTGCCCCGGGAACGCCCCCGCCCCATGCCTGCATGCAATTCTCCACCATTGTCTGCACCACGGAGAGACCACGCCGGCAGAGAGGCGAAGTGCAGCTCCGCGGCACTTGGGAGCCGGGGGAACTGCCCTTGCTGCCAGCGCAAGTGAATCTTGTTGTGTGATTAGACGCACTTACGCTGGCAGCGAGGTCACGCCACCTCCTAAGAGGACTCACCCCCCCCTCAGGAATGCACGGTCAGTCTGCTTACATTGCAAATTCAAGGTATTTCTTTGGACTTGATGTTTTATTCTAACACAGTTACATATCTCAAGGAAGCATCCTTACAGTGTAACCCTAAGCTGAGTTACACTCTTCTACATCTGTTTAAGTCAATGGGCTTTGAAGGATGTAGCTTTGCTTAGGTTTGCGCTGCAATTCTCCATTCTCTTGCCTGGGAAGAAGCGTACAAACTCAGAAGATTTAATGTTGCTTTCAGGAGCTAATAGAATTTCAGAGAAGAACCCATGAGGACACCCATGACATTGCCTTAATGAATAACCATAAAGACCTGAATATCGACAACTTACTGGAAGAGGTCAGATGCCAATATGAAGACATTGTGCAGAGGAGCAAAGAAGAAGTGGAGGCACGGTGCCAAAGCAAAGTGAGTATTGGTGTGTATTGCACCAGGACATTGCAGGGTCTGAACATTTGATCAAATTCAGTTGTGTCACTTTGGTCTCAACCTGTCAGGTTTATTAAAAATGTCAATTGCTTTGACCTAGATGAATACAGTATGCAGTCATCAGGATGTGCTTATATTTGAATTAGATTTTGTACCTAGTTAGCTGGCAGTTCTATCCTAAGCAGAATCACACCCTTCTAATTCCATATAAGGCAATGGTATAACTCTGCTTAGGGTGGCACAGTTGGCCTGTTCAGTCCATTAGTATTGCTAATGGCCACTTTCTCTTGGTTCATACAGCTGACAAAGTAGGTTACTACTAGAGGTTGCTAGAAGGGCTGGCATTGCAATATATACCACAGAGTTGTTTAGCAACGGTTCATGGGAATCATGATATCTGTAGCCCAAATAGAATTACCATGTGCCTCCTGAGGACAGGAGATCTTCCACCCCCATTGGCACTCCTTAGGGAAAAAAATTGCAGTTGGCGACAGTGTGATGTCACTTCTGGGAAAACTGGGACATGACATCAATCCTCTCTAGGAATCACTGGAAACTCTATGGTTTTGCCATAAAGTTTCCAGTGATTCCTAGAGAGAGGTGATGTCAATTCATTAATATTTGTGAGATCTGCCTGCTGGCCAAGACCAGTGGTGCTCTTAGCTGGAAAAAAACCAAAAGTAGCACAAATGATGGGTAGAACAGGTTATAATTGTTGGCACATAGTATCATTGTGGTACTGCAAAGGCACTACCATGACCTGTTGGCCCATCACTTATGTTTTTGGTATTCATGTAATCTGGCTGCATAGTTAAGCCTGCTTAAGCTTATTGATTTCACTGAGCCTGTATGTGTTCCAGGTTTACTCTATTGTTTTGTGGCCAAAACATTTTCTAAATATAATGCATGAAACATTTTTACCCCCTGCTCAGACAGTTCTTTGATTATCTGTCAGTTCCTTAAGACAAAAAAAAAACTGGATTAGCTTTTACCTTGTCAGAGCCTGCATGTTACATAGGCCTTTTATGCATGGATTGTTCCCATCACGGTCACTCCCCAACTATTTTGGGGCTCGTTTTAATTATGCGTGTATTTTCCGATCTTCAGAAGTTGCCCCGCTCTTCCCTCATGTATTCCCGCGTTTTCAGGATGCTGTTTGACCCCAAGTTTAAGGTCTGACTTGATCCCAAATTGAAAGCTGGCCCTGTGCATTCTTCCTACTTCAGGTTTTTCTCCCCTTGCCCATTCTCGCATAGCATGCAGCCAACCTCAAATGGGCAGAACTGGTTTCCCCCAAGATCAATTGTGAGGAGGATTGCATATTGGCGTAAAATGGGGTAATCTGTGCTTCTTTGTCAGTTTATATACATGTTTGGAACCTCTTTAAGTGTGTTTTCATGGTCCTGTTTCAGCATGAAGAACTTCATGCCATACATGGCATGCACTATGAACACCTGCACATCAGCCACCAGGAGATCCAAGAACTGACTCACCGCATCCAAACACTAAAGATGGAAATTGGAAATCTCAAGAAAAAGGTTAGGAAACTCACCCTCCCTTCACCTTAGGGTTGCCAGGTCCCTCTTCACCACCAGCGGGAGGTTTTTGGGGCAGAGCCTGAGGAGAATGGGGCTTGGGGAGGGGAGGGACTTCAATGTCACAGAGACCAATGGCCAAAGCGGCCATTTTCTCCCGGTGAACTGATCTCTATCGGCTGGAGATGAGTTGTAGTAGCAGAAGATCTCCAGCTACCTCCTGGAGGTTGGCAACCCTCCTGCACCTCCTTCAGGATTGTTTGAGAAACTGACTGGGATTTGGGACATTTTATTTAATAACTTAATTGTTATCATGGGTGGCAGTCTTTTTTGTTGATATATATTTTTTTTCAAGATAAGAATCAGAAATGTATTTATTTCCTATTGAAATTAGACGTTTATCTCTGAAGAGTGAAACACTGCCTCTGGTTTTTCATATTCTCTTCCTGAATGCAACTTTGATTGTTTTCCCCATTGGATAAGAAAGAACAAAAACAATTAAAGGAAATAACATTAATTCCTGGGACGTCTAGATGTTGCCCGAGATGAGCATTCCCTTCCTCATAGGGTGCTTCAGCGAATAGAAGCTAGACAGATACACCCTGTCTTCCTTCCTGGTTTTTTTATGATACATGTGCTTGGTTTTTTCCCCCCTTCACTGCCTCCTGGAGTGTAGATCTGAAAATCTATACTAGGGGTGTACATCTGGATATACCCAAGCTGAAAATGTACTCAAAATTAGCAATTTTGGCTCAGTGCCATTATATCTGAGTAAAAATATATGCTCCTGGAATTCTGGGTAAAACAAAAAGTTATCTCCCAGAATGTTGGGCATCTTTTGGGGTTTCAGTCTTTTCCCCTCTGCCAATGGCCCTTTAATTTTTAAAGAAAAAGGGGAAAGAAGGCATGATTTACCAGCTTTCTGAATTGCAGCTGCTGTCCCTTCTATCTCCTTAGGAGATAGAGCCCGCTTGGGCTGCAACTATGCTTGCCAACTGGGGACACAAGTGACCCGTGCAATGCACTGACATCACTTCCGGGTTGATCTGGAAGTGACGCAGATGCTCTAGCAAATGCCAGAGTTTTGGAGGAGATTTTCTAGAGCAACTGCGTTGCTTCCAGGTAAACCCGGAAGAGACATTGGTGTGTTGCACGGGTTGTGCACACCTCAATTGCGGCTGCCAGCCATGTAGGGTCAGGTCCCTCTTCACCACCAGTGTGAGGTTTTGGGGTGGAGCTTGAGGAGGGTGGAGATTGAGGAGGGACTTCAATGCCACAGAGTTCAATTGCCAAAGCAACCATTCTCTCCAGGTGAATTGATCCCTATCGGCTGGAGATCAGTTGTAATAGTGGGAGATCTCCACCTAGCACCTGGAGTTTGGCAACCCTACAGCCATGGCCCAGCAAAGCTCTTGCTGGTGGTGAGCAACCTGGCAACCCTAGCTGCAACAGCCAGTGAATTAGGGTTGCTATCCATCCTCCACGTGGTGGCTGGAGATCTTTTGGGATTACAACTGATCTCCAGGCGACAGAGATCAGTTCACCTGGACACAATGGCTGCTTTGGAAGGTGGTGGCAAACCCTGCCCTCCTCGGGCTCCACCCCTCAAGATCTCCAGGTATTTTCCAACTAGGGCTTCCAACCTCCAGGTACTAGCTGGAGATCCCCCTCTATCACAACTGATCTCCAACTGATAAAGATCAGTTCACCTGGAGAAAATGGCCACTTTGGCAATTGGATTCTATAAGCTGGAGATCAGTTGTAATAGCTGGAGTTCTCCAGCTAGTACCTGGAGGTTGGCAACCTTAGCTAAGAGAATTCTGAGAGAACTGTGACTGGCCCAAGGTCACCCAGCAGGCTTCATGTGGAAGAGTGGGGAATCAAATGCAGTTCTTTGGATAAGAGTCAGCTGTTCTTAGCCACTACACTATGCTGGTGTTACACCACAGACTGTGAATGAGCCTTCTAGTGCCTATAGTAACCATTGGTTTTGACAGGTGATAAAACAGTCACCCGCCTTCTGCCCACTCAGTTCTTCCTCTCGTCTTGTGTGCTTGTTTTTTCCCAGCCAAGAGAAATAAGGAAATTGATTTCCCTTCTCCATAAGTTCCTTGTACCTCTCTGCCAGATGAAATTAGAATGAATTCTGTTGAGTGACCTTGGTTGCTCTTTCGGCATTTAGAAAGGAGATCTCTCCATGGGTCACTGATTGTACCAGTAATCAGAACAGATAGCTGCTACAAGCGCGTGGAGGATTATTATCACAGGAAAGCTCATTCATAGACTGCTGTATGATCTAGCCTTGAGTGACTAATGCTCCTCAATACCACCTGGGTCAGACGCTGAGGCAGAAGTCCAGGTAGGGTTGCCAACCTCCAGGTGGTGGCTGGAGATCTCCTGCTATTACAACTGATCTCCAGGTGACAGAAATCAGTTCCCCTGGAGAAAATGGCCGCTTTGGCAATTGGACTCTATGGCATTGAAGTCCCTCCCCTCTCCAACCCCTGCCCTCCTCAGGCTCCACTCCCAAAATCTCCAGGTATTTCCCAGCCCAGAGCTGGCAACCCTGAGTCCAGGGTCCCAACTCACAGGATCAGTAGGAGGCCGGAAAAGTGCTGCATAACTTTGCATTTGAAGTATGCTTTACCACCTAAAGGAAGCCGGGGGGGGGGGTCATATGATCATTCAATCCAGAATCTAAAATTACCTAATTCCAAGGCTACTGGTGTTAAAACAATTATATGGGGTTATGCATATGCACGTTGATTCTGTAGAAGGGGGGAAAGGATGTGAATGAACTCATGAACTGTAGCAAACTGCACATGCTCCAAAATGTTGAATTAATTTTAGAAATTCTCCTGGTTGAACTAGAATTAATGAGGGGTGGAACACAATGCAAAGCAAGATTCATACTTCTCACATTCTATCTTCCTATTATAATTTTCTGTATAACAGTGGATTTTCGTTTTGCATATATTCACATCAGCAACTTTTTCTAACACTTCATAAACCATATGAGGTTATTCATAATTTTAAAATCTGGAGAGATTTTTGAGGCATCCTTAATTATAATCCTGTATCTCCAAAGTCCTGAATCCATGTTTGAATGTGCTTCTGCAAGCGGGGGGCTTGCAAGAACTTGCAGGGGGATCTCATTTTCCATGCCCCACTATTTCCTCTGTTCCTTCCTTGAAAGCCTGCATAGCCTCTCCCCCTGTCCTGCTTCTGTCTCTCCCTCCCACTCACCAGCCAACCTATCACTTATCTGCCCTGCTGTCTTCAGCTTTCCCTTCTTCCTTCCCCATGGCAGCCTCCACCTAGGGTAAACTATAGCCCAGTTGTGTGTTGCTGGATGCTGGGCTCAGTGGCATGGTGGGTAACCTGCACAGACTCTGGGGATCCTCATTATCTCTTGTATCCCCTTCCCCATTATGTTTCCTCTTTCCCTCCTCCTAGCAGCCCCCATAACCTCACCTTTCCTTGCTTCCCCTTCTCCTTCCTACCCACCAACAAACCTACCTCTTATCTGCCCCCCATCTTTAGCTATATCTGTTATTTCACTTATACCCCACCTTTCTTTACAACAGGGACCTAAAGCAGCTTACATCATTCTCTTCTCCATTTTAGCCTCACAACTCCCGTGTGAGATACGTTAGGGTGAGAATGTGTAACCGGCCCAAGTTTGGCCAGTGAGGTTCCATGGCAGAGTGGTGATTTGAAGCTGGGTCTCCCAGATCCTAATCTGAAAATCTAAGCCCTACACAACACTGGTTTTTATGGACGTCTGCTGTTGAACAGTTGCAAGCAGCCAATCCTGGGTAGATTATTCAAGCCTTGAGGTATCAAGATGCCCAGTGGTTACTGCTGAGTCCTACCTCAAAGGCCATAACATCCCTGGAAAGGGTCCTGCCCCCTCCCCATGCCTTTAACGACAGAAACAAATGCTTGAAGGTTGGCAATACTGTGTGGTTGCCTACCAATCACTGCTGAGGGCTTTAATTTCTTAAAGCTACAGGTGTTGCTTCTATTTGGGGGGGTTATCTCCATTTTTTGTTTTATTTTTAAGGTTTCTGATTATTCTGCAAACCTGGAGTGTTTTTAGGAGTGTAGAAAGATTTGTCTTGTCTGTTCATAGCTCCAATCTCCAGATTTAATTATCCTCAGAATTGGCAATGTTGAGAGTTAGATATTGTTGATGTTTCCTTTTTCATTCAGAACACCAGGCTTCGGGAAACCATTGCTGATTCTGAGCAACGTGGTGATCGTGCCCTCCAAGATGCCAAGGAAAAGCTCCATGACTTGGAACATGCCCTTCAGAAGGCCAGAGATCAGTTGACTCAACTGCAACAAGATTTCCAGGAGCAGCTGAATGACAACCTGGCACTAGACATTGAGAACACCATCTGTAGGAAACAGCTAGAAAGAAGGGATTGCAAGTAGGTGAAACACATGACACCAATTGTACAACACTCCATGCATGATCTCTGGTAAGGAGAACTGGAGAAAGCCTGCTCTTGGGTGATCTGTCTCATCATGACAAGTGAGACTGAAACTCCCCCCCCCCCATCAGATCTTAACCTTTCCCAGTATACCAGCTCCTATTCGCTGGTTCAGAGTGCTGTTCTGATTGTCTCCTGTGGGGCTGGGGTGCATTTCTCTGCTCTGCTGTCGCAACTATCAAACAATGAACTTCAGCTCTCTGAATCATTTGTATCTTGGAAGCTGAAAGGAGGTTTCATACACATTTGTGGGACGTTTTCAAATTATGGGACATAAAATCTTTTTTTAAATGGAAATTTTAACTCTTAGGAGAGAACTGCATGTTAGGCTTCATTTTTAAATGCAGCTTTCAGATGGGAAGCCATATTAGTCTGCAGCAGCAAAATATGACAGGAGTCCAGCGGCACCATGAAGATTAACAAAATTTATTCCAGCATAAACTTTTGTGAGTCAGATGCATAGGAATGTAAATCTAGTACAGGATGACATGAGATAAGCAGATACAGTAGGAAGTTACAGAGATATAGCTGGAGTAATTATCTGTATGGCATGGGAAGTGCAAGGTATTAACACTTATAGTGAGTAAGAAATGACAGATCCTTCTTAAGACTTAGCTAAGAAATAGTGTTAATCTTCTTCATGAATTATAATGCAGCAATTTCCCTTTGCATGTTCCCATAGAAGTTCTTCTGGAAGAGAATAGCATGTCTGTTTTCTTGTGGTCACCCCACTGACTACTTCGGGGCTTTGCTTTGATTATGCATGCTTTTTCCAATCGTTGGAGGTCACTTCACTCTCCCTGCGTGTTTCTGTGCATTCTCCCCATGGTTTCTAGACGCTGACTAAACATGGGCAAAAGGCATGGAAAGGCACGGGGTGAGTGAGGCGACCTCTGACAGTTGCAAAATGCATGCATAATCAAAGCAAAGCTCCGAAGTAGGTCATGCATAAATGGCCGGTGACTGTAAGATCAGAAACAAACTACCCTGAAAAATTAAAAATTTGGTCCTACTGGTTCCTGAATATTATGGCTTTTAATGTCAAAATTGTGCCCATATATTGGGTCCATATATTGGGTTTTTTTAAATTTATTAAGGGTTTTTTGGGGTACAGAGTGAAGGAAAAAGGGAAAGGATAAAAAGGGTACAAAAAAAAACGGGCATAAAACAATATTCTCATATCTTGAACATTCTCCCTACCACCCACCACTGTTGTTTCTTCTCGATTCTCTTAATCTATGTAAAATACTTCTTAGTCTACAATCTACTTAATTAAACAGCTATTGTCATATTGTCTCTTTGTTCACTCCATTTTTACAAGTTTAACGCTTTTCATCGACTTGCACCTTTTGCTAGAAATAAATTTCAAATCTTTCGTCATTCAATACCTAATACACTCTAGGTTGGTCCAGAAAATTAAACATTGTTATTTATTGATAATCTGTTTTCTCATATCATATCTCGGCTTATCTGAAATATCTATCATAAAATAATTGCCATTTTTGCTGATGTTGTTCTATAGGTCTTTTTCGAAGCCAACTTGTTAGTCCCGACATAGTAGCAAATGCTTGCATTTTTGTAATCCATTCTAGAAGCGCTGGTGTTTTCTTGTCTTTCCAATATTTCGCATATATAACCCTCGCTGCTGTAGCTGTATATTGAAATAACCCTTTATAAATGGTCTGTATCTATCTTGGGATGATCCCTAATAGCATGTATCCAACAGCATGTATCCATATATTGTTTTGTTTAAGGATTGATACTTTTGTCCCGTGTCAAAGGACATTGGTAGCACATGACATCATATATTACCATGCAGGATGAACAAGTGGCTGAGGCAGGATGGGGTAGCTGATGTTGTCAGGTCCTGCAATAGTATTGCCTGACTGTGTATGGGGACAAAGTTTGGTTTGTTGCGGGATTCCTGAGTTTGTGTATCTGTTAGGTGGTGCATGGTTGTTGGTGAGAAGTTATTTTAAGCAAAGGGGTTGTCTGCCAACAATGAAAGACCTTCCACCCAAGAAGAAAATGAAGAAGAGTTGGTTTTTATATCCTGACTTTCTCTACCTTTTAAGGAGAATCAAACCAGCTTGCAATCTCCTTCCCTTCCTCTCCTCACAACAGACACCTTGTGAGGTAGATGGGACTGAGAGAGTTTGGAGAGAACTGCGACCAGCCCAAGGTCACCCAGCTGGCTTCATGTGTAGGAAACCAACCCTGTTCTCCAGATTAGAGTCCACCACTCATAACCACTACACCATGCTGGCCATGATCACAAAACACAAGCCTTATTTATATGTGAGAGAGATTGTTCTCCAGATTGGGTTGGAAGGTGGGTTATAATGTGTTACTCTGGTTTCAGCTGTCAGTTGTAGGTAATAAATGGTGTTCTGTTGTTCACTCTATTGGTCTATTGTATAGCGGTCTGTTTCTGGGTACCATTCTGTCTTTGTTGTTCTGTTTCTTTACTTCATTGGGTAGGTTTTGTAATCCCAAGAATGCCTGTCATAAATTCTTGAAGTCAGAGTCCCTGTCACAGTGGCTGGAACAAATGCAGTTTTAACATAGTGCCTGAGTAAAGACAATGGATTGTTTGCTATATTTTGGGTGGTGGCTGAAACCTGCATATATGTATGGCGTCCAGTGGGTTTCTTGTCTAAGGTGTTGCATCTTTGGCCACCATGGAGTTGTATAGTAGTATCTAGAAAATGTGCATGTTGTGCACACTGACCTCCTTCCCCGGAGGTTTTAAAGCAGAGGCTAGATGGCCATCTGTCAGCAGTGCTGATTCTATGACCTTAGGCAGCTCATGAGAGGGAGGGCAGGAAGGTTTGCATCAGTGTTCGTCTCTCATGGCCCTTTCTTGCATGCCCAAGGTAGTGCTGATCACCACTTTGGGGTCAGGAAGCAATTTTCTTCCAGGTCAGATTGGCCAGAGGCTTTCTGAAGTCATACTAACCATAGATAAAGGAAACATGACCACAAAACCACTGCCTGGTTTTTACACCCTTTTTACTTATCTAGCTTTCCTTTTTTCCCCCCTTCCAGGCCGAACCAAGTGAACTCAGTCCACAGTTGTAAGTAACATGAAATGATTGGTTGGATGCATATTTTAAATGAGTGTTTACTGCTCTTTTGTAGACTGCATTCAGAATCACTGAATGTTTCGTTTTTTCTCCTACAGCTGCCAGTGGCAGATATGGTGGGGAAAGAGGAACCCATAGCAACATGAAGAACAATGGAAATTCCGGCGGGCTGTGTGGCAGTGGAGGTGGGGACAGTGCTTCAGGGATGCCTTATGGACCTGGAAGTCAGGGATACAGCTCCAGAAGAGGGAGCTACATCCTTGGTGTCACAACCTGCTCTGGAAGTAGAACATACAGTGTTGGAGGTGAAGGATGCAATTACGAAGAAACAAACAGCCCTACAACTAGAGAATGTGACCATAAAGGCATGGGTACTTCAGCAAATGATGTGTGTAGACTAGCAGCTTATGGAGATGGTGAAAGCCCTGGAAGTGGGGGGAATCGTTCCAGGGACATCAGCAATGCAGAGGAATGCAGAAGGGATTACAGAAATGGAGGCTCTGCCTCAGAAACTATTAGTAGAGGGTTTGGAGATTCTGAAGGTAGAGAAAATTCTGGAAGTCGGGGACATGACTCCAGAAACATTTGCAGTTTTGGAGAAGGTGTGTGTAGCCCAAGTGCTTGTGAGAGTGGAGGATACACTTTTGGGATCAGTACTGGAAGAAGCAGACATGGTTCTGGTGTGAATGTTGGTCTTGAAAGTGGTGGGTATGGTTCCAGAGAGGGAGCTGAATCTGGAACTCATGGATATGGCTATAGAGGCAGGCCTTCTTATGAAGGTGGAAGGGGTGAGTCAATCCAGCCACCACCACATAGAAATGGCTATGGTTATGAAAATGGTAGGTGTACACACTCCCATGGAAACAGAGAGTTTGGCTCCCTGGGCATTAGCAATTCTGGGGGTATAGTATCTAGCCCAGTGGCTTCTGAGAGTGGAAAGTATAGTCTTGAGAGCAGGATCCACCCTGGAGGAAGCAGAAATGGTTCAGGTGTAGAAGTTTCTTTTGGAAGGGGTGGATATGGTTCTCGAGATGGGCCTACATGTGAAAGTGGTAGGAATTCCATTCCACCTCCTGAGTATGGAAGTTGCTACGAAGGTGAAAGAAGCTCTGGAAGTAGAGACTTGGATTCTAGAGGCATTTCTGGGGGTGGAAGGAGCAATCCATGGTCTTATGAGAGAAGAGGAAATGGTTCTGGAAGTGGTATGTGTGGCTCTGAGGGTTCTGGGCTTACATGTGCATCAGGAGGTACAAGTGGCTCTAGAAATGAAGAATATGGCTCCAGAATTATGAGCAATCCTAAAGGTGGGGTGTCTAGCCCAGGGGTTGATGGAACTGGGAGATATAGTTCTGGAATATAGGCATGGTTAGGGTAACTCTGGAGCTGCTAGAAATTACTCCAGAGGAATAGTTGAATCTGTTGCTGATGGCTATGGCTCTCCAGGCAGAGCTGCATGCCAATATGGTTGATAAGAGTCAATCCCACTTCCTGATTATAGTAGTGATCTCTATAGCTGTGAAAAGGAGAAAAATAAACACAACTCTGGAAGTAAGGAGTCGAAAGACTAGCTCAAGTGTTGGTGAATACACTTCTAATGAAGAGCACTGTTCCAGAAGTGGTACATATAGCTCTGGAGATGGAAGACATGGCTCTAGTAGTGGAAGATATGGATTTGATGGGGGACACAACCCAGGAGAAGTATGGGCTTATTCCATTAGACTGTCCACCAAATAGTCCAATGATGGCAGAATACAATGAGGAAATGTCTCTACCTTTCTGTTGACAGTAAGATCTTCATTCCAATACTGACAGTCAGTACATCTGGTTGGAATGCCGCAAGCCCAGCTCCATTTATTTAAAGAAACAATTTGAAGAAATCCTGAGGGGACTTTGGTTCTTGTAGGTTATCCAGGCTGTGTGACCGTGGTCTTGGTAACCAAGACCACGGTCACAGAGCCCGGATAACCTACAAGAACCAATGAACTCTGATCGTGAAATCCTTCGACAATATCCTGAGGGGACTCTTTTGAATTTGAAAGAAAATGCATGTTTGGGCAGTTAGAGAACATAGTTTTTATTGGTTAAGCCTGCATGGTGTAGTGGTTAAGGGCAGTGGTTTGGAGTGGTGGACTCTGATCTGGAGAACCGGGTTTGATTCCCCACTCCTCCACATGAGCGGTGGAGGCTAACCTGGTGAACTGGATTTGTTTCCCCACTCCTCCACATGAAGCCAGCTGGGTGACCTTGGGCTCGTCACACTCTCTCAGTCCCACCTACCTCACAGGGTGTCTGTTGTGGGGAGAGGAAGGGAAGGTGATTGTAAGCCGGGTTGATTCTCCCTTAAGTGGTAGAGAGAGTCAGCATATAAAAACCAACTCTTCTTCTTCTCTGGTACAGTGTGAACATTTTGCTAGAAGAAAATGGTCACATCTAATTCACCATCGAGCCTGTTTCTCTAATCAAGTGCCAGTGAAATTTATCTGCTTTTAGGAAATTTTAACACTCACCTTGAGGAAAACCTAAGGAAAATTACATTGAACCAACGGGGTACATTTTCATCTTTCCTTTGAAGTGAATGAAGGTGGGCTTACATGGGGGAGCTATATGTGTACACTATACATCTGTCTACATTGATTTCTGACATGAATTTCTGATATGGATTCTCCCTACTTGGAGAAAAATGTGCAGTCTCCTCTGTTCACCAGCATACTAATGAAATTCCATAGAAATTACCATTAAAATGTATACCCATTTCTGCATATTCATACATGCCTAATTTTGTACATATGGTATGCATGTATTTTATACCTGAGAATTTTTAAAGTTCTCATATAATAAAATGCATACGTACCACACATATGAATCACCACTGTTTTTAAAGAACATTGAAGTATTGAAAGGAAACTGATCGTATCCTGCTTTTTGTATATTTCAGGGAGAAAGCAGAGATTAATATATATTACCTCTAATGTCCAAAATGTGGTGACTGCAAGTCTGTTTTATTCACTATGACTTCTAATGGGGTGTAGGTTGCAGGCATTTTAGTGGGAGGGGGTTACTTGGGACTTTTAACTTTGGATCTTAAAGCCACTTTGAACCACAAAGGGAAGGTGGAGTATAAACATTTTAACAAATGAATAAACTTGGGCATTATTGGTGTACTTTGTACCAGAACTGATGTAGATGTATCCCTGGATGTACATCTAGCAAAACTACTGATATCATTTCACCATATGATCTTCAGAGAGAGCTGGGAATGTTCAGTCTGGAAAATAGGAGGATGAGGGGAACATCATTACTCTCTTTAAGTATTGGAAGGGCTGTCACTTAGAGAAGGGTAGGGAGCTGGTACTGTTGGAAGCAGAGGATAGGACTTGCAAGAATGGGTTTAAATTGCAAGCAGAAAGGTACCGGATGGATATTAAGAAAATTATTTTTACAGTAGAGTTGTTTGACGGTAGAATCAGCTACCTACGGAGGTGGTGAGCTCCCCCTCACTGGCAGTCTTTAAGCAGAGGCTGGACGAACACTTGTTAGGGATGCTCTAGGCTGATCCTGCATTAAGCAGGGGATGGCCTGTATGGCCCCTTCCAACTTTATGATTCTATCATAGCAATTCCTCGAACATTTTTTGGGAGTGAGTGAAATTCCCAGCCTGGATGAAAAAGATAAGGAATCTTGAGGGCAAATGCTTTCAATAAGAGTAGCAAAATTTGTGAGTCTCAATAAGTGATGGATGACTCTCCCCCTGCCATCCCAAGTTTGCAATGGGAAAAAAAAACCCATTCTTTTCAAGCATGCCTGTCAAATACTCAAAAACTCTGGAGCATTTTTTCAAGCACTTGATATAAAAGCGAGAGACTGCTGCACACCTGCCGTAAAGCACCTGTTGAAAAATGCAGTAAGATTTCACAAGGAGAGCTTGTGAGAACAGGATCAGGATCATCAAGCTAATAAAATAATAAAAAATATCCTATGTTGCATCCCCCCAGCCCTGATCTGGATGGCCCTGGCTGGCCTAATCTTGTCAGATCTCAGAAGGTAGGCAGGGTCAGCCCAGGTTAATACTTGGATAGGAGACCACAGAGGAAGTCCAGGGCCATAAATCTGCTGTGACTTGATGGCAAAAAACAACAACAGCATCAACCACCTTCCTCCCATCCAGCACTTTACCAAGTTTTGTTCTATCCCAGAAACAAAATATGGACTAGGGAAAGCACCAGAAGTGCAGCTATCAGCTAAGCAGCTGATTACCTAGGAAATTTTATTTCCTACGAAATAAAAGCTTTAAAAAAAAGCCTAGAGCAGATTTCTTGCAGTCTTGTCTTGGGTCTTCTTGATCTTGAGGACACACAAGCCACTCTGCATCAGCTGGCGCGTTCCCTGTTGGAGACGCCTGTCTGATATAGCTAGGAGTCCAGCTGCCTGGGCTTTATTTTCAGAGACTGAATGATTCTGCTATCTCGTAAGACTTTTCTTTGGCCAGCCAAGGTATCTCCTCTTAGAGATGCTATTGATGGGAGAAAAAACAAACCCAGAGCTTGAAAAGTTTAATTGCTTCAAGCTGTCGTAAAATTACAGGAAGCGTATATTTAATGTAATAAATTACCTCCGAGGTGGAGTGGATCCTCCCTCTAGAAGATGGTGAACTTGGCACTTCTCGTGGAACCCAATAAAATTTACAAGTGCCTAAGTGAGGGATTAACAAGGCAAATCACCCTATTTTAACAATGCCACCGACACAGTGCTCAAGGAATGCTGCCCGCGCGGTCTGAAAGGCAGACATTCCTTTCGAATGAAAGAGAACTGGGGTGCCTTGGAACAGGACCTCAGAAGGTCTTCCTCCTGTTGCCCCACAGCTGTCAGACTTAATGGCTCCAGAGGAGGATGTGGTCTTTTAAAGTGACACCCAGGGAAGAATGATGAACGATCGCCAAAGGGTATAGCCATCATCACCAAAGCAAAACCACGTTAAAGGAAAAACAGACCGGGAGTTTAAAATGCGCTTGAGGGAAGAGATTTCAATGTGATGTTTCTCAATGGGTTCCAAGCAGCTATCCAGAGAATAGTTTGCTTGTGTATTTATTTAAGTGATTTGTGGGCAGGCTCAATATATAGAATATCCATTTTAAAAAAGCCAACAGCCACAAAACCTAGCAAGAACAAGATTCAAACCATTACTCAAGTGGGGAAAAGATGGGGGAAAGGAAACCCGCCCACCCCGAGCATGGCAAACTGGTTCAGAGTGTTGGATTAGGATCTGAGTGACCCAAGTTCGTATCTACTCTGTGCCATCGAATGTCACTGGGTGACAATAGGCTGCTCTCTCTCTCTCTCTCTCTCTCTCTCTCTCTCTCTCTCTCTCTCTCTCTCTCTCTCTCTCTCTCTCTCTCAGTCTAACATACTTCGCAAGATTGTCGCTATGAGAATAAAACAGAGCTGTGGAGAATGATGTGGTAAACTACTTGGGGGTCCCATTGGGAAGACAAGCGGGACATAAATATCTAACTTGAATGTAAACAACTAAATAAACCAGCCTGTATTAAAAAATGCCTGTATTAAAAAATGCTTTGTCTTGGGATCTGAAACTGAGAAGATCAGGAACCAAGAGAAAGGTATTCCAAGATCCAAGGAACCAGTACAGAGAAGGCCTTTTTCATCATTAGGTGATGGCACACAGAGATCTCAGCAGATCTGACTTATCAAGCAGGCACATGTGGGAGTAAGAAGTTCCTTAAGTACCCTGGCCCCAAAGTGTTCAGGGCTCTAAAATTGAAACAAAAACAAAAAAAACCTGTGCTCTGTAGCTCTTCTAGTACTGGAGAGATACGTTCCTGATAACTTGCACCTGTTAATAGCCTAGCTGCTGTTCTAGGGTTACCAACCTCAAGGTGGGGTCTGGAGGTCTCCCCAAATTACAACTGAGCTCAGTGGTACAGAGATGTTCCCCTGGAGGGAATGAGAGCAACAGAGGGCAGACTCTATGGCAGGAGTGTCGAACTCATATGTTACAAGGGCCGGATATGACATAAATGTCACTTGGTTGGGCTGGGCCATGTGTACCCTACACTTTAATCCTAGGTTCTGGAGATAACAAACTTTATAGAAGACACAGCCAAAGCCAATTAATGATATTATTTTTACTTAAAATACAAACATGCTTGAAACGATAACACTCTGACAGTATTTTCTTTCATTTATCAGTCTTTGATCATTGACACCTTGGGGCTGGGGGAGGTGGCTGCCTCGGCTGGAGAGCCTGAAGCCAACTCGCCAACCCAGATCGGGAGCTGGGGTGGGTAGCTTCCTCAGCTGGCTTGCGGGCCGGATAAGAGCCCTCATGCTCTATGGTGTAGCACAGAGTCTAGGAGAAGCAGAAGTCCTAGAATGACATCACGTCTTTGCTGAACTCCCAATCCTTCCAAAACTCTGCCCTCCCCCTGCTTTGCTTCCAAATCTTCAGGAATTTTCCAAGCCAGAGCTGGGAACCCTAGACACAACTGAAGATTCCTTAGGGTCTGCCAAGGCAGCCCCTTGTAGAGTGCATTGCAGTAGTAACATAAGCGCGGCCATCCCGATCCAATGGGCAGGACAGGCAGCTGCCTGGGGCAGTGAAATTCTGTAGGCTTCAGGCTAATACCCCTTTCCCCTCTTTCTGTACTAATGAATGAAGTGAATGTCCTTTGTTTATTCATATGTATGGGACAGGGGATAGGAACTTCAACTGAGAAACATCTGGAAGAGGAAATGCAATTACTTATTTATTTATACAATCAGATACGTGAGGGGTGAGGTTAAACTAATTTTTGACTAGGACAGCAAGAGCTTGAGGTGGCCCTGCATAGAAGGCCAATTTCCCTGACATTTATCTCTTATCATCTCAAATGTTTGCAGTTTGCCAGGTGTTTTTTTTTTAAATCTGTGCACAAAAGCATATCTTTCTAGGGTTGGGCAAGGTGATTGTGATTGTGAAAGACATACTGAATTGTCATTAAAGGTAACAAACGACTGATGCATTCGGTCCTAAGCGTGATGGTTTCTTCATACCCATTATACAGATTGACACCAGGTCCCAGACCCGAAAATTAGCTGAATCCATGAAAACGTGGCATGGCTATATGCTCAGGATAAGATCGAGACCCAGTTTTGAAAGTTGCCTGCTTTGATCTGAATATCCCCATTTTGTCTTCGCTTTTCTTGATCAGTCTCAAATTGTGCATCAATTTCTCTTCCCTCGCATGTTTTCTCAGTAAAATGGATGCATTTTTCAATATTACTTCTGTGTCAGTGGTGTGCATGGCATTTAAATGGCAAATCGTGCATAAAAGGTGGTAAAATGGTTTTAAATTGTGCGGGGGCAGAGGGCCTTGGAGGAACCAGGCGTTGCTTTGCAGTAGGGTTGCCAACCACCAGGTGGTGTCCTGGAGATCTCCCAGAATTACAACTGATCTCCAGATTACAGAGGTCAGTTCCCCTGGAGGAAATGGCAGCTTTGAAGAGTGGACTCTATGGCATCACATCACTGCTGAGATCCCCCCAAACTCCACTCTCCCCAGGGCCCATACCCTAAATCTCCAGGAATTTCCCAACCCAGAGTCGGTACCCTGGGGACTACATTTCCCACAGTGCCCCAAATCGCACTCCCTTGGATGCTTTAGAAACTGCTGACAGAGAAAAAAAGAAAGAGTAAAAGAGACTCTCCTCCTGCCCACCTACTTAGTCCCTTGACCCGTTGGCCCCCTGCCCAGCCAGGCCAGCAAGAACAGCAGCAGCTATAGCACCTGTCCCAGTCGGTATGTATGTACCATGGTAAGTAGGGTGGAAGGGCCAAAGTATTTTTAAAAGTATACTTTTTTCTTGAAATGAAAACAAAGACCCTAACTTTAACCCAAACTTGCCCCATTGAATAGCACATTTTCCCATTTTGTGTGCCTTATTGCTAAACCAAACCAGTCCACTGGAGGCCTTTATTAATGTCCTGTTACATGTGTGAAATTGTGCCACTGAACATCACCGACACCACAGAAACCAAAATGACATCTGAATTCATGGTGCTGATGATAGAATTGCTCAGCATTACAGAGCACTTTTCAAGAGTTCAAAATACCGCAGGTACATTATTTCAGTCAACCTTTCAATAGCTGTATAAATTAGACCAGCAGTATTATCCCCTTATCACAGATGGCAGACTTTGACTATGAGAATAGCAAACCGCCCAGGGAATTTTTGTAAGTTCATGGGAGTCTGAGGTTCAGAAGTTGGGTTCCTCTGCACACCGTATGCCTATCGTTAGAAACAATTAAATAGGCTTATGTACTAGTTGTGTTTGCCAAAGGTACAGATTTCTTTGCATATAAATGGCAACACTTTTGACCTGTGTCATTGGCTATATTTGTCAAGAGATATAAAAAGAGTAATCACCCAAAAAGTTATTAAGGGTGCTTTCACACATACTGAATAATGCACTTTCAATCCACTTTCAATGCACTTTGCAAGTGCATTTTGCAAATGGATTTTGGTGTTTCACACAGTAAAATCCAGCTGCAAAGTGCATTGAAAGTGGATTGAAAGTGCATTATTCAGCATGTGTGAAAGTGCCCTAAGAATAGATAGCATATCATACTAGCATATCATACTGTGGAGGTTCAAATCCTGCTGTATCTTAATACCTGTAATGTCTTTCATTGTTGGTATTTAGAAGTTAGTCCCATTAAGGAGTCCACAGTCTATTGCTGGGTAGACTAGACCCCTTATAATTGTGGGCCAAACTACATGTACGTGTTTTGAAAGAGTTGGGCGTATTGAGTTGAGTGGAGTATTCTGTGCAGGTGGAACAGCAAAAATGGAGAAATAACTCATCACAAGCGCTGCTTCATTGTGGGAAAATGGCTTGGGTGGGGGGGAAGGCAGGATCCCTCCCTCCCCATACAGTGGCATTCCAAGCCTGTTTGGGCTTTCCTTTTTTTTTCTTCCCAAAAACCATTCCCCATAGATGCTGTGTGGCTGCAGGGAACCTGAGTTGCGTCCAGGGTGACTGGATCCAGCTCTTTAAAAACACGAATGGGTAGTCTAGCCTTGAAAGAGAATGCAAAATCTGTTCCACCTTCTGACAGATGCTATCCAATTAGTGTTGTTGCATTCAGCAATAACCAAGGATGAATGTATGGATGATCATCCTGGAATAATTTAATAATCTCATTAAAAAAAACAAGGACCACACAGACAGAGTGACCTAGTAGATACCTAAGTTCATGTTTCAGGCTTCTCTCTCAGCTTCTTCCTGTCCTTACTTCCTTTGGGAATCAAGCTGTGTCCAGATAACTTGATAACTACACAACCCTCCCAAGCAGTGTCCAGATAGACTCAATGACCTCATAACCATCTGAAGTTGTGTCTAGACAAAAATAAAGTTGCCAGGTTCCCTCTGGCCACCGGCAGGGGATGGAGGGAGAGTAGGATTGTCAGATCAAGGTTGGGAAACTCCTGGAGATTTGGGGAGTGAGCTTGGAGAGGACAGGCACCTCAGTGGGATACAATGCCATAGAGACCACCCTCCAAAGCATCAATTTTCTCCAGGGGAATTGATTGCTGGAGTCTGGAGATATGCTGTAATTCTGGGAGATCCCCTGCTCCCACCTGGAGGCTCAAAAGAAAAAACCCCAGCAACTATGGCCAAATCTAAATCACAATGACATGTAAATTTCATTAGCTCAACCACTATAAATAACATGTATGGTATACAAATTCTGTATGTTTATTACTACACAATTAGATAACTAATAACACTGTAGTGCCAATAATAGCAATCAAATAACAACAATGTAAACAACTTGTATAAGATAGAAAGTCCAATTGGTAAAGTCCAATTGGCGGAAGCATCCAAACTCCAATGGAAGGCAAAAAAGCCCACTTCAATCAAAAATGGAAAGCAGTGAAAAATGACCAAAATCAGCCCCAAAGGGCGGAGTGGCAAGACAGGACAGGTATATCCTATTGCACATTACTTTAATCAGTTGCATTCCAATAGGTCCCATTCACTCCTTCAACACTCCTCCAGTGTCGGAGCCGAATCAATATCAACATATGCTTAACAGAGATCTATCAAATAATGAAAATATTATACACAAATCTTGTTGCAGCAAGATTTTTTTTTATGTTCTGTCTTGTGTATTTTTTCTGCTGTTATTTCCACGTGGCAAAAAATTTAAGGGTTCCATGAATAGGGGTCACCTGTTGCTAGTTCAAACCTTTATTATGACTTTTTCAGCCAGTGATTCGTGACCTAAAGAGACCTATCCAAGAAAACAAGTCAAATCAAAAGCAAAATAAATCTTGCTTCTTGTTGCTGCAAGATTTTTTCTATGTTCTGTCTTGCGTATTTTTTCTGCTGGTATTTCCACACAACAAAACAATTTAAGGGTTCCATGAATAAGGCACACCTGTTGCTAGTTAAAACCTTTATTATGAGCTCTTCAGTCAGTGATTCGTGAATGATTAGGATGCTTTTTGGGGGAAGAGTGTTAATACCCATCTCCAAAGAATGGTATGTAGTCATATGTATTTTGTATGGTATGCACTAAGTATTTAAGTGTATTGTATATTATAATATTTTCATTATTTGATAGATCTCTGTTAAGCATATGTTGATATTGATTTGGCTCTGACATTGGAGAAGCAAAGTGCTGAAGGAGTGAATGGACCTACTGATTAAAGTAATGTGTCTTGCCACTCCACCCTTTGGGGCTGATTCTGGACATTTTTCACTGCTTTCCATTTTCAATTGAAATGGGCTTTTTTGCCTTCCATTGGCATTCGGATGCTTCCCCCTTCCGTTATACATCGGAGTTTCACTTGCAAGTCCAGCATTTTGGAGGTGGTGACTTTCCAACTTTGGCCTCAGACTTTACAAACTGGACTTTCTATCTTATACACGTTGTTTACATTGTTGTTATTTGATTGCTATTATTGGTACTACAGTGTGTTATTAGTTATCTAATTGTGTAGTAATAAACATATAGAATTTGTATACCATACATGTTATTTATAGTGGTTGAACTAATGAAATTTACATGTTATTGTGATTTAGATTTGGCCATAAAAAAGGTAAAGGTCCCCTGTGCAAGCACCAGGTCATTCCTGACCCATGGGGTGACACCACATCCCGATGTTTACTAGGCAGACTTTGTTTACGGGGTGGTTTGCCAGTGCCTTCCCCAGTCATATTTCCTTTACCCCCAGCAAGCTGGGTACTCACTTTACCGACCTCGGAAGGATGGAAGGCTAAGTCAACCTTGAGCTAGCTACCTAAAACCGACTTCCATCGAGATCGAACTCAGGTTGTAAGCAGAGCTTGGACTGCAGTACTGCATTTTACCACTCTGCACCACGGGGCTCTTAGATTTGGCCATAGTTGCTGGGTTTTCCTTGTGGGTGCCCACCTGGAGGCTGGCATCCCTATAAACTCGATGACCATATATTATTATTTGTTCAGATGTGGTCTAGTTTTTTATATTGTAGCAACCTGCTTAAAACTACTGCTTAAAACTAATAAGAAGCAGTATGAGAGAGATTATGATCCTCAGAGACTATGTCCAGAAACACTTGATGATCACGTAATCACCTGAAGTTGAGTCCAGATTCATGTAATAACCACATAATTTTCTGGAATGGCATCTGATTCAATTAATAGCCACATAATCATCTGAAGGTGTGCCCAGACATGCTTAGCGACCACATAACCATCTGGAGCGAACTCCAGAAAATTACCACATAATTTTCGGTGGCTGCATCTGGATGATTGCCTGATTGCCACATGACATTCAGATATTTTAAAAGACTGCTTCCTTTCATGTATTCCCCAGGTTCAGTAGTCATTCCATTGTTAATGCATTATCGAGAAGTGCTACGCTCATCCGAGGTATTCATTAATGTTTCCTGTGCTTTTGTTTAGTTGGGTTTACATCACTTTCGGGTTATTTGCTCTGGGTGCCACACCAGGTTGTATGGCCTAGCTTGCATATCTTAGCCCCGTGAAGACCTAAGTCGCAAGTCTGCAAAATGTTCTCTCTTGCATGGTAAAAAAGACAAGCCGGGATGGTGACATGGTAAAACCCATAGGAGGCAAAATGCAAAGGACCTCTCTGAAATCTTTTCGCTCAAGCCTAATTGCTCTATGGAAAACAGACTAATTAGTTAATACAATATCATCTTCATGATGGCTTGCAAGGCAAGCAACTTTTTTCAATTGCAGATTACTTCATCTGCATAAAGGTAGCTTTCTTTGATGTCTTTTTTTGATTGCACATTGAAAAAAACACACATTTACCATTCAGTACCTCCACATAAACCAATCCTGTGGATAGCATGGGCTGATTTGATTGTTATCTTTTAGCCAAGCCCAGGTCTTCCAACATATATAAAGAAGGATTTCGGATGGTCATATCAAAGGGGTTCTGTTCTCTTTCCCTCTCTGGGAACCTTTTTTCCGGCATCTCCTGGTTTGCTTCTGCAATCTCGGTCCCACTTCTGAAGAGGCCATCATGAGTCGGCAGTACAGTTCCAGATCCTTTAATGGAAGACGGAGTTACTCATCCCCCTCAGCCATCAGCACTGGATTTAGGGATGGAATCAGAAGCGGCGGCTACACCAGCATAAGCCACTATAATATTGGGCGAAACAGGAAACTTTCTGGTGGAGGTCTTAGTGGATATGGAGGAAGCACTGGCGGATATAGTACAGGCTTTAGGGATTATAGCAGCTTAGCTCTGGATTTGGGTCCTGGAAGTGGCAGGTCTGGCGGTTTTAGCAGCGTGAGTGCAGGAGGCCACAGTCGAATTGGAGGATACAGCAGCCAAAGCCTTGGAGGTTTTAACAATAGTGGCATCAGGCGCGGGGGCTTCAGCAGTCGCAGTCTTGGTGGTGGTTATAGCAGAAGCTATAGGATTTCAGGCTTTGGGAGCCAAAGCCTGGGCAGCAGCTTCTATAGCAGAGGGGCGGTTGCTGGTGATAGTGGACTGTACGAGCCCCTCAGCCGCTACGGGGTGAGTGGCGGGATCCACGGGGTCCGAGTCAATGCGAGCCTCTTGCGGCCCCTCTGCATACAGGTGGACCCGGAGATCTCTCGAGTGAAAGAGGAGGAGAGAGATCAGATCAAAACCCTCAATGACCAGTTTGCTGGTTTCATTGACAAGGTGAGGATATATGCTTATTCTCTGTTAATTTTAATGTATTTTTTTTAATATGACCTATTAAAGGGCAGTAAAGGAACAAAAATCAACTCAAAGAGAGCCAGCATGGTGTAGTGGTTAAGAGCAGTGGTTTAGAGCAGTAAACTCTGATCTGGAGAACCGGGTTTGATTCCCCACACCTCCACATGAGTGGCGGAGGCTAATCTGGTGAACTGGATTTGTTTCCCCACTCCTACACACAAAGCCAGCTGGGTGACCTTGGGCAAGTTACAGCTCTGTTCGAGCTCTCTCAACCCCACCTACCTCACAGGGTGTCTGTTGTGGGGAGGGGGAGGGAAGGTGATTGTAAGCCGGTTTGAATCTCCCTTAAGTGGTAGAGAAAGTCGGCATATAAAAACCAACCCTTCTTCTTCTCCTACACCAATTTTTGCTGAATGGAAAAAAAAACTTAAGAATGATAATCTTTAGTACTTACATTTGACAGTTTTCAGCAAGCTTTCACCCAAACTGTCAGCTAAGTATTATGGAACTAATACTCTTACGTAAGGTTATTCTTTGATAGACTCTGTTGTGTTTCTTGGAGGCAATAGCCTAATGAGTAATGCTGATGTACAACTGCCATTTGTTTTATTTGGATAGAATTCAGTATACAGAGGACATTTTTACAACCCATCAAACGTTTTGATCATCAGTCCCATGGAAGCAAATAGGGGTTGGAGACCAGCAGAGTCTCATAACTTGCACTCATCATTGGGTCACCACAGTAGTAATAATGTGCAAAAATACAAAAAAATAATAATCCTATGGCTTCCCTACAACATTGGCGGAGTAATTCAAAAGTCTCTACGATATAGCATTTTCAAATCAATTGGCTCTGCAAAGTTTATTCTAAAGACACCAATTGTTTGGTATGATGTGGAAGGAATGAGAGCAGGTTAAAAGATAACTGGTTTCAAAATGAATTCAGTTAGGAAAGTTTCATTGCCTGCCTCTGAGCATCTACAGAGTAAAATTCTGAAAATCTGCAGGAGCTCTCTTCCTGCCCCTCCTCTCTTCAGATTGCTCTTTGAACACAACAGAATTGATTAGAAACATGCTCTAAACTCTTTAAAAGGGGGGGGGGACAGAGATTATTGAATTTCAGGGAGAAATTGGGTAAAGAGGAATCAAGAGGATTTCTCTTAACAACCCTACTTAATTGGATTGATTTAACCATTTAAAAAAAAAACTGATCAACTAAAAAAAATATTCAGAGTAATGACATAAATTTTCAATCTTTTTGTTTAAAGTATTTAAATATATACATTTGTAATTCCTGGTGTATATTGCAGATGCCAGGGCCCATCTTAGAAGAGGAATCCCTTTCTGTATCATAAAAAGTTGAACAGATGATGCATGTTCTCAATTCATGCATCAAGAATGCTTCTTCCCCTTACAACAACCATTTGCTTTTCTCAGCTGAAATTATTTGCAGATGTTATAGATTAATCAACTCTCAACTCGCACAATTGATCTATGATTCCCTTTACTGAGCAACAGCCCTGATATATGTTTGTGCTCCCAATTATATACTCCTCTCCTGCTCACAACCTGAGTTCGATCTCAACAGAAGTCGGTTTCAGGTAGCCGGCTCAAGGCTGACTCAGCCTTCCATCCTTCCGAGGTCAGTAAAATGAATACCCAGCTTGCTGGGCGTAAAGGGAAGATGACTGGGGAAGGCACTGGCAAACCTTACCCCGTAAACAAAGTCTGCCTAGTAAACGTTGGGATGTGACGTCATCCCATGGGTCAGGAATGACCCAGTGCTTGCACAGGGGACCTTTTCCTTTTAACTGGAAATTAGAGCTAGAATCTCGGTTGTTTTCACACATCAAATGCACCAGATAGATTGTTGGTAAGAAACCTGTGGCACTTGTTGGGTTGATTTCTTGTCTAAATCAGATACTAATTGGATTTATTTTAACCTGGAAGTTCATCATCGCTGGATATGTCTGTCTGAAGCCCACTCTAATAGACACACATTGTTTTGAGAAGCTGGTGTGGTTTTCTCCCAACCATCACACAGTCCAGACTTCACAGCCTATTTCACATATCTAGATGCTGCATTCAGCTTCTGCTGTCCACATTAGTAGGCCGAATGCTAGAGTATCATGCTTCTCCCACTCCCAAGGAGTGTGTTTCACTCTCAGGGAAGTATTTATTATGGAGCTGATTACTAAATATTACTAAAGAACCTTGGAATGTCTACATAATCTCACTGTCCTGTCCCCACACCCTTCAGACTTTAGCTGGGCAGTTCTTTATATGAATATTCAATTTCTTTCTAGTTAGCATATAGTTATAGTGTGCTGTACTTTAGGGCTGTGTTAATGGATACTATTTCCCTCTTGATGTGTCCTGCATTTTCATCTCACAACATTGTTTGCTTAATTAAAAACATGGATGTCCCATCTCCTTTCTAGCTGTCACAGGAGATGGAAAAACCATCAGAAGGTGTGGCATCATGCACCCTCCAACTATACTTTAGCAGCAAGGATATTTTATGACAATTTTCTTAGCAAAGCGTTTCTTTATGTTTATGGCTATCCATAACAATATTGTATAGTGTAAGCCACATCTCTTTATACTCAGGTTCCAAGCTCTTCAAACTGTGATGAACTTTCCTAGAAATAAGCTTCCCCTTGGATTTTCATTATAAGAAATGCCTCATTTGCATTAAAGAAGAAAGGAATGATTATATCCCATAACATGAGGCCATATAACATATGGAACAAATGATTGTTTGGGATTTAATGTTATGATTTCTTTATTTTCTAGGCCACTCTTTTCTCTGTTTTGTAAATGCATCAAATGGGAATGCAGGAGGAGTCCAATTTGATTTAGGAACTCAAGATTTTTTATGCAATAGGTGTCTTTACAATTTGTAATGGCATGGTATCACTTTGGCTCCTGTTTTATTGCAGGTTAGACACTTGGAACAACAGAACAAACTTTTGGAAACTAAGTGGACCTGCCTCCAACAAACAGAACCTGATCAAAAGAAAAACATTGAACCTCTGTTTGACAACTACATTGCCACCCTGAATAGGCAGCTGGGGATTTTGTTGAACGAACGGGAACAGCTGCAGTTGGAGCAAGCTAAATTTCAGGATCTGGTTGAAGAATACAAAAACAGGTAACTGAGTGTAAAAGTAGCAAGAAGTTGCATATTTCCAAGGTCCAGTCTACTCCTTGTTTCCTCTGACATGGAAATGCTTAACTTCCAGCTGTGTCTATGTATGATGCTTGTAGTTAGTCCTTAGACCCTTCTTATGTTAGTGAAACAAACTTTTCAGCAATAGAATCTAGCAGACATAAAGAGGACTACAGTATACATGAGACAGTGAAAGAACTTGCATGCAAAAGTTGATCCCTATCTGGACAATTTGCCTGCCTTTGGCATTAATGGTGTGATTGCCAACCTCCAGGTACTAGCTGGAGATCTGCTATTTCAACTGATCTCCTGCCGATAGAGATCAGTTCACCTGGAGAAAATGGCCACTTTGGTAATTGGACTCTATAGCATTGAAGTCCCTCTCCTCCCTAAACCCCGCCCTCCTCAAGCTCCGCCCCAAAACCTCCCACCAGTGGCAAAAAGGGACCTGGCAACCCTAAATCAAAAGCTGCTTGAGAGAACTTGAAAGTAGTAGAAAGGGAAATTGTTAAATAGCCCCTCTTCCCTGATTCAAGTCTCCTCCTTTAAATCACAGCCTTGGTAGATGGTTTATGTTAGAAAAACCCGCACAATGACATGTAATCTGTAGGATGAGCCCAATGTTGTCTGTCCCCCATCCATCCTGCTTTTCCCTGTTTGCACTACAGTTATGTAGATATGGCAGTACAAACTCTCAGGGACCTTTCTCTTTTTCTTTTCATTTAAAGCTATGAAGAGGAAATTAATCGACGCATGTCTTCGGAAAACCAATTTGTCGAGCTGAAAAAGGTTAGTCAAGGCATTGGAGGATGGGGAACGGGCATCACAATCCTATTATAAACTTCCAGAAGGGTTTGCCTGGCCTGTAAAGGAAACAGAATGATTGTCTACAAGGGCCTTTGATGAGATCAGACTAGGCAATTCTTATGTTTTTATGCGATAGTGGCCCATGATATCTGCATTTCACTGATGGATAGAGTAAGACAGTTCCCCAAAGAATATGCCGCCTGCCGGTTGATATCAGTGGAGACCAGAAAAATTGAGTTACCCCCATAGCAATCTAAGAAACAACATCTGAGGCAGAGTAACACGTGGCTTTCCCCTGCTTAGCTCCCAAAGATCTTTAGTCCTGGGAGCAAGAGGTGAAGGCATACACCACCCAGCACCCATAATTCCAGCACATGAGACAGAGTGGCATTTGTTCCTTCCCACTTAGCCCTCAATGTTAGAGCTCTCATTCTAGGAGGAAGGGTTTAGAGTGTGCCCCACCCAAACAAATCTAACAAAATGTGTATGTGTGTGTTAAGTTACTTCTGACTTATGGCAACCCTATGAATTAATGACCTCCAAAATCTCCTATTGTTAACAGCCTTGCTCAGACCTTGTAAACTGAGTACCGTGATTTCCTTGATTAAGTCTACCCATCGCATGTTGGGTCTTCCTCTTTTCCTCCTGCTTTCAACTTCAACATTATTGTCTTTTACAGTGACTCTTGTCTTCTCACAATGTGACCAAAGCCTTAGTTTAGTCATTTTAGCTTCAGGGGAAGAGTTCTGGCTTGATTTGATCTAGAACCCACCTATTTGTCTTTTTGAGACACTCCATGCTATCCATCAAACTCTGCTCCAACACCACATTTCAAATGAATCAACATGGAATTACATGATCATACATTTCACTGTATGTTATGGTATACATATCAGGTAGCTGCAGACCAGCGGAGGCACTGTCTTTGTGACTTTGTCTCCTTCATCCCAATTCTACTTTGGATAAGAAGAATTTGCTGCTTTAATATAAAAAATATGCAGTTGATTTAATGGGCCATCAGAGAGGAAGTCTCAAGGGAACTGCGGGAAAATTTTGTACACATTGCTTCCCTCTCCCTCTATTTTTTCCAACCACTGTTTGCTCAAAGTTGCAAAAAGCATTTATTCTCTTTCAGGATGTCGATGGTGCATACGCTTCTAAGGTGGAGCTGGAGGTGAAACTGGAAACCCTAAGACAGGACCTAGAATTCTTCAAATGTTTCTATGACACAGTAAATAATTTTTATGCCGAAATTATTCTTTCTTTCTCTTTTGAAAAGCAGTAATTAGGGAGGAGGAAGGTGCTTATTTCCTTCTGTGCATCCAATGTGAAAAGACAGAAAAGACCCCGACTTCTCCCCAAAAGACTGCAGGGAAGGGAGGGTTGTTGTCTCCTTTTGTGCTAGGCTCTGGAAAATGCAAAGACTGTGATTTCTGCCATCTCTGAAATTTGGCACAAACTTCTTCCCTCCCTTAATCTCACTCTGAATTTTGGGGTAGAAAAGGGTCATCAGCAACCTCAAACATTGGCAGGCAATTAATCCATCTTTCTCTGCAATTGCCCATGCAGCACATAAAGTTAAAAGGTAAAGGTAGTCCCCTGTGTAAGCACCAAGTCATTATTGACTCACGGGGTGATGTCACATCTCGATGTTTAATAGGCAGACTATGTTTTATGGGGTGGTTTGCCATTGCCTTCCCCAGTCATCTACACTTTACCCCCAGCAAGCTGGGTACTTATTTTACCGACCTCAGAAGGACAGAAGGCTGAGTCAACCTTGAGCTGGCTACCTGAAACTGACTTATATCGGGATTGAACTCAGGTCGTGAGCAGAGCTTTTGACTGCAGTTCTACAGTTTACCACTTAATTTTATCTATTTCCTAGTAATTTTTGAAAATATAAGGTTTTAGGTTATTAGATTTGTACCTTGATATTGTCTGGTTTATGACTGCAATAAAATTATTATTATTAGTAGTAGTAGTAGTAGTGAAATTGCTGAAAGTCTTGTCTCATTTTTGCAGGAACTGGAGATCTTGCATTCCATGACTTATGACACCAGTGTTGTTGTTTCCATGGACAACAATCGAGAGTTCGACATGGAGGGTATCATTGCTGCTGTGAAAAATCAGTATGAGGATATTGCGCAGAGGAGCAAGGATGAAGTCAATATTCTGTATGCATCCAAGGTAAGCTGTGTGTAGAATGACCTGAGGTCTAGGGAAGTGAGTTGCATTGATTGCCACTGAAGTGATATGGTTGAAATGTAGTCAAAAGTTGGTGGCAGAATGAATACAAAAAATAAAGCACTCAATTTCCTCATAAAATTTAGTACCAAGAGCTGCAGGACACCTGGGGACGTCACTGCAACAACGTGACTAGCAGCCGTCAAGAGATCCAAGACCTGAATGCCCTTATCAAGAGACTCAAGGCTGATATGGAAAATGCAAAAAAACAGGTAAGACATGAAGTTTGTGCAGAAAAGTAAGGGATGGGAGGAAGACCTGAAATAAAATGGCATTCATAACTTAAACTGTAATATTAATGTTAATTAAATTGTAATATTGAGAGCTAGCATGGTATAGTAGTTAAGAGCAGCGGACTCTAATCTGATTCCCCACTCTTTCACATGAAGCCTGCTGGGTGACCTTGGGCCAGTCACAATTCATTGAGAACTCTCTCAGCCTCACTTACTCACAAGAGATAGTGTTGGTGTGAGGGAAATTGTACAGATTATGCATAGATTACACACACACACACTCCAAATTCAGTATGAGGTAGCCACTGGAAACAAAAGTGTGGATCTAACATTTAGCCTAAGAAGGCTTTCTCCAACTTCAGTGGCTCTTCCATTGGAGGAAGGCTATACTTGGGCTGGAAGAAGGCTTCAGACATTGCTCAGTGGTAGGATAGGGTTAGGATCTACACCATTATGCTAGAATAGGTAGCCTTCTTCTGATCCAGCAAGGCAATTCCTATGCTCTTCTATTAAGTTCCTGAACTATACTCCATCCAGACTGTTTACATATCTAGAAGAATTAGAAGGTAAGCACCTCAATAATGATACTGAATATGGGTCTCCTGTGGTAACTTCTTTTTTTGTCTGTCAAGGTTGAGGCATTACAGGCATCTATTGCTGAAACTGAGGAACGAGGGGAGAGCGCCCTGAAAGATGCCAAAGATAAACATGCTGAGGTGGAGCATGCCATGCAGACTGCGAAGGACGAGCTTGCTCGCCTGCTAAGAGATTACCAGGAACTGCTGAATGTCAAGATGGCTTTGGATATTGAGATTGCAATGTACAAGACGCTGCTGGAGGGAGAGGAGAACAGGTGGGTGAAAAAGAAACACTGCAATGTTACTAACATTGCTGTTGGAATGCTAATATCCATTGTTAATATCCATTCATCAAGGGGTGATGAATTAATTAGCTGGCACTTAGAATCCATGAAGGAGTACGGTATCAACTACCTACCTTGCTAAATTTATTGTTAACTATTAATCAACTCTGGATTATGGCCAAGGATTGTTGAACCACACAAGGCGATACATGACAGCATTGCCTTAAAATGTATTAACATCCCTCAAGGTTTTATTTCCAAAGTGATATTAGAAAACAGCTGGAATGCAAAACTTTGAATGTTACAAAACATTACCAAATTTTACATTTCCCCCCATTGCTATAGATTTCCATAGGACTGGATTTCTGGAACATTAACAAATATCCCTTTCCTTTCTCCTCCAGGTTATGCAATTCTACTTCTGTTAACATATGTAAGTAACTTATGCTGCAACCTTATGTACACATAGTTGGGAATAAACTGAACATGGTGGGTCTTGCCTCATATTAAAATTGCATAGGATTAGGTGACATAAAATCCATGTTATATTGTCACAAATAGAGACATATCACCAGAAACATTACAGTGAAGCCACATAAGCGTGAAGATCAGTGTGATGTAGTGGTTAGAGTGTCCAACCAGGATCTGGGAGACCAAGGTTCAAATCCCTGTTCTGCCATGAAAGCTTGTTGGGGGACCTCGGGCCAGTCGCACACTCTTAATTTAACCTACTTCACAGGGTTGTTAGGATAAAATGGAGAGAGGGAGACTGCATGGGGGCCCCCATTGGGGAGAAAGCCAGATTAAAAGTTACTGAACAAATAAAGTAATTTTGATACTGCAAAATTCCAAAAATTAAGTATAATTCCAAATCGAAGTCCCATTTGTTTAAAGTTAATTTAAATGGAATAGTCAAGTAACAGGTGCCCTCATGCTCCTCTAGGCCTAGATTCTAGGGTGACCACTAGGGTTGCCAACTGCCAGGTAGTAGCAGGAGATCTCCTGCTAATTCAACTGATCTCCAGCCGATATAGATCAGATCACCTGGAGAAAAATGGCCACTTTGACAATTGAACTCTATGGCATTGAAGTCCCTCCCCTCCCCAAACCCCGCCCTTCTCAGGCTGTGCCCCAAAAATCTCCAACCGGTGGGGAAGAGGGACCTGGCAACCCTAGTGACCATGGACAAATGACCCATTGCAAACAGAGAGGTTATACCTGGCTGCCCAGTACAGCATTATCAAACCCTATCTCCCAAATCCATAATTGAATGCTGCTGCCATTGATGAAGATAAACAACAAAGAAGGAACAGGGCAGACAATAAAAAGCTATGACATGGAGAACCTAAGCATAAATATGATTAGTAAGGGGTTGACTGACTCAGGACCAGAGCTCTACAGCCATCTGACATCTTCCCCTCCCCTTGAGTCATCAACCTCCAGGTACCAGCTGTACCTGGAGATCTCCTGCTGTTACAACTGATCTCCAGCCGATAGAGATCAGTTACCCTGGAGAAAATGGCTGCCTTGGCAATTGGACTCTATGACATTGAAGTCCCTCCCCTCCCCAAACCCTGCCCTCCTCAGGCTCCGCCCCCAAAATCTCCAGGTATTTCCCAACCCAGCATTTCCCAACCCTACCTCCCCCATCCCTTGTGAGGCAATTGGGTGGGAAAAACATGCCTCTTTCCTCTGATATCTCAATAAGGAAAGGCACTAAAAGCTTATTTTTTAAACCCTAGAAATTCAGAGGGGGCACAGCATATTTCTAAGGGGGCCATGCCCCCAAATACCCCTGTATCTACAGGGCTGCATGCACAATACTGTATTTCCCTGTTTGTGGCCTCAGATATGTGTGCCTGAGTAACAAAATATTTGTATTTCTTCTCTTACAGCTGTAACTGGCAGACCTATACATGATGGCAGAATTCGTGGAGAAGGGTTTGGAGTGAGAGGAGAATATGGCTCAGCATCAGGAGGAATACCCAGTACCAGAAACCCCAGGCATCACAGAACTGGCTACAGTTCTAGAAGTGGAGGAGTTCCTTCTAGAAGCTCAGCTGGCTCTGGATTTGGGCACTCGCCTACCAGTATTGGTGTAGGAAGCAGTGGTGGTGATAGTCCTAGGAGCAGGGGATACAGTTCCAGAAGTGGGGGTCACGGTCCACACAGGGCACGCATTTCCTCTGCCGGTGATTCTCCAACCACCTCCAGGGAAATCCGCCGCAGCTCTTCCCGTGAAGGGCGTCCTTCTGACCATACGAGGGCCGCTGACCACACAAGAAGTGGGATTCATGGCTATTCCTCTGGTGCCAGTAGATCTGCTGATGCCAGAGTGGATCGCAGAGATGCGAGTGGAAGCCGGGGGGTAGCACATGCAGGGTACTGCTCCATCATTAGATAAACTTCAGGCCCAGAATGTTGTTTGGGGAGGGGGGCATGTTCTTCTGCCGGCTGATAAAAAGCAACTATCCATTATGCGTCAGTGCAATTGGTTAGGAAACCCATAAACGAGAGCTCTGTACATTCAATTCCTTTCAGCCTTTAGTATCTTTGTACGTCAGTAGATACGTTGACCTAGAACACCCCGACTGAATCTTCACCCCTCCAAAAATGGAAATCAGAGATGATCTACATGGTATGGTTGTTGCTGCCAGGATGCCACGAAATAGGCTCTTCCCCCACTTTCAGCCGTAACATTTACAAGCTCTTATCATAAATGTGGCAGCATCGCATTAGAGTATCCATGACTCTACTCCATATCAGTGGAGGCGGCTAGGACATGCACATGGGTGAATGCGCACCAACATGATGATCCTTTCCACATGGTAAGAGCTTGAAAATATTATGGCAGGGGATGGAAGTCGATCATTTATTTTGGAGGCGTTTTTAGCAGTACCGCTCCCCACGCCATGACCACAATATGCAGACTCGTTTTAAGCCCCATTGATTTCAAAGGGTTTACTTTTACTCTGCAGAAGCAAAATACAGTGGGGGGAGAGGGGAGAGGAGGGATTTTACTTCTCCTCATCCTGTTTAGGCATACTGATCTGGAGTAGGAATCCTTTTGCCTAACACCCCTTGATTCAAACACTGAAATCAATGGGACTTACTGTGGTCGAGTTGCTCAAGATCATCTTTATGAAGTTTATTTATCTATCAGCACCCTTTAACCAGCCCCCTGAACTGACAACTAAATCAATGAATTGGAAAATGCAATCTAATGGGCGACACAGGAGTTTTAGAACCTATATTAGTGATTATGAATGAATGCAGAACTATGGGGATGTAGTTTTTCCAAGTGGGGCAGGAGAACCAAGCGGGTGCTATTGGCTGCTATAGACTCTGATATCTGCTGATTTCCCTTAAGCAAGGCAGCTTGGGCTTTCTTCTTTGCCACCAGGCTCCAAGCCTTCAGCTGGCTTGATTCTTGCCTGCATGTCTCCAGAATACTTATCTGGCCTTGGGTCTGAGTGCCTGATGGCTCAGGCTGTTACTTGCATTCCAGTACTTCACTCCTGGTAGCGTTCTTCCTGTTCTTATGCTTTGTGAAGTGCTTCGGGAACTGGATTTGATCATTTTGGGGGGCAGCGACCTGTGATTATGGCATATGATGCAGCAACCTAGCTGAAGCTGAGCAGGTCTAGGTCTAGTGAGTATCTGGATGGGAGACGACCTGGAAACCTGATGCATACTGCTGTGCATTCCATGGAAGAAAGGCAGGAGGCATATTTTTATGTCTAATAACAAAGCCCTGGCCCCAGAGCAGATAATGAAAGCAGCCCACTACGGAGTTTCTCCATGACCACCATATTAGGGGAACCTCCTTGCAAAAAGAATATGCTGCACATACATAGGCCCCACAGAGAAACATGAGGTAGGCGCCTTCCCATCCAATGAGGTTACTAGCAGACATGGTAGGCCTTAGTGAAGTGTTCAGTTCCCCCATCGAAGTATCGAATGAGTTTAGGGGCGTGTTAGAGGTAGTTGTGATGTGTTAAGTGGGGAGGGGAGAAATTAAAAGGAGGGGAAACGAGGATAGGGGGCTCTGTAGGGGGATGGGGATGGCAGGGGGTGATAGAAAGGGTGTGAAGGGTGGAAGGGGTAATCTGGGGAAAGGGGAAGGTGGCGGTGCTGTGGGGGAAAGGATAATGAGGTGATGGGTAGGGGAACAAGAAGGGTGGAGATGGGGAAGAGGAGAGAATCAGAAAAGCCATGGTGGAGGGGCTGTTGTAGGGGATGCTATGTGGTGATGGGCCGCATGTGGGGAGAATGGGAGCATGCAGCGGGGATAGTGAAATGGCAGAATTAAAGGGGAAAGACAGGCAAAGCAACAAAAGTATGGGTTGAAGGAGAACAGAGATCTAAAGCACATGGAGAACAATTGTTTTTATCTCAGTCCAATCAACTCCATAATTCATGTCTCTGGGCTTATATACACTACCAACATGTATCATTTTTCATTGTCACAGCTAAGCAATTTTACTCCGTAGCATAGATACACTACCCTTCTCCCATTCACTGGAGATTTGAATGCTACTCCTTCAAACGGATTTAATTGTCACCAGATTTCCCAGGATTCTTTAGGTGACCATGGCAATTAATGTTTCATGAAACTGGCGTTAATTCTGTAGTGCAGATACACCTCCAGTCTCTCTGCTGTAGCCGCCTGCCTTCTTCAGCCAAAGGAGCTGCAACAGCGAAATCGGTTTCTGATCACTTGAACAAAGCACTTGCATTTGATGTTATCTCTGCTTTTCTGCTCAATATGCATGGAAGAAAGGTGGTTGATTTTTATATATTTAAGTGGTTATTATTAACCTCCCCCCCCCCCCTTTGCATATCCATCACTTGTCAAATGTTTCTTCCCCTCCCCTTGGTCTTGCAAATAAATCATAGCTGGAATTAATCTTGTGTCACAGAATCGTTTTTGAAGTGTGAGTGGGCTTGGCGCCAACTGTGAGGAGGATTCCAAGTTACCGCACTTGCTGCCTAAATTTCAGGACGCAGTTGTATTTCCCATCTCTAGCAGTACAGTGGCAGAGAGGGAATTTGAACCCGGGTTTCCCAGATCCTAGTCTGACATTTTAACCACTGCATCACACTGGCTCTATATAAAGAACAGAAAGCCATGCACTGAACCTAATGCGCAGGGCACCTGGCACACAATGATGATCACCAATCTTCCCAGCTGTCCTCTCCCCACAGCAGCTGTTTCAGACCTTGGGAAAGTGTATTCCAGGGATTACAGGTCTCACATGGGGTTGCCAACCTCCGGGTACTAGCTGGAGATCGCCCACTATTACAACTGATCTCCAGCCAATAGAGATCAGTTCACCTGGAGAAAATGGGTGCTTTGGCAATTGGACTCTATGGCATTGAAGTCCCTCCCTTCCCCAAACCCTGCCCTTCTCAGGCTCCACCCCAAAAATCTCCCACCAGTGGTGAAGATGAACATGGCAACCCTAGTCTCACATAGAGAAACAGTCACATGGTTCAAGAAGCTGCAGGGTATAGTGTTCAGTTCAAAGTGAGTTTAATGAAGTTGTAGTGGCTTGTATCACTGAAGGAATTGGCTATCACTGAAGAACAAAGCAATATTGGGATGGGGAAAAGCATGGGATACTACTGTTTGCTTGAAAATTCTTTGTTCCAACAATCTAATCCCACACCTGGTGTTGTGCTATGGCTTGTTCTTACATATTCTACAGTTCTCTGAAATAAATATCCATTCTAATTTATGTACTGGTTTCCTTTCTGCATATAGGTATAATTGCTAGGTTGTGTTAAGTGTATTTTTCACAGGATGGCCGTGAACAAATCACCCCAAAAGAGTCATCAGAATATAAGAATGAGCCCCACGGGATAAATCCAAGGGTTCACCTAAATCAGCATTCTGTAGCCAGCTGGATGCTGCCAACAACATGTCTTGTAAGATCACCATTCAGTTAATGCTCTTCCAATGGACAGATGACAATGGGCCGTTTCACAAGAAATACGAGATACAACAAACAAGCACACACAACAACAACAACAACAACAACAACAACAACAACAACAAAGTGAAGCAGGAATATGAGGGAATAACTAGAATATGCCTTGGCTAGCGCCATCTAGTGGTGAAGGAGAAGTACACACCCTAGAAGTGCCATATTACATATTACATATCTTTGAACTGGAATTTATTTTCTCTTTTTCAGCATTACAAAGTTATGGATTTTTTTTATTATTTAGGGATTTTCTGGGGTGGGGGACAATGTAAAAATATTGGATTGGATCTAGGGTTGCCAGCCTCTAGGTGGTGGCTGGTGATCTCCCGCTATTACAACTAATCTCCAGCCAATAGAGATCAGCTCACCTGGAGAAGATGGACGCTTTGGCAATTGGACTCTACGGCATTGAAGTCCCTTCCCAAACCCCACCCTCCTCAGGCTCCACCCCAAAAATCTTCTGCCAGTGGTGTAGGGGGACCTGGATACCCTAATTGGATCCCATGGATCTGTTCCTCTGGGGTTGTCAGCCCAGTGTTGGCAAATAGGAGGAGACTGGAGTGCGGAGACCTGGTGAAACAAGGTCACGGGACACTGTGATATCACTTCCAGCTGCATTACCACAAGTGATGTCACTGTGAGATGTGACCCTCTGGGATTTCCCTGAAACTCTATGGTAAAAACATAGAGATCAGAGAAATTCATAGAACGTTGTGCAAGATGATGATGTCACTCCTGCCAGGAGTGGGAAATCTGGCCCCCATGGGCACAGCAACACCTCACTGGCAGGAGATTTTTGGGGCGGAGCCTGAGGAGGGTGGGATTTGGTGAGGGATTTCAATGCCAAAGAGACAAATTGCCAAAGCAGCCTTTTTCTCCAGGCAAACTGATCTCTATTGGCTGGAGATCAGTTGTAATAGCACGAGATCTCCAGCCACCACCTGGAGGATGGCAACCTTACACTGGGGGAAGGCTCTGCCATTAAAAGATCCTCAAGATACAGGAGGTATGTGAAGGGGTCATGACTCAGTAGTAGAGCATAGGCATGCAGAATATCCCAGATCCAATCCCTGGCATCCTTGCTTAAAAGGATCAGATAGTAGGTGTTGTGAAACAACTCATACCCTAGAAAGTTACTGCCAGTCAGTAGACAATCCTGCTGATAGATAGGGTTGCCAACCTCCAGGTACTGGCTGGAGATCTCCTGCTATTACAACTGATCTCCAGCTGATCGAGATCAATTCACCTGGAGAAAATGGCCACTTTGGCAATCGGACTCTATGGAATTGAAGTCCCTCCCCACCCCAAACCCCACCCTTCTCAGGCTCTACCCCAAAAACCTCCGACCGGTGGCGAAGAGGGACCTGGAAACCCTGCTGATAGACCAAAGCAGCTTCCTGTGTTCACATGCAGGAAAGAAGCCCTATTCTTTGGGGAGGGGCCATGGTTAGTGTTGCCAACCTCCAGGTGGCATCTGAAGATATCCTGCTATTACAATTGATCTCCAGTTGACCAAGATCAGTCTCCCTGGAGAAAATGGCTGCTTCGGAGGGTAAACTCTATGGCATTATACCCTGCTGAGTTCCCTCCCCTCCCCAAACACCACCCCCAGGCTCTATCCCCAAAATCTCCAGGTATTTCCTGACACAGAGCGGACAACCCTAGCCGTGGCTCAGTGGTAGAGCATTTGCTTGGCATGTAGAAGATCACAGATCCAATCCCTGGCATCTCCAGGTAAAAGCATCATGGAGTAGGTGATGTGAAAGATCTCAGACCCTGGAGACCTGCTGCCAGTCAGAGTAGACAACACTGACTTTGATAGACAAGAGTCTGACTCAGTAGAAGGCACCTACCTGAGTTCCTGTTGCTAGTATTAGTTTGGTTTGCTGTGGTAAGCACAGGTTAACTTAGGGTGGGGCACTGTGCCCCCAAAGAACTGGATTGTGCCTCTTAAAAAAAAAAAAACCCAACAACAACAGTGACAACACACCTATCTCTTGAAGCTGAATTTCTAATCCAAAATTGGAAAATGAAGCTGCAGCAAAGAGTTGGGCTGCAACTCAACATTGCTGGGGAGGGCGGGCTATAAATTTGAAAAATTTGAAAAATAAAATAAAAACTGCAAAATATACACCTTGGGATAGAGGAGGTCAAGTTCATGTTTGAATTTGAGTTATCTGCTCCAAAATTGCCCCCCCTTTCTTCTGAGGAATAACTGTATTGGTTCTTGTAGGTTATCCGGGCCGTGTAACCGTGGTCTAGGTATTTTCTTTCCTGACGTTTCGCCAGCAGCTGTGGCGAAACGTCAGGAAAGAAAACATCAGGAAAGAAAATACCAAGACCAATACCAAGACCACGGTTACACAGCCCGGGTAACCTACAAGAACCAATGAACTCTGATCGTGAAAGCCTTCGACAATAATAACTGTATTATTTGTATGTTTTTGGGAGAAACAGAATAAGTTGAGAAATCTTTTTCTCAATGTTCTAAAAAGTATCTGGGGCAGCATTTATGAAAGGTGGCTTTCTTATGAAGCATCCTTCCAGTGTAGATTGATGCCTGATGCACATGAGCTATGATAGACAATTCTCAGCTTTTATAGCCTTTGCTAACTGGTTTTTGCTCACGAACCTGTTGGATAGGATGCTACTGCTAAGATTAACATCTGATGCATCAATAGGTTTTGGAGGAGGGATGTTTGCTTCTGGCTATCCCATAGTGGGAAATGCTGGCTTGAAAGAAAAAGAAGAAATTGAAATTGAAAAGTGAATCCACAACTTTTATGTATCTGTGTGCATGGTGCTGTGTTCCATTTCTGGCATCAAAGAAACATGTGCATCTGGTTCCACAGGTTGAGATGCCCAACAGCTGTGGCAGCATCTCTAAGATGGGTTCCAGGGCTGGTTATACTTTATTTTGTGTGCAGGAACAGGTGATAGACACCAGAGGTACCTGACAATTATACAGGGCTGTCATTCTGCCTTTCTTCTGGATATACTGTATTTTTCCGTGTATACAACACTCCCATGTATAAGATGACACCTATTTTTTAACCCAAAATTAAGAAATCAGGGGTCGTCTTATACATGGGGGCGTACGGAAAAATACCGGCAGGGAAGACAGCGGGGACCATCAGAAGGCCGGTCGCTGGCTGGCCAGGGTGACCGGGCTCTTCCCTGCTGCTCTCTTCCCCACCCATCAGCTGACAGGCGAGGAAGAGACTGGGGACTCTCAGAAGGCCGGTCACCCGCCAGGCAGGGCAACCGGGCTCTTCCTGCTGGCTCTCTTCCCCACCCGTCATGTGACAGGCGGGGAAAAGAGCAGCGACCTTTCTTCCATGTGTATGACAACCCCTAATTTTTTCTAATTTTTTAAAATATTTTATTGGGTTTTTGGGTAATACATAAAGAAAGGGAAAAGGGGGTAAGAAACAATAGTCTTCTTAGTGGTAAAGTTAAGAAAATAAAATTCATTCTTGGTAATTTGTTCATTTTGATTACCGCAATTCTTCCAAGCCATTATATTTGAAGTCTGTTCCATCTTTCAAAGTCATCTTCTATATTTTTCCAGAGTTCTTTATGATTTAAATCGAACAGTGTATCCGGCCCTGTAGGTATTTTTATGCCCAAATATTTCAAGCTTTTCTTTGGGGTAGCACATTGGAAAATATTTTGAATTTCTTCTTTTTCTTCTGGCATCAAATTGAACGTTATTAGATTCGTTTTTTGCTTGTTTAGTTTATATCCAGCAAAGTAATTAAAGGTGTCGGTTTGGTAGAAGATTCTCTCTGCTGACTTCTTAGGATGTTGACAGATTAGAACTACGTCATCTGCATAACTTCTGATTATATATTCCTGATCTTCGAATTTTAATCCTTGGATTTCTGGATCCATTCTAATTTTATTTGCCAAGACTTCCATCACAAGGTTGAATAATAGAGGTGACAAAGGACAGCCTTGTCTTGTGTCTTTTTCAATATCAAAATGTGTCATGAACATTCCATTTATGAGCAATCTGGCTTTTTGTGTAGAATAAATTGCATCTACTGCATACAGGAACTTTTCTCCACAGTTCAATTGCTTCATCGTATTCTTAAAAAAGGACCATGACACATTGCCAAATGCTTTCTCTGCATCAAAGAATAACATCACAGTTTTCTTTTCGTTGGTTTTGGTATGATGTATAGCTGCTAAAACCACTCTTAAATTGTCCTTTAGTTGTCTTTTAGGCATAAATCCCGTTTGATCAGGATGTATTATTTTCGAGATATGTCTTTTCAGTCTTTCTGTGAGTATCGCCGCCAGTAATTGGTAATCCACATTTAATAAGGAAATCGGTCTATAAGCTCTTGGGGGTGTTCTCATTGATCTTTAGTTATTAGTGAAATGTGTGCTTCTTTCCATGACTCTGGTAATTTGCTTTCTTGTAACACTTCATTAAATGTTTTCTGTAAATATGGAATCAAAATGTGTTCCATTAATTTGTAATGGTTAGCTGAAAGTCCGTCTGGGCCTGGTGCTTTATCTGGTTTCAATCTTCTAATGGCATCTGAAATCTCTTGAGTAGTAATAGTCTGGTTTAATGAGTGTCGGTCTTCATCTGAAAACTTATTTAAACATGCTGATTGTAAATACATATCTAGGCCAATTTGTTCTGTGTCATTATTCTGATACAACTTTTGGTAATAGTCCATGATATCTTCTTTGTTCGTCATCTGAGCCAAAATCCTTCTTTTCTCCAATTCTTTCTTTAATATGTTTGATAAGAGTCTTCTGGGTTTATTTGACTGTTCAAAATATTTCTGTTTAGCAAATTTTAATTTTTTCTGCAATTCCTCTACTTCAAGTCTAGCAATTTTATGCTTTGTCTCTTGAATCTTTGCCAATGTTTGTTTTTTGCCTGATTTCTTGTGGTCTTCCTCTAATTGCTGTAGTTGTAAATATAATTGATCTAGTTGTTGCTTTTGATCTTTTTTATTTTGGATGTTTATAGCTATCAATCTTCCTCTCACATAGGCTTTACTTGCATTCCAAACTGAATTCACTTCCACATCGGGTGTTGAGTTTTGAACAAAGAATTCTTTGATTTCTTCTTAGCATTGTTTAGTTTTTTTCTAATTTTTTAAAAGAAAAAAACATCTTATACACAGAAAAATTCGGTAAGTACTCCTTTGCTGGCATTACAAAGAAGTAGTCTGGGTAGAGCAGAGTTAAGATAGCGAAGTCCTTAATATTCTTGAAGGGTTTCCCATTTTAAGAAAAGCATAGAACTCCAGGTGGTGGTCAGGGATGAGGGAAAACTAGAAAGAGACCGTCCCATCCCCAACTCCAACATACATTTCACACTATCGGGGCCACAGTATCATAAAATATCAGTGGAGGATAGTGGTTTGAATATTGGACTGAGAACTGGGAGGCCCAGGCTAAAGCTTTTGCTTGGTCAATGAAGATGGCTGGGTGAATTGGACCAGTCTTTCCTCCTAACATACTTCAGAGGGTGGTTGTGGGGGATTAACAAAGAGAGGAAAATCATGTATGCCACCCTGAATCCCTTAGAAAAGCTAGGGTTAAAATAAAATAAAATATAGAGATCCCACAAGCAGAGAAACAGAAGAGTAATGCCTCTGTAATTTTGCTCACAGTAAAACTCAAAGTGAGTTTGAGGGTGCCTACTTTGGGGAAACTTGCCCAGTTTCTTGAGTTGCAATGAAACTAACAACATTTTCAGGGGGCAGGGCAGGAGGTCACACGTTGCCTCTTACAGAACAAATGGATTCGGTTGAAGGCAGAGGTGGTAAGGAAAGGATAACTCCCTCTCTGAACTCAAGAAGAAAGCCTGCTTGGCCCTAAACCTGGTAAACAGTCAGAACTTGAGGGTGAAGAAAGCCCACCCACCAAGTCATCGGATATGACCATTATCTTGAACACACGAAGCTGCCTTATACTGAATCAGACCCTTGGTCCATCAAAGTCAGTATTGTCTATTCAGACCGGCAGCAGCTCTCCAGGGTCTCAGGCTGAGGTCTTTCACATCACCTACTTGCCTAGTCACTTTAACTAGAGAGGCTGGGGACTGAACCTAGGATCTTCTGCATGCCAAGCAGATGCTTACCACTGAGCCACGGCCCTTCCCCAAAACACAGTGTGAACACATGAGCTGCCTTATACTGAATCAGACGGTTGATCCATTGAAGTCAGTACTGTCTACACAGACCGGCAGCAGCTCTCCAGCGTCTCAGGTAGAGGTCTTTCACATCACCTACTTGCCATCCCTTTAACTGGAGATGCCTGGGATTGAACCTGGGACCTTCTGCATGCCAAGCAGATGCTGTACCACTGAGCCATGGCCCCTCCCCTCAGCTTGGATGCAAGTACCTTGACATCTCATAGCCTAATCCCTGTCCATTGATGGAGTTACTTCCATCAATGAGAGCTTTGGAGCAGTGTCCAAAACAACTCTAACAGCACCAAGAGATATGCATGCACAGCATCACTTCCTATTCAAGTAAACAGAAAAACCTGGATAGGCAGGCGTTCTATACATGTGCATGAATTTCTGGATGGGAGCACCTGTCTGTAACTGTATTGGTCCCAATGATTTAGTGGAGCAGGGGGAAATATGTCATTAAATTATAATTATATGTTACCGTGGGCAATTGTCAGCCCATTCTTGAGCCAGAGTGCCAAATGGGCTTAGGAGGCAACCAGCTCCTAATGCCAGTGTCCGTGCCACTTGCACAATGTAAACTGGCATGGACACCAGCATAGTGCCACTTGCGGCAGCGCCCCAGGACTACTGCAGCAGCATGACCCTTGGACGCTGGATCAGCCTCCCGCCGGCATCCTGCTGGTGCAAGTGCTCGGGCCGGCGTCCTGGGAGGCATTCCCGGGGCGTTGCGGGGGGTGGGGCTGCCAGTAGGCAGCCTCCTAACCCTTTTCAGCCCAGGAACGCCCCCTTCAGAAACAGCGGTGCTGTGCCAGCTTTTTGTTGGTGCAACATCACTGTTTTCAATGGGGCTATTTTCCCCATTTTTGAAATTTTGTTTTTAAAAGGCTTTTTTTTGCCTTGCAGTGGCCAGGGAACCACTTTGGAGGTGGCGCGGCGGCGCCTCGGCCATGCCGTACCCAGCTGCTGCAGGATTCAAGAATGGGCTATAAGACTATTATAATTGAGAGATGGCTACATGTAAAGAAGCAATCAAGTAAAGTATAAGCTTTGTCACATTGTGCTGAACATCCATAATTCTCAAACAGGGAATTCAAATGGTGCACTCATTTGAACTAAGTTGCTAGTCACGTAATATTGGAGTTCCAATTAGTATCAGCATTGCCCAATTTTTCTTTTCTTTTTTTGACATATAGGAAACTCTGGAATAAATTTGCTAAGCTATAATTACTTGAGTTAGAATTCTTCAAATGTATAATTTCAGCTCTGCCGGGTCTGCAAACGAAGCATTTTTTAAATAAATCCATTCCCATTTCATTGGGTTTTTAAATGTTTACTTTGCAGTTTTGCAATGGTATTTATTGCTAGCAGGCAAAACCAAACCCCAAAGAAGACCTCGTGTTACCTTTTTGTCTGAAATAACCAAGCCCAGATATTGCAAAGGGATATAAATCAGAACCTCAGAGGTGTCATATCAGAGGGGACCCTTTCTTTTTCTTCTGCTTACAGCGGTATTATCTCACCTGGCTTTGCTATGAGCCGACAACTGTATGCCGCAAACTCCATCCATGGACGAAGACGTTTCTCTTCTGCTTCAGATATATGTGGTCTAAACAGATGTAGACCAAGGGCCCCTGCTGTATCTCAGCTTGGTGGGAGAAGCAGGGTTGGTGGCTATAGCACCAAGAGCCTCTCAAGCACGGGTGGAAGCAGAAGAATATCTAGTGGAAGCTGCTGGATCGGAGGTCAGAGGTATGGTGACATATATTACGGCAGTCCCAGGAACTACGTTGAGGTCCGAAATTATGCTGGCAGCTATCAAAATGACCTCTTCCATGGAGTCAGCATCAACGAGCACCTCTTAAAGCCGCTCTCTGTAGGAGTTGACCCCGAGATCCAGAAAATACGAATTCAGGAGCGGGAACAAATGAAGTCGCTCAACACCCAGTTTGCCTGCTTCATCGACAAGGTTAGAGCTTGAATGTTATGTTTTTCTTCTCTCCTACAAAGGGGCAGCAAAAACCTCAAAGGAGGGATGAGTGGATCTGCGCACCATTCTTCTCCTTCACTGTTTCAGACTGGGTCTCCTTTCTGTGGACCACTGTTCCTTAATTTTGGTTTAACTTGGACAGTGTCTACCATGAATTTTGAAACTGGGATAATCGTGAACAATATGATGCCAATTTCAGTTCCATTCATTCCTTGGTATCTTTTTCTCCTCCCCCCGCATTACTAATGTGGAAAGCTTTTGTACCACTTTAGAATGCAGGTGGGGTTATTGCATCACTTTATACTTCGGGACATTTAAAAAAACTCCCTGCACATTTTACCGTCCCGCTTTACTTCCACTATGGGGTGTAAGGTTGTGTAGACTGAGTTCCCAGGTGCTCTCTCATCTAGGCACTGACCAGACCATATCTGCCAGGGTAGACTGACCCTTTCACTATTTGGGAATGTTCCTGATGGGCGAATGCCCTGTAAGCACAGTGCTGCAGTACACTTAAGTGAATTTTAAGCCCCAAATCCAAAACATGGAAGTAAGTTGAAGACATTCTTTTTTGCTGTTAGGTACAGCTGACTTATGGCAACCCCATAGGGTTTACAAGGCAAGAGACATTCAGAGGTGGTTTGCCATTGCCATCTTCCACATCATGGCTCTAGTGTTCTTTGGAGGTGGCCCATCCAAATACTAACCAGGGCCGACCCTGCTTAGCTTCTCAGATCTGATGAGATTAGGCTAGCCTGGGGCTATCCAGGTCAGGGCTTGCAGACATTACTGGCTCTTATTTGATAAAACTAGGTTGCGAGTCCTATGGAAAAGGTTTGGCAGCACCTTGGAGTACAACTTTGTAAGACCGGTTGGTTGAGAACCCAACACTAGACATTGTGTGTGTGATGCATCTCTCCCCATCCCATCCCCGGTTATCGTGTCTATATTTTTTATTTTATTTTCTTCTTCTTCTTTGATTTCAGGTCCGAAACCTGGAGCAGAAGAACAAGATGCTGGTAACCAAATGGGATCTCCTGCAGGAGCAGATGCCCCCAGTTAAGAGAGATCTTGGACCTCTCTTTGAAAATTCCATCAGGGGCCTACGCAAGCAGCTGGATTCCTTGCTGAGCGAAAAGCGGCAGGCAGGACCACAGCTGCAGAATATTCAGCAGTGTGTGGAGGAGTTTAAATGCAAGTAAGCATTAACCAATAAGAGCCCCGTGGCGCAGAGTGGTCAGCTGCAGTACTGCAGTCAAAATCTCTGCTCGCGACCTGAGTTCGATCCTGACGGGAGTCAGTTTCAGGTAGCCGGCTCAAGGTTGACTCAGCTTTCCATCCTTTCGAGGTCGGTAAAATGAGTATCCAGCTTGCTGGGGGTAAAGGGAAGATGACTGGGGAAGGCACTGGCAAACCACCCCATAAAACTTTATCTGCCTGGTAAACGTCGGGATGTGACATCACCCTGTGGTCAGTAATGACCTGGTGCTTGCACAGAGGACTACCTTTACCCTAAGCATTAACCATGCTTGATGGCGACATTTCATTTTGCTTGTGGCTCTTCTCTGAAGCAGCAAATTCATTCAGTTTGAGTATTTAGAAGAACAGGCTGTTTAGGGTTGCCAAGTGCCCGGTGGTGGTGGGTAAACTACCGCCAATCCACCGGGCAGCCTGAAGACCAGCTGAGAGCCGGCGGGCACCCCGTGTACGTGCGCACGTGTGACGCGCCTACGTCAGTTCAGGGTTTACCCTGAAGTGATGTGGACGCTCTAGCAAATTCAGCCAAAACTCTATGGTCTCCATAGATGCGCCCACACGCCCCTGCACCGACGCACCTACATCACTTCCGGTTTAACCGGAAGTGATGTAGGTGCGTCGGTGCACGGGCGTGCGGGCGCACTGAGCCAGGCCCGTGCCTGCACTGCACACCCCAGAAAACCTCTCGCCAATCGAACAATGAGACCTGGTAAGCCTAAGGCTGTTGCACAGGTAAAAGAAGCACATACACACACACACACATACTTTGGGTTGCCATCTCCAGGTTGGGAAATACTTGGAGATTTTGGGGGTGAAGTCTGAGAAGGGCAGGGTTTGAGGAGGGGAGGGGAGAGGAGGGACTTCAATGAGGTATACTGTAATGCCATATCAAAGTGGCCACAACAAAGAAGGGCGGGCTTTGAGGAGGGGAGGGAGTTCAATGAGGTGCAATGCCATAGTGTAGCGGCCATACCAAAGTGGCCATTTTCTCCAAGTGAATTGATCTCTGTCGCCTGGAGATCAGTTGTAATAGCAGGAGATCTCCAGCCACCATCTGGAGGTTGGCAACCCTATGTGTAGTACATTTTTCTCTCACTTATCCTCCAGAAAAACTGAGGGTGGCTTATTCCCTCAACTTAATCCTCACAACAGTCCTCTGAGGGAGGTAGGGTTGCCAACCTCCAGGTACTGCAACGGAGTCTTCAGTACAAAAGTAGCAAGAAATCTTATTGGTGCTTACACATATGATATCAACAATACAAGAGTGAAAGATACATATAAGAACAGTCAAGTTATATACAGTATGTACAATCTAAATTGGGTGCAGTCTCAGTGCACCCTATTTAGATTGTACATACTGTATATAACTTTGACTGTTCTTATATGTATCTTTCACTCTTGTATTGCTGATGTCATATGTGTAAGCACCAATAAGATTTCTTGCTACTTTTGTACTGAAGACTCCGTTGTAGATTTTCTAACCATTGGTACTGGCACGGAGGTGCCTATTTTGTATTGTAACCTCCAGGTACTAGCTGGAGATCTCCAGCTATTACAACTGATCTCCAGCCGATAGAGATCAGTTCACCTGGAGAAAATGGCCGCTTTGGTAATTGGACTCTATGGCATTGAAGTCCCTCCCCTCCCCAAACCCCACCCTCCTCAGGCTCCACCTCAAAAACCTCCCACCAGTGGCAAAGAAGAAGAAGAGCTGATTTTTATTTGCCGACTTTCTCTACCACTTAAGGCAGACTCAAACCGGCTTGCAATCACCTTGCCTTCCCCTCCCTACAACAGACACCATGTGAGGTGAGTGAGGCTGGCAACCCTAGAGGTAGGTTACGTTAAGAGTGGCTGGCCCCAAATCACCCAGCGAATTCCCTGGTTGAGTGGAGATTTGAATAAGCAAACGGTTCCGGACTTACCCGGAGCCAGTTTTGGTGCCAGGGCGGGGGGTGAGAGCGGCCGAACAACCTTGCTCTCCCGGGCTCGGCCCCGGGGTCCCGCCTGATTGGCGGGGGTGCCAATTGCTCCCGGCCAATCGGGTGGAGCCGGGAGGCTGTTGCTTCGCCCCTCCCTACTGCTGTGCATATTGCCCAGCGGCCCTTGCCCGGTGCCTCAGTCTGTCTCCGGCTTTGGACCACCCTCCCTCCCTAAGGGCTATAGGTGTGAATGCTATGCTATAGTCGTCACAACTCAGGCGGTTTACGCATGGGGATGGATGGATTTTGATGGGGGGAAGCGGCCTGCGTGCCCCTTCCTCCAACTGGGGGACCCCAATAAGGGGTTTTGGGGGAGGCCAAGGGTGTTGAGTTGCCGCATAGGGGGCGGCAGGTTTGACCTCTACCTGAGTGACGGGGGAACACCAAGTGGCACAAGCCCTGGCGTATCCCACATACCGTCATCCTCTGCTACTCCCAGCGGGACCGCTGGGAGTTCAGTTCTCAGCAGGCCGGCTGATGCCCCCATCCAGCCTTCCCATGCTTCGCCAATGCGTTAAGAGCAATGTTGCCATTAATCTTAGTTGTGGCCATGTTTTTCCAATACAAAAAATGTTTTCCAATAAAAAATACCGTTCTTTGTTAATAAAATTGTTATATGTTTAGTAAAGATGAGTAGTAGCTTACTTTATCTCAGTCCTCAGCCCAATAGCCCTCGGACAGCAAGGTTCTTCACAGTCTAGCTACTGCCCCACGCTGGCTGTCATGAAAACCGGCTCGTCCACATTCAGCCTACCTCCTGTGGTACATGGGAATAATAAATGTATAATTGCAGCATAATTATATACTGCATACCTACAGTTATTAAGTATAATAATTACAGTCAATCTGGAAATGCTTCAGACTGCAGGTGGGGGATGGGGTGCACAGGGCCCGCAGAGAGAGCCTTCCGGGCAGGAGTTCATGCCAAGGGGCTACCTCGCAACAGCAACACACACACTGTGTTTATGTGTGAATTAAAAGACGTTGCAGATCCATCTGCAGGACTGTGCAGCCTTGGGGAAAAAATGAAGAGAAGGAGGAGAAGGAGTAAGTATAAATTTGTTTCCAGGCCCAGAAAATCTTATTGGCAGTCATGGAAATGCTCAAGGCTTTCTCGCTTGTTGTAAAACTGCTGGGCTGCAATCCAGAGGCCAACATTTATTTTATTTGGATATTTACACCCAGCATTTCTCCCCAATGGGTAGGGTTGCCAGCTCCATATTGGGAAATACCTGAAGATTTTGGGGGTGGAGCCAGAGGAGGGTGGGGTTTGGGGAGGGACTTCAATGCCATAGAGTCCAATTGCTAAAGTGGCCATTTTCCCCAGGGGAACTGATCTCTATTGGCTGGAGATCAGTTGTAATAGCAGGAGATTGCCAACTTTAACCACGCTGGTGACACGTTAACCACGCTGGTGAATTGATAAAGTAAAAGTAGCGTTACCCACTTTTAAACTGGCCCCTGTTGCTGGCCCTAATTATCAGGTGATGTTGCTTAAATTTATGCCATGAAAGACTTCAATTGCCCATTGCCAATTGTTAAACCTCTATAAATGACATTCAGTCGACATTTCCTCCCTGTCTAGTTGGCGACATTAAAGGGAAATTCCTTCCTTTCTCAGTCTTCTGTTTGCTCCCCTTCCATGCCAGCTGCTGAGCAAGATTCCACATGGATAGAATGACACTGCCCCAAGCAATCCACTCTGTGCATGTGCACCTTTGAAGTAAAGTAGGATCCCACAGGTTGTTGGATACAGAGCTGCACAGTCATTATCATGTACTGCCTGGTTAATAGTGTAATATCGAAATATCCAGGGATGCGTGTACCTCCTGATCTGGGTTCAGGCTGCTCATTCATTGCATATCCTCTTTCTCCACCGTATCCAAATAGGTATGAAGAGGTAATCAACCGGCGTGTGGCAGCAGAGAATGACTTTGTTTTGCTTAAGAAGGTGAGACATTCAGGTTGCTGAAGGGTGATTTGTGTTGGCATCTCATAAAAGGGAGTGCGGGAGTATAATTATTATTAAAAGAGGGAGTCAACGGTTATGTCAAAACGAACATTTGCGTTCATTTAGGAGCATAGCGTGCAACCTCTTTTCTGTTCGCATTGTGCAAACACTTGCTTTATCCCCTAACTTAAAAGATTCACCCGCCCTTAGTTGCAGTCACAAATGAATGAAAACTTCGGCTTCTTTCACAAGCATGCTTGAAATGGTTAGGGGAGGTGAATGCAACCCTTTAACCTCTTTCTTTGTGCCACAGCAAGTGAGGATGACTAAACTTTGTTCAGTAATCCTGATTATGTGCTCTCTTTCTCTCTCCGTCTCTCTCTCTCACATATTCAAGCATAGGTTCAGGGATCATAGTGATACTGCTGAATTTGGGAAGTAAGTAGGGTTGCCAACCTCCAGGTACTAGCTGGAGATATCCCCCTATAACGTCTGATTTGTAGGCAACAGTTCCCCTGGAGAAAATGGCCACTTTGGCAATTGGACTCTATGACATTTGTCCCTCCTCTCTCCAAACCCTGCCCTTCTCACACTCCACCCCCAAAATCTCCAGGTATTGCCCAACCTGGAGCTGGCAACCTTACAAATGAGGCATACAGACTTGTTTCACTTCAAAAATTTTGATCTAATTCTCATCTGAGCCCAAACCTCCCAGAGGGTTGCCTGGTCCCTCTTTGCTACTGGCAGGAGGTTTTTGGGGTGGAGCCTGAGGAGGGCGGGGTTTGGAGAGGGAAAACCTGAGGACACACAACTGAAGCCCCCCCTCAAACCAGGGAGAGAGAGACTCCAGGGGGCACACACACCCCAGACAGAATGGGCGAAAGCCCCCTTTGGCTTCCCCCCCACCCACAGAAACTGCTCCCTCCCCACACACACACAGACTCTGCTTCCCCCCCCCACACACACACAGGAGAAAAAATATAGATTAAAGCCCCAAAAGGGGTCTTACTGTGGATGTCTTCTGTTCCATCAGGAGGGACTTGGAGGACTGGGTAATCCAATATGGTTCCATTTAAGCACGGGAGGTTTTGCCTTGGATTTGCCGCTGTCGAGATGCACACAGGATTGGCTGATCCCATTCATCCCAATAGGGAAAAGGGGGGCATATCTCAGCCCCCGCTAATCCAATCTTTACAAAACTTGGGGGCTGTACCCCCAAAAATGCGCCCCCTGCAGCCACGGAATGGCTCGAATGTGTGCTGTAAATGGAATAAAAATGCACATTAAGGGGAGACCCCTTTCAGGGGCCATATCTCAGCCCCCGCTGATCCAATCTTTACAAAACTTGGGGATTCTTGCAAGAAGGCTCCTCTGAAGCTACGCTGAAAGTTTGGGGGTTGTACCCTCCAAAATATGCCCCCTGCAGCCACGGAAAGGAGAGAATGTGCACAAGCACCCCCCCCCCACGGGGATTTCTCTCTCACACAAACAGATACTCTTTCTTTCTCTGCCCGGGCCATGCAGTAGCTGGGCTCATGCACTCAATCGCGACTGATTGGCCAGAAGAAGACCCAGTTGGCCACTGATTGGCCGGGGGCAAATGCTGCTTACTCACTGATGGTTATACTGCTGCACCGAACCCCGAATTTGCCGAATTTATTCACTGAACACCCCAAACTCGCTGAATTCGCTCCCCGTTTTCCCGCCTTTTTTGAGTTCGGTTCCATCCGAACTAAAAACCGCCGAATCAGGGGAAATTCGGCTGTCTTTCGGTTCGGGATGAACCGAATCGACAACCCTACTCTATGGCATTATATACCACTGAGGTCCGTCCCTTCCCCAAGCCCTACCCTTCTCAGGCTCCATCCCCCAAATCTCCAGGAATTTCCCACACTAGAGTTTGCAACCCTAATTTTACATTAATACTGGATACTACTTCATGAGGATGGGATTAATAGTTTTAGAGCCAAGCAGTTTTTCCGCTGGTGAAAAAGGGAGGAAGTGGTCTCCTTTGACCTCCAGAAAGTTATAGAAACTGGATGGACCAATGCAATGTGGATCAGGGGCTGTAATAAGGAGGGGAATTGGCCAAGCACCTAGTTGGCCACTGTGTGAACAGACTGATGGATTTGATGGGCCTTGGTTTGATCTAGCATAGCTTTTCTTCTATTCTTCTGTTCTTAAGATTGAGCAAGAAATCTGACCCATATTGTTTTAAACAGCTGTTTATAAACTAAACAACTCCAAGGAAATTATATATATTATTTGATAAATAAATTCAAATACAGGTTAAAAAGCCATTTTCCCAAAGCCACAGTTCACAAAACAGGGGCTCAGACCAATGAATATTACAAATGCGTTTGATTCAGCGTTTGAACAAAAATAATTTGCAATGTCCTATTTTCTTCTTCCAGGATGTAGACTGTTCATTCATGAATAAGAGGGAGCTGGAGGCACGAGTGGCAGCCCTGAAAATGGAGATTGAAACCCTGAGGTGCATTTATGAGGAGGTAAAGATTTGTCTCATTGCTCTCCCAAGGAAATAATCCCTGTTAGCGTATCTTGAAGGGCTGCACAAAGATCACCTCACCATGTGGGCTATATTTAGGGTTGCCAGGTCCCTCTTTGCCACTGGCAGATTTTTGGGGCGGAGCCTGAGGAGGGCGGGGTTTGGGAAAGGGAGGGACTTCAATGCCATAGAGTCCAATTGCCAAAGTGGCCATTTTCTCCAGGGAAACTGATCTCAATCGGCTGGAGATGAGTTGTAAAAGCAGGAGATCTCCAGCTAGGACCTGGAGGTTGGTATCCCTATCTATATTCATTTAAAATATATCCTATCTCTCAGTAAAATATTCGTGAGGTAGCTTACAAAAAACTGAAACCACAAATCAGCATAATAAAATCATCAAAATATGATTTTTTTAAAAACGGCCCGCAACTAATAAATATACAGCCTGAGACCCCAAACCATCAAATGATAGTACACAAAGAATTAATTTCCTTTAAAATAATTTATCTATTACAATTTTTGTCCCAAGAAGCTCAAAGCAATATGTATGGTTCTCCCTTTCCCCACTGTACCCTCACAACCTTGTGAGGTAGGTTACATTAAAAGACAATAACTGGCTAGATAATGTAGCTAGCTTCCTGGCAGAGCGGAGATTTGAATCCAGATTGTATTCCAACATTCTGACCACTACACTACACTGCCTTTGAACTTATCTAACATATATTCAGACAAACAGCCGAGGTCATGGCCAGGACTGAGTGCATTGAAAGATGACCTACAAACATCCACACAAATTTCTCTGACAAATTATTATGAGACTTTGTATAAATTATGTTCAACAAACGTGCATGATTTCCCTTCCTTGGCAAAATGCGTTCTGACATTATTATTTGGGATCTCTTTGTTTCTGTTTCTGTGAGTCGTGAGAAGGGGCAACAGCGCTGATACCAGCATCATTTCTTTAAAAGAGGGATGTGCCGGGCCTCAAAGCCATCTGCAAACACCACTCTCTGATTTTCCAGATCCCTGATCTCTAGGCAATCCCAATACTTATTGGTGAGAGAAATGCATTCTGCACTTGCTGAGGGGCAGTTTCATTTATTTACATTTCTCGTGTTCTACTATGGGGCCCCTACACTGAGACGAGAGGCAATGTCCTGGCGCAAATTAAGCCCCGTTGAAGCCCTTTCTTTCTTCTGACCTACAGGATGTCTTATTATGAATATAGTGATTGTTTTGTTTTTGTTTTTTAATTTTTTTATTGTTTTCTTCATTTTAACATATACATCATCATCATCATCATCTATTACTAAAAGTTAATACAATAACTAACTATTAATCCTAGTGTTTTAATCTTAAAATTACTTCCCCCCTCCCTTTCATCTAAAAATAAATTGTATGTACTTTTGCTAACAGAATTAATCCTTATATTATTTAATTAATATATAAGTATCTTATCTTGGTAAAAGTGTATTAGTTAAATACCTTAATATAATCATAATAGAAAGTATATATAAAGGATTAAATCAAAGAATATCCTTTAATTGAACCCATTACAAATTGATTTTCACAATAACTTCTCCACGCCTCCCATTCCCCCCAAAATTGTTTGTTATCAGTCTGATTTATCAGAGCTGTAAGTTTTGCCATTTTTGTCAATTCTAGCATCTTATTTAGCCAGTCTTTTTCGGTCGGTTGTAGTGATTGTAATTTAACAAAATATGCTTATAAGTAGGGTTGCCAAGTGCTAGGTGGTGGCGGGATAACCCCCGCTAATCCCCCTGGCTGCCCGCCGACCAACTGAGGGTCGGCGGGCAAAGCATGCACGTGCGCCTGCCCAAGGCAATATGACACTTCCAGTTGTAAACCGGAAGTGCCGCATTGCAAGGGGCCGTTTACCACTCAGACTCCCAGTTTGAGTGGTAAAGGGCCCATTGCGATGCAGCACTTCCGGGTGTAAATGCATCGCTAGGGGCCTTTTACCACTCACCCTGGGAGTCTGAGTGGTAAACAGCCTCTTGCGATGCGTTTTACACCCGGAAGTGCAGCATCGCAATGGGCCTTTTACCACTCAAACTCCCAGTTTGAGTGGTAAAGGCCTTCACCTCCATTTGAAAAACCTCCCGCCAGAGCAGAGGACCAACCTGGTAAGCCTACTTATAAGGAATATGGAGGGTGGTACTTTTTAGAGGATCCATGCTGTCTAGCAATCAGTGGGAGAGCGAAGGGGTGGATATGGAGGGTATACCCAGAAGTGATGTCTCTCTGCCAACAGGGGGCTCTAGAACTCACCCCAAACTCGGGGGTGAATCCTAGAGCTCTGCACTGGTGCGGTGACTTCACTTCTGGTTATTCGCTGGAAGTGAGATGGTGCTACCGAATTCCCCAGCCATTTTCCTCCCACCGCCCCACCAAGTGGCAGCAGGTAGAAGCCTGGAGGTGACCCAACTCTCCCTAGCTGGAAGAGAGGAGCTGCTGGCAATAGGAGTTGCCATTAAGGGATGCTAGAAGAATGTTATGTTTGCTTTGCATGCAAATTATTAGTTTTCATTTGATGTGTCCTCCTATGAGTGAAGCCCTAACTTATCACATGAAGTCAAAAGTACAATGCCAAACAAACTTACAAGCAGGAGTGGGGACAGCTGAATACTATGGACACAATGCAGTTGCACACGGATCTCTAGTCCGCAACCAGCCAGAAGGGCTAGAAATTTGCTTTTAGTTCGAACCCTTGTTTGAACGGAACAGAACCGTAGTTTGTGATTAGCCCCAAATGATGGTTGCTTCTGAAAGCACAAAGCTTTAATTTTTGAGCCGTGTGCAAAGGAAAGAGGCAGGAGGGAACAGAGTGGGACCATGCAAGCCAGAGGATCGGCCATCTATCTTCCTATAATGACAATCCATGTTTATTTTTTAATTATGTGTGTATTGTGCTAGTAAGAAGGACTCACCTGCTTACTAAGATCTCCTTCAAACTGTAGGAACTCTCATTCCTTGATCAGTGGATTCAGTGTGCAACGTCAGTCGTCGTAGAGATGGACAATAGCCGAGGTCTAGATATGAACTACATCCTTCAAAATGTCGACTCCTGGTATCAAAGCATTGTGCAGGGGAGCAAGGAAGAAGTGAATGCTTTATACCGAAGCAGAGTGAGTCATCACAGAGATGTCGTGTGTTCAGTAGGGCTCATATACGGTTGCCAGGTCCCCTCTGGCAACCGAGGGGGGGATGAGGGGGGGACTTACCAGCTGAGGAGGGAGGCTGGCGCTGACACACTGATGTAACTTCCAAAAGTGATGTCATCATGTCAGCAACATCAAGGGAGACACTCTGGTATTTGGACAAAAACTCTATAGTAGAAGCTGTTTTCACCACAGAGTTTTGCCCAAATACCAGAGCGTCTCCCTCAACATCACCAACATGATGACATCAATTCCGGAAGTGACATCAATTCCAGAAGTGACATCATTGTGCTGGCATTGTCGAGGTTTAGGCATAATTTTAAGCCTGGTGAGACCTCTGCCAGGCAGCTGGATGGCGCCAAGGGTAGGGGGCCAAAAGCAGCAACAGCATTCTCCTGTCCTCCATTTTATCCTCACAACGACTTTTTGAGGTAGGTTAGGCTGAGAGTGTGTGACTGGCCCAAGGTCACCCAGCAAGGTTCCATGGCACGAGTGGGGAATCAAACCCGGGTCTCCCAGATACTAGTACAAAACTCTTAACCACCACACTGCACTGGCAATAATAATAATAATAATAATAATAATAATAATAATAATAATAATAATAATAATAATGGTTGCTGGTTGACAGCTCCAGGTTGGGAAATACCTGGAGATTTTGGGGGCTGAACCTGAAGAAGGTAGGGTTTGGAGAGGGGAGTGAGTCCAATGCCTTAGAGTCCAATTGCCAAAGCAGCCATTTTCTCCAGGTGAACTGATCTCTATTGGCTGGAGATCAGTTGTAATAGCAGGAGATCTCCAGCTAGTACCTGGAGGTTGGCTACCCTAATACTACTAATAATAATTGGTCTCCCCCTTCTTATGAGCATTTAGTTTCAGGAACTTCAGAACCGCAGACATCAAATTAACGATGATCTGAAGAAGAACAAACGTGAAGTTGCGGAACTGAGCCGGATAACGCAGAGACTGCTCTGTGACCTGGAAAAAGTCAAGAAGCAGGTGAAGAGAGGCAAAACTCCTCAGCATTACTCAGTACATTGGGAGGGGGTGTGTTGTGATGGTCTTGTACCGTTAGCAACATAGCATCTGTAGTGCCTGCTACATTCTGGGAAATGTAGCTCTTTGAATGTGCTATGGATGCGATCTATCCCAACAACTAGGGATAAGGAAGAGAAAAGGAGAACAGAAGAAGAATGGAGGGTTGCTGATAGAATTTCCCCTCCCCTCAACTGCTTTCTACCATCACCACTAACTTCCCATCAGGAAGATAGTTGCGGAGATGGTGTAGCACAGAAGAAGGGAATTGTGGGGGCAGAACCTAGAATCCTGTGGTGCCCTGATGTCATCCTCAGGTATACCGTGATGTTCCAAGTTCTCTGAAAGTTAGAGTAAAATTAGATTTGCATTACAGAGCTCCTAACAGCCCATTCCTGAAATGATGGTGTGCGGAGTCGGCGGGGAAGAGGCGCACCGGCACCTCCTCCTAAACCAATGCACATACACCGTAAAACAAAAAAAGCCATTTCGGGGCTTTTTTTTTGTTTTACCAGGGCTAAAAGCCCCATTGAAAACAGCGAGGCTGTGCCTGTTCAAAAGCAGGTGCAGCACCGCTGTTCCTGGCGCCAGCATAACTGGCCGAACCGGGATAGGAAGCCGCCTGACCGGCGGCTCCTGTCCCCAGCCCACTACCAGAACGCCCCCCTGCACCGGCATGGCCTATCTACGCCGTGGCCTGCGCCACGGAGAGGCCGCACCAGTGGAGGGGCAAGGTGCGGTCCCGTGGCTCTCGGCCACCAGCAGGACTGGCCTCGCCGCCAGCGTAAGTGCGTGTAATCACGGTTTTACCTGCACTTATGCTGGCGGTGGGGTCATGCCGCTTCCTAAGAGGTTTCGGCCCCCCCTTTCAGGAATGGGCTGTAAGTCATCTACTTGCTTTGGCAACAGGTGTACACACAAACAGAATACACAAGACTTGGCATATTCCTATTCCCTGTTCCCCTCTAGTTAAAATTGGGTCGCTAGCAGCCACAGTCCCTTCATAATTAGTGCTGAAATTAATTAGAAGCAGGGAGAAAGCACAAATTCTCACATAGGGATGCAGAAACATTCTCACACTCAGACGGCTCCGATTTTGCGTTGGCGCCTCGCCATCTCAAGCATCATTTGAATTTGCTCCTGAGAGAATAGAGGAATGGACTACCAGTTTTGATGAGCCAGCGCTTGTTTTGGTTTCTCTTCATCCACTGGCAGGTCGCTTGTTTTCAGTCGGCCGTTTTTGACACCGAGCACCGTGGCGATTGCACTCTGAAGGATGCCCAGGAGAAACGGGATGAACTCCACAGTGCCCTGCATAAATCCAAGGATGAGCTGGCAGGCATGCTGCGGAACTACCAGGAGCTTCTCAATGACAAGCTGGCTCTAGATATCGAAATAGCTACGTACAAGTCATTGCTGGAGGGAGAGGAAAGCAGGTATCAATCGTCTACTTTTAAAGGTTCCTACTCAGAGCCAAACTAGACGTTACTTCTTTTTTTAACACATTCTGCCAGGGGGACTTGCAGCTATACTTCAGGTAGTGGCATGGGGGGAAATAGCAGCTCCTGCCTCCCCCTGTGCTTTGCTGTGAAATGACTAGGGGGCTGTGGGGGCAGGCCTTATTCACCCCGATGGGAAGCTGCACATGCAACTTGGTGTAGTGGTTAAGAGCGACGGACTCTAATCTGGTGAACCATGTTTGTTTCCCCCCTCCTCCACATGAAGCCTGCTGGGTGACCTTGGGCCAGTCACAGTTCTCTCAGAACTGTCTCAGCCCCACCTACCTCACAAGGTGTCTGTTGTGGGGAGAGGAAGGGAAGGTGATTGTAAGTCGCTTTGAGATTGTATTGGTCTGCAGGGATTCTTCGGCTGCACTTACACTGGAACAAATGCTGCCTTACGTTGTGGGCCGAAGTAAATATTACAGCTTTTCAAGAGTTGAGTCCAGATTCTCTGGACCCTATTCATGTTCTCTACAGCCACACAGCTGCTGTGGGGAACAGCTTCTTAAAGAAAGGAGAGCCCAAACAGGCCTGTAATGGCTCAACTGGGGGGGGGGATGTTCCTGCCTCCCCCTCAAGCTGTTTACTCTCACAAAACGTATGGTGGTGGTGGTGGTGGTGGGTTATTTCTGGTTTTACTGCTCCATGTGGAGTATCTGTGCACAGACCCAACTCTTGAAAAACTGTAATGTTTAGTTTAGCCCTATGGTTTGGATACTGGAGATTTTCTCTGGGATGTGACCCAAGAAAGCTCATATTGAAATAAACGTTGTTAGTCTTTAAGATGCCCTGACCTGGATGGCCCAGGCTAGCCTGACCTCATCAGGGGCTAAGCAGGGTCAGCCCTGGCTAGTACTAGGATGGGAGACCACCAAGCAATACCAGGGTCGCTATGCAGAGGACGGCGATGGCAAACCACCATAAAAGCTTGTTGAAGGCTTTCACGGTCAGAGTTCATTGGTTCTTGTAGGTTATCCGGGCTGTGTGAGCATGGTCTTGGGTATTTCATTCCTGACGTTTCGCAAGCAGCTGTGGCCGGCATCTTCAGAGGAGTAACACTGTCCTTCAGTGTTACTCCTCTGAAGATGCCTGCCACAGCTGGTGGCGAAACGTCAGGAAAGAAAATACCAAGACCACGGTCACACAGCCCGGATAACCTACAAGCACCATAAAATCTGTTAGTCTCTTGCCTTGAAAAACCTGCTGGGTCAGAATGAATCCTAGTTATATGGTGTGTAATGGTATATAGTGTAATGGTGTGTATACATCCACATTCAGGAAGCAGATTGTAACCCTGCTTCCTACCTTCTCCTTCCTGAATGTGGATGTATACACACCATATAACTAGGATTCATTTTAACCCTACTCCAGTGATGGCGAACCTATGGCACACGTGCCAGAGGAGGCACGCAGAGCCCTCTCTGTGGGCACGCGCGCCGTCAACCCAGCAAATCCAAGGCAAAACCTCCCTCCCCTCGCCCGTTGGCCACTCTAAGACCCTGCGGGATCCGCCTGGGCCAGCCTCCCGCCTTCCTTTCCCCCCTGCTTCCTGGAGCCTCCCAATGGGCCTCCAAGCGGCCGAGCGGCTCGGGAGCAGCAGCAGCAGCAGCGGAGGGTGGCAGGGCGGGCATGGAGCGGCAAAGCCGGGGGCTGCCGCTGCTGCTGGCCGCCCTGGCCGGCACGCAGTACGAGAAGTACAGCTTCTGTGGCTTCCCCGCAGCCGAGCTGCCACCACTGCAGCACACCTACGCACTGGAGCAGTACGAGGGCGAGGGCTGGAAGGAGAGCATCCGCGCCCTGGAGGCCAGCCTGCGCCTCCACCGCCTGCTGCTCAACAGTGAGGCGCACTGCAACCAGGAGTGTGCCGCCAGTGGCAGCGAGGTGCCGGGGGAGCCCTGGCTCGGGGAGCTGGCCTTTGGAGAGCCGGGCCCCGGCGCCGCACCGGACGAGGGGCTGGCTGAGCTGGAGCTCTTCATGTGCGTCTTGCGCGCGATCCTGTGCAGAGCAACTCCGCTAGCATGGGATGATGTGGGGATGTTAATGTATGAGTTGTTTTTTCTAAACTAAAACCTCAGTATTCAGGTTAAATTGCTGTGTTTTCACTTTGCAATAAATAAGTGAGTTTTGGGTTGCAGTTTGGGCACTTGGTCTCTAAAAGGTTCACTATCACTGCCCTACTCGATTGTCATAAGTCAACTGTGATTTGCTTTACACACACACAGTCTTTAAGATGCCTTTGGACTTGTTTTATTTTGCTATGACATAGCTACTGCTTTGCAATCAGAAAGATTTCAGCCCATGGAGCTTGACTTTCTCACATTCTTCCTGCTATAGCTCCAAATGCCCCCCAAATGCTGTTCAGGGAGCATTGGGGGCCTCAGGGGGAGGGAGTGGTGAGAAGGTTGAGCCTCACAGGTAGAAATCTTGAAGGGCTGTCATATAGAGGATGGTACCGAGTTGTTTTCTGTTGCCCCTGAAGGTCAGACCAGAACCAACGGGTTGAAATTAAATCAAAAGAGTTTCTATCTAGACATTAGGAAGAATTTTCTAACAGTTAAAGCGGTTCCTCAATTGAACAGGCTTCCTCGGGAGGTGGTGAGCTCTCTTTCCCTAGAGGTTTTGAAGAGGAGGTTAGATGGCCATCTGTCAGCAATGCTGATTCTGTGACCTTAGGCAGATAATGAGAGGGAAGGAACCTTGGCCATCTTCTGGTGACTGTGTGTGTGTGTGGGGGGGGGGGAGGTAGTTGTAAGTTTCCTGCATTGTGCAGGGGATTGGACTAGATGACCCTGGTGGCACCGTCCAACTCTATGATTCTATGATTCTATGAAATCCTTCCAGCCATGGAGTAGCTTCAGTGCATCCAAGCCAATGGAACCTACTTCAGAATAAATGCGCTTGAATTTTGCTCTAAATTTGGTAAACTTGACAATTTCTGTAATCAGACAACCAAAAAAAGAAGGGGGGAAAGAGCTCAACCAAAAAAAAAATTACAGGGAACCTAAGGGTGCTGAGAACTACAAATTCTTTAACAATATATTTATATATGTATTAGGTGTACACAATAAAATAGATAAAAACACTGGGCCTGGACAGCAGGCTCCATATAAAATCACAAGTATAAACCGTTACAAAATAATTTGTAGTTCTCAGCTCAACCCTTGGGTTCCCTATACTATTTTATGTAATGCCTGACCATTGTTGTTTTTATCCTATTTCTCTTGTTTTATTTGCCATTTCAATTTGTTCACCACTTTGTGCGTTTTCTAAATAGAAAAGTGGCATATTCATTTTAGGAATAAATACTGTAAATAAGTATTACAAATATTTCCCCTAAGAACACGAATATCATCTGTATTTAGCTACCTATCATCTGTCTATAATGTCATCTAATCCAATCTACACTTTTAACAGAAAATCTGTTACATGACTTAGCATAATTAATTTTCCCTAACAGGTTAACTTCGGGGAACCTTGTGAGCATAGGTAAGTTTCCTCTTTGGACCTCCAAAGATTATACTTTATATATGAACATGTGAAGCAACAGAATAATGTTGGAATGGGGGGCACACAGTAAGCAGAACGAAGAGGACAATGCTAGAACCTTTTCCCCTGCTGTCCTAGTTTTCTACTTGCAGGGATTTTTTTTTCATTGGGTTACATTCAAAAATGGCATCCTGAAATGATACACAGGGCCATCTTATTCTATGTATGCATTTAATGCCAGAAACTCTCTAGGAGATATTGGAAAATAAACCTTATTTATGAAAAATGTCCATTCAGCCATCCCTCAAAATACAATATTTCCTTGCAGGATTTTTAGTTTGCTGAACTCAGATCACTGGGCATGTTCTTTGTTGCAGCTGTGGTCCCTACCTCAAGCAAAGTAGCTGATGACTGTAGCAGTGAACCTGGATGTGGCTCTCTGTATGGCGGTTTCAGCAACAGAAATGGAAAATGTAAATATGGAGGTCCAGGGATGGGAAAAACCCATGGAAATGTAGACTGCTACCCAGTGGGATGTGCTTCTATGAATGTGGGTAAGCAGTGCATCCCTGGAGGTGAAGAGGGCAGCAGAAGTGGTGGGTACAACTCCACCAGTGGTGGCAGTGCCTCCAGAAGTGGCCAGAGGCTCAGAGGTCCCAGCTATGCCATTACTAGATGTCAGGGTGTCCACCCCAGTACTGGTAACGTGGCTGGTGCATGCTGTCGTCATGGACTTTCATGCAACTCTGGCGCCTTGTGCTTCACAGGAGGCAGGCTATAAATGCTTCAAATCAATCAAGATCCATGTAAATTCTTCATATATTAAAAAAAAATACAAGGACCCCCAGGCCAAATCCAAATGGCATTAGAAATAAAAGAAAAATAATATTTCCAGCAGCAAATAGTGATGCTTTGATAGCACCAAGCTCTTTCCTTCAGTACAAGGAATCTTCCAGGAATGCATAAATTTTCGGTGGAAGAACCTCTTGCATCAATGGGTAGTTTTCTTGCACCAAAAGAAAGAGCCACTGCGAACAGAATGGACCTGTGGGATCCAACTCGTTTTATCCACTACCGCACAAGAAAGATTATGATTATTAATTGCTTTAGGTTACATTTTCAAAGTGCACAGTGTGTGGCGATCATTACCTTTTTGCTCTGGAATCAGGAATGAGCAATGAATGGCCACGTTTGCAGAGGACACCAATTTATCCACGATGGTGGGAACCTTTAGTCTTTCCTGAAGCTATTTCTCAGCAACTTTATTATCTTTTTGCCTGCAGAGCAAATCTGTGGCAATGGCGAGCTTAACCTGAGAGATTATTGCTTGGATCCCACTTAGATTTCCAGTGGCCCAAGGGGGAGGGATTTTAACTATTCTCCCATCCTGTGGGAGACCTCAGATTCTCCTCGTAAACTATTCCTGGGGGTCCTCGCCCCCCAGGAGCAGAAATTTGGGGTGTGTTTTGGCCTGCCACAGGAAGAATCAGCAAAAATGATCCTGTGGAAATCTAGGCATGATCCAAAGTTGTGACTTTCCCAGGTCTACCTCAGTACACCCATGGTTATGGTGGGATTCAAAACCCATGTTCTCTCTTCTTAATCCAAAGAGCTATCCAATGGGGTGGGATACCAGCTTTTGTGATCTAAAGTCTTTATGTGCAGTGCATCCATCATGGTTCCAAAAAAGTGCTCGGTAGATTGTACTCACGTTCTACTAAATGCCCATCTTAAGATAGATTCACATGATGCTTGGTAAAAAAAATCATGTGTGAACTGTTTGACAGGAGTGAGAATCACATGCCCTTCACCCCAGAAGCCATTTTTACCGTAAGTCAGACCAATGACCCATCTATCTCAATACAAATAATACCAACTGGCCATACCTTTCCATGTCCGTAGGCAGAGGTCTTTGCCAGCCATGAGACCCAAAAGCTGGAAGGTTAATTGGGTTTTTTTGCCCATCTGTTGAAGCTGGAGGGTGACAGATTCAAAACTAATAAAAAGAAGTATTTCTTCACACAACACATAGTTAAATTGTGGAACTCTTCCCCAGGATGTGGTAATGGCTGCCAACTTGGAAGGCTTTAAGAGGGGAGTGGACATGTTCATGGAGGAGAGGGGTATTCATGGCTACTAGTTAAAATGGATGCTAGTCATGATGCATACTTATTCTCTCCAGGATCAGAGGAGCATGCCTACTATATTAGGTGCTGTGAAACACAGGCAGGATAATGCTGCTGCAGTTGTCATGTTGTGGGCTTCCTGGAGGCACCTGGTTGGCCACTGTGTGTACAAACTGATGGGCCTTGGTCTGATCCAGCACAGCTTTTCATATGTTCTTATGTTATGTGTGAAGTCTTCTGAAATTGCATGATTCTGAAAAGGCAGCAGATTCTGAAAAGGCTATCCCCACACCTACCAAAATCTAAATCAAAAGAAGTGTCAGATGCAGAAAATCAGAATGGAGAGCTGCAGCTCAGCAGTCCTAGCCAGACTGGCTATGCTGCTGGCCCATTACAATCCTTTATAACACATTGCTACAGTCTAGAAGGCATGTAGGGCTATGTTGCTACTCTACGGTTGCCATACTCCAGGTGGTGGCTGGAGATCTCCTGCTATTACAACTGATCTCCAAGTGATAGAAATCAGTTCCCCTGGAGAAAATGGCCACGTTGGCAATTGGACCCTATGGCACTGAAATCCCTCCCCTCTCCAAACCCCGCCCTCCTCATACTCCACCCCCCAAACCTCCAGGTGTTTCCCAACCCGGAGCCGGCAACCCTATCTTACTCTGATGGTGATAAATAGGTGGGCGCTCTCCTACCCAACACACTTCCTCCCACCCATTTGTGTTCAGTGAAATGACTGTCTGTGCTGCTGTGCCTGTGTTTTGCAAGGGGAGTTTCTGTGTTGATGACACATACTCCAGAGAGCAGCTTTGCTTTGTAAGCACACCACAATCTGCAAATATGCTGGCACAGCATCATTTGTACCCAGTGATACTGAGGCTCCTGAGTTTCAGCTGTGTGCTAATGCCGTGTCAACAGCCATCCCTTTGTTATGCAGGTGGTCAATTTCGCTGGCAGAGGTTGTTCACAAGAGCTTGTTAAATGCACTTTCAACCACAGATCACAATGGGTTGCTGTGTTAGTTTGCCTGTAGCAGTAGAAAAGAGCAAGAGTCCAGTAGCACCTCAAAGGCTAACAAAATTTCTGGCTTTCATGAGTCACAGCTCACTTCTTCAGATACACCTAGAATGTGAGTCCATCTATCTGCAAGTAGAGAAGAGTGAATTCAGACACCCAATGGCAATAGCATGTAAATGTCAATAGCAGGTAAATGACATTAGCGGGCGTGATTGGATTAGGTGTGATATGCACAGGGGTAGTAGGCGTGGAGAAATCAGCATTGGTAATGAGACATGAATCCCATGTCTCTATTCGGTCCAGGGGAATGCATTGTCTTGAGCTTGAATACATTGTCTTGAGCTTGTTGGGCAAGCATCTAGGGCAGGGGTGTCAAACATAAGGCCCTCGGGCTGGATCTGGCCTCTTGAGAGCTCTTATCTGGCCTGCAAGCCAGCCAAGGCAGCCACCCTCCCACTCTCAATCTGGGCTGGTGAGGCATGGCCCAGCCCGACCAAGTGGCATTTATGTCATATCTGGCTCTCGTAACAATTGAGTTTGATACCCCTGATCTAGGATATAAGGATGGTGTGTGTGTGTGTGTCCGTCCATTGGACTAGCTTTTCTAACATGATTCTATCATTATTCTATGAAGTGTGTGAGAGCCACTTCACTGTTGTGCTGTTCCACACCACTGAGGAGTAGGGTTGCCAGCTCCAGCTTGGAAAATCCCTGGTGATTTGGGGGCAGTACCTGGGAAAGGCAGAGGGAGCGCGGCAGAGATATGATATCATTCTAGGACTTTCGTTCCTCCTAGACTTTATTATATGCTCTATGGTATATTATGCAGTCTGCCCTCCTTGCTGCCATCTCCCCCAGGGGAACTGATCTCAGTAGTCAGGAGATTAGTTGTAATTCCAGGAGAACTCCAGGCCTCACCTAGCAGTTTGTAACCCAACCGTGGGTCGTGAGCTTGAATACAGCAGCCAAATGGGAAGGGCCATCAACTATAAAAAGGGTCTGTACCAATCAAATAAACATACCTATATTTATCACCAGTTTTCACACTAATTTGTGCCCTATTCTACCTTATCTCTTTAGTATGTGTAGTGGATGATCCTGTGCTTTATAAACCTGCATAATTTTTGAACGTAACACACCACCACTAACTGTACTTTGATTATTGTTAAAAGCTCAGTCTTGCCTGCTGTGTCCCCAATAAACAGCATGAAGAATTGGCCTCGTTGACATTTTTGTGACTCTCTCTCTGAAGCATACACACAAGAACATGAGCAATATTAAGAACCAGTGCTCAGTAGGCATCTGGAATTGGGTTCCTCTTCACCACTGGTGGGAGTTTTTGGGGTGGAGCCTGAGGAGGGCAGGGGACTTCAATGCCATAGAGATTTGGCGGTGGAGTTTATGGAAGGTGGTATTTTTGGGAGTGGATGAAGCTCAGCGTGCATTTGATTCCATTCTCCAAAGCTGCCATTTTCTTCCAGGGAACTAATCTCTGTGGTCTGAAGATCAGTTGTAATTCCAGGAAATCTCCAGGTGCTGGATGTTGGCAACCCTAATGGTAACCTACCTCTACCAATACTTAGAACCAGGTTAAAAAAAAAAAAGATCTGTCCTGTACCAATCTGCAGGAGACCCAAATATTTCCTGCTCATCTCTAACATGACCAGTTAGTCCTGCAGTAATAATGTTAAGATGGGCAGATGGGGTAGCAGCCACAGAAAGCCTGCACACTCCAGGTCCTCGACTTTCACCAATTGTATGGCTCACTCATAACCACGGAGTCTCGAAGTCTACTTCCCAGAGGGGTAGAGGACAACCATGCCCCAGCTTTACTTAACTGGAACATTGATTAAAAAGGGGTAGCAACGACAGGTACGAGAGTGAATGATGGTGTTTTGGATTCAATTAGTTGTTCATATAAGCCCTGGTTGTTCCAGCAGTCAAACAGAAGAAGAGAGTGTTGCGAATGAGACCACTCCTGAAACCTCTCTCCACTAAAACGGCTGTGGCTTTCCAGTGCTTGAAGTAGGTTGTCTCTTATATATCTCTACACAACTATGCAGGTCTCTTCTTGTTCTACTAGAATAGTGTAAAGATAAAGGTCCCCTGTGCAAGCACCGGGTCATTCCTGACCCATGGGGTGACATCACATCCTGACGTTTACTAGGCAGACTATGTTTATGGGGTGGTTTGCCAGTGCCTTCCCCAGTCATCTTCCCTTTACCCCCAGCAAGCTGGGTACTCATTTTACCGACCTCGGAAGGATGGAAGGCTGAGTCAACCTTGAGCCGGCTACCTGAAACCAACTTCCATCGGGATCGAACTCAGGTTGTGAGCAGAGCTCGGACTGCAGTACTGCAGCTTACCACTCTGCGTCATGGGGCTCCTTATTGGACTGTAGTACTGCAACTTACCACTCTGCACCACAGGGCTCCTTATTCCCCTAAGGACACTCATATTCCTGAACACTCTTACCAACACTCTTACCAAGATGCATCCAAGGTAAGATACTGTGGGTTCTGCCCTAGATAAATTCAACGATACAACTACAGATTCCATATGGTCTGCACAGCTTCCTATCCTATGGCATTTCAAAATGGATTACTTTCATCTTTCTCTAGGTATCATTTTAGAATGGTTATGGAGAACCACCATGGTGCAGTGGCTATAGGGGTAGGATCTCAGAGATCCAGGTTTGAATCCCTACTTTGCCATGGAAGCTCGCTGGATGATTTCAGGTCTGACACTTTCTCTGAGCATAACCTACCTCATAGAGTTGTTGTGATCATGAACATAGGCACAGAGAGCAAAGTTGTAAACCAGTTTGGGTCCCCATTGGGGGAAAAGAAAGAAAGAAAGAAAGAAAGAAAGAAAGAAAGAAAGAAAGAAAGAAAGAAAGAAAGAAAGAAAGAAAGAAAGAAAGAAAGAAAGAAAGAAAGAAAGAAAGAAAGAAGAAATTGATGGTAACTAGTGGTATAATAAATTCTAAATGTTATGCCAATTAATAAACCTAGTCTAACCCATATTCGGCTTGGGTCCCTTTGGAGAAAATGGCAGACTAGAAATAATACAAATGAACAAACAAATATTTAGTGTCTTGAGTCTTCCTTTTGAGGTGTGGGGAGAAAAAATTGTCTGCTACTAGTTAATTTAGTTAAACCGTTTGTAATATGTCTTTTTCATCTCCCTTTTCTCCTTATTGCAACATTCTTTACATCTCTGGTTACAGACTACAACAAACATAATTTGTTTATTAACATGGATTTGACATAAAGCTATTAAGGGAGTTTATTCATCCATTCTTTTGGTATCTCTTACTGTTTTCCCAACCACATCTATGGGCCAAAAACGCATGGACCTTAACCCATTTTATCCCCTGTTTGAGCCAGGATCAAATTGACCCGGGCTGGGGGGGAAACTGTACACATTACCTTGAAAAGTGGGGATGAAACTGTGCCAATCAATCCATGTAAACAGAAAATGCGGGAGACGTGCACAGTTCCTGTTTAGCTTGCAACACCCCCACCCCGGTGATTGGTCGTTTCAAATTGACCAATGAGGGCCTTCCCTGCCCCGAGAAATGACCAATCACCGGGTCGGGGCTGTTGCAAGCTAAACAGGAACTGTGCACGTCTCCCACATTTTCTGTTTACATGGATTGATTGGCACAGAGTTTCGTCCCTGCTTTTCAAGGTAATCCGTACCATTTCCCCCCAGCTCGGGTCAATTTGATCCTGGCTGAAATGGGGAATTAAGTGGGTTAAGGCACCATGCACTTTTGGCCATGGTCTTTTATGCATGGCTGTTTCGCTCGCCGTCACCCCCTGACAACTTCAGGTCTTTGTGTTGATTATGCATGCTGTTTCTGACCGTCAGAGGTCGCCTCCCTCTCCCCCTGGCTTTCTCTGTGTTTTGTCCGCGTTTTCAAATTCGAAATAAAACAGGTCTCTGAAAACGTGAGCAAAATCCAGAGAAATGCAGGGGGAGAGCGAGGCGACCTCTGACGGTCGGAAACGGCATGCATAATCAACACAAAGACCCAACATCGTCGGAGGGGTGATGGCGAGTGAAACAGCCATGCATAAAAGGCCAATGCCTCTGATTTATCTGGCCAAGTGATGTTGCACATGCTGCTGAACTCATGCGAAATTCTGCTTCCTGATGAAGGGATAGGTGACAATGGGCACATGACACCTACAATCCATGAACGCTAGATAACTAATTTAATATAATTTAACTAAATGTCAATGTGTGTAATGCTGACAGGAAGTTTAGCTTTTCATCACTGTCTGTGTGGGAAAGGTAAGATTAGAACGACGTTTATAGCAACTCAAGCCAAAATTCCCACCATCAAAGCAAAGTGGGACAGCCGTACTCCAAAAGGTATCGTATTTTCCCTCTAGGCTAAATGATAATACTTTTCATATTGCGTTTCATCATCAAAAGCATGTCATGCCTTTTCCTTTTTTCCACCTGCTGCCCTCCATCCAAAATCCACACCCATAAACCGTCTGCAATAATATCCCAAAGAGCAAGCTAGAAGGGGGAAAATGCCTTATGTTTCAATTTTCCCTTCTTGCTGATGACTTCTTTGTTTCCTGAGGGTTTGCTGTGGCTGCACACACAACACATTCTTTTGGGAAGTGCCCTAATAACGAATAAATGCCTCATGAAAAGAAGAGCTTATGCCAGGCATCAAATTGAGGATTGGTATGCTGCGAAGAAGCACAAGCTAGCTGTTCCGAAACTCTAGGGTCATCCTGCATCGACTTGCATGTGTGTGTAAAGTGCCGTCAAGTCCCAGCCTCAGAGCAGCCCTTACATCACTGTGATTCCAAACTATGCCCACGGAGCTCTCTGGCTCAACGCATTTGTATATGTAGTGGTTCAGTAGAAGATCTCCCCCATTATGTCCTGTCCTGTCCTTTATACACTGAGCCTCAGAACAAGTGTTTGGCAAACATTCTTTCAACGTCACAATTATCATCTGATGTTGACAGGCTAATCTATTTGTTATCAGATATGGACCCTTATATTTTCCGGAAAATGGCCTGGTGGCCAAGAAAATCAGGGCAAAGCAAATCTCTGATAGAGTCGAATGGGAATATTTTAATTTCTTGATTTCTGTATTCTTTTAATGATTCTGGTTTTGTATATTTTACCTTGTTACATTGTTTCAGATAGTAAAGGCATATGGCCTTATACAATAAACTTGACATGACATGACTTATGGCAACCCAGTCAGGTTTTCAAGGCAAGAAACTAACAAACTAACAAAGGTTTGTAGGTGTGTATATCAATGTGCCAAATTTTTTAAAAAACCTGAAAAATACCTTTTCAGTATTTTCTGGGGGGAGGTGTTAACCTGCAAAAAAACTGGCAACAATACATGGAGGCCAAAAAAGCATCATTGGATCTTTCTTACCCCACCACCCCTGCCCACAAGAGAGAACAGCCTAAAGGGGAGGTCAGGTTAGGGTTGCCAGGTCCCTCTTCACCGGTGGGAGGTTTTTGCGGCGGAGCCTGAGGAGGGCAGGGTTTGGGGAGGGGACTTCAGTGCTGTAGAGTCCAATGGCCAAAGCGGCCATTTTCTCCAGGGGAACTGATCTCTATCAGCTGGAGATCAGTTGTAATAGCGGGAGATCTCCAGCTAGTACCTGGAGGTTGGCAACCATAGGACAGGGTTTGGGGGTATTGAGGGGACAAAAGGAGCAAATACGATCCTCATCAGTTGGGTGAAGTGAAAGGGATGCTTAAAGAAGATCCTAAAGCCACCGCTTTAAGAGTGCAATCCTGAAGGAGGGGTGTTAGATCCATGGCGGCCGGGAGCAGCGGAGCCATGTCGCCTTCTCAGAGGCTTCCTGGCCACCACGAAGGGGGGGAAAAGCATTTTTTAAAAAAAAATGGGAGAAATGCCCCATTGAAAAAAGAAAACTGAGAATTCAAAAAAGGTGGCCAGCCCTGCCACAGCTCAAGGGGGTGTCCCCGGGGTGAAAGGGCTATGGAAGCTGCCTAAAGGCAGCTCCACCCCCAATAACACTCCGGGAATGCCCCCCCCCCATGCTGGCACAGGCTTTCCCTTCTGGGAAAGAAGGCATGTTTGCCCCGCACTAGTGTAGATGCCACTTTATTCCAAGATAAGCTGGCACCTACGCTGACATGGGGTCATGCTGGCTCCAAAGTAGCTTCAAAAATGGGCTGTAACTTGTGCTCCTAAAGAACATGCGTGCCCTCACAGCATATCCACGGTGGCCAGCAAAAGTGGAAGACTCTCTTAAATAACTTTCTACTTTATAATTAAGGCAAGCCATGAGACTAAATTTCAAGTGTAACATCAGCCAAACGAAGCGTGCAAACAAAGCAATTCCTTAAAATTTCTCATTATTTCATAAGTTTATATTTACTGTGGTGTGTTGCGCATTGAAAAGCCTCTATAATGGCCCTGAGGCTGGCCAAACCCAGGAAAACTCTAAATTAAAACTATGAGCCTATCAAGCTCAGCTCTTCAACGATATATAAGGCTCATCTCTGAAGTTTCATGCCAGAGGGCTGCTCTCTCATTTGTTTCTGCTGCCACCTGCTTCCTTGGAACAACCTATTTTGACTTTGGGCAGGTCACAATGGCACAACAAATGTCTGCTGGGAGGCCCTTCTTTGGAGGAAGGGGATTCAGCTCTGCATCTGCTATAGGTGGACTAGGAGGGCACAGAACCTACTCAGCCTCTGTAGGCCACCCAATCGGAAATGGATATGGGGTCCGTGGCTTCAGCAGTCAAAGTCTTTCCAATCTGGGTGAAAGCAGAAGAATTTCTCACGGTGGCTATGGTGGTTACGCTTCTGGATTTCATGGAGGCTATGGTGCTTATGGCTATGGCCATATGGGTTATGGTACTCTGGGGTTTGGTGGCAGGATGGGTCATATTGGAAATGGAGGACACTCCTACTTCAGGGGTGATGGCATCCGAGGAGTCACAATCAACGAGAAGCTCCTGAAACCACTCCATGTGGGAATTGACCCACAAGAACAAGAAGCACGGAATCACGAGAGGGAGGAGATGAAGACCCTGAATGACCAGTTTGCATGCTTCATTGATAAGGTGAGCAAGCAAAGACTTCTAAAAATCTGTTTAGCATGAAATGAAAATTTAAAAAGTGGGCCAGGTCTACTACAAAAACCCCGTGTTTCTTATATAAATCCCTGTGCTACCACTGGCACCATAACTTCAATATGCAACCAACCCATGGGATTTGTTTTGCATTCTTCTTCTGCACATGGATTATGTCCAGATGTTACAGCTGAGATTTACTTGAAAATACTTTAATAAAGCATGTTCAGATTCATTACATGATGGATTCTTGTAAATTGGAGAGTGATGTGTTTAGGAACAAAGAGATATTCCTGGTTCAAGAACATTTATAGTGCAATCTGAAGAACACCTTTCTAGGAGAAAGCCCCTTTGAATAAACCTGAGTAGGATTCTGAGTAGATCTGCTTAGGATTGCTGTCCAGAAATGTTCAGAAGGGCATTCTTAGAAAGGGATCAGAACTGTAGTGTAATGGATCAGCTCAGGAGGTTGTTTTTATAAGGGAAAGTATTGTTGTATATTGCAGTGTTTATCGTACATGTCCCCCCTTTATACTGCAATTTATTTTATTTTTGTGTTACAAAATTTATATGTAGCCTTTCTGTCCTCACAAGGGCCAACAAGGCAGCTAATTCAATGCAATGCCTTCTGCCTTTGTAGCCCTTTCTTGTATATGGAGATCAAATCTTAGACAGTTCGTTGTCTTAGACAGTTCTTTGCCTTGGATGACATTTTTGTTGTCTTTGACTGTTTTATTGTGGTCTTGCATGGCTTTCCAGTTCTTCAGTCCTAGCCCCACGGCATTGTTTTGTTTAGTAGAGATCTTAGCTGTTTGACTTGAAGTGTTCTACATGTTTTGTAATACACCTTGAGTCTCAGTGAGAAAAGTGGACTATAAACAAAGATGTTGATGATGATAATTATAATGATAATTCTTTAAAGTCCAACTGAAATAACTGAGGAAAGTTAATTGCCAGTAACTTTTCCTACTCATTTCAGTGGGATTTAAGCATGTCTAATTTTATTGGGACTGGATCCATTGAACTGATAAGTTAATGAGTACTTTGATAGATTTGAAAATTTGACTGTTTTATTGTTGTCTTGCATTGTTAATATGCCAACAAAATTGTAAAGCTTAAAAATGTTCTTCAATTTTTATTTTTAAATCAACATTTTAACATGATATGCACCATTTTTAAAATTGAATTAGGGCTATGTAGAATAGACCCCTCCCTGTTTAATGTCCCTTGCTTTATCAAAATCTTTTGAGCTCACCTTTGAAATTCGCCAAATTTGTTTAATTTTGCTTTAGGAGGAACCTTCATTGGCAACTCTATTTAATGCACTGCTTTACAGATGAAACCATTTAACTACTATTTATTAGTAGTATGGCGTATGGTGGTTTCTGCACAAAAACCTGGAGAAGCCATTACATTAGTTTGTTTTGCATGCTGTAGACCTTTTTATAGTTTGTATTTATTGTATTTCAGGTCAAACATGTACTCTAGACTTTAAGAAAGCTGATTTCAATACTTTTAGGGAACTACTGGGTGTGATCTTGTGGGTGAGAATATTGAATGAGAAGGGAGTACCATATATACTCACATATAAGCCGACCCGCGTATCAGCCGAGGTGCCTAATTTCACCCCAAAAATGGGGGAAAATTAGGCACCCGCGTATAAACCGAGGGTCGGCTTATACAACCCCCGGGTTGCCCTCCCGCTCATTAATGGCATAACTTCATCCTGGAGAGGTGTGACCAGTGGGGTGCCACAGGGATCTGTCCTGGGACCGGTACTATTTAATATTTTTATAAATGACTTGGATGATGGGAGCATGCTAATCAAATTTGCAGATGACACCAAGTTAGGAGGGGTAGTTAATACCCCGGAGGATAGGGTCAGAGTTCAAAATGACCTTGTTAGACTAGAGAGCTAGGCCATAAGTAATAAAATGGACTTCAATAGGGAGAAGTGTAAGGTACTTCACCTCGGCAGAAACAACATAAGGCACAGGTACAGGGAGAGAGTTGGCTTGACAACAGTACATGTGAAAGAGATCTGGGAGTCTTAGTGAACCACAAACTGAACATGAGTCAACAGTGTGGTATGGTGGCTAAGAAGGCCAATGCAATTCTGGGCTGCATCAATAGGAGTATTGTGTCTAGATCAAGGGAAGTAACACTACCACTGTATTCTGCATTGGCCAGACCTCATTTGGAATACTGTGTCCACTTTTGGGCTACACAATTTAAGAAGGATGTTGACAAGTTGGAGCGTGTCCAGAGGAGGGCGACCAGAATGGTTAAAGGTCTGGAATCCATGCCCTATGAGGAGAGATTTAGGGAGTTGGGTTTGTTTAGTTTGGAGAAGAGAAGGTTGAGGGGAGACATGATAGCCATGTTTAAATATTTGAAGGGATGTCATGTTGATGAGGGAACTAGCTTGTTCTCTGTTGCTTCAGAGACTAAGACTCAGAGTAATGGATTTAAACTAATAGAAAAGCGATTCCACCTAAACATTAGGAAGAACTTCCTGATGGTAAAGGCTGTTCGATGGTGGAATGCAGTGCCTCGGAGGATGGTGGAGTCCCTGTCTTTGGAGGTCTTTAAGCAGAGGCTGGATGGCCATCTGTTGGGAGTGCTTTGACTGTGGGATCCTGCATGGTGGGGGGAGGGTTGGGGTCACTGGGGATGTGGGGTGAGGTAGTTGTTAATTTCCTGCATTGGGCAGGGGGTTGGACTAGATGACCCTGGTGGTCCCTTCCAACTCTATGATTCTATGATTATTGCAGATCTGTTCCAAATCCAATTGTACTCATGAAGAATAGGTCACATTGATCCTTTGCTGGATATTTAAGGGACTGGCAGTGGAATCCTAAGAACACTTCCTTGGCAGCAAGCCCAATTGATTAAACTTGAGTAGGATTTTGAGTAGAGCGGTTTAGGATTGCTCTCTTAATTCACAAATTTGTATATATCCCAGAGCTGCTTCACACATGTCACTCATCATTGTGTAGGAAAACTGTCCAAACGTGTATACTGCCACATATGAAGAACAAGTAAGTGTTCATCTTGCTGCAAAATCAAAGGTCGGGGGTTACTGCATATACAGAATTTGATATGCAGTATGTACATGTGGTGTATACAGATGCACAGTAGAACAGATATGGGCATACCCAAGTATGCTGACATTCCAGTCGATTCAGATTACAGGAATTTCATTCTACATATGGATCCCCCCTGCCTAGTACCATTTCCCCATTAATTTCAGCATGTACAAATTATTTCCTGTGAAATTAATGGGGACCCCCAATTCAGATGCACATAAGAAATTTGTATGCACATCTTAAAAATAATTTCTGCTGGATTAATAAATTAACCTCAAAACAAAAATTGTTACTAAGTCGTGCTAGGTTTTAATATCCCCCAGCTGATCATAGGTGTTTTTCTATTATGAGCTTAAAAGAAACCTTTTTATTCCTAGAAATGCAGTAATGCATTGGGAGATACATGTTGCAGCTCAGTGCAATGTCTACTCCTTGCAGAGATGCACAACAGACCGAAAAACCAGAAAAGTGTAAATATCTGTTTTGAAAGCACACGTGCTGTCAATATTATTTTCTAATCAAAGATCCTGTTGTATCATAAATTTTAAAAAACAACCACAGGTCCGATACCTGGAGCAGCAGAACAAAGTTCTAGACACAAAGTGGAGACTCTTGCAAGAGTGCGCCATGCCAGAAAAGAAGGACCTCTCACCGTTCTATGAGAATTTCGTCAGCAACATGAAAAAACAGCTTGAGTGCTTATTAAGTGAAAAGGACCAACTAGTCCATGAAGAAGCTGCCATTCAGCAGCTGGTGGAGGAATTCAAGACTGGGTAAGATCATTTGCACATCAGCATCACCTCACATGAGAAGTTCAGAATGTGCCCAACTAGGGTTGTTAAAAAAAATTCGGTAAAATTCGGATCCAACAAAATTCAGCCCGTTTTTATTCAGGAAATGCCAAAGTTTGAACTCCCCCAATTCGGATCCATGGATTTCGGCATGAAATTCGGAGTTCATGAATAAATTTGGCCATTTAAAGACATTAAAAACACATTCGCACCTTTTTCGTGGCTCCAGGGGGAGGGCATTTCTGGAGATAGAGGTCCCAAACCTTCAGGGTAGCTTAAGGGGACCCTTCTTGCAAGAACCCCCCAGTTTTTTGAAGATTGGGTCAGGGGGTCCCGAGTTATGGGGTCTGGAAGGGGTCCCCCCATCCACCCATTGGAATGAATGGGAGCAGGTGATCCTTAATGTGCATCTCTTGCTGGAGGTCTGGTACAGGCGTGGTAACCGCCGCCCGCGTCTGGGCCCAGGTCCGAACCCCTGGGGGACGAGTGGCACTGCTCAGGCCGTCTTGCGGAAGCACTGGGGCAGGTGGGGGGGCGCCGCCCGGGCTTGGGCTCGGGTCAGAACTCCCGCACTTGCCCCCTCCAGGTCCAAGCCCAGGTGTTCCGGGGTGAAAAGGGACCCAAGCGGCCACTTGACTCTACAGTCGTACTGCGGCATGCGGGAGAGACCATCCGCCAGGCAATTCTCCCTCCCGGGAACATGCTTAATGGTGAAGCGGAATCTAGAGAAAAAGTCTGCCCACCTCAGCTGTTTGGCCAAGAGCCTCCTCTGCCCCAAGATGGCCTTGAGGTTTCGGTGGTCTGTCCAAACCTCAAACGGCCCCTTCGCCCCTTCTAAGAACTGGCGCCAAACCGTGAGGGCATGTTTGATAGCCATGGCCTCCTTTTCCCCAATCGGCCAGTTGAGCTCGGCCCCTGAGAACTTCTTGGAAAAGTAGGTGCAGGGTCTGAGCTTCCCCTGAGCGTCCTTCTGCAGAAGCACTCTCCCCATAGCCTTGTCAGAAGCATCTACTTGCAGGACGAAAGGCCGAGAACAATCAGGGAGAGCTAAAACGGGTTTTGACGTGAACCGGCTCTTTAGCAAGTCGAACGCTGCCTGGCAGCAGTCGTCCCACGCCACCTGATAGTGGCCGTGGCCACCTGACCCCTCCCCTTGGTCTTAAGGAGGTCCGTGATCGGGAGGGCTATCTTGGCAAAATCCGGGATGAATCCCTGATAGAAATTTGCAAAACCCAGAAATTGCTGAACCTGCTTGCGGGTTCGGGGGGATTCCCAGTCTCGAACCACTTGGACCTTCTTGGGTCCATGATTAACCCGTTGGGAGACACTACAAACCCAAGGAAAGCAAGCTTGACCTGATTAAAGGCGCACTTGGATAGCTTGGCGTATAGGTGGTGCTCCCTCAGTCAGCGCAGTACCTCCCGCAGCAACTTCTGGTGTTCCTCCGGATCCCGAGAATAGATTAAAATGTCATCTAGGTACACGATAACCCCCCGAAACAGTAAATCATGTAATATTTCGTTGATGAGTTGCATGAAGCAGGACGGAGCTCCAGACAACCCGAACAGCATTACGCTAAACTCAAAAAGTCCAAAGCAACATGAGAAGGCTGTCTTCGCCTCGTCCCTCTCCTTAATCCAGACCCAGAAATAGGCTTCCGCCAGGTCCAGTTCTGAAAATATCCTGCCTTCCTGCAACTGACTGAGAAGGTCAGGGATAAGGGGGATGGGATATGCATTCTTTTCAGTCACTGCATTGAGACCCCTATAGTCCACACACAACCGGAGGTCTGAAGTCCCTTTCTTCTTTACAAAGAAGCAGGGTGAGGAGAATGCGGCCTTGGATGGACAGATGAACCCCCTATCCAGATTCTTGTACAGAAACTCCCGCAACAGTCTTTTCCAGGGGGCTCATGGGGTAAACCCGGGCTTTAGAGGGCTTCATGTTCGCAGTGAGCTCAATGGCACAGTCCATAGTGCGGTGAGAGGGTAGCAAGTCACAGTCCTTCCCCTCAAAGACATCCACAAAGTCCTGATATTCCGGGGGCAGTATCACGGGAGTTGCTGTCGCGGCAGTCACCCTCCCCCCATCGGGCATGTCCTCCCGGCAATACCACCGGCATTGTGGAGACTCAAAAACCACTTGACGCTGCGCCCAGTTAATGCTGGGGTTGTGGCCCGCCAGCCAGTTGCTTCCCAGAACCACTGGGTAAGCGATCCCAGGAGCAATGGTAAGGCTGATCTGCTCCCAGTGATCCCCCACCCCCAACAACACCGGGTCAGAGCGCAAAAGAACGGGCTCCCCCTGGAGGTCACTTCCGTCCATCTGTCTGAAGCGTAAGGGTTGATCCAATTCCACCGCCCCCAACTGCAATCGTTCAAACACCCCCTGGTCTATTAAAGTCCTGGAACAGCCAGAGTCTAAAATGCCCACTACTGCAATTGGATCCCCTCCCTAGGGATTCTTTAACACTACTGGTACCGGTAGAGTCTCTCCCTGGTTACTCACCCAGGTCGGAACCGGCTTGTTCTCTTGCAAAGTAGCCTCCTGTGCCGGTTCACTCACAGGAAGCTTTCTTCGTTTTTGGGTGGCGAGACATCACTGGAACAGCAGCGATGTTCACACGGGACAGGCTCCAGGTCCGCGCTTAACGCCGTCGTCCCGCGCCGGGTGGGTGTTCCCTCCATCCTCTTCAGGTCCAGAACTTGGCAGCCGGTCAGAGCTTTCTTATCGGTCACCTGCCTGGGCGATCCGCTGGTGCACTTGGCGGCGAAGTGTCCCATCCTTCTGCAACGTAGACAGGAACCCTCTCTGAAGCGGTGCGCTCTCTCGTCCGGGAAACAGCCTCGATTCCCTTCACCTCAGTGTACCTCCATCACAGTGTTCCCCTTTGTCGGGCCTCTAGAGGGGGGTTCCTTCCCCAGGCGATCCTTGGCGAACTGCAGGGTCAGCTTGCGGTGTTCCACTTGCCCTGCCAGCCAGATCCAGCCCTCCACAGTGTCAGGGTCTCCCAGAGTCAGGCAGCCGTCCAACACTTCCCAGCACAGTCCCTCACGGAAGTGTTGGACCTTGGTGGCTTCGCTCCACTCACGCACCTTGCACGTCAGGGACTGGAACTCCTGGGCATATTCTAGCACAGACCGGGACCCCTGCCTCAATCTGCGCATAGCAATCTTGGCTCTCTCTGCCCAGTGAGGGTCCTCAAACCGGTGGTGCAGGGCTTCCAGGAAACCATCAAGGGAACACAAAAGTCCAGGGTTAACCTCTGTCACTACCACCGCCCACTCTACTGCCTCCTTCTTTAGAAGCCCGATGGCGTACCGCACCCAGGCTTCTTCGGAAGGAAAAGTCTCACCCTGATCGTTCATAAAGCCAGAAAATTGCAGTAGAACGTGGGGTAACTGGGCGCAGGTCCCATCAAAGGAAATCTGCAGGTCCCGGGCGACTGTGCGTGGAGAATGAATGGGGAGGGTAGTCGCAGCGCTGATGGACGATCGGAGTCCTCGCACCGTCCCTGCTAACACCATCATCTCCCTCCTTAGGATCTCCAGCTGGTCCTGAAGCTCCCGGTTCTGTCGAGTCAGGTCGTGGTTCTGCTCCTGCAGAAGACGGCGTTCCTCTTAGGGGTACGGGGTAGAGGTGACTGCAGCTCGGCCTCGGAGCGGTTCCTCCTCCCTGGAGTATAGGTCCTCCAGCGGGCCTCGATATAGGTGATCGAAGTTTGGCCCCGTGGTTGATTGGTGGACGTACTGTCCGGCAATCTGAGGTGCCCCCTCTGCAAATTCTGCGGGCTCCTTCCTTGGGGTTACTTCCTCCCGGCTTGGATCTGCTCCTTTCGGGGCTGCTTCTTCCCGGGGCAGGACCACTCCCTGCTGTTCCGACAGGCAGAGGCGTTCGTACTGCCGGATCAGTTCGGCGGATCGGGCCGACCTGGGGAACATCTTTCTCAAGAACTAACTAGTAGAAAATAAAATGTCAGACTTCATCAAATGCACAGCGTTTCAGCAATAGACCTTCAATCCAGGCAGAGCAGCGATTCAAAGATTTATTTCAGAAGTCAGTGATTTCAGTAAGAGACACGCGAGGTTGGAATACATGACTGGGGGGGAGAGGATACATCTATAGGGCTGATACAATAGGGTTACAGGAACAAAGAGACAATGTAGTCGTTTCCTGCCGGTAACGACTTAAGTAAAACTGAAACAGAAACAATTAAGAGCAATCAGTGGAGGAGATGGCCGAGCTCTCGGCTTTGTGAGCGGGACCCGATATCAGATTGGAGATTGACACCGGCGGGTCCCAATACAATTGCAAATCCCTGGCCGGAGCTCGTGTGAAAAACGGGGGGGGGGGGAGGAGTGCACGGAGAACTCCATCTTGTTTGCGGGGAAACCATCTTGTTTGGGACCGGAGCTGTCAGAAGCCCTATCTGACACCCAAGCATCACATCAAATGGGAGAAACACAAGAGGATCCTCCAATATTTTTAACATTAAAATGCAAGTGAAGGTTTTAGCACCTTGGGGAGAAGTGGTTAAACTCCCCCTGTGTTGTTTCCCCAATAGAAACCCCTTCCCGTTTCCTGAGCTACTATTATGTCTAATAGGGGAACATAAAGTATATGTACTTTTTTCCCTAGTGCAAATCAAAAACTTCAGGGAGGGGGATTTCCACAGGGCAGGGTCAACACAGTGCTCATGAGCACTGTGGAGCCCACCAACACTTTTTCTAGCACCCACCAAGTGTTTTTGAAAGTGGGTGGGGCTAGGTGGAGCTCTAAGGCTTTCCCCTCAGTTTGTGATTGGCCATTGGAGATCTGACTGGCTGTGCAGATTAAAATAATGTTGTTTCTGCGGGAGCTAAAACCACACTGTTGGTTTTATTCTCTCACTGCTCTTTCCCAGTGTATTTTTGAAGCTGTCCCTCTCCTCCTCTGCACTCGGGCTTCCTCCTCTGTGTCATTGTGTGCTACCTCCTGAGGCAGCCATTTTGTGGTCATGCCCACTACTCTGTGTAACAATTCAATGGTGTTCACAGGCTGAAAAAAGTCGGGTACCCGTGCCACAGGAGATACACCACAGCGTAAAATAGTTTGTTACCCCAATTACTCCAATCCAAACCCGTTAGCACCATTATCGCATCCATAGGCTTGCCAACATCCAGGAACTAGCTGGAGGTCTCCCACCATTACAACTGATCTCCAGCCGATAGAGATCAGTTCCCCTGGATAAAATGGCCACTTTGGCAACTGGAATCTATGGCATTGAAGTCCTTTCCCTCCCCTAACCCCACCTTCCTCAGGCCCCACCCCAAAAACTTCCTGCCAGTTGTGAAGAGGGACCTGGCAACCCTAGCCCCTATACAGCCCCCATCAAGTATGTTGAGACCTCTGCTTTGTCTGTGGGTGGCCCCTTTGTACTGCATTCTTTGTCCACGCAGGGACCACCAAATTTATGATTAAAGACTGCACAGAATCTGCAGTCTACATAGTGCGACAGTAAACAAAATTATTAGAGGCCACAGGGATCCAACCATTAGCTTTTCTCTACAGTGCCCAAAGCTGTCCTATGTGCTACCTGGTTTAAATGGCTTCTGGGTAAAAGCAGCCCTGTAACCTTCCATTACTGACTGTGGTGAGATGACGTTGAGTTGCACAGTGCTTTTCGTCTCTGTTTCAACAGCTACGAAGAGGAGCTCAAAAGGCGTACAACAGCAGAGAATGAATTTGTGTTGCTCAAGAAGGTAAGGAGGTCAAGTTTTGCTGCCTTAAACCTGAAGCATAACACTCTTTATTAATTGCTTCATTGGATTACTTGTTCAAATTAAGGAAAACTGCTGAAGGCCCATACACAGTCCCCAATGACATTTTCTGTGCCTCTCCCTCACCCCCCACCCCATGTCACCTCTGGCTTGCAAGGGGCCACTTGTTTCCTGCACACAAGAAATGACAGGCAGGCCTTCTTTTCCCATGCAGAGTAGTGTACGTCAGCTAGGAAATGGCACCTTACAAACTGCTTTTGACTTGGTCGGCACCCTTCCCTTAGGATTGCCAACCTACAGGTGGGGCCTGGAGACCACCAGGAATTACAGCTCATCTCAAGATGACAGAGATTAGCTCCCCTGGAAAAAGTGGCAGTTTTGGAAGGTGGAATCTATGGCATTATACTCTGCTGAGGCCCCTCCCCAGACCCAACCCTCCCAGGCTTCACACCCAAATTTCCAGGAATTTCCCAGTCCAGAGCAGGCAACCCTACCTTCACTTGCTTGGGAAGCACTTTTTGCTGAGCTAAAAGGAGCACGGAAAAGTCATGCTCTGCTTGTTCCTTTGCCACTACATGTCTCTTTTGTCATGATGAGACAGAAGATCACCCAAGAGCTGGCTTTCTCCAGTTCTCCTTACCAGAGGGAGGGGCTGTGGCTCAGTGGTAGAGCATCTATTTGGCATGCAGAAGGTCCCAGGTTCAATCCCCGGCATCTCCAGTTAAAGGCAAGTAGGTGATGTGAATGACCTCTACTTGAGACCATGGAGAGCTGCTGCTGGTCTGAGCAGACAATACTGACTTTGAAGGACCAAGGGTCTGATTCAGTATGAGGCAGCTTCATATGTTCATGCGAGCCTTCGGCCTTAGCATTTCCAGGTTGTTAGGCAATGTTCTCAGGATCTCTCCCTGTAGCCCTCTGTGGATGACATGATGTCCTGTGAAATCAACATGGCTAGAGGGAGCAGGCACAAACATATAGTCCGCAAGTCCTATATGTGATCACACACAAGTGTGAAGTCTGTGAGATTAGAAACTGTATGTACATAAGTTATCTTCCTTTGATTCGAAAAAGCAGCATTCCCAACCACGCACACACACTTCCTACGCTCATAGACTCTGTGCTCACAAGCCAGTGATCACACATAGGCACTTCTGCCCTCTCCACTAAACACACACGGATTTCAATGAACCTAATGTCATTTGTAGGGAGCTTGTGTTCATCTCCCTGGAGATTCTTTAATTCCTCCTCCCTCCATGGAAAGCGACAGTTTCAACAGTATTGAAATTCTGGGGAATTTTGAAATTCGTCAAGTTTTGTGATAAGACGTCCTTGAAATGAAGGATTAGCCTGTTTTGATTAGCAAATTGAATAAACAAACATTTTACGAGATTCAGTTGCATGTCAGCCCTCCACATATTAAAGAGTGGTTATTTATTTCATGTATGGTGTCGGAGACCAACAACACCATCCTAAGCAGAATTACAGCCTTCAAAGTCCATTGAAAGGGCATAGAAGGGTATAACTTCCCGTACAGTGACTCTGCTACATTGCGGCATCTGCTATTGATGAATATTGACCTGGACTGCCTGCCACCTGTCAAATAGTGCCACAGCCAAACACCAAATATCATTCATGCACTTTGAGAACATTTCCCATCCACATTCACAAAGAATTTTTGGAATTGGGGACACAGGAGCAAATTTCTTTGTTATATCATTTCTTTGTGGCTTATACATACATTTATTGGTACAGTGTCGTGTTAACTCTTTGCTTCTTGAACGTATGAAGTCATTGAGATGCTTGTTTAGAATCTCTTCAAGCTTCAGCTGACTGTCACGACACTCTTAGCTGCTGTAGGGAGTTCATTAGCTGTTTAACCCCCCTTTAGGATGTAGACGGCATCTTTCTGAGCAAGGCAGAACTGGAGGGCAAAGCGGATCTGTTGAGTCGGGAGCTGGAATTCCGTTCTTGCATCCATGCAGAGGTAAGGTTGAACCCCACAAATTCACTGGTAAAGAGACTTTCAGGCTCAGAAGAGTGTAAATATGAGTCAGGGTGACCCTCTGTGCCCACTGGTGGCTCAGGGAACTTTGCTGAGGTCATCAACCCCACCTCACTGCCCCATGGCCCTGCCTCACTGCCCCACCACTGCCCCCACAATTCTCCTCACACACTTCTGCCCCCATCCCCACCCATATGGCAGGGTCCCATTGCACAGGAAAGGCGCTCAGAACTGCACCTCTCACCTGGGCTGGAAGTATCTCTACAGGGCCCCATAGCAATCATGGGAACAGAGTCAGTTCTGATAACAGGAAGGTAACAGTGCATTCCTGAGTGGAATGCCTGCGCTGGACTTAGGAGGCAATGCTGCAAAAAATATGTGCAACCCTCATAAGGTTGCATGGGAGATATGCCACCTAAAAGGAGATACACCACCTAAAAGGCAAAAAAAGGGGGAGCGTTCCCAGGCCAAAACAGCTTTGGAGGCTGCCTAAAGGCAACCCCGCCCCCAGCACGGTGCTGTAATGCCCCGGGAACGCTGCCTGGGATGCCGGCACAGCCTTTGCCGGTGTTCGGACACCGGCGAAAGGCTCCATAGATTCCTGGGCTGGCACTGCCATGGGAGTGGCCTGCGACTGGCTTCCGGTTCTTCCCACTGGCGTCTGGGCCGCTTACACCGGTGTTGGCTGCCCGGACATCAGTAAAGGGGCCCCGGACACCGGCATGACTCCTTCCTGGCCTCCTAAGGGCTTTTGCCCTGGAGACTCAGGAATGCGCTGTAAGAATGATATCTGTTGAAAGTTATGGAATATGCTTCACAAAATTAGCAAAAAGGAATGTAAGCATGGGTTCCTTCCCTTTTTTGAGTATATATTTATATGTTTGTTTCTTTGATACATTATATGCTGCCTTTCTGTCATGGCGTTGAAGGCGGTTTACAAATCAAAATAATTGCCCATAGTCTGACTTGGATCCCACAACAAATCTCTAACAGAATAGGGCTGTTGGAAATTTTTTTGGGTAAAATTCAGATTCGGCAAAGTTTGGCCCCTTTTTTATTCGGGAAATGCTGAAGTCCGAAATCCCCCTATTCGGATCCATGGAATTCGGCATGAAATTCGTCATTTGCGAATAAATTCTGAGTATATGCCATTAAAGGTCAGTTGATTGATTGAACAATTGCTAAGTACAACCTTGTAAATCTTTGCAAGCCTAACAGGAGAGATGATGAATCATCTCATTATGTTCTCATGTTCAGTAAAACTGGCTGGGAAAAGTTAAACCAATTGAAAAACAAAAGCGCCTAGTCTGGGTACTGTTCTTGTCCCAGAGCCTTATGCTTTTTTCTTTCTTTCTTTTTTAACAAATGATCAACCTGAACCCCAAACAACAGTAGCTATTATTTTACGAAAATTAGAAAGTGAACATTTACTTCTAATTTTAGAGGCCATTAGTCATTCAAAGAGATTCAGTACTCTTCCTATTTCATGGTTCTGTATTCTAGCAGGGATCCAACTTAATATAAACAAGGAAAATTGGGAAGATCAAAACAAGCACATTTGGATGCCAACTCTTAAACAATTTACACAACTATCCCACAATGATCAGATGGAATAACCGCTGCAGGAGACAGCCCATGGGATTTTTATCATGAGACTCATGGCTCAATGGGGTAGGACTTTTGAACCACTGGAAGACTGCAGAGCATGGAACGTGTACAAAGTAATTTCCCATTTACTGCTGATTAACTGCAGGCAGCCTCTGTTCATATGGCATAAAGGGCTCCGCTTCCAGTTTAGGGCTAAGTTGCTTCTGCCCATTTTCTCTTTTAGCAAACTGACTGCAGAAGAGATAAAAAGAAATGGACTCTTTGGGACACATGATCCTTACACAGCTTTTTGTCTTGCAGGAACTAGCACAGCTAGACTGTCACATCTATGACACCAACATCCTTTTGCAAATGGACAACAGCAGAAACATAGATGTTGACCTCATTATCAAAAATGTCGAAGCCTGGTATCAAAACGTCGCCCAGAGGAGCAAAGAAGAAGCAAATGCTTTATATGAAAACAGGGTAGGAAAGAGCACAGCTGTACTACACTTATTTGAAATGCCATCCTCAACAGAGTCACACTTTTCTAAATCAATTGAAGTGAATGGGATTAGAAGGGTGTAACTCTGTTGAAGAGTGTTTGTGGATGTTCTCATCTAGCGAGTCCATCCACTGCCACAGCACACAATCAACATATTTGTAGTGGTTTAGGCAGCATGAACTGGTTCTAGTTTATACAATCTGAACAGTTGGCTACTTGTTGTGAACAGCCCAGGTACATTATGGGGGAAGTGATACCTAACTCTTCTGGGGTGTTTTCCATTTCCCCATTTTGGCTGCTGAACTGGGATTTCCAGAAGCTGCTGTGACCTTGTGCTTTGCCATAATAATTGACAAAGTTATGGTGTATATGGGAACTCTATCCTTAATTCCTTAAGGATTTCGTTGGCTTTTTACTGCCAAAGTTCATTGGCTTTTCTCAAAATCCCTTAGATCTTTTGCCTAAGAAGGAATGTCTAAATTCACTTCTGACTTTGCTTCAGATGAAACCTGGGGACAAGCTAGGTATCTATGGAAACTCGACCTTGAGAAATTTTGCTAGATTCACTGAAACTCGTGGATTTTAATCAAAAATTCTTCACGTATTTCGTGGGAGGAAGTACTCCCAAATTTCACTTTAAGCCAAAAATGTTAGTGACAGGCCTGTTTCTTGTCTCTGGGTCTCAGTTCCTAGAGCTTCAGGAGCAGAGAGGGAAATATTCTGACAATCTGAAGATCAACCAACATGCGATTGCTGATCTGACCCGGTTGCTCAATAAGATGCAGTCTGAACATGACTTGGTGAAGAAGCAGGTAGGTGGGACCAAGGCATATAGTATTTCTTCTTCGGATCTAATGGCTATATCCTAGTACAATGTGACTGAGGCTTTTTAAGCAGGGACGTTTCCCCGTGGTCACCCCCGCTGACTGCTTCGGGGCTTCCTTTTGATTATGCATGCCTTTTCTGCCTATCAGAGATCGCCTTGCTCTCCCCGTGCATTTTGCCTGTGTTTTCCAGATGCTGTTTTGCTCTCAGTTCTCAGTGACATCACCATATAGCCAAATCAAGTTCTGCATTTATTTGCTGACATCCACTGATGTCATGGCTTTACACTTATTATCATGGTAACATATAGCAGTAGGATTGTCAGCTCCGGGTCAGGAAAAACCTGGAGATTTTGGTGGTAGAGTCTGAGTAGGGAGGGGTTTGGGGAGGGGAAGGACTTCAATGGGGTACAATGCCATAGAGTCCACCATCCAAAGTGGCCATTTTCTCCAGGTGAACTGATCTCTCTTGTCTGGTGATCAGCTGTAATCCCAGGAGATTGCTAGCCACCACCTGGAGATGTCCTGGGATTACAGCTGATCTCCAGGCAAGATAGATCAGCTGAGGAGGCCGGGGTTTGGAGAGGGGAGGGACTTCAATGCCATAGAGTCCAATTGCCAAAGCAGCCATTTTCTCCAGGGGAACTGTTCTCTGTCAGCTGGAGATCAATTGTAATAGCGGGAGATCTCCAGCCACCACCTGGAAGTTGGCAATCCTACCTATGCACCAGTACCATTTCCCCTTTCGATCAACTCAGTTGTGGGTTTTTTGTTTGTTTTTGGGGGGCAGGTCGATAATTTGCAGTCATCCATTTGCGATGTTGAACAGCGTGGTGACATTGCTCTTAAAGATGCCCAGGATAAGCACACAGAGCTGCAAACTGCACTACAGAAGGCCAAGGATGACTTGGCTCACTTGCTGAAGGACTACCATGAGCTTCTGAATACCAAGCTGGCCCTGGATATTGAAATTGCTACTTATAAAACACTACTGGAGGGAGAAGAGAGCAGGTAATGATGGATTGCTCTGAAGATTTGCATGCGCAAACATCCCAGAAATTTTGCAAATCTTACAAGTATTTGAGCCTCCTTTGATATCCACACAGGTATTTCTTCTGGGCAGGACCTTCCAATTTGAGTCAGGTTTCATCCTACACCCATTTAGGATTTATAACTAAAATAATGAATTGGCCACCTTTGAGAAATGTGATCTATCTTACTGATATTCTTTTTAACTTCTCTCAGATCCTTTATTTGACCATCTCAGGTTCAATTCCACGTATCTCCATTTAAAAAGGACTCAGTAGTAGGTGATATAAAAGATCTCTGCTTGGGTCACTGGAGAGCCACTTGCCTGTCAGTCTAGACCTGTGATCCCCAACATGGTGCTCATTGCCACCACAGAACGCTCAGATACCTTCCCTGGTGCCCACCAAGTGTTTTTAGAAAGGGGGTAGAATAAGGTTGCCAACTCCTGGATGAGAAATACCTGGAGATTCTGGGGGAAGAGCCTGAGGAGCGCGGGGTTTGGGGAGGGGAGAGACTTCAATGCCATTGAGTCAAATTGCCAAAGTGGCCATTTTCTCCAGGGGAACTCATCTCAATCGTCTGGAGATCAGTTGTAATAGTAGGAGATCTCCAGCTAGATCCTGGAGGTTGGCAACCCTATCAACACTGCACATTTATGATTTTACAGAACTAAGCTTGTGGGTGTTGCTTTATAAAAAAAAAAGATCAGGCCAATAGTAACTTCTTGTTAAGGGTGCCAGGCCCATCCTGGCAACCAACAGGAGACAAGGGTGGGGGGGACATGGCAGGGATGGCTGTAAGCAATGGCATGACATCACTCCTGGGGAAACCAGAAATGTCATCACACCTCTCTAAGAATGACCAGAAGGGCTGTGGCTCAGTGGCAGAGCATCTGCTTGGCATGCAGAATCCCCAGTTCAATCCCCGGCATCTCCAGTTAAAGGGACTAGGCAAGTAGGTGATTTGAAAAACCTCTGCCTGAGACTCTTGAGAGCCGCTGTCAGTCTGAGTAGACAATACTGACTTTGATGGATCAAGAGTCTGATTCAGTAGAAGGCAGTTTCATGTGTTCTGTGTAAAACCATTGAGTTTTCAGCTATTCCTAGAGCAGACTGATATCACTTCTGGGTTTTAGCATACAACTTCCAGCAGAGAGGTCCATACGTCTGTTTTTTCCTGGAAGTGATGTCACACTGTCACCGATGCAATTTTTTTTCTCCTGCTGGCTGCTGGAGTGCCAGCAAGCAATGCTCTCTGGGGGCAGGAGATCTCCCACCCCCAGTGAGCAATGGCAATGGTACTTCTTGTCCATGCCCCGTTGAAACAAATTCAGTACAATGCTAGGGGCCTAACGCACTCAGTATATACTACGCTTAAAAAAACGTGTCATCCAGGTTAGATCGCACCTCAGACCTCCCATTTCGGCTTGGAAATGCTTTGGAAGCGCCAGACATCTGTTTTTCCCCAAAACGCCTATACCATGATGCATTTCGTTATGTTGTTTCAAAACCGGCAATCCAAGGGGTGCGTTCAGTTACATACGCTATTCAGTTCTCCTCCCCTCTTTTTGCAACACCCAATGAAAAGCCTTTCTCCTCCCATCCCACCTTCCCCCTCCCCTCCCGTTTGCATCCACCAATCATTATTGTTACTTAATTCCGCCCCCCACATAAGTGCTTGTGGTCTTACAAAGGAACACAGGACCGTTGGAACATTAGATCAACCATTTATATTTGCGCAGGGTCCCAATCAAACATTTCCCTCTTTTATTTGCTTGCGTCCTCCATTTTTTTAAATCGCCGTCTGCTTCTGCTATCATTGGTCAAAGGGAGGCTTGTTCGTTGAGACGAAGGGGAGGGGGTGGAAGAGAGCAGGCTACGGGATCCCAGATGGGACGAGCTCCTTTTGATGGGTTTGCGCTTGGACTGTACCATCACTTAAACATGAGCAGTTGGATTGTATTGCCAAGCATTCTCCCCCCCCCCCTGCCCCCATCACATTGGGGAATTGTCCACTCTCTACCTAGCCTCAACGGGAATTTCATGTTTTTGGAGGAAAAAAACCCTTTCTTAACCTCCAAAGCACCACAGCAAGCATTCCAGGCCGCCTCTGGTAATTGGAGAAATAAAAGTGTACGCTTGCAAGCCCCCCCCCTTTTATTTAAACCATGATAACTTCTAGTGCACCCCCCCCAAATCTCTAGGCAGAAGGTCTTTCCCTATTCTGCTTCTGGATCCCGATTGCTTGCAAGACCCCTCTGTTTTCCCAACCACCCAGCTTCTAGGGTACCTTCCCCCCCTCCCCATTAGTTTCACTAGTTGGTTACAATGCAATCTGATTAGAGAGTTCTGTGTGTGGTTTGTGTGCGTGCGAGAAGTAGAGGCGTCAGGGGAAAACGTGAGGCCATTGTCCTATCGTCCTGTTGCAACGACGATCCAAAATGCCAAGGGGGGGAGGTAGAGGGGAACCCAAGCAACGTCACGGTTATGTGTTGCTCCCTCCACGCCCACCTCTCTCTTGCGTGCGCACTATTTTATTGGAGGTGCGCTCTGAAAGCAGACGTTTCAGAGACGTTAGAACGGGCAGGAGTGCGGGGGGGGGAATTGGAACTCGCATCCAGGACAAACGCTTTTAAGGTGTTTTCCACACGTTTCCTGGACTGGGTGCGATAAGCCTCCTAGTTTTATGAATGCGTTTTCTACATTTCCAGTGCAATGCAATGAGACTTGCACAGAAGTTAACAAATTCTTCCCCAAAATACAGTCAGCATAATCTGACAGCAACAATGATTATTCTCTTTTCTTTTTCCTGAATAGGATCTGCACAGGCAATTTTGTCAGCATCGGTAAGTACAAATGAGGCTGTGTTGTATTAGATTCACCCATTTTGCAATGCTGTTGTTGCCTCCTTTTCAGCTGAAGCAGAGCAAAAACAAGTATTTAAAAATAAAATTAAAATTCACCAAGATTATGAATATCATCATTTTTAAAACTAAAAATAAATACTTAACATTCAAAGTGCTGAATGTGAGATTTTACCTTAGACTTTCACTGTATTATTTATTACTATTTACTTCATTTAATAAGCTGCCTTTCTCTACAGTGGAGAACCAAATCAGGTTATAGTATTCTCCTCTCTTCTGTTTTATCCAGCATGGTGTAGTGGTTAAGAGCTGTGGTTTGGAGCGGTGGAGTCTGATCTGGAGAACCGGGTTTGATTCCCCACTCCTCCACATGAGCGGCGGAGGCTAATCTGGTGAACTGGATTTCTTTCCCCACTCCCTCACACAAAGCCAGCTGGGTGACCTTGGGCAAGTCGCACTTGCTCAGCCTCATCTACCTCACAGGGTGTCTGTTGTGGGGAGGGGAAGGGAAGGCGATTGTAAGCCGGTTTGAGTCTCCCTTAAGTGGCAGAGAAAGCCGGCATATAAAAACCAACTCTTCTTATCCTCACGACAACCCTATGAGGTAGGTCCGGCTGAGAGAGTGTAACTGGCCTAAGGTCACCCAGCAAACTTCCATGGGAGAGTGGGGATTCAAACCTGCATCTCCCAGATCCTATTCCAACATGGGGGGAAGCCATGATAGAAGCAGAGGGATAAAAGTAGGGTTCCCTCTTTGCCTCTGGCGGGAGGTTTTTGGGGCGGAGCCTGAGGAGGGCAGGGGTTTGGGAAGGGGGGGACTTCAGTGCCATAGAGTCCAATTGCCAAAGCAGCCATTTTCTCTAGGTGAACTGATCTCTATTGGCTGGAGATCAGGTGTAATAGCTGGAGATCTCCAGCTACTACCTGGAGGTTGGCAACCCTACTGACTGCCGGTTATGTGAATGGTAACTTCTTGCTGGTAGTTCACTTTAGTCTGGCTCTGAGGAAATCTCTTCCCACTATTGTCAGTGTAGTGCAGTGGTTAGATTGTCAGACTAGGATCTGGGAGAGCCAGGTTCAAATCCAATGAACCTGCCAATGGTACCCTTGGGCCGGTCACTTTCTCTCAGCCTAACTTCGGACCCTTTCAAACTGTCCTTATAATCCGTTATAACAGCCGGTTGCTAACAGATTTTTTGTGTCATTTCAGACACAACCATTTTGGCTCCCAGCTGCTAATGGATTTTTTTTAACTTTTCAGACAAACCTGCATGTGTCCCATGGATATCCTGGGGCTCAGCCATTTTTTATGAAAAATGCTTTTTCCTGTTTTCAGTTTTTCCTTGTGCATCTGAATCACTGCAGTGTGCTGTTTAAAACGTCTGGAGTGCTTCTGAAAGGACTGCATCCCCCCCGCCCCCCACTTATTCTGCAGCACGTTCTTTTTTGGCTTTTTAAAAAACATTCTGAGATTTGTGCTTTAGCAATATAGCACCATAGCAATGCAATACATCCCAATGGCAGTGATATAGCAGCAATTAAGTGCTATATCACCACCGTTAGGATTTATTGCATTGCTATGGTGCTAACCACAAACATATATCACCAGCATTGGGATGCATTGCATTGCTATAGTGCAAATTTCAAAATGTTAAAAAAAAGCCAAAAAAGAACACACCACGGAAAAAGGCAAGGGAAAAAGCGAATCATAGAATCATAGAGTTGGAAGGGAACACCAAGATTATCAAGTCTAACCCCCTGCACAATGCAGGAAATTCACAACTACCTCCCCCCACACACACCCCTAGTGACCAGAAGATAGCCAAGATGCTCTCCCTCTCATCATCTGCCTAAGGTCACAGAATCAGCATTACTGACAGATGGCTATCTAACCTCTTCTTAAAAACCTCCATGGAAGGAGAGCTTACATAAGAACATAAGAAAGGCCCTGCTGGATCAGACCAAGGCCCATCAAGTCCAGCAGTCTGTTCACACAGTGGCCAACCAGGTGCTTCTAGGAAGCCACAAACAAGACAAGTGCAGCAGCAGCATCCTGCCTGTGTTCCACAGCACCTACGATAATAGGCATTCCTCTGATACTAGAGAGAATAGGTATGCAGCATGACTAGTATCCATTCTAACTAATAGCCATGAATACCCCTCTCCTCCATGAATATGTCCACTCCCCTCTTAAAGCCCTCCAAGCTGGCAGCCATCACCACATCCTGGGGCAGGGAGTTCCACAATTTAACTATGCACTGTGTGAAAAAATATTTCCTTTTATCTGTTTTGAATCTCTCCCCTTAGCCGCCTTCTTTCCAAGCTAAACAGCCCTAAGCGTCCTAACCGCTCCCCATAGGACAGTTGCTCTAGTCCCCTAATCATTTTGGTTGCTCTTTTCTGCACCTTCTCAAGCTCTGTAATATCCTTTTTTAGGTGTGGTGGGTGTGGTCTCACCATAGATTTGTACAAGGGCAGTATGATATCAGCAGTTTTATTTTCTATTCCTCGCCTAATTATGGCCAGCATAGAATTTGCCTTTTTTACAGCAGCCGTACACCGGGTTGACATCTTCATTGAGCTATCCACTACCACCCCAAGATCCCTTTCTTGGTCTGTCACTGCCAGCACAGATCTTGGGAGCTTACCACCTCCCAAGGAAGCCTGTTCCACTGAGGAACCGCTCTGTTAGAAAATTCTTCCTAGTGTCTAGACAGAAACTCTTTTGATTTAATTTCAACCCGTCGATTCTGGTCTGGCCTTTTTGGGCAACAGAAAACAACTCAGCACCATCCTCTATATGACAGCCCCTCAAATACTTGAACATGGTTCAAGTGGTGCAGCTTTAAATGGCTAGAGTTCTTCAGAGCACTTTAGAGAGTGCTCATAGATGGATTGAAATGAGTAGTATGAAACGTCCATCCCTGTATTGCTTTACTTGGAAACAAGTCAACAATGGATGACATCCGGTTTACAATGGTAATCTGAAAGGCGCCTTACTCTTCTAGGGTTTGTTGTGAAGATAAAATGGAGGGGGGTTGATGTGTGTCCCACTGAGCGTCTGAAAGGAAGGGTGGGATAAAAATGCAACAAGTTTAGGGAATAGGTGGCTAGGATAGGTCATGATAGAGGTTTATGCAATTATGTGTAGATGGAGGAATGGCGAGAAAGAACTTTTGCTCCCTGTCCCATAATGCTAGCACTAGGGGGCACCCAGTGAAGTTGATGGGCTGTAGATTCAGGATGCCCTGACCAGGATGGCCCAGGCTAGCCTGATCTCGTCAGATCTCAGAAGCTAAGCAGGGTCAGCCCTGGTTAGTATTTGGATGGGAGACCACCAAGGAATACCAGGGTTGCTGTGCAGAGGAAGGCACTGGCAAACCACCTTTGTTAGTCTCTTGCCATGAAAACCCCAAAAGGGGTCGCCATAAGTCGGCTGTGACTTGAAGACACTTTACACACACAGATTCAGGATGCATATAAGAAATGCAATGTATAAGTAAACTAGTGGAATTCATTGCTGTGGGATGAGTAATGGCATTAAGAGGGGATTGGACAAATTCAGGTCCATCAGTGGCTGTTAGCCATGATGGCTAATTGGAATCTCAAAGTTCAGATGCAGTATACTGCAGAATGCCAATTCCCAGGTGGAAGGAGCAACTACAAGGGAAGGCTTTGGTCTCTGTACACCAGTACCTCTGTCTCTGATGAAATTAACTTTGACTCATGAAAATTTATACCCTGGAAATTTTTGTTGGTCTCTAAGGTGCTCCTGGGCTCAATTTGGACTCCTACTATAAACCTTTCATCGACATCAAGTTGGCTACTGGGTAAAATAGAATGCTGGGTTAGATGATCATTGGTCTGATCCAGCAGCCTCATGCTTACGTTTTTTACATGAGTTTCTTAATGCAAAGCTCTACTTTTAAACTGAAATGTATATGTATTTTCCTTTGTAGATGTTCTCAAGCCTGAAAACTCCATTGGCTACCAAGCGCCATTTGGATATGGGGCTATTGGTGGAGAATATGGTGGAGTCTGTGGAATAGGCTATGGTGCAGACTTCTGTAGAGGATTTGGACGAAGAAGACGTCGAAGCTACTGTGGTGGAGGTAGTGGAGGATATGGTGGAGACTACATTGGAGGATGTAGAGGAAGAAGTGATGGACAATATGGAAGACGTAGGAGTTGGAGTGGCATCTGTGGAGGAGGATATGGAGGAACAATGGGTGGAGGCTACAGTAGAGGATACGGTGGAAGCTGTGGCGGAGGTTACAGTGGTGGAGGTGGAGGAGGATCTGGAGGAGCAATGGGTGGAGGTAGAGGATACAGTGGAAGCTCTGGTGGAGGATACAGTGGTGGAGGTGGAGGAGGATCTGGAGGAGCAATGGGTGGAGGTAGAGGATATGGTGGAAGCTCTGGTGGAGGATACAGTGGTGGAGGTGGAGGAGGATCTGGAGGAGCAATGGGTGGAGGTAGAGGATACGGTGGAAGCTCTGGTGGAGGATACAGTGCTGGAGGTGGAGGAGGATCTGGAGGAGCAATGGGTGGATGTAGAAGATTTGGTGGAAGCTCTGGCGGAGGATACAGTGGTGGAGGTGGAGGAGGATATGGTGGGGATGACAGTGAAGGGTACAGTGGAGGACGTGGAGGAGGAAATGAAGGAGGAGGTGGAAGACGTCGGAGCTGGAGTGGCGGATGCGGAGGAGGATCTGGAGGAGCAATGGGTGGAGGTAGAAGATACGGTGGAAGCTCTGGCGGAGGAAATGGTGGAAGCTCTGGTGGAGGATACGGTGGAAGCTCTGGCGGAGGAAATGGTGGAAGCTCTGGTGGAGGATACGGTGGAAGCTCTGGCGGAGGAAATGGTGGAAGCTCTGGCAGAGGATACGGTGGAAGCTCTGGCAGAGGATACGGTGGAAGCTCTGGTGGAGGGTACGGTGGAGGGGTGTGGGGGGGACAATATAGTGGAGGGCGTAGGAACTGGAGCTCCAGAAGTGGTGAATTCCGTCCAAGGACTGTAGAAAGCAGCATGAGTGGGGGTCAAGCCTCTGGAGATGCAGAGTACTCAGGAAGGAGATATAGCTCCGGAAGTGCACAAGGATCATCCAGTAACATAGGCAGGCAACGTATCTCTGGAGGTTTAATAGATGGTAGCCAAGATGGAGGCTGGACTTCTGGTGGTTATCCACCAGGATGTGGCATCCCATTTGGAGGCGGAGGATTTGTTCCCAGGATGGTTGGTGGCCCTGTAATTGTGGGGGGAGGTCCTGGAGTGGTTGGAGGTGTAGACATGGGATGTGTGCCAGCTGTAGGAATGCCACCAGTTGGAATCCCAGCTGTAGGCATGGGGGGTATCGGGAGAGAACCTTATGTAGAAGTAATATCTCCATTTGGTGTGTGTTACCCTGGAATATTAGGATCCCCAGCAGGTATATGCTACCCTGGAGTTGGAGGCCCCATCGTGAATACAGAAATGTAAAATCTTTATACCAACCCAACATCTTGGAAGCAATTAGGACTTGATGACAGCAGCAGCGATTAGAGCCCCCACCAAGGCTACAAGAATGCAGACGTGGATCATGAAATAGTTTTTTTCACAATATTAATGCTGTTCTGTATTTGCATTCCAGTGCATTTATTACTTCCTTCAAGCAAGGTGTGTGCTACTGAGTCCTGTGTGCTACATATATGCACACACAGATGTCCCCTGAGGCAGTAGTACCTTCATAAAACGTAACCTTTGGATGATTATTAATTTTTCCCACTAATTATCTCCAAAGCATAGAAGAAATTTGTAATCTTCTGTAGCAGAGAATGCACTGAAGTGTTTTTTTTTTAAGTTTCCCTTTGCAACATTCATTAACAGCATGGTCCTAAGTAGAGTTATGCCTCGGAGGTCATTGGGCTTAGAAGTGTATAACTCTGTTTAGGATCACACTGCAAGAAACTCAAGTGACCATTTTCATTGAGATATTCCTGTGTGGCTGTTACAAATATACTTGTAGCATTAAAAAAAAACCTCTTCCATATTATGCATTAATTATACTGTACAATGGCAGAGCTCGGAGTAAACTTGTTTTAGACAACTTGATAGGCGAGCTGTATTAGTACAACAAAGCAAAATGTTACCAGTAGAATGCATCTTCAGAAGCCACAACATGCAAAACCAACAAACGTTACATCATAATCCTGATCCATTTATTATGCAAACGGAGTGGGGTAAAGAATAGAGGATTTATTGGTAGGGAAAGAAGGGAACGATGAGCATAAAGACACTGGGGATTAATTGGTATGCAAAGGCAGAGGGGAAGATGACTTTTTGTCTGGGGAGAAAGATGTGTGATTCAGATGTCCATTCTGTCAAAAAAGGGCACTGACCACATAATAAAGAATTCTGGATGCTGATTGGTAGACAAAAACATATTTCCCATTGCCATGAATGCTAGAGACCTACTTCTTTAAAGGGAATAGAAACTTAGAACTGATATTCCTGTGATTTTGCTTGTGTTATTGGATTTTACACCACCTAGCAGGCAGGCAGGCAGGCGACCATGCACTTGTTTAGATTGACCATGCAGTTGTTTAGATGTTGCAGCAGTAGTGCCTGTCATTTACGGCAGGTGGTGTCCCAAGCAATAAGCATTTTTCATATAAGCAGCGCTCACTGTGTAACCAAAGTGGCGTTTTCATATGACCCTCATCTCGCTTGTTTTGGGGCACTGTGGGTTCTGTATCCGATTGCAAGCTCTGTACTTTTCCATGCAGCTGATGGTCCCAGGTAGTATACCTCCACCTGGCATGTTTGTGGTTGACGGGTATTTCTCATCTCAGTGCATAAAACTGTCACAGCGTTCCGTTACACTTTGCCAGCTGTCAAAAATATCCACGTTTCTGCTCTTCTCTACAATAAAATGCATAAAGAATCAAACTCTTGTCAGTGATATTTTAGAAAGAATGCCTTGTGGAACCACAAGCGGCCAATCAAAGTCTTCATACAACCAGGCTATATCCAAAAGGGCATTTTGCACAAATTTTGAACTTTGCTGAGCTATCACAATTTGCATTTGACGTTCTGATTTTTAAAATCAGATTTTTTTTGCTTTTTGAATATTCAATTTTGTGGGTAGACTTTTAAAAACTGATTCATTTTAATAATGTTAAACGCCAAGTTGCCAAATTTGAGTAGTGTTATCACTTGTTCCCACCCCCCAACATCTCAAAAACTGATAGCATCCATGAAAAATAAATTGGATTTCTTTACAAGAAAAACCAAGCTTGAAGATCTCACTTTGGAAGACACCTCCCCCCAGCCCAAGTCAAATGTTGGCTTCAGAAAAAGGCTGAAATCCTTTTGAAATTTTAAAACTGTCATTTGGAGAGTATGGGAAATGGATATCTTCCACTAAGCAACAAGGGTTTGCAGGCTGGTTCAAGGGAAGATCCAAACCAAAATCCAGGTCATACCTTTTATTGCAACCAACCAATACAATATAATGCTTCCATTAGAATTCCCCAGAAATTTCCACTGCTGATTTCTATCAGCAGAATGTTATACACCAATATTCTGCTTCTGGGGGAGGGGCAGAGAGCCACCAAGAACAGCATGAGAGGGGAATCAGGTCTGCTGTGGGAGGTAGAAATTGGCAACCACAAAAATCCTGTGGATGAATCTAAGGAAAGATATTGGCTGGACATTAGGGAATTTTTTTTTTTTACAGTAAGAATAGTTCAGTAGTGGAATTGGCTGACTAGGGAGGTGGTGAGCTCCCCCTCTCTGGCAGTCTTCAAGCAGCGGCTGGATGAACACTTGTTAGGGATGCTCTAGGCTGATCTTGCATTGAGCAGGGGGTTGGACTAGATGGCCTGTATGGCCCCTTCCAACTCTAGGATTAGGGTTGCCAACTTCCAGGTAATAGCAGAAGATCTCCAGCTATTACAACTGATCTCCAGGCGATAGAGATCAGTTCACCTGGATAAAATGGCTGCTTTGACAATTAGACTCTATGGTATTGAAGTCCCTCCCCTCCCCAAACCCCACCCTCCTCAGGCTCCGCCCTAAAAACCTCCCGCTGATGGCGAAGAGGTACCTGGAAACCATATCTATGATTCTATGATCCAATTGATGGAGCTGTGTATGTAGGCCACTGTTAGAAAATTGGTGATAGAGCTACATGTCACATTAGATTTATGTTAACATTATAAAAGATGTATCAATGTATGTGGAAGTGAATGGGGTAGGAAAGTAGAAGGGGAAATAACTAGGGTTACCAGGCCGCAGCCAGCAACCCTTAGGAGAAACTGGGGTTAGGGTCTGGCACACCCATGTCATGCCAGCACACTGATGTCAATCCCAGTAAAAAATTAGAAATTATATCTTTAGATGTCTATGGTTTTGCCATAGAGTTTTGAAAAATGCTACACATGAGAGCACAGGCCCTCCCATTTCCTGGGCAATGAACTAGGAGGCCTGGCATCTGTGGAAATAAGTCAGGGACACAGGGGAAGAATGTGAGAAAACAGCTACAGGAAGAGACTCAGCAGAGAGAGAGAGAGGGAGAGAGGGAGGGAGGGAGAGAGGGAGAGAGAGGGGGAGAGAGAGAGAGAGAGAGAGAGAGAGAGAGAGAGAGAGAGAGAGTGAGTTCTGGAGTTACAAGAAGATATGTCTAATAAAAACCTTTTCTTATTACTGCTGCATGTCTCTCAATTAAGCCCCAATAGGGGTAAAGCCAGGCTCATTACAAATTAGGGCTGTCGATTTGGTTCATCCCAAACGGAAAAACAGCCGAATTTCCCCCGATTCGGCGGTTTTTAGTTCGGGATGAACCGAACTCAAAAAAAAGGCGGGAAACAGGGGAGCCGAATTTGCCGACTTCAGGGTGTTCGGTGAATAAATTCGGCAGATTCGGGGTTCGCCCCCCCGCGCGCCTTCACGAATTTCCATGAAGGTGCGCGGGGGGCTCTTTAAACAGATCTGCGTGGCGCAGATCTGTTTAAAGAGCCCCCTGCGTGCCTTCATGGAAGCCCCGTGAAGGCGCGCGGGGCCGAATTTCCCCCCAAACTCTGGATCTCGCGTCGAATTTTGCGGATCCGAAGCGGGGGAGTTCGGACTTCGGCACGTCCCTAATTAAAAAGGGCCAAATTTTGCCGAAACTGAACTTTACCCAAAAAAATTTCAACAGCCCTATTACAAATACCAGTCTTTTTTTCTTTATGAGGGCATTATAACAACCATTTTTGGTTGGAGACACAAAAGGGAATGTTTTCATAAAATTTTTATTATTTTTAAAATATTTTACTGTCTGGTACTTTTCAACAACACATTCATTTCATAAATCATACAATAAAAAACTTTAACAGCGTCATCGAAAAGCATATTCATCTATTAATGAAAAGATATTCAAATAAGAGACTTCCTCCTCACCTTCCTCCATCTTGCTATAAATTTATCTATTCTTTTGCAAAGAAGTTCTAATCCAGAAAAATACATCAAGCTTGATTACTAAGTTAATTCTAAATTATTCATTTACAATTAGTACGTGTTTATTATTGATTTCATATATAGTAACAGATTTTATTTCAAAACCGTTCTTAAGGTAAAAGGATTAGATCAGTAAATTCAAAATTCCCTAGTCATCATTTAAATCCCTGTTTAGCCCTCTGTTTCTCTCTATCACCATAAACTGCATGTTTCCTTTTAGTTTTGTTCTTGCTGTGAATTTTTGTTTTTCCAACACTTCTGTTATTTTTGATGTCCTGTCTTTTTTGTCCAGATGTCGAGGCCAACTCCTTTTTCTCCTCTTCTTGTTGATGTTGTGGCTCCTGGTTAAGGCCAGCTAGATCTTTTTCATAATTCTTCAAAAAAGTTTTTTACCTCCTCCTGTGAAGAGATAGTAAATCTGACCTCTTTGTAGGTAAAAGTGAGTCCCTGTGGGAAGATCCAGGAGAATCTTATCCCATTCTTCTTCAATGTCCCAGTAAATTCTTTGTACATATTTCTCTTCATCATCAAGTGTCGTGGGATATCCTTAAGAATGATAAGAGGATTTCCATTCACTGACAAAGGATTATCATAGAGGGTTTGCAGAAGGGAATGTTTTCAATCTGGAAAAGTGGCAAGGAGAGAGGAAAGCTCAATCCACCTGCCCAGCTTCCCAGCCTTGTTCTCCCCACCGTATGGCTGGTTTTGGGGGCCCAATTACACATCCAGAGTTCCAAAACCAGAAATGTTGTAGGAATTTTGGCCTTAAGATAAAGGACAATGTGAATTATTTCTTCTGTGTAGCTGCTTGATGTTAAATCCTGTTTGTAATGACGTTGTCAGGAAGCACCAATGGAATGCACTTGGAATTCCTTCGAGGCCTTTTGTTATTGATTTTTATCTTTAAAAAACTTAGGCACTTGGGATGATGGACGACAACCCATGATTACTGTTCTGATTGTGAGAGATGAGACATTCAAAAACATAATTAAAGAAGAATGCATGACCCATCTAGTTGTATATTCAAAATAAGGGCCAATCTACACATTATACTTAGTTATGTATAATGAGAAATTGTGAAAGTCTGATATCAGCTCTTGGCTGACTTGCAATTCTCACATATTTTGCCTGAGGAAGAATCCCCAAGTTCATTTTGAATTTTACTTTGGGCAAAATCATATAAATATATGAAGCTGCCTTGTACTCTTGGTCTAGTTCAGTATTGTCTACTCTGACTGGTAGAGGTTCTCCGGAGTCTCATGTAAGCAGGTTTTCCCCATTATATTCCACCTGAGATCTTTTGAATCGGAGATAGGGCTGTCGATTCGGTTCGGCCCAAACCAAAAAACAGCCGCATTTCCCCAGATTTGGCAGTTTTTCGGTTTGGATTGAACCGAACTCAAAAAAGGGGGAAAAACATGGAGCCGAATTCGGCGAGTTTGGGGTGTTCCCGAATAAATTCAGCGAATTCGGGCCCTTTAAATAGATCTGTCCGTCCCCCCCCCCCCGTGCGCGCCTTCAGGGAGCTTCCCTGAAGTCCCGGGAAGAGGGGCGGGGGTCTTTAAACCCCTCTGCCCTGCCTGCGCAGACAGCACAGAGGGGCTTGACAACCCATCCCCCTCTTCCCGGGAGTCCCGGAAAGAGGGGCGCAGATCTTTACACCCTCTGTCCCCCCCCCCGCGCCTTTACGGGCTTCCCTGAAGGTGTGTGTGGTGGCCCTTTAAATAGATTTGTGCCTCCCGGCCGAGAGGCACAGATCTATTCCATGCCCCCCTGCGCGCCTTCAGGGGACTCCCCTGAAGGCGCGCGGGGGGGCCTTTAAATAGATCTGTGCCTCTCGGCCGGGAGGCACATTTCCCCCCCCCCCCCGCAGCCTTCAGGGGGCTTCCCTGAAGGCGCGGGGGGGGGCTTTAAACAGATCTGCGCCTCCCAGCTGGGAGGCGCAGATCTGTTTAAAGGGCCCCCCGCGCACCTTCAGGGAAGCCCTCTGAAGGCCCACGGGGAGGGGCGAATTTCCCCCCGAATTCCGGATCTCACCCAAATTTCAGGGATCCAAAGCGGGGCAGTTCGGACTTCGGCACAGCCCGAATTTAAAAGGGCCGAATTTTGCCAAAGCCGAACTGTACCGAATTTTTTTTTCAACAGCCCTAATGGGAGATGCCAGAGATTGAGCCTGGGACCTTCTACTTACTACACATATGTTCTGTATCTGAGCTAATCCCTCTCCTCGGGCTTCTGAATCTACCTTACACTGAGTTAGACCACAGGTCCAACTAGCCATGTCTTGTCTGGAAGAGGTTCTTCAGGTTTTACACAGAAAGAGGCTCTGTTGCCTGTGACTATGGTCTTTTATGCATGGGTATTTAACCTGGGGTTCGGGAATCTCTTAACCCACACTTTTCTGTTCTGAATCCTAAAAATGCTATGTAGTTGTTTGCCCTGGAGAAAGTCCTGGGGTTTCCGGAGTACTGCAGAATCACCAGCAGAAATCTGGAAGTGTCTGAATCCCCGCCCCTTGAAAACGCTGTAATTGGCTGTAGTGCTTACTGTGAGAAAAACATCACCACCACCCCCAGCTCCCCTCTCCCACGTTTTGGCTTATGCATGGGAGATCGAAGAATGGTGTTACAACAGGATTGTTAAGACCTGGACATTGTACGGGCTGGGCACGAGGTCATCTCTAAGGGATGGAAAACTCATGCATAACCCCAACAAAAAAACGAGTCGGACCAGCAGAGAAAGTAAGTCAAAGTGCCCATGCATAAAAGACATTTGATTCTTTTCTTCAATACAGGAAATACCAGGAATAGAACTTAGAACTTGCTGCATACAAAGCATGTATGCTACAGCTGAACCATGGCCCCAACACAAAAACTACCATGTTCAATCAACAGTTACCCTGCCCAATATTGTTTGCTTTGACTGACAGGATTTCAGGTAGAAAACAAAAAAGCCCTTTCTGTGCTCAAGACACTCAATGTAACCCAATACCTGAACCTGATACTCTTTAACTGGAGATGCCGGGCTTTGAATGTGCAACCTCAGGAACACAAAGTATGTGCTTGCCATCCTGACGGTCACCTAGGATTGTCCAGTCTCAAATGTGACATTTTTGAGCAAGGTATTTGAAAGACTGGTGGCTGGACAACTTCAGAGATTCCTGGATGAATCAGATTATTTGGATCCTTCCCTATATGGTTTCCAATCTGTAATGGGACTGTAATAGCTTTGGTCACCCTGGTGAATGATGTACTAGGTCACAGTGGTCGGCAAACTCATTAGTCAAAAGAGCCAAATATCAAGAGTAGAATGACTAAGATTTCTTTTGAGAGCCACCGTCCTATTTCCTCCCCCCCGCCCACCCTCACCGGGAGGGCGCCCTCCCCCTCCCGTGCAGCACCAGCGCGGGGCCTGGGTTGGCAGAGCTCAGGGCCAGGCCGGGAAGCACCGGGACCCTCGCGGCTGGGCCAGACGCGGGGGAGGGCTGGCCACATGAGGAGGGAGGCCATCATGGTGCAGGGGGGCCCGAGGCACCGGCGCCAGCTCGGAGCGGGGGGTCGGTCCCCCCGCAAGGGGCCGGCCTGCGCCGGCCTGCCTGCCCGCCAGCCCCCACGCCCCACGGGGCAAGGGGCCCGCTGGACCAACCACCCCTCCCAAGCCTCAGTCCCCCACAGGGGCGCAGCCCCAGTGGGGTAGAGGCGACTGTGCCGCATGGAAGCACTGGCCCGGGAGCTCGCCCGCCGCCCCACCGCGCCCACCTTCCTCTCCGCGGCTCTGGGAGCCCGCCTGCGCGCCCGGCGTTCAAACGGCCGGTCCGGCCCCTTCCTGCCGGGCTGGCTTTGCCCAGGGGCGGGCGCTGCTCATGGCAGACCCTCCTGGCAGAGGCACGGCGCCGCCCCCCCTCCTCCTCCTCCTCCGGCAGCCGAGTACGGGGAGGGGGCTTCGCGAGGGCCGCGCCCCCACCTCCCCTGGCCCATTCCCTGTGGGGGCTGGAGAGCAGCCCAGTCTTGCGGGAGGATCAGGCGCTGCTCGCTGCCAGCCCAGCGCGTGTGTTGCGGCGCTGTGGTCGCGCATGAGACAGCCACCTCCCGCTCGCCTGCTGGCTCCTCCCGCCTAGGACGCACTGGAGCCCAGCGGGAGCGCGGCGCCTCTGCCTGGCTGGGTGCGGGGATGCGGAGGAGCCGCACTCAAGGTGCCAAAGAGCCACCTGCGGCTCGAGAGCCACGGTTTGCCGACCACTGTACTAGGAGACAGACAGAAGGAGTATAACCCCACTAATTCTCCTGAATTTATTTGTGGCTTACCATACCATAAATCATGGTTTCCTTCTGGTCCAACTTCCAAGGCCGGGACTGGGAGGAACTGTCTTGTGGTGGTTTTGGTCCTACTTGAAAGGTAGGTCTCAGAAAATGGTACTAGGGGACTGCTTCTTAGCCTGAGTCCTACAAGGTTCCACCTTGTTCGCCCATGCCTTTTAACATGTACATGAAACCACTGGAAACCTATGCCTTTTAACATGTATATGAAACCACTGGATGAGGTCATCTGGAACTCAGGGCTGGGTTGTTGCCAAAATGCAGATGACACTTAGCTCTATCTCACACTTCCAGCAGGTCTCAAGGAGGCTATAGAAAATCTGAAGTGGTGCTATAGAAGGACTGACCCAGGTATTGAAGTGTCTCCTGTTCTGGATGGGTTTGCATTCCCCCTAGGGAGCAGGTTTGCAACTTGAGGGTGTTGCTGGACTGGGTCCTCTTGCTGAATAAGTAGGTGGCAGCAGTAACCAGGAGTGTTTCTCACCAGGGTTAGATGGTGAGTCACCTATGAGCTTTCCTGGACCATGCCCTGGTAACATCTAGATTAGATCACTGTAACATGCTTTGCATCTACTGCCCTTGAAGAGTGTCCAGAAGCTACAATTAGTACAGAATGCTGCAGACACAGTGCTGACTAGAGTTGGCTGTAGGGACCATATCATTCCATTCTTTTCCCATCTACAGTAGTTTCCAGTTTTCTTCCAGACCAATTGAAGATGCTGGATTGACCTTTAAAGCCATGTACAGCTTGGAACGAGCATACCTTAAGGACCGCCTACTTCTATATGAACCTACTCAACTATTATGGATCAGGACCCCCAGCCTGGCCAGGAACGCTCCCCTGCGTCGGCGTGGCCTCTCCACGCCGTTGCCGGCGCCACAGAGAGGCTGCACCGGCGGAGGGGGGAGGCGCAGTCCCGCAGTGCTTGGCCGCTGCCGGGACTGGCCTTGCTGCCAGCGTAAGTGTCATCACACAATCGCACATACTTACGCTGGCAGCGAGGTCACGCCGTCTCCTATAGAGTTTCGGCCCAATTCTCAGGAATGGGCTGACAGATACCATTTAGAGTGCTCATTAGCTCTCCACTTTTAGTCAGCCTGGGACCTTCTACATTTGAGCTATGGCCCCTTCCTTGAGCACCCTTTGCCTCCCTGCCTGCGTCTCTCTACCATGTCTCCTATATGCCTGGTGGAGGAAGGCCGTCTGGTCTCCAGCTCGGCATTGCTCTGGTTCACTTGATTCTCTCATTTTAGGAATCCCCCCAGAAGGATCATTCTTTAGCATGTTTGGCTATTGCTCCTCTCTCTCCAGGCACTTGGTATTCCCTCATGTCACATCAGAGTCTCTTGCTACATCCCAAGAGTCCCAGGTGCCTCACAGGCTGGTATGTACACTGGTTGAGGGAACAGGGAAATAGACAAACTTCCTTTTATCAAGGGCTATGTCAGGATCCAAAATAACTCTGGCTCCAAAGGGAGCGGAGTCCAATCTGGTTGGGAATACGTCTACTTGCTCTATTTGATCCAAGCTGAGCATTTGTTTTTCCTTTCCAGATACAAAAGCCTGGGCATGGCCTGAGGTATGAGCTTCTTGGCATCTGTCAAAGGGCCAAGAGCTCTTGGCCCTTGTCCTGTAGCTCATAGCATGTGGAGCTGGATGAGCCAGCTGAGTGGATCCAACACCAATCCAAGATATAGGTTTGGCTTGGATCCAGTCTCTTCAATTCCTGCATGTGCAGGGCCCAATTAGGATCAGGACCATGGTACACATGGAGAATGGGATTCCCCCTCCCCACTGTGCCATTTTCTCAACTTGAAACATTCCCAGATGAGCACTGTTTGTGGAAATCATGTTTTCCTTCAGTTAAAACTGCCAACCTCCAGGTGGCATCTGGATATCTTCTGCTATTACACTTTCTCCAGGTGACAAAGATCAGCTCCCCTGGAGAAAATGGCTGCTTTGGAGGATGGACTCTATAGCACTATACTCTGCTGAGGTCCCTCCCCAAGATCTCAAGGTATTTCCCAACCCAGAGCTGGCAACCATACCTTTGATACCACTAGTATTGATCACTGCTAACGTTAGTCCCCATTGTTTGGTGTAAAGGATTTATTTATTTTTTCTTTGTTTTCTTTTTTCTTTTGTCATTCTGTTTTCCTTTTTATTTATCATTTTACAAAAATACAGAATACTTACACTCCAATTTATCGATTGCCTTAACCGTTATCTATCGTATACATCTGACTTAGCTATATCTACATTTCTATCACATCTCAACATTATAAAATACTTACAGCTCATATGCAGTTTATTATTTCAGTCCTCATTGGTTCTATGGAATATTTCAAGTTCCAGAAAATAATAAAAAACATCCATCGCTGTCTGAAGATTTTTTTGCTCCTGTTGTTTACCTTTTCCATCTTGCTAGCACATAGATATTTTGTCCATCAACATTATAGCCATGTTCACCACTACCAACAGTCCAAATTTGGTAAGCATGTCAGTGTCCAGTGTTTTGCTACCATCATTCTAGCTGTTATTAGTAACTGCCGTACCAAATACCATACAATTTTGGTGATATATCTACATTAAATCCTAATAAGCAATGTAGCAATGATAAAGATATATGTTTCCCTGTAATTTTATGAATTCCTTTTTTGACATTTCCCCAGAATCTTCTGATTAGTGGACAATTCCACAATAAATGGTATAATGTACCATCTTCTTTCCCACATTTTCGATGCCAGCTGGACACATTTTTAAACATCTTTAAAATCCATAGGGCTTTCAAAGCAAGAGATGTCCAGAAGTGATTTGCCATTGCTTGCCTCTGCATGGCGACCCTGGTATTCCTTGGTGGTCTCTCATCCAAATACTAACCAGGGTTGACCCTGCCTAGCTTCTGAGATCCAACGAGATCGGGCTAATCTGTGCTATCCAGGTCAGGACCAAAAATAATGTACCATAGGGGGGGAAATTGATTTCCAAACTCTCTCTGTAATTTCCAACCCTATATTGCTTTCTCATTTTTCATTATATTTTTCAGTAATCATCTCACTCTCCTGTAAAAGCAAATACAATTTTGCAGGTGTACATTTCCAACCCAACTGGTTATACAACATTCTTTCCAAATCTGACTAAAGACCTATTTAAATTATATTTCTCCACCATGTGTTTTTTTTTGGGGGGGGGGGGACTCTTTTACCCCAACTTTTTGACTAATCTCTTCCCAGGATTCCAAAGCACTACTTCTTAAAAATATACCCCTCAAAATCTAATTTTATTCCATTTCCTTATCATAGAATGCATATGAGTATGTGTATATGATTTTTATTGAAAATAAAAACCTATAGGTTTTGCACACAAAACTTATATTTCTCCATATACTATCGTCTCCCATCTTAATATTGGATGGAATTCCTCATTATATAGCAATGAAAACAAGAAAAAATACCTTGAGAAAATCTGTTTTAATTAATAAAATATTTTCTAAGTCTGAAATACATAACTTAGACCATCAATTAAGATCTCCATTCGCTTATTAAGCAATTCCAAATTAATCTTCAGAAGTTATTTCAAATTCCCTGTTACTTTAACTACTAATTACAGGTTTAATGGCCCAATCTGAGCCAGTCAATTGAGAAATTTCTTTCCTTTGATGTTAACCTAAATTAAATCCAATCAAAATAGATTTTTGAGTATTCATTTTATACCGAGGCCTGTCCAAATCTAAATAATATTTCAACCAATTTACACATAGAGTTACCCTCCTTTAGGGTTTTCAAGGTAAGAGACGGTCAGAAGTGGTTTTGCCATTGCCTGCCTCCACCTCACATGTAGGGTCTGTCTAGGCCTATAAGGTATAGGGTATAGGGTTTTGGCCTAACTGGTTGCTGGCACACCACCCAGTACGTGACGTAGAAAACTACGTCGCCCAGGCCTTGAGGAGGCAGTCCGGGGCCGGCTGGCACACCACCGCCCATAAAGGCTGCCTTTGTTTTAGGTTAGCAACTGCTCCTTGCAGAAACCTATATTGCAACAATATGCCTTAGCAATGTACAAGCTGTTCTAGTCACTGAATCTAGCTGCTTTCTGCCTTGCTCAGCTTTGCTGCTGATTACAATTGCTATAAAATAAACTCAGCTCTCTGCAAGGGAGTTCTGTTGTACACTGACACTGAAGCCTCGCCTCAATCCTTCCCAATTCCCACACTCACACCCCTGGTATTCCTTGGAGGTCTCCCATCCAAATACTTGCCAAGGTTAAGGCTGAGAGTGTGTGACTGGCCCGAGGTCACCCAGCAAGTTTCCATGGCAGTGGGAATTTGAACCTGGGTTTTCCAGATCCTAGTCAACATCTTAACCACTACACCACACTGGCTCTCATGAGAACATTAGCCAATTACAAAAATTAGAACCAACGCCCATACATTCTGATTGAACTATTTACTGGCTGGTTAGGCTTGGATTTTGACGGTGAAGTTAAAATTATGGAGGCATGCTGAATTAATGGGAAAAATAAGAAGTTCTTTAAAGAACATAAATTTCCAAGGTGTCCAGGGAAGCCCCAAGCACAAGCCTCTCAGACCTCTCCAGGAGCAGCGCTGAATGTGCCTTGCTCACCTTAGGGTGCCTCCACCAAGCCCCTGGCAGGCGAATCCTTGGTGGCCCCACACTCTGTGGGCCTGTCTCTCTCAGCAGCAATGACAATGGGTGGAACGGGCAAGGCACTTCCTCCAAGGATGACAGAGAGGAAATGTCAGGAGACTGCCAGTAACCCATGGCCAAAGCAGAGCAAGAGGACTGGAGTACCACACAAGAAGCCCCATTGGGCATCAGGGGAACATTTTCCCCAGCCAAAGCAGAGCAAGAGGGCAGGAACTCCTCATGACAAGCCCCAAGGGGCATCAGGGGAACATTTTTCTCAGAGGAAGGAATACAGAAAGTTAAGGCATGGCAAGGGATTGGACGAGGGAGGTGGAAGCTCCTCCTCTGGAGAGAGGAGGATTATGGGAGGAGTAGGTCCATTGGTATAGGGGTAAAGGGGTTGGAGCAACTTCCCTTTAAATGAGGACCAGAGCCAAGGAGGAGATGGGCTCCGGAGGGTCTATGGTACAGAGAACCTGCCAGCCAGGGCTCAGAGATAAGTGGCTTTTGTTACTCCTGCCCATTCTGAGGCTGCTGAAACTCATAAAGGTCCCATTTGAGCCAGGGTGGAGGGTCTGTGATGGGCCATGCCCGAGGATATGCCTCACACATGGGACACTGTGGTGAAATTTAAATACCAACATGGCTTGGGGTAGCTGAAAGACTGTCTTCTAGGGTTGCCAACCTCTAGGTGGTGGCTGGAGATCTGCTATTACAACTGATCTCCAGGTGACAAAGATTAGTTCACTTAGAGAAAATGGTTGCTTTGGAAGGTGGACTCTCTGGCCCCAAAGAATATAATATGGTAGATAGTTACAGATATAAACACCCATTAGGCGGAAGTTGGTTTCAGGTAGCCGGCTCAAGGTTGACTCAGCCGTCCATCCTTCCGAGGTCGGTAAAATGAGTACCCAGCTTGCTGGGGGTAAAGGGAAGATGACTGGGGAAGGCACTGGCAAACCACCCCGTAAACAAAGTCTGCCTAGTGAACGTCGGGATGTGACGTTACCCCATGGGTCAGGAATGACCCGGTGCTTGCGCAAGTGACCTTTATTTACTTACTTAGAGAAGAAGTATATCATTTTTTCATATCCTCTTGGAGTACCAGCATGGTCTAGTGGTTAAGAGTGGTGGACTCCAATCTGGAGAACCGGGTTTGATTCCCTGCCCCTCCACATGAGCGGCAGACTCTAATCTGGTGAACCGGGTTGGTTTCCCAACTCCTACACATGAAGCCAGCTGGGTGACCTTGGGCTAGTCACAGTTCTCTCCAAACTCTCTCAGCCCCACCTATCTCACAAGGTGCCTGTTGTGGGGAGAGGTAGGGAAGGCAATTTCCAGCCGGTTTGAGACTAATTAAAGGTAGAGAAAATTGGGGTATAAAAACCAATTCTTCTTCTGCATTCAAGGATAGAGTGGTGAAAAGGCCAAACTACAGGCATCTTGGGGTTAAAGGTTAAATTAGAGAAACCTCAATACTTTGTTCTTTGTTTCAAGAAAAAGAATGTGCTGGTTTATCAAAGTCTAGCAAGCTCCAAATGATGTTGTTGCCTTATACATAATGTATAAGCAACTGGTTGAAAGGAGGGGGGACCACACATAATTGCTTATTGTTAGACCAAAATCATCTGATCTCTGCCCATGATCATCAGGATGTGTCTGTGTGCTTATAATAGCCAAATAAGGGCAAAAGGTAGGTGGAGGGTTGCCAGGTCCCTCTTCGCCACTGGTGGGATGTTTTGGGGGCGGAGCCTGTGGAGGGCAGGGTTTGGGAAGGGGAGGGACTTCAATGCCATAGAGTCCAATTGCCGAAGCGGCCATTTTCTCCAGGTGAACTGATCTCTGTCGGCTGGAGATCAGTTGTAATAGCAGGAGATCGCCAGCTAGTACCTGGAGGTTGGCAACCCTAGGTAGGTGGATTTAATAAACATGTGTGAACGTTGTATAAAAGACCAGAGAAGATGTGTGTGCACTGCAATTTTGGTGCTTAAAGCCCTGAATTCACCTTTATTTGTTTAAAGCAATCATTTTTATAAATCTTCCCCCCTCCTCTATCTCTGAGAGTCCAACTGGTGGTGTAAGAATTGGGAGTAAAGCACACCAGGCATAAGAATCTATTCTGGTAACAGATAGCTTACATATTAGTATCTATGTCATTGATGAAAGAAGTAAAAGTGGCTGAAATTTGCCCAAAGATTTATGCTGATCATGTCCCAGTATTTGTACAAATCAATCTGATTGATACTGGGTATTAAGAGTATCATGGAAACTGGATACTTATTTCCTTAGTAATGAGGAGATAGATACAGTTGAAAATGGAAATTTAAGGTTTCTTGAGGCAAACTGTAACATGGAAGTGGATTTCCTTTTTGTTTGTTAAGCTTTCAAAGCCTATATGAGAGGTTATGACATTGCTAAACAGGCATATTTTACAAAACAGGCAATAAATAAGAACAGGCATGTTGCAGGAGATTAAAGTACTAGGGGAAAAAATTCGAGAAGGACAAATCATCAATTGGATAGAGTGAAATATGCATCAGCCCAGGAAAAGTTTAAAGTATTTCATGCGTACTTAGCAGCAAGATTATTAATGTATGTCATACAGAGCTTTTTTGAGAAAGGAAACAAGGCCAGGAAGCCATTGGCTAATTTGCTGGCTGATAAAGCTGGTTTAAAATATGTAACACTAATATAGAATCATAAAACCATAGAGCTGGAAGGGGCCATGCAGGCCATCTAGTCCAACTCCCTGCTCAATGCAGGATCAGCCTAAAGCATCCTTGACCCGTATTCATCCAACCGCAGCTTGGAGATTGCCAGTGAGGGAGAGTTCACTACCTCCCTAGGCAGCCGATCCCACTGTTGAACAACTCTTACTGTAAATCCCCCCCCCACAATTTCCGCCTGTAATTTAAACCCATTATTGCGAGTCCTATTCTCTGCTGCCATTTAAAAAGATACAGGCCATAAAGTTACTTAAATAAGGATGTAGCGGGAGAATTTAAGAACTACTATACTGAGTTATAGAGGGGGCTCAAGTGCAAGAGGCTAAAATAAATGAACTTTTATTAAGGGTAGTTTTACACTGCCCTGACCTGGATGGCCCAGGCTAGCCTGATCTCGTCAGATCTTGGAAGCTAAGCAGGGTCAGTCCTGGTTAGTATTTGGATGGGAGACCACCAAGGAATACCAGGGTTGCTGTGCAGAGGAAGGCACTGGCAAACCACCTCTGTTAGTCTCTTGCCATGAGAACCCCAAAAAGGGGTCGCCATAAGTCGGCTTCGACTTGTCGGCACTTTACACACACACACAGTTTTACACTAATTTATGGTAGAACATAAACAGACGTTAGAGGCTCCAATAAATTCAAATGAAATCCAAGAAGCATTAAAAGAAATGAGAAAAGGGAAAATGCCAGGACCAGTTGGTTTCCCTATAAAATTAGGCATATAAAATAGAACTAACACCCTTTTTAGTTAGACTGTTTGAACAGATGAGATCTCAGACCCTAATATTACCAAGCTGGGCTGATAAGATAACTGTGACTATCCCAAAATCTAATACAGATCCACAGCTGGTTTCTTCCTATAGACATATATCTTGGTTAAATACAGCTTATAAAATCTTAATGACTGTTATGGCAAAAAGATTGAATAAGATTATAGGACATTATATATACTTTGATCAATCTGGTTTAATTAAAGAAAGACAGGTGGTTTGGAATACCAGGAAATTAATTAGTGTGCCAATATGGTTTGGAGGGGGGGGGAATACCAACAGTGCTGTACGTTGTAGACATGGGGGGAAATGACACTTTTTTATGCTTTGTGATGAAGAAGGATTTATTGAAAAACTTTCCCTGGAGTTTCAGTGGTTCCATGACCCATACGTCATTGCAAATGTCCTGCAGGAAGCTGTAGTAGTCAGTACTTCCAAAGGAAAACTATTGAACACAGACAGCTAGCTAGTCTCCATTCTGTCTACATCAGAAACATGCTGGCAGATACTGAATGTATCATTTCCTAGGAGCATAACTCAAAGGTTCAGAATGCTGCATGCTAAAAATAGAACTTGCACTCCTCAGAGTTTTTGAGGTGGATTCTTGAGTGGGCACGCTATCTATTCAACATGTCAAATACATATGGTAGCTCTTCTAAGCAAATACATCACATGAAAATGAAAATCTTCCCTTGACGAGTACATCATGAATAAACAAATGAAACTGCCTTCTGTTGGATCAGGCCATTGGTCCATCAAGATCAGTATAGTCTTCTAGTTTCCCAGGTCTGAGGCAGAGGTCTTTGAGCATCACGTACTACCTGATCCTTTGTACTGGGGATTCTGGGGACTCAAACTGGGATCGTCTGCATGCCAAGCAGATGCTCTACCACTGAGCCACAGCCCTTTCCAAGGGCATATCATCTAGACCAGCCCTCCCTGTGGTTAATAAACCAATTTCAAACCATGGTTTCAGAACCTGGTTTGATGTACCCTAACTAACCATAGATAGTGGAATGCGTTCATAAGATCTCACTAACCACACAGAGTTTAATCAAACTGTGGTTTCATGTGACCTGTGGACTGAGACCAAGAGACCAATCCTAAGCCACAGCCCTACTCAAGTCTACTCAATGGAGCTTGCTCTCAGGAATGCCTTCTTAGTGATGCCGCCCTACCTGCTATAAGAATTTCTGTGATAATACATGTGAAGGGCTATGCCTAATGCAGGGGTCTGCAAACTGCGGCTCCCGAGCCGCATGTGGCTCTTTGGCCCGTTGAGTGCGGCTCTCCAAACTTGGTTCGGAGCCCCTGCTCTTGTGCCCACTCGCGCCGGCAGCCGGGCTGTGGAGCCGGCGCGCCTGAGAGAGAGAGAGAGAGAGAGAGGGCGAGCAGGCGCGCTGTCTCTCTTCCTCCCCCCCCCCCCCCGCTGTGGAGAATGGCCGGGTCCCCCTTTCCCTTGCCCTCAATGGTTGGGAGGCTAAAGCCTCCCCTCCCCTCTAGCAGCGCGATTGCTGGACAGGCGGCTCGGCGGTTCCTGGCCCCCCCACCTATCAGCTGTTGGGCGGGGCGGGCTTCCTTTGGTAGACCTGGCCTCCGGCTGAGTCCCATTGGGAGGCCATGTCTACCCACTGGCTTTCTTGGCGGTAGACCTGGACTCCTGGGGGAAAAGTCCCCCTTCAGAGGCCAGGTCTACCCATTGGCTTCTATGGGCCTCTGGAGGCCAGGTCTACTGCCAAGAAAGCCAATGGGTAGACCTGGCCTCCCAATGGGACTCAGCCGGAGGCCAGGTCTACCAACACTATTAAGTATGACATCAAGTTTTATTCAGTGTACCTATAGTTTAATTGAGACTTAAAACTTTAATTTAAGTTTAAGAAATTTGGCTCTCGAAAGAAATCTCAATCGTTGTACTGTTGATATTTGGCTCTTTGGGCTAATGAGTTTGCCGACCCCTGGCCTAATGGAAGGACTACCAAAATATAAGAATTATTATTACTGTGGTGGAACAGGCCTGCTCAGACTCGCAGGCCTTATTCCACTCCTGCCCTCTCCTAGAGATTCTCAACCTCTCCTGGAAGGGGTTGCCTCTCCTTTCAGGTAACTGCTGCCACTTGCCCACTGGGGCAGAGGTCAGGATCCCCCCCCCCAGCATCCCTCTCAAACCCTGAGGCTTTGCCTCAGCGTCTCCCGCTGACCCCACTTTTGGGCACCACGGGGACAAGATACTGCCTGGGGTTGCCGCTGGAGAAATAGCTGCTTGCCAACTGCCAGCTTTCCCCCTTCCTAGGGACCCCCTGTTTTACAACAGCGTGTGGTACAGAGCATTATGGCCAGCATTCAAAGTTAAAAAGTACTGATTAAAAGTAACACGTTTCCAAGCATATTTTAGCACAGCAAGGGGTTCAAAAGAACGAGGAGAAATGCAATTCCTCACCCCTCTCTATACATGCCCTATTAGATGTTGGAATATAGGGCAAGCTCTTCAGCTTAGGCTATTATAAGTCTCTACCGAGTCTCCATTACCTGGGAGTCTTCTTCAGCACCTGGGGCCAGCACATGGGCCTCAGATGAGTTCTGTCTTCCTTGAGCGTCCCAACCAAAAGAGAGCTTTCTCCTGGCTCTCAGCAGTTTTAATCCTTCCCTTTCTCCACCCACTGACCAGGTCAACCTGGGTGAGGGTTGCCAACCTCCAGCTGGAGCTCTCCTGCTATTACAACTGATCGCCAGCTGATAGAGATCAATTCACCTGGAGAAAATGGCCACTTTGGCAATTGGAGTCTATGGCATTAAAGTCCCTTCCCTCCCTAAACCCCGCCCTTCTCAGGCTCCGCCCCAAAAACCTCCCACCAGTGGAGAAGAGGGGCCTGGCAACCACAACCTGGGTCAAAGAAGTTTTTCCTGGAGCCTCCAGAAACTTTCTTCCTGAAGCCCCTTCTAGCATTTTAAAACCTCCAGGTCTCTGATCCCTGCTTGGAGAAGGGGGGGGGGCTTGACCCAATTCTTTGTCTCCTGATACCTCCATCTAGGGCTGTCAATTCGGTTCGGTCCGAACTGAAAATCAACCGAATTTCCCCTGATTCGTTGCTTTTCTGTTCGGACAGATCCGAACTCAAAACTGGCGGGCAACCGGGGGGGCCGAATTCAGCGAGTTCGGGAGTTCGTGAATAAATTCGGCCAATTCGGCCGTCAATAAGCAGCATAACCGTCAGTAAGCAGCATTCTCCTCCCCTGGCCAATCGGTGGGCAAGCTGGGTCTTCTTCTGGCCAATCAGTCAGGATTGAGTACTGGAGGAATCAGCTGATGTGCGGCCCGGACAGGGAGAGAGAGAGAGAGAGCGAAATCCTCGTGTGTGTGTGTGGGGTGCTTGTGCACATTTGCTCCTTTCTGTGGCTGCAGGGGGCGCATTTTTTGGGGTGCACACACAAAACTTTCACTGGAACTTCAGATGAAGCTTCTTAAGGTACCCCCCAAGTTTTGTAAACATTGGGTCAGGGGGTCCCGAGATATGGGCTCCCCCTTTTTCTTTCCATGGCTGCAGGGGGCGCATTTTTGGGGGTACAAATCCCAAACTTTGAGCGGAGTTTCAGACAAGTGTTCTTAAGATACCCCCCAAGTTTTGTAAACATTGGGTCAGGGGGTCTCGAGATATGGGCTCTCCCCCTTTTCCCTCCCCCCCTTTTCCATTTATGTGGCTGCAGGGGGCGCTTTTTTGGGGATATAGCCCCCAAACTTTTATCATAGCTTCAGTGAATTATTCTTAAGATACTACCCAAGTTTTGTAAAGATGGGTTCAGTGGGGGCAGAAATATCGCCTCCCCCCCTTTTCTCTTTCCATGGCTGCAGGGGGCGCATTTTTGGGGGTGCAGACACAAAACTTTCACTGGAACTTTAGATTAAGCTTCTTAAGGAACCCCCCAAGTTTTGTGAACATTGGGTCAGGGGGTCCCGAGATATGGGCTTTCCCCTTTCCCCTATTGGGATGAATGGGGCAGCCGATCCGATCCTGTGTGCATCTCTCCAGAGCAAAACGTTCCGTGCCTAATTGGAATCATCTTGGATTACAGCCCGTCCTGATGGAACAGAAGACAGCCACAGTAAGACCCCTTTGGGGGCTTTAATCTATAATTTTTCTCCTGTGTATGTGTGTGTGTGGGGGGGGGAAGCAGAGTCTGTGTGTGTGTGGGGAGGGAGCAGTTTCTGTGGGTGGGGGGGAAGCCAAAGGGGGCTTTCGTCGGTTCTGCCTGGGGTGTGTGTTCCCCCTCAAGTCTCTCGCTCCCTGGTTTGAGGGGGGAGGTTTCAGTTGTGTGTTGCAAAGGTGTTGTTTAACAAGGTTGTGTTTGCAGTTGTTTTGCTAATTTCTCCGCTGTTGTCGGGCTGGGAGCTTTGTGCGTGGGCGGCAAGCTCTGCTGAGAGATGCACAACATTAAGGGTGGGGGGACCCCTTTCAGGGCCCATATCTCAGCCCCCCCTGACCCAATCTTTACAAAACTTGGGGAGTCTTTCAATAAACGTCCTTTGAAGCTCTGCCAAAAGTTTGGGACCTCTAAGCCCAAAAATGCCCCCCCCAGAGCCGCGGAAAGGCGCGGTTGTGTTTTTAATGGCTTTATTCGGCCGAATTTGTTTCCGAACTTTGAATTCCCGCCGAATTGAACGGATCCGAAGTGGGGGAGTTCGGACTTCGGCACGTACCGAACCCACAAGGGCCAAATTCGGCCGAATCCGAACTGTACCGAATTTTTTTTTTTTGACAGCCCTACCTCCATCTGCATTTCTAAGAAGGTGGCTCAGGTAGGGCAGGAACTGTTTGCCCTGCCTCCCATTTTCCTCCTAACCCAGAAAAAAAATGGTTAAAAGGTTCCCTGTAAACCTCCCAGGAACAGAAGCCTGTTTCTTCACAGTGAATATAAACTCTGTCCCCGATTCCATTCTCATTTCAGCCACAAACTCACTAATATTATCATCCTAAGCAGAGTTACGCCCTTTTAAGCCCGTTGACTTCAATGGGCTTAGAAGGGTGTAACTCTGCTGAGTTTGGCACTATAGATCTGCTTCAGGCAAACCACTATGTTCTCATTCCCCCCAGCTTCTCATCTGCAATATGGTGCTAATATTTCTGGGCTATCTGACAAGGCTGTTATAAAGCTTATTGGTAATGTATGCAAAGTGCTTTGAACACAAGGAGACCGGCACTAAAAAATTGCTAACTCTGTTATTATGTGGTTCTTTAAAAGCAAACTTTCCAATGCTATTTTCTGAACTTCACACTGTAAGAATATTTTGGAGGTGGCCCGTTGCTTGATGGTCACGTGCTTCGCTTGAAGAGGGTTTTGATCTAATCTTGTCAGTCAAACCCAAAAGTAGCTGCCAATTGAGTCCCTGAGCCATGTGAAATTGCTGTGATTTGCAGGTAGAACTAGGGTTGCCAACCTCCAGGTAGTGGCTGGAGATCTCCCGCTAGCACATCTGATCTCCAGGCAATAGAGATCAGCTCACCTGGAGAAAATGGCTGCTTTGGAAGGTGGACTATCACATTATACCCCATTGAAGCCCCTCCCCTCCCCAAACCCCACCCTCTCCAGGCTCCACCCCCAAAATCTCCAAGTATTTTCCATCCTGGAGCTGGCAACCCTAGACAGAACACATGCTTGCCTACAAAAGGTCCCAATCCCACACATCTCCACTTTAAAATTCTCAAGTAGCAGGAAAAGGTCATTTGGAGAACCACCGCAGGCAAAAGAAACCATATCGCCATGCACGGTTAAGGGTCTGACTCGGCAGCCCCATTGGCCACTACTGAGCCAGTAGTAGATTCTGGAGGGCTGCTGCCAAACAGGATGATTCCGCACAGAGCTTTTTCTCCATTTCAGCAAATCTAGTTGTATGCCTTTTTTTAATTATTTTGCTTCCATATGGCATCATCCTCTATTCCTGCACGAATCTTATAGCCTGTTTTCCCCAGTAAAAACAACACTTGTTTTAAACTTAGGGGGGGAAAAAACTGATCTTCCCTTGCATAGGGTTGCCAGCTCCAGGTTGGGAAATACCTGGAAATTTTTGTTGGATTAAACGCTGGAGCCTAATTTGATTGACAGTGGGCTCTGTGCTCCTCTAAAATCAGCCCCTCCCTTCTGGTTACAGTTACTTGTAACCAACTGACGCTGCCAACTGTCAGTGGACGAAAACGCATGATTGCTTTACCCTCCTTTATTCTGTTTCAATCAGGATCCAGCCAGGATCGAACGCATGCTAAAGCGACCATGCGTTTTCGCCCAGTATCTCTCAGTGTCACTCTGTGGGCGAAACCGCACGGTTGCTTTAGCCTCCTTTCTTCCCTGTTCCAGCCAGGATTCAGCCAAAATCGATCGTTCGATCCTGGCTGAATCCTGCCTGGAACAGGGAAGAAAGGAGGCTAAAGCGACCGTGCGTTTTCGCCCTGTGTTAGCTCTCTGCCTCTGTAACACTCTCAAGATGACACACTTTTTCAGTTAACATGAGGTCAACCTTACAGAAACCTCTAAAAGTGTTGTTTGTTTTAAAATACTTTATGGACATTTATTAAAAACAGTGTTCTCCCATTTTAATTCGTGTGTTATTCATATTCTTCCACATATATAATATTGGCTGTTTTGAACTCTGCTGCTTGAAGCAGGTGGAATATCCTGCACCAAGTGAGTGCTGGGATATTGCCCCACAAAAGAGATTGGGTTTTCCCCCCTACAATTTTTGGGGTGGAGCCTGTGGAGGGCGGGGTTTGGGGAGGGGAGGGACTTCAATGCCATAGAGTCCTATTGCCAAAGCGGCCATTTTCTCCAGGTGAACTGATCTCTATCGGCTGGAGATCAATTGTAATAGCGGGGAATCTCCAGCTAGTACCTGGAGGTTGGCAACCCTACCCATGCATGATGATGTTCAGACAATCTTTTTCATGTGACCAGAAGGGAAGGGAAGTTTGAATGAAAGTAAATGCCCCCTTTCCCTGCATTTTCAGTGAACTGCCTTGGTGTTGTTGCTGACACCAACAAAACTGAGATTTAAAAAAAATATATATTATCACAATACACATGTCAAGTATTTCTTCTGCTCTTTCAATTAGCATTTGAAAAGTTCCTGAAGTGCTCTATCCCCTTTGCCCAAGCAGTAGGAAGCCAATTAGTCTTTTCAATATAGATGACCGCATGGGACACCCTGTAGCTTCCAGCCATTCACATTAAAAAAGGATTCTAGTATTGCATTATTTTTAGGGTTACCAACCTGCAGGTGGTGGCTGGAGATCTCTCGCTATTACAACTGATCCCCAGGAGATAGAGATCAGTTCCCCTGGAGAAAATGGCCGCTTTGGCAATTGGACTCTATGGCATTGACGTCCCTCCCATCTCCAAACTCCGCCTTCCTCAGGCTCCACCCCCAAAATCTCCAGGTATTTCCCAACTAGGGTTGCCAACCTCCAGGTACTAGCTGGAGATATCCTACAATTACAACTGATCTCCAGCTAATAGAGATCAGATCACCTGGAGAAAATAGCCACTTTGGCAATTGGACTCTATGGCATTGAAGACTCTCCCCTCCCCAAACCCTGTCCTCCTCAAGCTCTGCCCACAAAACCTCTCGCCAGTGGTGAAGAGTAGGGCTGTCAATTTGGTTCGGCCCGAACTGAAAATCAGCCGAATTTCCCTTGATTCTGCGGTTTTTAGTTCGGGAGGAACCGAACTCAAAACTGGCGGGCAACCGGGGGGGCCGAATTCAGCGAGTTCGGGAGTTCGCGAATAAATTCGGCCAATTCGGGGCCGTCAGTAAGCAGCATAACCTTCAGTAAGCAGCCTTCTCCTCCCCCGGCCAATCGGTGGCCAAGCTGGGTCTTCTTCTGGCCAATCAGTCAAGATTGAGTACTGGAGGAATCAGCTGATGTGCGGCCGGCCGGGGAAAGAGAGAGAGAGAGGGAAATCCTCATGTGTGTGTGAGGGGGTGCTTGTGCACATTCGCTCCTTTCCGTGGCTGCAGGGGGCGCATTTTTTGGGGTACCGACCCCAAACTTTCAGGGGATATTCAGACAGGTTTTCTTAAGAGACCACCCAAGTTTTGTAAACATTGGGTCAGGGGGTCCTGAGATATGGGCTCCCCCCCTTTTTCTTTCCATGGCTGCAGAGGGCGCATTTTTGGGTGTGCCGACCCCAAACTTTCAGCGGAGCATCAGACAAGGCTTCTTAAGATACCCCCCAAGTTTTGTAAACATTGGGTCAGGGCCCCCCGAGATATGGGCTCCACCCCTTTTTCTTCTCCCCCTTTTCCATTTTCGTGGCTGCAGGGGGTGCTTTTTTGGGGGTGCAGCCCCCAAACTTTTATCATAGCTTCAGAGAATCCCTCTTAAGAGACCACCCAAGTTTTGTAAAGATGGGTTCAGTGGGGGCTGAAATATCGGCTCCCCCCCTTTTCTCTTTCCGTGGCTGCAGGGGGCGCATTTTTGGGTGTGCCGACCCCAGACTTTCAGCGGAGCTTCAGTCAAGGCTTTTTAAGAGACCACCCAAGTTTTGTAAACATTGGGTCAGCCCCCCCCCCCCAGATATGGGCTTTCCCCTTTTCCCTATTGGGATGAATGGATCACCCTCGAGAGATGCATACATATGGATCTTGATTCCATACAAATGGAATCATATTGGATTACCCAGCCTCCCAGCCCCTCCTGCTGGAACAGAAGACAGCCACAGTAAGACCCCTTTGGGGGCTTTAATCTATATTTTTTCTTTTCTGTGTGTGTGTGGGGGGGAAAGCAGAGTCTGTGTGTGTGTGTGTGGGGAGGGAGCAGTTTCTGTGGGTGGGGGGGGGGAAGCCAAAGGGGGCTTTTGCCGGTTCTGCCTGGGGTGTGTGTTCCCCCTCCAGTCTCTCTCTCCCTGGTTTGAGGGGGGGCTTCATTTTTATTCTTCAGGTTTTTCCTCATTCATAAGATCAGTTAGGTTATTTTGATGCTTGCTCAAAACTGGTTTTCAAATGGTGACTTAAAGAATGCATCTGCCTGGTCCCAAGTCCAATGCAAAAGGAGAAATTCCACCCCCTCCTGCTCATTATGCATAGCTAGCTGCCTCTGTCCCTTTCCATGGTATGCAAACTCCCAGGTGTCAGGTGTTGCTTTGCACTGTTGCAAAGGTGTTGCATTGCGTGCTTGTGTTGCTTTGCAGTTGTATTGTTTTGCAAAATTCTTCACACCTGCCCTGCCCTTTGCATGTTTGCAAAGGTGTTGCTTTTCAGTTGTGTTGCTTTGCAAAGTTCTTAGCACCTGCCCCGCCCTTGCTCTCATCAGCTGTTTGTCGGGGCGGGAGCTTTGTGCCTGGGCGGCAAGCTCTGCTGAGAGATACACATTAAGGGTGGGGGGGACCCCTTTCAGGGCCCATATCTCAGCCCCCCCTGACCCAATCTTTACAAAACTTGGGGAGTCTTTCAATATACGTCCTTTGAAGCTCTGCTGAAAGTTTGGGACCTCTAAGCCCAAAAATGCCCCCCCCCCAGAGCCGCGGAAAGGCGCGGTTGTGTTTTTAATGGCTTTATTCGGCCGAATTTTTTTTCCAAACTTTGAATTCCCGCCGAATTGAACGGATCAGAAGTGGGGGAGTTCGGACTTCAGCACCTACCGAACCCACAAGGGCCAAATTCGGCCGAATCCGAACTGTACTGAATTTTTTTTTTTTGACAGCCCTAGTGAAGAGGAACCTGGCAACCCTATTCCCAACCTGAATTATTCTGGAGTAGTGCTATTGTACCCAGCAGAACCCAGGCTACATAGATCCCTTTGGGTGGGGGGGTTCAAAATCAATAAAACGACTGCACCCTTGTGGCTTGGTAATAGGGTTGCCAGGTCCCTCTTCACCATCGGCAGGAGGTTTTTGGGACGGAGCCTGAGGAGGGTGGGGTTTGGGGAGGGGAGGGATTTCAATGCCATAGAATCCAATTGCCAAAGCGGCCATTTTCTCCAGGGGAAATGATTTCTGTCGCCTGGAGACCAGTTGTAATAGCGGGAGATCTCCAGCCACCACGTGGAGGTTGGCAATCCTAAACCCTATTCACGGCATACCTGTAAGGGAATTATCAGTTCTCTCAGTCAATCTCTGGATCTTCCCTCTCCTGCTTCAGGCCAGTCTGGCTGAGGGGTGTTGGGGCTCTTGCAGTTGGCAACATATGAGCAAACTTACCAACTGCCCGTGCTCAATGAGCTCCTCCACCCTAGGCAGAAGTCCAAACCTTCCAATGAAAATAAAATACAAACATGATAATGGCATGGGTTACATTATGAAAATGCATTTTATTAAAAATGGGGGAAAGAGAATCATGATGGTGGCATGAAAATTGTGGGGTGTATGTATACCTGATGCAATCCGAATCTGGTGTGAAAGAGAATCCACAGCTAACAATGGCCCTGTGCCGTGTGAAATCTCTGCTGCAAATATGGGTTAAGCAACAATCGCACCAGCAACATGACCACTATTAGGGTTGCCAACCTCCAGGTACTAGCTGGAGATCTCCTGCTATTACGACTGAGCTCCAGCCAATAGAAGTCAGTTCCCCTGGAGAAAATGGCCGCTTTGGCAATTGGACTCTATGGCATTGGAGTCCCTTCCAACCCCAAACCCCGCCCTCCTCAGGCTCAGCTCTAAAAACGTCCTGCCGGTTGCAAAGAGGGACCTGGCAACCCTAACCACTATGGAAAACCCCCTTACACAAATCAGTAAAATAGACAAAAGGTCCAATAGCCTATGGCAACTTCAAAAGTCTCCCTAACCTTCCCAGTTGGAATCTGGAAATATCTGTTAGTAAGGGAGGCAGGAGGCCAGCCACTGAGGAGCCACAGTCTTGGACTTTTCAGCTGACATTAAGAAATGCTGACCGCATAGAGACCATGGGTATCTCTTTAGTACCTGCGTAAGAGTGGTTTCTGAAAGGGCGCGGGAAACATCTGATATCCTGATAAAAACGTTGTTAGCAGTTAAAGCCCAAACAAGGGCGGTTCTACTTGTCCAACACGTCCTTAATCTAATGTCAAGGCTAATACGAGAGCTGTAATAAATGCCCTCCCCAAATTGTTACCTGCTTCAAAGCCTGAAGTTTTACCAGATACTCTCAAAAAATGCAGACACCTGCCAAATAGTTGCTGCCTGTGTTGGAGAGCTGACGATTTTGTATTTCACGATTTATTTCAAGATTTGGCGTTGAATGCTGATATTTTATGTCAACATTTGACTGTTGCTAGTATTATTTGGAGTAGCATTCCTTTTAGAACAGTTTTCGATTGTATTTTGAAGATTTGTATGCTGGTGGCTCTCCAGAGAAAGCTCAGGGTACCTCACTACTAAAACACTATCAACCAGGGTTACCAGCCAGCGGCTGGCAATCAGCAGGAGTCGGGGGGGGGGCAAGGACATGGGGGCCTCTGGTGGTGTGATGGAGTTACTTCACTTCTTGGGGAAACCTGGAAGTGACATCATGCCTCTCTGTGAATCGCGGGACACTCTATGAGTTTACTCTATAGTAAACCAGAGTTTCTAGCAATTGCTAGAGACATGATATCACTTGAGGGTTTTCATTCCCCCCCCCATTTCATTTCATTTTTTCATTCATTTCATTTATAGCCTGCCTTTCTCCCCAATGGGGACCCAACGTGGCTTACATCATTATCCTCTCCTCCATGTTATCCTCACAACAATCCTGTGAGGTAGGTTAGGCTGAGAGGGTGTGACTGGCCCAATGCGTCATCCAGCAGGCTTCCGTGGCATGAGTGGGGATTCAAATCTGAGGCTCCCAGATCCAGCATGGTGTAGTGGTTAAGGGCAGTGGACTCTAATCTGGAGAACTGGGTTTGTATCCCCACTCCTCCACATGAAGCCTGCTGGGTGACCTTGAGTTGGTCACAGTTCTCTCTGAACTCTCTCAGCCTCACCTACCTCACAAGGTGTCTGTTGTGGGCAGAGGAAGGGAAGGCGGTTATAAGACATTTTGAGACTCCTTAAAGGTAGAGAAAGTCAAGGTATAAAAACCATCTCTGTTTCTTCATCTTAGGAGATCTTCTTCATCATCATCCTAGGTCAATACTCTTGACGATTACACCACATTTCTCGGATATGACACAATGCTGTTGCACTGACAGTGACTTTTAATTTTTCTCCTGCATGCTGCCAAAGCAGCAGTGGACAGCAGGAGCTAAGGGTGGGTAACTGTCAGGGTTGCCAACTGCCTTGTTATGGCAGGCAATTGCCCGCCAATTAATGGGGCTGCCTGCTGCCCCTCAGCTGGCTGGCAGGTAGAAGCAGGCCAGCTGAGGAGTCCTGCGTGGGTGTGGCATGTGATGCACGATGGCATCACTTCCGGGTCTATGTCAGAAGCAATGGCACTGGGATAGGGATACTCTAACACTCTCCCCCCAAAAAAACTTCTATGGTTTCCGTAGACTTTTTGGAGGAATGCGATAGAGCATCCCGCACAATGCCGGCGCTTCCAGGGTAAACCCAAATGTGATGTCATCATGCCGCTCACGTCCCGCACACGCAGGACACCTTTCACGAAACTCCCCCTGGCAGCAAGGGGGGACCTGGCAACCCTAATAACTGTCAACCCTACAAGTAGAACCCTAAAACAAGTCAAACTAAGAAAAAAAACAAGTCCAACTGACGTAAATGAAGATAAGCTGTGTGTACCTAAGAAAATATTTGAAGCAAAATGTTCATTTTAAAAGGCCTCTTGTTAAACAGCACTTTTGCCTGCAATGTTGAAGTGTTACTAAATTATGGACAGGGTTGCCAGCTCCGGGTAGGAAAATACCTGGATATATTTGGGGTAGAGTCTGAGGACGGTGAGGTTTGGGAAGGGGAGGGACTTCAGTGGAGTCGAATGCCATACAGTCCACCTTTCAAAGCAGCCATTTTCTCCAGGGGAACTGATCTCTGTCGCCTGGAGGTCAGTTGTAATCCCAGGAGATCTCCAGCTACCACCTGAAGGTTGGCAGTCCTAATTATGCATCACCTCACTCCCTGACATTTGGGGGTTGGCCCCACCTCTAATGGTAGCCATTTTGTGGTTGTGTGCCTACCACCTGTGTCAGAATACCAAAGGTGCCCAAAGACTCAAAAATGTTGGGGACCCCTGCTTTAGGTAAATGCCTGGGTAACGAACAATGTTTTAGCCGGACTTCTAAAGGAAAGTAAGGTGCTTTCAGCATGAGAATAGGTACATTTGAAATGTTCGTGAATATTCTTTTACACCCACTCACCACATTTCTCTGTATTTACTTATTCATTTTTTGAAATATTTGTATCCAGCCTTTTGACAAAGACTCAAGGCAGCTCACTAAGGCTGAAATGTTTTCCTAGCCTCCTGCCCCTTCTTAAACAAAACCTACAGAAGTTTAATTCTATTTATCTTGCATGTTCTTTACCTGATTTCAGGCTTAACCCCTCCCCTATATCCCTCCCAAAGATGCTGAGATTTTTTTTTTCCAACCCCCAGTCAGTAAGCACATTACTTAATGATATTTTGCTCCTTGTAATTTACTGGCAAGATCTTTGCTTGCTTAGCAATTCCTTCAGCTGCATGATACATGACAGCCCTGCTTTTCAGGTAGTTCATACACCTTGACTGAGAAAATTATCTTCAGACTGGAACAACCATCAGAGTGCTAGAGAGCAAGCGACCCTGCCAAATTGGCACTTCTGTTGTCATGTAAGTATCTGAGGGCTGTTTCCTATGTGAGGTTTTCAGTTCCTGCTTGGAATTAAATACCATGTTTTGAGAGCTCCTACAAGTGAACTCCCATGCCTCAAAGCACGATGTGAGAAGAGCATTCTGCGCCACATACAAATTCTGGGAATCTCAGGAATGAAAATGAGTGGCAGGATGTACTGGTGACGGAGCCGTGACGGAGAGACTCGTCTTGAAAACTCTATTTGATTTTTTTTTTTAAAGGCATTGCTGAAATTTGGCTGAAAGTTACATTTGGAGTCCTTTGGGTGAAACATCCAAGGGAGGCCAAAGGAGTTTCGATGAGGCCTAGTGTAGACATGCAGGGGAGAGATGCAGTAATAAAGTGGGTTGAGGGCTGAGATGAGAGAATAGACTGTTCCATATCAGACTGCAGAGGACATATTCCATGGTTCACAGTTTGTACCAGTATCTCCAAATAAGGACATGAGACACCAGAATGTGGGGTAACTAGTTTATTAATGGCTGATCTACATCAATTAAACGTCTACAAATTAGTGCGAGGTCCTGCAGCTTACTCTGCCTACCATTCTCGCTCCCAACTTAGCCAGAATTTCTGCTGCATTCATTTATCCTCACGAATATGTTAAACCAGGCTAAGAGAGGTTAAGTCTCACCCTCCCGTGTGCCACTCCAGCAGCTAAGGGCTCAGTTGATGCTGCTCACTCATGAAGGGCATTCTCTCCCCATCGTCTAACCTCTCAAACCAATTATGGGCTAGCTTGGGAAGAACGCCCCCCATCCTTAGATAGCTCAGGGTACTTGCCAATTAGTGCTTCCTTTTCTGTAGCACTAATGGTTAGGGGTGTGCATATTGATATGCCAAAGTAAAAAAAAAGCCTGCAAAATATATTTTCGATATTTTTCGGGGGGGGGGGGGGTTACCAGGATAAAAAAAGGTGGCCATAAAGGGAATCAAAAAAGCAGATCCCGAATAATGTTGAATTTTTCGGCATTATTCGGGCCACTTTGGGCCTTCGCCTTTTCACCCCTCCCTCTCCTCTTACCTCCCCCTTTATTTACCTGCCTCTGAATCAAGTCTCCCCATAGGGTTGCCAACCTCTAGGTACTAGCTGGAGATCTCCTGCTATTACGACTGACCTCCAGCCAAAAGATATCACCTGGAAAAAATTGTTTGCTTTGGCAATTGTACTCTATGGCCTTCCCTCCCCAAACCCTGCCCTCCTCAGGCTCTGCCCCAAAAACCTCCCACTGGTGGACTGTCAAAAAGACAAATCAGTAGATTCTAGGTCAAATCAAGCCTGAACTTTCCTTAGAAGCTAAAATGACTAAACTGAGGCTATTGTATTTTGGTTACACAATGAGAAAACAAGAATCACCAGAAAAGGTAACAATTCTAGGAGAAGTGGAAGGCAGTAGAAAAAGAGAAAGACCCAAAAGGAGATGGATTGACTCATCATGGCTCTCACTTTGCAAGACCTGAGCAAGGCTGTTAATGATAGGATGTTTTGGAGGTCATTAATTCATAGAGTCGCCATAAGTCAGAAGCAACTTGACAGCACTTAACACACACTGTAGCATACTATAGCAACTCACATTATTCCTAGGTTTGCCATTTGCCCACCTGTGGCAGGTAAACCCCTGCCCTTGGCACCAATCCTCTGCCTTCAAAAAACTGAGAACAGGAATATAAATGGTTGGAAAATGGCCTCCATAGTGACACTCTAGGAATTTTTCCATGGGTCTATGGTCTTTACTATAGAGATTAGGGGAAATTCCTAGAACATCAACAAAAAGTGACATAGCTAGAGTTGCCAGATCCCTCCTGGCAACTGGCGGGAGATTTTGGGGGGTGGGTACAGGGGCAGAGATTGGTGTGTACGCACAATGATGTCACTTCTGGTGCAGTGTGGAAACGCTGGCATCACACCAGGGGATGTTCTAGCAGTTGCCTCCAAAACTCTACCATAGTGTTTTGGGGAGAATGATAGAGCATCCCCCCGGTTGATGCTGGCATTTCCACATCCCACCGGAAGTGATGTCACCATGCACCAATCGCCATCCCCCCTTAACAGGTGAGCGTTGGCAGGCAGTGGCAGAAATCAGCAGAAGATTGCCCACCATTAGTAGGCACCTGGGAACCCTAGACATAGCATCCTCCCCAACTGCACCCTCTCCAGGGACTACCCTCAAAATCTCATAGCATTTGCCAAGACAGTGATGGCAATCCTAATATTCCTGCCTGTCAGATCTTGGAAGCTAATCAGGGTTGAACCTAGTTAGTATTTGAATGAGAGACCACCATGGAAACCCAGGGTTACTATGCAGAGACAGGCAATGGCAAACCACTTCTGTCCTTCTTTTGTCTTGAAAACCATATGGGGTTGCCATAAGTCTCCTGTGACTTGATGGCACTTTCCAGCACCAGGCTTACCGGGCCTCACTATAGCTCTTCTGTCCCTGGCCTCCAGCCTTTGCAACAACACTGCAGTGTCAACTTTGGTCAACCAACCAGAAGTCACATGTCATTATAAGGCACTAACTAGAGTGTCACCAGGATGTGTGATATCACTTCCAGTTATGTGAAAAAATGGCGACGCTCTGTAATTTTGCCTCTGTAGTCTGTATGGTACGACCATAGAGACTATGGAGGCCAGCACAGAGCGGCAGTGCCGCCTTGAAAGCGGCCGCACGTGGCTGGCCTCCACTGTTGGCTTGCTAGTCGCTAGAGGAGGTACGGTAGGTTGGTACGTTGCTCCTCCTAACCCGAGTCCCCGGGGTAGTTCTCCCAACCTGGACTGGAGTCTGCTGTGTTTCTAAGAGCATCTCTTCCCCCGCCCCCATTTTCTTTCCTCCCAGCCTGGGCTGGAAAGAAGCAGCAACTTTCCTTGGTTGGAGGGGGAGGGTAGTTGGATCCTGTTGTGTTTCCAAGTGCATCTCTTCTCTCCCCCCCCCTTTTCTTTCCTCCCAGCCTGGGCTGGAAACGAAGCAGTAACTTTCCTTAGTTGGAGGGGGAGGGTAGTTCTCCCGACCTGGAGCCTGCTGTGTTTCCAAGAGCATCTCTCCCCCCACCCCAGTTTCTTTCATCCCAGCCTGTGTTTCCAAGTGCATCTCTTCTCTCTCTCTCTCTCTCCCCCCCCCCCCCATTTTCTTTCCTCCCAGCCTGGGCTGGAAACGAAGCAGCAGCTGCCCTTAGTTGGGCGGGGGGGGGAGAGTTCTCCTGGAGCAGGCTGCTCTTCCCAGGTGCCCGTCTTTCCCCCTCATAAGAACATAAGAAAAGATGTGCTGGATCAGACCAAGGTCCATCAAGGGCAGCAGCATTATCCTGCCTGTGTTCCACAGCACCTAACATAATAGGCATGCTTCTCTGATCCTGGAGAGAATAGGTGTGCATCATGACTAGTATCCATTTTGACTAGTAGTCATGAATACCCCTCTCTTCCATGAACATGTCCACTCCCCTCTTAAAATCTTCCAAGTTGGCAGCCATCAGCACATCCTGGGGCAGGGAGTTCCACAATTTAACTATGCGTTGTGTAAAGAAATACTTCCTTTTATCTGTTTTGAGTCTCTCGCCCTCCAGCCTGGTGGGGGTGGGGGAGAAGAGTTCTCCCTTTTCTTTCACCCAGCCTGGGCTGGGCAAGAGGCAGGAGCTGCCTTTTACTCACCCACAGGAGAGGCAGGCACTGGCCTTGGCTGGCTTGGGGAAGAGATTTATTAAAACGAATGAGAGGATTGCCCATTTGAAACAGTGGGAGAGGCTGCACAGCCCATTGAAGATAATGGGAGCCAGGATTGCCCATTGACTTGCATGCGCTCCTTTGAAATAGGTTACAGCACAAAAAATTGCAAAGAAAATGTGGCATGGATATTCCATTAAGGTCTCTGGGCCTAGCTACATTACTCTGGGACTGGAATGACAGCCGCCAGGACTAGCAGAAGTGTTCTGGGACTGCAATGACAGCCCCCAGAGTGGAATGACAACCCTATCATTCCACTCCAAGAACACTTATGCTAGTCCCAGGGGCTGTCATTGCACTGGGGGGGGGGGCTGTAATTCCAGTCCCAGAGTAATGTAGCTAGGCTCAGAAACCTCACTGGAAAACCCATTCCACATTTTTTTTGCTACTCTTTCTCCATGAAGCTAAGGGTGGCTCACTTAGTTAACCTCACTTTTATCCTTATAACACTCCTCAGAGATAGCAAGAGACACTGTGTGTGCATGTGTAGCCAAAGTCATCATTTGCAGTTTTGTGGTAAGAGTGGGATAAATGTGTTCTAGCCGGACAAGTGAGCTAAGCTTTATAAGTTCAGCAATAGACAAGGAAGCTGCTGTGAGCATGTGTTTTACTGTCAAGTCACATCTGACTTATGGGACCTCTGGTGGGGTTTTCAAGGCAAGAGACATTCAGAGGTGGTTTGCCATTGCCTGCCTTCATGTTACGCCCCTGGTGTTCCTTGGACGTCTCCCATCCAAATACTTGCCAGGGTCAAGGCTGAGAGTGTGTGACTGGGCCAAGGTCACCCAGCAAGTTTCCATGGTGGAGTAGGGATTTGAACCTGGGTTTCCCAGATCCTAGTCCGACACCTTAACCACTACATCATGCTGGAGAACAACCAGGAAATTGTTAATTGTTTAAGCTAATTAAAATGTTTTGTTTCACTGGAAGGAGGCCAAGGCTGCCTAGGAAGCCTACAAGTAATGAAAGGAGGGGGGAAGTGGAGATGTGGTGGTGGAAAGCAATGTAAGACAGGAAATTTAAATGAGGAAAAGAAGAAGTGACCTCACAGGAAGTGGTCATGGAAGTGACATTACAGGAAGAGGCGTGTCATGGTTGTCCTCAAAGTGACATCACTTGCCCTTTGACCTGGAAGTGACATCACAGGATGTGACATCACAACATGACGTCACATCCTTGATAAGCACCGCCCAAAAAATCTCCAGGTATTTCCCAAGTGGGACCTGGCAACCCTATCTGCAGGTGCCATCCAGCAAATGGGCAAAATCAACAACTGCCCATACATGGGCCTTCTCCGTTGTGGCCCCCACCTTGTGGAACGGCATGCCTGAAGAGGTTAGGAAGGAAGTCTGTATAATTCACCTTCAGTCCAACTGAGACAGGCGAACTATAAATAATGTAAATAAATAGAGAAATAATATAGAGAAAACACTGCAAAAAAGCGTTCTTGATGGGACTAAAGATGTGACTGAATTAGGGTTGCCAGGTCCCCCTTGGCCACTGGCAGGGGATGTGGGGGGGTAGGGTTGCCAGATCCAGATCGGGAAACTCCTGGTGATTTGGATGTGGAGCTTGGGAAGGACAGGGACCTCTGACGGGTACAGTGCCATAGAGTCCACCCTCCAAAGCATCCATTTTCTCCAGGGGAACTGATCTCTGTAGCATGGCGATAAGCTGTAATTCTGGAGGATCCCCAGGTCCCACCTGGAGGCTGGAATCCATAGACTGAAACAAGAATATATATATTTTTGCGCAGTATTTTAGTGATGCATATAAGTACTCCCATGCATTGGTAAACATCACACTAGCAGCACTTTGATACATCTTTAACAGTATTTCACAAATACAGTATTTCACAACAGAATTTCACAGTTATCAGTAACTGGGGAGGCATTGTCATGGTTAAGCTCAAGACCTTTGGTCAAAGGAGCTAGTAAATAAATGGAATGGAGTAACTGGGGAGGGAAATGCATAAGAATTGGAGAACATTAGGTTGCACACACACAACACACTGCCCAAAATTATGAAATAATATCAACTAATAAAAATAATGAAATGGAAAATGGAAACAAACCAGGTAATTCAGAACTCTAAAACACAAGAAGAAATTCAGGCTAGGAGAATTACGGTAGTTGTATCTTATGACATTTCAGCTGTTTGCTTTACAGTTGCTTTGCAGCAGTTTGCAACGCTGGGAGTGACCAAATAACAATTTCAGTTGCAGCCAACTTCTCATGGGCCCTGGCAATAGCTAGAACGAGACAGAGCTAGAAAGAGTTATTTTGTTTTACACGTTCTTAGTTTTTCCAGTGATCCACCAGATGTTTTTTTTTTGTAAATAAGTAGTTTCTAGTTAAGCATAAATGTGCCCATTTGATGCGCTCTCCTCTCAACATAACAGAAAATCACTGGATTTCTCTTCAACTCTTCCCAATATAATCCCTGGAAAACAGAAAACGAGCATAAAAAGGGGAAAGGCTAAGCTAAAAGATTTTACCTGATCAGCTGATTTTCTATGTGCAAGGAGTTTGTTTTTTTTTAACCAAAGAAGTGAATAATAGAAATCCCAATGCCATTTTGAACAGGCCAGGAAACACGGTACCATATGATTCTTTTGAGAGTGCAGACTGGTTTTCTTTGCCTAACGCCATATCTATGAAAATTTTGCATTCACTTTCCCAGGATGGATGACAAAGCCATTTCTTAGAAAAAAATCAACTGCTGACCCAGATTTTCCTTGTAGTCCAGAGAACCTGGCCACCGAAACAGCTATAGGGACAGTTACCCATGAGAAGTGGTAATAAGGCTTGCTGTGGTTTCTCATAACATTCACAGATCAAAGCTCTTAGAAAACATAACAACTGCATAGATGTGGTACTTCAAAGTGATTAGGTGGCGAGAAGCTGGTTTTCAGCTAAGGCTAAAAGAGTCAATATACCAAAAGGAGTCCTTTGTAACAGTGCCAACTAAAGCCGAGTTACATTCTTCTAAGCCCACCTTAAGGTATGAACTAGTTTCACTCAAATGTTCACCTTTCACATAGACCCAAATATCTCATAATGCCAGGGGACACTGGATGGGTTAGAGGTAAGATGGATATTTCAGTGGAAACCAAGTGGTTTTTAAAAAGATTGTAAAGACTGATTTCAAGAGTAAAAATTTAACATGAATATTTCAGTCTTCGGAATTTGTCATTTCCTTGTTCATCACGGATCAAGTTCATCACGGATTATGCGTCCTCAGAAATAAGGGCCCAAAAGATGGTATATCCTAGGAATACTTAAAACTGGAGCCGTATAGTTCCTGACGTCTCTTGTATGGAAACCCACTGCTTCCTCTATGTAAAGTGAAGCAGAGTCAGAAGCAATTTGTAATAGAGAAATGGGACAAGGGAGAAGAGCAATTTCCCAGCCCACCACTTTCTGCCTGACCTCTGCAATTCCTTCCCTTCACCCTCATCTGGAGTTTGAGACTTGTGCGTCCATCACAGACATGGGTCTAGAACCTACACCGGGGGGAAAATGGATGGAGGAGGAAACTGTAGGGAAAAGTAGTGATCAGAGCAAGAACTAAGCACTCTCCTTGTGCCTACCCCAAAAACTATGCCCTCCCAAGGTTTCTTTGCTTCGAAGCAGCAGCAACCACCTGGGTAACAGGAAGTTCTGTCCGGCACCAAAATAAAAATCTTATGACCCAAATATGACTAGTTTACACAAATATTTACCCCTCTCCCAATTGAAATACTCAAATACAAAATTTTGATATCTACAGTTTAAGACCTAAAAGTTTGTATGTGTAATTAGCTCTTTCTCCATGCATAGATATAAGTTACACTCACGTTCATGTGATTCCAAAGCCCAAGTTATCAAATAAGCAAGTGCAGTGGCCCATGCCTACTAAAATGCAGCCTTCGAGACTATCAATACACATATTCAGGGTCCCATTTCAAGGGAAACCGCTCCTCCCCCCAAAAGATTTGCAACGGAAATTCTCAACAGCACTGGCACATGTCAGGTTGCTATCCAGCCTGTCTTTGAAGAAAATCATATCCACCAAATATAGTGATCGAGGACACATCCAAGGGGGATTTTACTGCATTTTGTGGAATAGGGTCTGCTAATTCAGAAGCACAGGAGGTGGGACCCTGTAGAAGTCAGCAATAGCATGTGATCTTCCTCGGCAGCTCAAAGCACAACTATCACGCAATGCATGACCTGCTGTTAGGTTAACACTCTATACCTCCTGACATGTGGAATAGATAACTGGCAGGTTAGGCTTAGGATGCATGCAGGCTGTGATATCTACATGAACAGTGTCCAGCTACATTTCGATCATGCTTCAGAACTGCTATCTGGGCTTACTCTGGGTAGGAAACTACATATCAATAAACCCAAACTGAAAATAAACCGAAAACAAGCCATTTCGGCAATATTCAACTTTTGGTTTTACCAGATACCAAAACCTGGGAATAAAGCCGAAGCCGGATAGCCTACCACCAAATCAGCCAAATGGGTAGTGGGTTTTTTTGGCTTCGGTTTTCCCCAGGCTTTTCCCTCCGGGAATTTTTTAAATGAGCTCTGGGGGAGGCATTTTTGGAGGTAGAGTTCCCAAATTTTCAGGGTAGCTTCAAGAGACTCTCCTTGAATGAACCCCAAGGTTTGGTGAAGATTGGGTCAGAGGGTCTGATTTTATGGGGTCCCAAAGGGGTCGCCCCCCTCCACTATGTAGAAGCATGATAAAGTTTACAATGCTTCTCTATGGAGGGGGTTGATCCCTTTCGGACCCCATAAAATCGGACCCTTGCAGCTATTCTGCGAATTTGGTGACTCTACCTTGAAAAATGCCCCTCCCTGGGAGAATTTTAAAAGTACTTACTTTTCATAGTCTGTAATGGCCACCTGCTTCCTCACTCGAGAATCGTGGGAAAACTCAGTTTCCCATGAATGCTTGCAATGGGCCCAATAAACCCAAACCCTAAATTTACCGGTTTATTTTAGGCACAACCCTAAACTACACTCATTTCTGAAACACCCCTTCCAAAAGAGAACATTTCATTCTTGGCCCTTTGAGCTATGTCCACTTCACTCAGCACCCCACATTCAATATTATATATGTTTATTCAACCACTGAGAGTCAAATAGGATTAGAAATGCTCTCCTGCAGTAGATTTTGACTTCTTTCCAGATGGGATAAGAAACCCATCTAAGAAATGTTGCTGATTTTCTCAAAATTCCTTTGACTTCCCTCACAGTCCTCTGAGGAGGAGGCTCCAAATTTGGTTCTGAATTATCCAAATCTGATAAAAGCTCACGTTTTTGTAGGTCCCCCCCCCCCCGCCACCTCCTGAAATCTATGAGAAATTCCACTAGCATTACTGAGACTGTTTGTTGTGGCTTTCTTGGGTGGTTTCTGCTCAGGGAGGTGCCCATCAATTCATTTCCAATTTTGCTTTGGGCAGGATTTCAATGACAGCTCTCCAAGCAATCTACGCTCTGTCCACCCCTAGACTCAGGGAGCAAAAATGAGATCCTGAGAAAAAAAAATCCTCATTAACAGTAATTCTCTTTGGTATTTTCCTTGCCGTAATTAAATATAAGAATGGGTTGAAGCTGCAAGTGAAACTCACCTGTGAACAAGCCATTTGAAGCATTTTGCTGAAAGATAATTACACATTAAGGAAGCGGATTAATTAAGACAAACATAAAGGCCTTTGTCTGAGTGAAGCTTGCAAGCCAAGCAAGTTTTTTAATTTCACGCTGTTTTGTCTACGATAAGTGTTTGCTCTGGAGCACGGGCTGCTCTGGAGAAACCATTTCTAGCTGCCAGGCAGACCAAACCCAAGCTATTTCATTTAATTTTTCTGCACCCCATGCAGCTCTCGAACCCTATATAAGAGAGAAGCACCTGATTTCAAAGCAAAGGGTTTTTTTCGGTCACCCCTCTGCTCTTCCCTCGTTCCAGCCGCTTCACCAACACAGCTTGCTTTACTGTCCCAAAGCTACCATGAACGTCTGTGCCGGTCCGCGGTACCTGGGAGGACAAAGGGCCTTTTCTTCTGTTTCTGTCATTGGTGGCCTAGGTGGTGGTCGTGGCAGCTGTGCCCCTGTGTGCCAGCCGATGGAAAGGCAATGTGGAGTCGGCGGCTACACCAGCATGAGCCTCAATAACTACAGTAGTGGAGGCAGAAGAATTGCTTACAGTCCGGGCTATGGAGGACGTATCTATGGAGGCATGGGTGGGCAGAACATGGGGATGGTGGGGGGCATGGGCTATGGAGGCTTTGGAGGAGGCTATGCTGATGCTCAGGGCCAGCTTGGAGGTTTCGGTAGGATGGGTGGTGTCCGAGAAGGGATCCGACGGGTCAGTATCGACGAGCGTCTCTTGAGGCCCCTCTCTGTTGGAGTCGATCCAGAGGAGCAGAAAGCGCGAGCTCACGAGAAAGAGGAGATGAAGACACTGAACAACCAGTTTGCTTGCTTCATTGACAAGGTGAGAGAGCCTGGACATCACCCAACCTTCTCCTATTTTGCTACAAGTGTAGAAGTCATACATATGGAACATGCTTCCTTCCAATTTCCTTTCGCTGTTGTTCATTCCTCTGTTGCTCCTCTCTCTCCCTCTCCCTATCTCTCTCTCTCTCCCTCTCTTTCTCTGGTCTCCCTGCTATCTGCTGTGGTGTTCCCTAATCCTACCATCCCCTAAGCCTCACTAACATCTCTAAACCCACCAATACCTCTGTGTACTTCCGTGCACAGTTCTCCCTTGGCTTAAACGCTACTTTGAAATTCACTTCTGAAAACCGTTCCTGCAGCCTTGTCCTTAGCATTTATGTAACACTCTAGGGTTCAGATTTCTTGTCCTCTTTCCAGATATTTCCACTGTACTTTAAATTACATCCAGATTATTATACCTGTATTGCAGATAGGGAATGAGGGTGAGAAAGAGATAACTGTGTAAGGCCTTCCACTACGAGGCAGGAACCAGGTGCTTGCTTCATCAGGGATCATCCTATCATTCCCCCCCCCCCCCACCGCTACGGTGAATTCTCTGAAGTCATCAGAGGGGTCACGGCGAGTGAAACAGCCATGCATAAAAGTCCTTGAACCTGATATATACTGAGATACTAGCTGAGAGTATAAAAAGGATGCAGGTGCAGCAGCAACAACAAGAAATCCACACTTTTGTTGCTGTTTTTGATCATATGAAGCCAGGGGAGTGGTGCAGTAAAAATGCAAAAATAAACAGGAAAAAAACTTAACTGACTGTGGCTCTGTACCAGCACATTTACTGAAGAGCCTCCCCGGAAGCAGCTGGCGTTGTAAACAGCTGAGGTTCAACCTTGTATCCGGGCAACTTCAAATGCAAGAGACAAGAAGTTAGAAACCATTAAACTTCCCCTTCTCCTACTCTTTCCATGCCCATGAAGGCAATCTTCTTTCAACTTTAATGCAATTAATCTGCAAATATTTAACACTAAATGTAGCATTTTTATTTGGGAGACAGAAGAAGAACAAAAATACCTTTACTGTAACCTGAAAACTGAAACTTGTTTACAAGAAGTCAGTGATTCCTCATGGATGCAAGAGCTCTTAATAAATAGTCCCACTTTTATAAGGGGTTCCCCATTCACTCCAAATGGGGGTTCCTCATTGCATTCACAAATAAGAATGTATAAATATGCACACACACACCCCACACACATTTCTTATGAGCCTTTGATGTCGCCCATTTGTCATTGCTAGTGTCCCTAGGTTTTTCAACAGCATTTTAATGCCAGTTTTAATGCCAGTTTTTCTTATATACCATTTTTTCACACTCATATATTGTTAGGCCATTTTACCCCATTTTAGACCATTTTACACCCCTTCTTTGCAACTAATTTACCTATTTATTTAAATATTTCACACCACATTTTCTGTAGAGCTCAGCTCAAAACAGTTGATAGATAAATAAAATTATCTCATTAAACTCCCCACGTTAGCCCCCCGCATTAAAACTGTACACAACACAAACCAGGAACCATCAGTCAGTACTTCTTTCAGGGCAATTTTCAACCAGAATCAGCAATTCAATACAGTGTTTACAGCTGCAGTTTTATCCCAAATGTGGATAGTAGTCTTGCCAGGTTCCCCCTTGGCCACCGGTGGGGGATGGGGGGTAGGGGGTGACAGATCCAGGCTGGAAAACTCCTGGAGAGATGGGGGTGGAGCCTGGGGAGGTGTGAAGGCAGGAAAAGCCATTTAGTGTCAACTTTTGCTTAGCATCACTAACACAACTGGAGCTCAGGAGTGGGCGGCCAGTCGTGACAGGAGGACAGGGACCTCAGTGGGGTTCAGTGCCATAGAATCCGCCCTCCAAAGCATCTATTTTCTCTAGGGGAACTGATCTCTGTCGTTTGGAGATGAGCTGTAATTCTGGGGGATCCTCAGGTCCCACCTGGAGGCTGGCATCCCTACTTGACAAAAACTGTTTGGAACCAAAGGTGTTTTTTAGCTTATTGCAAGCAGATGGACAACACAAGGCAGGATTCTTCACATCAGATTTTATTCTTTTATCCCTCTTACAGTCCCTGCTTTATTTTCTCTTCCATCTTTCTTCTCCCTTTCCCCCACATTCCTATAGGCTGGAGATCAGTTGTAATAGCAGAAGATCTCCAGCTAGTACCTGGAGGTTGGCAACCCTAGTTTGAACAGTTCATTCAGTAAGAAGCAGGAGACAGTCCTTTCTGACTCACAAGTTAACTGTCAGGTTTGGCCTTGGTTTTCCCAATTTCTGAACAATTTGAGGTCTATGACTCAGCTACTCTAAAGTATTCTTAGAAGAGCCATTTGCCCCCGAGCCCCAGAAGGATTACATGACACATTAGCTTGTTTTTAACAAGGCTACAATTTTATTTTATTTTAAAAAACTGTCGCTTAGCACAAACCAACTTCTGGCCTATTACAGAACACTGGGGAAAAGTGGTTGGCCCCTTCAGACTGTCAGGGCAAATATTCCTAATAGTTGAAATGTAGCAGCCCAGCCAATGGAGCCAAAAAGATGTTCTCCACATCGGGAGGGGCAGTGGCTCAGTGGTAGAGCATCTGCTTGGCATGTAGAAGGTCTCAGGTTCAATCCCTGTCATCTCCAGTGCAAAGAACTGGGCAGACGGTGATGTAAAAGACCTCTACTGGAAATCCTGAAGAGCCATGCGCGTCTGAGTAGACAATACTGGCCTTGAGGGACCACTGATCTGATTCAGTGTAAGGCAGCTTCATGTGCTCACGTGTATTCACTGGCCTACCACTCTGTGAGGTGAAACATGGTATCGGCAAGGCTCACTCATTGGACGGCAACCATGTTTGGGGCACCTTGAGTCTGCAGGGTTTAGGGGCGGTCTGCCCTGTTTGTTCCATGCCAGCTATGCAGAGCTGGAGAACTCCTGTTATTACAACTGATCTCCAGCCGATAGAGATCAGTTCCCCTGGAGAAAATGGCCACTTTGCCAATTGGACTCTATGGCACTGAAGTCCCCCCCTCCCCAAACCCCGTCCTCCTCAGGTTCCGCCCCCAAAACCTCCTGCCAATAGCAAAGAGGGATCTGGCAACCCTAAGAGCAAGCCCTGCCGCATCCTTATTTTTCTAATATGTATCTTGGCAGCCATTTTGCCTGACTTACACCTCAATCTGTGTCATGATTCACATATTCACTAGAAGCTTAGATTTAAGGGCCACTGCACATGCATTAATTATCACCTGGACACCTAAAAATGTTTACGTGTACACCTAATTTTTTTTAACATAGGCCTTTAATGCATGGCTGTTTCCTTCATGGTCACCCCTCTGATGACTTTGGGTCTTTGCTGGGATTATAGATGCCATTTCCGACCATCAGATTTCGCCTCACTCTCCCATGCATTTCCTTACATTTTTACCCGTATTTTCAGGGACTTGATTTATCTCGAATTTCAAAATGCGGGGAAACGCAGGGGGAGAGTGAGGTGACCTCTGACAGTCAGAAATAACACTGGAGGGGTGACCGTGAGGGAAACAGCCATGCATAAAAAACCTGTGTTTTCCAAAAAAAATATATTAGGTGTACACTTAAAAATGTTTAGGTGTCCAGGTGATAATTAATGCATGTGCAGTGGCCCTTAAATCTAAACTTCTAGTGAATATGTGAATAATCTGCGAGGGAAACAGCCATGCATAAAAAAAACATACATATCTGTATGCCATGTCTGGGTGGCTTCACTGTGCCGTGAGCAGCACACTCAAGTTTGCTGCTGTCTAATTTCTGAAATTGTCCTAAGATATGAACAATACAAGAACTGGGAACCACCTTGAGAGGGATTTTTGAAATGTGTGCCAGAGTGAGATTTCAGATATGCTGAATTGCACTATGCAAGGCACAGTGATAAAGTGGTCTATGTCAACAGACTTATCACTGCAAAAGTATCCCTGGCCTAGTGTTTCCCTTTCAGGTCCGATCCCTGGAGCAACAGAACAAGGTGCTCACTACCAAATGGGAGCTGCTCCAGCAATGTGTCCAACCTACAAGGAAGAACATTGAAGCCTACTATGAGAATTTCCTTGCCACCCTTAAGAAACAGTTGGAGTGTGTCTTGAATGAGAGAGGAAAACTGCAACATGAACAGAAGAACATGCAGGAACTAGTAGAGGACTACCGGTCAAAGTAAGTAAAACCAATCAAGGAGAAGATAGCTTGGCAATCTGCCTAGCCTTCCACCCCGAGCCTCTAATCCCTCAAAGCTAGATGGAATGCAATTTTCACTACGAGTTTTCCTGCCACCCATATGTTCTTATGGGTGGCAGGAAAAGAAAAGTCCTGCTGGATCAGACCAGTGGTCCATCTAGTCCAGCATCCTGCTTCACATACTGGCAGGGTTGCCAACCTCCAGGTACTAGCTGGAGATCTCCTGCTATTACAACTGATCTCCAGCAGATAGAGATAAGTTCACCTGGATAAAATGGCCACTTTGGCAATTGGACTCTATGGCACAGAAGTCCCTCCCCTCCCCAAACTCCACCCTCCTCAGGCTCCGCCCCAAATACCTCCCACTGGTGGCGTAAAGGGACCTGGCAACCCTACCAACCAGATCCCGTAGAGGTCCAACAACAGGGCATAGAAACCAAGGCCTTCCCATGATGTTGCCTCTTGGCACTAGTATTCAGGAGTTGACTGCCTCTGAACATGGAGGTTCTCTTTAGTCACCATGGCTAGCAGCCACTCATAGACCTATCTGCCATGAATCTGTCTAATCCTCTTTTAAAACTGTCTAAGCCTGTGGCAGCAGATTCCACATTTTAATCACTTGCTGTGTATCTTGCTCAGCTGATCTTTCATCATTTAAAGGCTCTTTCTGTAGCTGCTCATGGGGTGAAATATTCTAGCCTCCATCACTATGCACCACTGAAGGGATATGTGGCACCTACAGCAGCAAGACGATGAAATGTGTAGCCATGGCTGTATTAGTGTGCAGGTGTGCAACTTATTGAGTGGCTAATGAAACCTGGCATGCGCAGTGGGTGGTGACATTACTTGCTGGCACCAGGTTCCACTAGCCACTCACTAACTGCATGCCTGCATGGTGCGGCAGCTGTGGCCCCAGCCACTCCATTCCCTCTCCCATCACCCTCCTGTAAGGCTTGCATCACTTTCCCCTCCCCCATCAGCACTAGAGGATGGGATATTCCCTGTGCCTCGCCCCATGAGCCACCACTTGGTTCTTTCACGTGAGTGGCAACCACAGACTGGAAACAGCCATTGGTTTTTCAGAGGGTTAAAGGCAGCATGTTAGAGGCACATGGCATCTGTGCTGAATGTTGACCCATTTTAATCCCCCCCCCAAAAGCAATATTTATTAATTCATTTAGAATACCTATCTAAGGTTGCCAACTCCAGGTTGGGAAATACCTAGAGATTTTGGAGGTAGAGCCTGAAGAAGGCAGGGTTTGGGGAGGAGCAGGACTTCAATGGGGTATAATGCCATAGAGCCCACCTTCCAAAGCAGCCATTTTCTCCAGGTGAATTGATCTCTATCACCTGGAGATCAGTTGTAATGGCAGGAGATCTCCAGCCACCACCTGGAGGCAGGAAACCCTGTAATTATCCCTTGTCTTTTTCCAGTTAGGTTCATAAGGTGAGCTTTCAATGGGCCAAAGTATTTCATGAAGAAATTAATTCACTGAACACATTTGCATCTATTTGTTGCCATTGTGGTCCTGGTTTCTGCTGAGTCAGCCACAGTGGTTTCCAGGTGCCTCTTAAAAAGGCAGACTTATCAGTGTTTTAAATAAATAAAATGTTGTTCCTCAACTTATTGTGTCCTTTTCTTCCTTGTTCAGCCATAGGGGAGATCTCCATAATTAGCGGTCATATAGTGAGCTGGATGATGTCATGGTGTTAGGTAGACAATTAGATTGGCTTTCTAACAGTGTCATTAAGGCCATTTATGCAGGGGCATTTGGCTCGCAATCCCTGCGGGACTGCTTCAAGGCTTCCTTTGTATTATGCATTATTTTACTGACGTTCAGAAGTGACTTCTCTCTGGCCTCGTTCTTCCCCCACAGTTCTAGGATCCTGTTTTAGAACAAATTTAAATACTGCTTCGAGGGAAGAGCAATGCAAATCCCCACTATTTCCATGCATAGCTCTAAGTTCAAGTTTCTCTCCCCATGCCCATTTTGGCTTCTCCCTCCCACATGTCTGTCCCTCCCATCCAACCCCTTCCCTCAAAGCAAAGCACAAAGGAGTTAAACCTTCATGAAATGTGCAGGAAGACACTAAAGAGAGGCTGCAAAAGTTGGAAGGCAGCTCCTGGCAGGGAGCTGATGAAGAAAGGTGAGGAGGAATACCCAGCAAAAGAACACACAGTCCCTTTAGGAGCTGTCCCGCCCCCTCCAAGTAAACTGCAACAAGGCTGTGTTTTCAGGGAGAGGGAGTCAGAAGCTCCTTGATTCATGGGGGATGTCTAATTAATCGCAAGGTACTCCTGGAATTTGGGTGGGGGAGAAGCCCTCATGCATATGATGTTTGAGAATTCAGAACAGAAAACTGTGCAGCAAACCAAATGCAAACTTCCCCTGCATAAATGACCTAAGAGTAATTGAAGGCAATTGAAAGTGAGGCCAGTGACCTCAGTCACATGGGCAATTGATTACAGCCAACTGTATCACTAATTTCCCTGACTGCGCAGGGGTGGTTTTCAGCTGATTTCAATGCACATCTTGAAAAAATTCCCTCGATGGAGGGGAGTGCCTAGTGCTGCTGCTGAAAATGTTCATTAAAAGTGATATTCATCCCTTAGGTTCAATCCAAGCCCGCCATTTCAATTTTTTATTATTATTTTTTCAAAGGCACATGTTTAGGATAGAAAAAATGGCTTGGTCAAAGTGTGGCAAAATCAGCAGCTTTCTGTTTTGATTTCTTCGATATTAAGAGCAGACTATTGATTTTGGGTCTCCCCCCTCTCCTTGTCTTTTTAAAACAGATATGAAGAGGAAGTAAACAAGCGCACATCTGCAGAGAATGAGTTTGTGGTGCTCAAAAAGGTGAGGCTTGGTCTAGAAAATATAGAAATAAACCCAGGGCAAATGGAACGGTAGAACAGAAGTTCCCCACGGACAGTGGTTTCCCCATGCACTTCAGTGGAGAGGGCATCACGGTGCACACAGACAAATGCATATGCAAAATACCCTTCTTTACTGATATAAATGGGGGTGCCATCAGCTTGCTTACCTTTTGAGCATCAGATTGCCATTCCAATCTTATTATTATAGTCTTATTACTATTCATCACTCATAAAATAAAATTGATAAATGGCTGTCAGGTCTACCAAAAAGGATCTCCAAGGAAAGTTTCCATATGTGCCAGATATAGTAAATCATCTTGTGAGTGATGGATAGTTATAAATAGTCTTCTGGTCTGTAATAACATAATTTATATCACATTAATTGATGTGGACAAACTATTAAATTTGCAGTTTAGATTATATCTTTTTTCTGTGATGAGCATCCGATTGTTCAAAGGGCTCTGGATCAGGGTCTAATTTTTCATTGGACCAACTAGTCATCTATATATCTATAATGTCCATGAAACACTATAGTGTTAAGCACTATGTATGAGTAGTGAATAGTATGGTTAAGTGTTAGAAGATAAGGTTGCTGGTTTTCATGTTTTGTATTTATTTGTATAATTAGAGTGATGTTTAACATTTGCTTAGTAGAATAAACATGAAACTGTTGGTTGGGTGGTTTGTCAGTTAAAAGTGTTATATCTTGTCATATTGGACTATGAAAAGTAAACAATCTGCCTGCAGCATATTGCAGCTTCTATTTTGTAAAAGAATGAAAAGGCCAGTTCTGAGAGAGAAAGAACAAACACCATTTGTCAAAAAATTCCCTACTACCATTCTTCTTAAAAATCCAATTTCTAATGTACTCACTCTTGGTCTCCAGGATGTGGATTCTGTGTTCCTCACCAAGGAAGAGCTAGAAGCTAAAGTAGATGTGCTGGCACAAGAATTGGAAGCCCTGAGATACGCCTTTGCACAGGTAAAATTCCTCATTGTGTGGACCGTGTGGGAAATTTTCCCTCAAGGAAACAAGAAACAGTGTTTTTTTAAAAGGTTCCATATTTGTGTGTGTGGTCAAATCCCAGCATTAATATATACCCTTGCTGAATAACTATGGACTGATAAGATCTGTACCTCGCTTCCCCTAGCTGTTAAATGGGAGTAACAATGTTCCATCTGAACATGTGGCATGTATCCAGCCATCCACAAATGGGAGGTGCACATTCTTTGTTCCTCTCCATTCCTGCAGCACTTTTGGACTACCCAGAAAGACCGTTCCTGGAGTTGTCGGATCCATGTAGAGAAACAGCCATGTGGATTGGTGGGCTGGGGTGAGGGACTGGAATGTACTCCTTCCTTCAGCGGAGCGGTGCTAGTGAAAGAAAAGGAGGAGCAGCTTTACCCCCTTGCTCTTCTTCAGTCCAGCCTCCTCCAATCTACGTGGCTTTTCTTCCATATGGGTCCCACAGTTCTGGAAATTATAAGAACATAAGAAAATAAGAAAAGCCATGCTGGATCAGACCAAGGCCCATCAAGTCCAGCAGTCTGTTCACACAGTGGCCAACCAGGTGCCTCCAGCAAGCCCACAATCAATGATCTTTCTAAGTGTCGGAAGGGTCTGCAGGAACAGAGATGAATAAACTCTGTGATCCATGTAGAGTGATATGATATACTCTGCTATGTGTTAATTTAGGTTGAAAGTTGCTCCCTGCAACAATGTCTTTGGAGATGTCTTGGAAACATCTGCCATTATTAATCCAATGCACCACCACAAAATTTATCACAATAAGGGCTAGAAATAGAACAGTAATTTGAGTAGACCGACCACTGGCCCTTTCAGCCCCCCTTTTGTTTGAATCTTATCTAATTTGGTGCAAGAAATTATGCTCGTGTTCATTCACCGAGACATGTCAACAGTATAGGATCTAACAATGAAGATTTACTGTGTTCTGCAGGAGTTAGTTCAGTTCGACCACCAAATCTGCGACACTTCAGTGATTCTGAAAATGGACAATACCCGAGACCTGGACATGGACCTTATCCTGAATAATGTAGAAGCCTGGTATCAGAATATTGCTCAAAGCAGCAAGCAAGAAGCCGAAGCCTTTTACCACAACAAGGTATTTCGTTTGACGATCAGAATGCCTGTTTTTAAACAGGAATGATCCTCATATTGGTCTTCTCCAGATGTTCAGTTTACACTGCAAAAATATACAGTTGTACCATTTGTTGGATGGGAACTACAGCCTGCCCTCAGGGAAAGGCTTCTGGGGTGGGGGGTGGGGTGTCATGTTTTTGTAACATTCAATACTATTGCTGTTGAGAGAACGTGATTTCTTCACCAGAAAGGCCTAGGAAACTTTCCTCCAATTTTTGGCTCTTCCTCCAGTGAAAAGAAAAGTCTTCCCTCAATGGAAGAGCCACTGAAAGTGGAGGAAGGCATCTTAGTCTGGAGGAAGGCCTCAAACCTTTCTCAGTGGAATGGCAGGCCTTTGTGATTAGGAGTGTCATCCCCTATGTCACACTTTGAGTGTGACATCACTTGATTATAATGCCATGGTTTCATCCATATTTTTTGCCCCTTAATAGATTGCAGAGATACAGAATCATCGGGGCAAATACAGTGAAGAGCTTAAATGCAACCAGCATGAGATCATGGAACTCAACCGAGTAATCCAGAGATTGCATAGCGATACTGAAGCTGCCAAGAAGCAGGTAGGGTCAATCTTGTTTTCCTACTCTCCCCTCACCCCCATATGGCCTCCTCTCATGGCAGAACTGTAGATCATAAACTACAATAGACAAAGGTCTAAGATAGAAAATTTCCAAGCTATGAGAGAATGACTAGTGTGCCACAAGTGATAAATAATCAAGGCTCCTGTCAGCCCAAAGGACCCATCCAGAGGAGGGTGCATGTTATATCTCTACACGATTTACTGCTCTGGCCTGGCGTTCTCTCTCTTTCTCTCTCTCTTGCTCTCTCTGCTGGGAGTAGGCAATTCTGCAGATCTCTGCCTGGTTTGAATGTGACTAGATCATTCAATATACCAAAATTACCCACCTGTGGAGAAGGTTGGCCACTGTGCCTGTGTGTGCTACCAGTGACTGGTATCAAACCACAAGGGCATGGAATTCTCTTAAACCCAAACAAGGTTGATGTTTAGAATGTGTAAGAGTGATGTTTTCCTCTGGTTAAGAAAACAGTTATCTTACACTATTGTAATAAGATTCCTTCCCTAAACATCACAGGCAAAGATGCAGAGGTAGGATCCTAACGGGAGACCATGGTTTTGATCCAGTGATGTGTAACCAGAAAAGGAAAGTAGCTTACCGCTATTCCACTTCTGCAAAAGACTGTGCAAGCGCTAGTGCAACCCCATGCTCTCCATAGCTTAAGCCCACTATGAAGCTTTCCAGAGCTTCCCATGCACGCCCCTAGAGGGATACCTTGTGCCATATGTGCACAAATGGCAGTTGAGATCCAACGACTGACCCTTCATGCACACAGCCTGCAAGGATTCTTTTAAAAAGGTGCTTCCACTTGCACAAGAGCTCTGACACATGTGGAAATGTTACATTGGATCCAACCTGATAAACTCAGAAGTGGTAACTGCAGCTGAACAAAATGTTTGCAAATATTCACTATTTGTTCAAAGGCACAGTTTTTCTTTTCAGAGGCTTGAGTGTGCTGTTCGATTGACTTTGCATCTTGACTGTAAAATCCAGACTCAGCAGAGCAATGTTCTATCTAGCTTCCCCCTGGAATCTCTAGGACAATTTACCCACGTTGTACATTTTCTTGGGGCTTACTCCACTGTCCATGCCATTGGGTGCTGGTTCAGGGAAAAGATGGAAATGTACAATGTTCAGATAGTAGAAGACCAGTGGATATCAAGAGGCAGAAACTATCTATTTATCTATTACACTGAGATTTGAGGTGGACAACACAACTAAAAACAATGCAATCAGAGCTGTATAATACATACAATCAACCATGCAATGACATGAGATTACAAAATTAGTGAGTATACCAAATATGCTACATATACAACAGCTAGTAAACAATGTACTACGATCAATAAAAACAGTAGAATACATAAACCGAACAATAGGCTAGATCTGAACTACATTTACCAGCTGCAGAAAGGAACTTTCCTGCTGCTGCTCACTGATCAACGCAAAATGCTGCCCCTGATGGATAGGGGACCCTGAGGAATGACATAAGGGGGGTCAGCAGTGCGAAGGAGGGATCAGTGGAAATTGCCAGTTTAGTCTGGATCCAACCCTCTGAAACAAAAATGGATCACAAAAATGAGAGAAGTGATGCAACAGTATAATGTGTAGAATGAACAAAGCAACGAACATGCCTGAAAATTTCACAGACAGCAATTAAGAAAAAGAAGAAATAGAAGATTCGGTTTTTATACCCCGATTTTCTCTACCTTTAACGAGTCTCAAAGCACCTCACAATCACCTTCCCTTTCCTTTCCTTCCCCTCCCAACAACACACACCTTGTGAGGTAGGTGGGGCTGAGAGAGTTCAGAGAGAACTGTGACTAGCCCAAGGTCACCCAGCAAGCTTCATGTGTAGGAGGGGGGAAACCAACCCAGCTCTCCAGATTAGAGTCCACTGCTCTTAAGCACTACACCAGGGGTGTCCAATCTTTTGGCTTCCCTGGGCCACATTAGAAGAAGAAGAATTGTCTTGGGCAGCGCATAAAATACACTAAACAATAGCTGATTCATAAAGTTTTACGTAAGTTTGCGATTTTGTGTTGGGCTGCATTCATAGCCATCCTGGGCTGCATGCAGCCTAGGGGCTGCAGTTTGGACAAGCCTGCACTACACCCTGCTGGCTTAGACCCTATTCCCACTCTTAACCACTATACCTCACTGGCTTGTAAAAAGGCCCTTGCCAGAATAATTCCGTTTTACAAATTCTGTAGAAGGATAAAAGTGTGGGAGCCTTCCTAACCTCACCAGGCTGGCCAGCTGCCTTCTTATTGGGCAGCAGCTCCATTTGTAGCGTAATGTGATGTTCCATCGGTCTCTTCCTCTTGAACCTGAAGAACCTACCCCCTTGTGCCATTTGCATCCTTTCCTAGTTGTGCATCTTCATGACAAGCTCCATCTTTGGCCTTCTCTCCATTCCCAGGTTTCCAGTTTGCAGGCAGCGATCAGCGATGCTGAGCACCGTGGTGACACTGCCCTGAAAGATGCCCGCAGTAAGCATGCTGAACTGCAGACTGCCTACCAGCAGGCCAAGGATAAGCTAGCTTGCCTCCTCCGTGATTGCCAGGAGCTGCTCAACACCAAGATGGCCCTGGACATTGAGATTGCTACCTACAGAGCGTTGCTGGAAGGAGAGGAGAGCAGGTGGGGTCCATTTGTAAACACACAGACACTAACAGTGTTCAGAGTTCTGCAATACAATGAAGGGCAAAGAAATACTGAAATGGTAGATTCAGAGAAAAAGTGGGAGAATCACTGATCCTGTCAATGCAATCCTGAACATAGTTACACCCTTCTAAGTGCATTAAAATAAGTGGGTTTAGAAGGATGTAACTAGGGTTGCCAGTTCCGGGTTGGGAAATACCTGGAGATTTTTAGAGCAGGGTCTGAGGAGGGCAGGGTTTGGGGAGGGACTTCAATGCCATAGAGTCCAATTGCCAAAGCAGCCATTTTCTCCAGGTGAACTAATATCTATTGGCTGGAGATCAGTTGTAATAGCAGGAGATGTTGGCAACCCTACATGTAACCCTACTTAGGATTGCACTGCAAGACTGTGACTTGGATCCGGTGCTGTTATCCCACCAGTGCAGGAGTGTGGGAGTCAGCTCTTCTGACAGAGTAGATTTTTACCTGCAAAGGAGGGAGGTAGATTTTTGCCGATTCCCCTTTTCTGCTGCAGACTCCAACTTTCCTCTCTGTTCCTTCAGGTCCTGTGACCAAAGGGAACACAGTTTGGGGAGGACACGGAGTGAGTGGGGAGGAGGGAAATTACTTTGCTCTAGCCTGACTCTGCTTTTGCCGTTTTAGGATCTAGGCCTAGATGTATTCTGTGGTTCCACACAAATGTCAAATGTATGAGTCCTAGGTACAACATTTGGCATCATGAAAAACAAATCTCTTTTCAAAAAGTCTTGCCCCCGTGAATGTGAAGAGAGGCTTGGAAAGATTGCCATACTGCTCAGGGAAATCTTTAGAAGCCAGAGGAGCAGAGCTTCAGTTTCCATCACTGCACTTTGCCTTTCCTTATGACCACCATGCCCTGACCTGGATGGGCCAGGCTAGCCCGATCTTGTCAGATCTCGGAAGCTAGGCAGGGCTGGCCCTGGTTAGAATTTAGATGGGAAGCCACCAAGGAAGTCCAGGGTTGCTATGGCATCGGGGGTTACAGTGGTGTGGCTGAAGGGTTCACTAATGCGAGTACCGGATGTGCCCACACCATGGGCTCCAGAGCCTCAGGGTTGCTATGCAACGGCAAACCACCTTTGAACGTCTCTTGCCCTAAAAATCCTACGATGTCACCATAAATCATAGGGTTGCCAGCTCCAGGTTGGAAAATACCTGGAGATTTTGGGAGTAGAGCCTGAGAAGGGCAGGGTTTGAAGAGGGAAGGTACTTCAATGGAGTATAATTCCATAGAGTCCACCTTCCAAAACAGCCTGGGCTCTCATATGCACTAGCTGTCCAAATTGGCCTCTTTCATGATTACAAGTCCATATAAACTACTTGCAGTTGTCTAAAAATGGATTTGTTTTGCTTTTGTCTTCCTAATAAAAATGGATCTGTTTTGCCTTTGTTTTCCTAATAGGATATGCACAGGAAACCCTGTTAGTGTGGGTAAGTATATCAAAGATTCATCATTCTTTTTCTTTTAATTAAGTGTCATGATGTAATTGGGGTAGTGGTTTTTATGTGTGTGTCTGCACTTTCACACCTACCGACGAATGCACTTTCAATCTGCTTACAATGCACTTTAACGATCGTTTGCAAGTGGGTTTTGCCATTTCACACAGTAAAATCCAGCTGCAAAATGCATTGAAAGCGGATTGGAAGTGCATTACCCTGCATGTGTGAAGGCGCCCAGTGTGTGTTTGCAAATCTGCCACCAAAATAACAATGTCTTTGGTTTGATTTCCTTGCAGCTATGATGAGCGGAGGATACCCAGTTGGCGAATGTGGACCTGGAATGGGAGCCGGAATGACATATGGTGCTGTAGGGGGTTATGGTGGTGTGGCCGAAGGGTTCACTAATGCAAGTACAGGATGTGTCCACACCATGGGCTCCAGAGCCTCAGTTAACTCAGTCAGCAGGGCGGCATCAGTGGGTTATGGGATGGGACATGGCTCTGGGGTGGGCAGTGGTGGCTTTAGCCACGCAAGCGGTGGCTATTCCTCCAGTGTGTCCACCAAGCACGTGGTGGGCTCTGGAGGTGGAAGGCACAGCACAGGCAAGTCTGGAGATAGCAGTTGTGGGAACGTGCACCATGGCGGTGGAATTCACCATGCTGGAAGTACTGGGAGAGCAGGGATGGGAAAGTACAGCTCTGGAGGGTCTGGGCAGGGAGGCATGGTAGGAGCTGTGATGAGCTCCCGAGGGGAGAGCAGTGCTGGTGCCAGAAATGTGCATGTCTCATCCGTCAGTAGTACCTCGAGAAAATATTAATCAGTGGGAGGAACGATCCCTCTCCTATGTCAGCTGCCCAAACCATTCAATTCATGGCTGGTAGCAGCCATGTGCTAGAGAAACAACCATGCCGAAGTACATTTTATGGTTAGAGATGTTTTTGCCCACAAGTTTCTTGTGGGTTGCTGTAGCTTGAGTTCAAGTGGTTCGGTAGCTGTCTTTGGGTCTGATCTTGGCTGTTCGAGCCAAATCCCCTCCCATTTTCTCATCCCCCCCCCCTTTCGCTCTGGATTTTCTTGCAGCTGTCTCCATTAGGCCCCACAGCATTTGAATCCAGATCCCCATCCTCTTGTCCTTCGGTGCCCAGCAAAGCATTTCAGAAAGGGAAGCAATACATAAACTGTCCAGGATGGGATTGCAAAAAAAAAAAAGAAAGATGTTTCTCTATTGCTCTCTTTGCCCCCAGAATTAAATTTAGAGAGATATACCGGTATTCATTTTAGCTGTTGTCACCCCATATTCATGCCTTATGCCAAAACATACTAGAAATAAGTGTCATTACAACTAGACTCCCCCTCCCCCCAAAAAACCATAGGAGGAAATTGGCATTCAAAGCCCCACATGGCAGAAACTCTGGTTGAAAATCCAAATTTTGAGTCCACATATTTTGAATCCAGGGGTGGTTTCAGCGGGGAATTGCCCACCAATCCACCGGTCTGCTTCAGAGTGGGGATTGCGCATCACTTAAGGGTTTGTGATGACCCATTGTGATGTCTCGCTTTGGGGGTTTGAGTGCTAAAGTGGCCATGGCGATGCAGAGCTTCCAGAGGTAAACCCAGAAGTGACGTAGTCGCCTTGCGCATGGCCACGCTCATGTGCCATCTCCCCAGTCCCATCCCCCTCCCCCAAACCTCCTGCCGATGGAGCGTGGGGACCTGCCAAGTCCACAGCAGATTTTCAAGATTTTGAAGAGGAGGGGAATTTGTAGGGGTGCATCCGTGTTATGACTGTCTGCATTTATCAATGCTCGGATTTTGGTGGCAAGAAAGGGAGTTTCAGACACAAAAAAAGGAAGTTATGAAATTCAAAACACATGCATTCAAAACCTTTGTAAAACCAATGTTTCTGCATGAATTACAATAATTGAAGCATTTTATAGATTTTGCCCACAGTTCAATGCATGCATTACTGTTCCATATGAGTTCTGGTTGCAATCCTCCTGTGCTTTCTATAGCTACACAGGTATAATGTCAGTGCCTACATTTTGCTTCTTATCAAGACCTCCAAACCCTCTTCTGTATTTCTAATAAACTGCATGCATGCGCCTTGCCTCCTGTCTCACATAAATGTTTCTCCCTTTTCTCTGTCCCCGTGAGATTACAACAAATTGCCTATTCGTAACCTAAATCTATTTATTGACATAGCTGTGTGTGAGAGGCCTGGTCTACACAGGTAGCCCAGTGAGATGGTAGAGTCTTGAAGTGGGAAAATGGACCGCAACACTTTAAACTGCAGATGTGGGAACCACGTTTTCAATGTTCCTGTACGTGAAAGTTCCTGTAGGTAGAAAGCTAGTACACGAGGGGCAAAATTTCCAGCTCAGCTCTCCCTCTGAAGTGCTAAGGACTTATTGGGATACATATTTTTGTCAGCACAGTGGCACAATCAAGAGCCAACGTGGTGTAGTGGTTAAGGTGCTGGACTAGCACCTGGGAAACCCAGGTTCAGATCCCCACTCCTGCCATGGAAACTTGCTGGGTGACCTTGGGCCAGTCGCACACTCTTAGCTCTGACTCTGGCTAGTATTTGGATGGGAGACCTCCAAGGAATTCCAGGGTTGTGACGCGGAGGCAGGCAATGGCAAACCACCTCTGAGCCTCTCTTGCCATGAAAACCCTATGGGGTTGCCACAAGTCAGCTGTGGCTTAATGGCAAAAAAGAATAATAATAATAAGAGTTGGTTTTTATATACCGACTTTCTCTACCACTTAAGGGAGACTCAAACCGGCTTACAATCACCTTCCCCTCCCCACAACAGACACCCTGTGAGGTAGGTGGGGCTGAGAGAATGTGACTAGCCCAAGATCACCCAGCTGGCTTCGTGTGTAGGAGTGGGGAAACCAACCCGATTCACCAGATTAGCCTCCGCCGCTCATGTGGAGGAGTGGGGAATCAAACCCGGTTCTCCAGATCAGAATCCGCGGCTCCAAACCACCGCTCTTAACCAGTACACCACGCTGGACAAATCAAACTGATATCCTCACCTGCAGCCTGAAGTGGTATAATCTGCCCTGTCGAATCAAGACTCTACCAACCCACTCCCCTCAGTATGGCTGCATAAATAGATTGTGCAGGAAAACACTACAGTGTCATACTATATGGCATTAATGTTGTTGTAGCTGTTGCTACATTACATCGAAAGAAAAGGACATTCTGGAACTTGAGGTCTAAGGACAGATTCACACCGTCAAAACTGTCTCTGCACAATGCGGCCTCAGCCTTCCTGAGTTATGTGTATGCTTCAACTGTGAAGAAGACATCAGATTTTACCCAGTGTGTCCATGGAGTCAGCCACAAAAATCTGACAACTTTGGTAATCACTGTGTGTGTGTCAAGTGCCATCAAATCGCAGCCGACTTATGGCGACCCCTTATGAGGTTTTCAGGGCAAGAGAGGAACAGAGGTGGTTTGCCAGTGCCTTCCTCTGCATATCAGCCCTGGACTTCCTTGGTGGTCTCCCATCCAAATACTAACCAGGGCTGATCCTGCTTAGCTTCCAAGATCTGACAAGATCAGGCTATACCCTGCTGCCTTCCGTCCTTGGTAATCACTAGAGGGTCACATAACTGTATTGCTTGTTGCACCAGGTCACAAATGTATTATGTCTGTGCAACCCAACAGAGGTAATATTATGAACTGCCTCAAGGAAAAATCTATACAGCCAGTATGTACTCATCTTTCTGTATCTGAGAGTACACTTTGGGGAACGAGGGTTTTTGTTTTGCTTTGGGGTTGGTTTTTTTTTTTTAATTGAGATAATGATTTTGTTTTAACAGAAGAATGCAGAGAAATGTGGGGGGAAAGGGGGGAAGCGAACAATGACACCTTATGATAGAAGATATCATTAGTCTTCTGAAGACAAGAAGTTGCAATATTGAAACCTAACAACACAATCTAGTGTTAATCTTCCTAAGACAAAAAACTGCAATGCTGACACCTGGTGACAGAACAGAGCATTAGCAGTTTGGTAGCTGAATGAAAAATCAGAGAACTAACTGAAACTACCCAAAGAGCCATTCCTTCAACACATACTGGTGGAGTTAAGCAGAGTAAATTATACTGGTCACCTGGAAGCAGAACAGTAATACAAATCAGCCACCAAAGAAGGGAAGAGTGGGGAAAGTACAGAAAACAGCGATCATATGACAATCTGCAGAAACAAAGAACTACTTTGCACTAAAGTGGAAAAATATTTACCCCCATGGGGTTTAATGCCATACGTGCTATACATGACATGTGAGTGACTGAGCCACCACCAATGTGAGACAACATGGAGACAACATGGAAGCAAGTAGATGATGCTTCCAGGCCTGCTTTATCTATCAATCTGTTGTAGACCAGCTGACTATAGTGTTGCCAACTTCGAGGTGGTGTCTGGAGATCTCTGGTTATTACAACTGATCTCCAGGCAACAGAGAGCAGTTCACCTGAAGAAAATGGCCACTTTGGAAGGTGGACTCTATGGCATTATACCCCACTGAAGTCCCTCCCCTCCCCAAATCCTGCTCTCCCCAGGCTCTACCCCCAAAATCTCCAGGTATTTCCCAACCCGGAGCTGGCAACCCTAGCTGACTAGCTGGCTGAATGGTGTGATACCTATGTAGGTCTATTATCCTGTAGAGTTTCACATGACCCAATCAGGCCAATATCTGCAGGAAGCATGTGTGGGCAATGCCCTCTCAGAAATACATCACACCTCTTCTCTGAATTCCCAGCTTTTTTTTTAAAGTAAATCTGTGGCCTTTGTGAGCAAATAAGGGGAAATGTACAAACAGTTTTTGTCTGTTTTGCTTGGGGAGGAAATCGGGAGGGGAATCGTGTCAGGACGCAGGCTTTGGCCTTGACATTCAGATTTTGATGGTCATTCTCAAGGAAATATGTGGAAATCAGAGAGTTACTTTCCCCCCTTTATTCCTTTATTTCTATTCTTTATGCTCATCGACCGACAGGTCATGAACAAAACAAATTCAATACCCTCAGTAATACAAAGATTATCATACCTACAGAAATAAAAAATCCAGAATATACAGTTAGAAGGAAGTATCATTAAATGCCATAGATATAATATTTGCCACAGTGAGGGTTACATTTGGATTAGTATCACTCAACAACTTTGCTACTATCTCTTGCTTTATAGCAGGTCCCTACTTCTGAATGTATACTGCAATCCATTTATCTCTGACAAGATCATACTTTATACAATCGATAAAAAAAGCCAAACATTATCCAAATTACCTGATTTACAACTGCAAAATCATTCAGAAAAAGGGATCCCTGAAAACCTGCCTGGTAATTCCCCCAACAGAAGTACATTTAATATAGCCTTAGTGAATAGTATTCTATATTTGGGACCAGTTAAAAATTTACAATAAGCAGATAAGATCTTTGGAATAGGAAGGCCCAAATAGTAAAAGGAGCATACCCTATGCGCTCTACAACCAGTGTTCCGTTTGTCAAGGTTCAACACTCTAGATTTAACTAATTTACGTGCAGAGGCATATTCCAAAGTCTGTGCAATCTATCACCGACTAATTTTTGCCAGGAACTCTGAAAGCCATCTTTAACAAGTAAATGCAGACAATACTCCTCTGAAGAATAAAGTATTTTTAATCGAAAGGAAAATGTTGCAACCCAAGCTTTGGCTTCCAGGTTCCGCAAATTCCAGAGATACATGTTGGCAAGTTGGGCATGGAACGTAAAAAAATAAATCAAGCAGGAATCATATTTCTCATTAACTCTGGCAATAGCCAGAGGTACACCAAATAATAATAAGGGGGCTACCTTAGCCTTAAATGCCTGAATGGCAGCAGGTATACAATTTAGGGTTGCCAGGTCCCTCTTTGCCACCAGCGGGAGGATTTTGGAGTGGAGCCTGAGGAGGGTGTGGTTTAGGGAGGGGAAGGACTTCAATGCCATAGAGTCCGATTGCCAAAGGGGCCATTTTCTCCAGGTGAACTGATCTCTATCGGCTGGAGATCAGTTGTAATAGCAGGAGATCTCCAGCTACTACCTGGAGGTTGGCAACCCTAATATAATTGCCTCCTAAGGTCCAAAAGAATTTAAGGAGGGCTGCTGAGTGTACAGATGCTAGGTTCATGGCAGCAATCTTATGGCCTGTCTAGGACATGTTGTAAGAGAAGAGAATGCCTAGATAGCAAAATTTATTAACCTGCTCAATTAAATGGCATCCATGAAAAATGATGCGATGGAACACCTTTACAGAATACTGTGACCTAAGTCTTTTGGTAATTTCTATCTAAGGACTCTTGAGAGGCAATACAATGCAAACGCATTTAGTAAACAACTCAAACCCACATGAGATCTTGAAATCAGCACGACATCATCTGCATAGAACAGATTTGAAACAGGTGGCTGGGACAAGTGAGGAGGTTGAAAATGGTCACCCGAGAGGTGGCTGTCGATGTCAGTTATGTATAAATTAAAAAGAAAAGTAGCCAAAAGGCAGCCTTGATGAACACCTCTGTTCACTTTGATTTCTTTGGTCAATTGGCTACTGTTTCCACATCTCAACTGTGCTGTATTATTCTGATACAGTTCATGAATTACAGCCCATTCCTGAGCTGATGGCGTACGCAGACGGCAGGGAAGAGGCGCAGCTGCACCTCCTCCTAAGCCGTTTCATGTACACCGTTAAACAAAAAAAAAGTCGTTTTGCGGCTTTTTTTGTTTGTTTGTTTGTTTGTTTAACTGGGGCCTTTTGCCCTATAGGGAACAGCGAGGCTGCGCCTGCTAAAAAGCAGGCACAGCACTGCCGTTCCTGGCGCCGGTGTACCGGGCCAAACCGGGATAGGAAGCCACCTAACTAGCAGCTCCTCCCCCCGGCCCGCCCCTGGAACGCCCCCCTGCACCAGCGCAGCCACCCTACACCATGGCCTGCGCCACGGAGAGGCCGCGCCAGCGGAGGGGCAAGGCACGGTCCCGCAGCACTTGGCTGCCGGCGGGACTGGCCTCACCACCAGCGTAAGTGCATGCAAATCCGTGATTACACGTACTTACGCTGGTGGGGAGGTCACGCCACCTCCTATGAGGTTTCGGCCGAAAACTCAGGAATGGGCTGTTAATCAAAGAAGATGATGGTCAATAAAGGTCCTTGCTAATTTCCCCCATAATCTAGCCCCGGTTATACAATCAAAAGCTCTATTTAGATCAATCAAGGCCACAGAAAGTTTATCTCCAGGTGGTTTAGAATACTTGTCAGCCAGATGCGCAAGAAGAGCATAATAGTCCAAAATAGAGGATCCTCTTTTAAAGCCAATCTGGGAAGGCATAATAATCTGGTTGTCTGTCGGCCAAATTTGTAACTTTATAACTAAATAAAAGCTCAATACTTTTCCTGAACAAGACAATAAGCTAATCGGTTTGTAATTTTCAGGAAGAGAATGATCCCCTTTTTTGAAAATGGGAACAATTATTGAATTAAGCCAGGATGGTGGAGTAAAGCCATTATTACAGATGTTAGAAAAGAAATGCGCCAAAATCTAACTCCAGCCAGGAACATTACTTTTAAAGAATTCATTAACAATGAAATCCAGGCCGGGAGCCTTACCTATTTTAAGATATCTGATAAGGCAGGACACTCCTTTCTCTGCTATTGGGGGCCAAGGAGAAAGGTTATCTGAAAGACTGTATATGCTACTGCTCGCTTGCAAGGTGGATGAACAAAAAATTTGTTCAGAATCATTTCCCCATGTTTTAGGAGCAATATGGCACCACATTTGAGAAGTTACTGCGAAGCCCTCGTTCATAAGTGCCCAGAAGCCAGTAGCGTCATGGTTGTTGACAGCTGTAAACAACCTTTTCCAACCTTCTCAAGAGAGACTTTGTTTTTTGCACCAGATAAGGCTTTTAAATTGTCTCTTTTGGGTCATTAGAATGGTTAATAATCTCCTAGAGTTGGTATGTCTATAAACTCTGCAGATTCTACGGATTTCTTTAAGCACATATTGACACTCCCTATCAAACCAGAGTTTATTGCCGGTTTGACCAGTCCTTGATCTAGGAGATATTTTGATCAACAGGTGTTTAAAGAGATGGAAAATTTGCTCCAAATTTTTAGATTGCCTGGCAGATAAGGGTTCATTAATAAACTGGGATATGAGTGAGTGCCTGGCAACTATTTAAGTAAAAGATGTTATAGGCCTCCTCGAACTTATTAGCATTCCAATGGGCCCGCCGCATGATTTATAAATTAAATCTGGCTCTGGTTGATGGACCAGCTTCTCACCAAAAGGCAATATCAGTTCTACATGTAGTGGTAGGCTATCTCTACCCATTGGTTCACTCACACTAAACCTGGAGCCATAAGAGAGGAGATTTGACGTAGCCAGACAAAAATAAATTACACTGGCTCCCTTTTTGCTAATTCTTGTAAATTCTCCTAAATCCCCTGAAGCACTATTTTCATTAAGAATATTAAATCCTAGCTTGAGGGAAGATTGAAAAAAAAAATCTTCCCCCTAGTATTTACCTTAGAATCTTTAGAGCATGGGTGTCACACATTAGGCCCTGGGAACGCCCCACCTTTTTCAGTGCACCATCACCTCGCTGCTCACTATGGGGAATTTCCCCTTTTAAAATTTTTCATGTTTCGAAAATGTTTAGCCCTCCTAGCTGCTTGTGAAGCCTGGATCCCAAAGGCCATAGATACAAATCCAGAAATAACCAGAAGAAGAAGAACTTGAGGGATAATAACAAGTTGGAATGGGAAGACACAATGACATGGCAAGGAGAATCCAGGCCTGTTTCAGACTTAAGAAGTTGACCATCACTTCTTTTTTTGGTGAGGGGAGGTGGACATCAGGTGTTTACATGTACAGGTTACTCCAACCTAAACAGGCTGACTGTGACCAGGGCAGAATATGCTGTTCAATCTGTGTTCGCTTGAAGCACGGGAGTGTTCCAGGGGAAAGAACAGCTGCCTTTTCTGGGAAATGACTTGCGCCCTCAGCTGTATGTGCCAGGACACAGGAACCAGGAGCATAGACAGATGACATGTCTATGCCATAATTAGGCCCAAAGGAAAATGCACTGGCAGTCACCCTCTTGTTGCTCTGCCATACAATTTGTAAGCATGAAATAAAGTCCTTTTCCAGCCGCACCTGAGACGGGCGCTTGTTAATTTTTCCATCTGGAATGAAATGATAGAGGCTACCAGTTGTGATTAATAAACAACATAAAGAGGGAAACCAGGCAGAAGAATAATTTCTGTGCTCTAGAAAATCACTGTACATGACAGGAGGCGGATTTCTGTGCCCGGGAATCAAAAGACTGGCGGGCAACTGCTGCTTGATACCTGAAATCACAGCAGATGGACGAGCTGACCAGGCTTTTAGAATAGAGAGGCAAAAGAATTTCATACATCTGCTGGTTCATCTTGAACTTGGATGGTTCTAGTTGGTTCTTTCATCCTGAGGCATGGCCACTGCAACTACTGAATATGTCTAATTCACAGATGCAAGTTTACAGGAAAAGTAATAAACTTTAGATTAAAAAGCTTTCTTTTCCTAACCTGCACCTCTGCTGGCTGATCATTCTTTTGTTATGCTAATAACTCAAGATGGCCAGCTAATGGTTCCTGTAAGTACCAAGTGCTTAAGGCTACTGGAAGACCAGATTCTTTTAGCAGGTTGGAAACATATGGTTAAATTAAACCAGTTCACCATCAGCCTGGGATTTTCTATCCTCTAAATAATATGTTCTTGTCTGTAAATATTGGTACCTCACTGTGTGTGTGTGTAAAGTGCCTTCAAGTCGCAGCCGACTTATGGCGACCCCTTTTTGGGGTTTTCATGGCAAGAGACTAACAGAGGTGGTTTGCCAGTGCTTTCCTCTGCACAGCAACTCTGGTATTCCTTGGTGGTCTCCCATCCAAATACTAACCGGGGCTGACCCTGCTTAGCTTCTGAGATCTGAAAGTGTGAAGAACCTGAGGGTCAGTGGCAGACCATCTATTTTGCATGCAGAAAGTCCTGTGTTCAGGTAGTAAGTCCTATGAAACACCTTCACCTGGAGAGTTACTGCCAGTCAGAGTAGCACTACTGGCCTGGATGAGCCAGTGGTCTACCGCTTTCATGGGTTTGTGTGTTCATCTGATCATCCACCAGATTGTTCAGCAAGCTTTTCAGATGCACCCAAGCATCTGATGGATGATGGATCGGATGGATCCAATTTTACAATTATACAGTTTGCTCAAATGATTAGGCTTACTTGTCACTGCCATCTGCCCCTCCACCCGTTTATTGCTACCCTTGCCTCCAACATTTAAAAGAAAACAATAAAATGAAAAGAAGTGAGATGCTTGAGTTGAGATTTACTACTTAGAATCGTTGTGTGCCTTCAGTGTCGGCCTGTGAACGCAATCAGTCTTATGATCCATTCCCATGATCACTTCTTGAACCGATTCCACTGACAGCAACAGAAGCAAAAAAAAAAAGAGGAAATGCAATCAAAATGTTAGTCATTTAAAGCTTACATCTGACTGCACATGCAAAAAGAGGAATAAAAAGAAAGCAATTCCAGGTCCAATTCTAAGTGCTGAGGCTGACCATAAAAGTCCTATACAGTATGGGTCTAGCATATCTTCAGGACCATCTGCTCCCATACAAACCTACCCAACCACTACATTCATGTTCTCAAGCCCTGCTTCAGATGGGAGAGGGTTGTGATTGTTGTGCCAGTGGGTGATTAAGTTCACTTCCTTGAGGCCAAGGTAGCTCAACTGGATGAGCTGAGGCAGGCAGAGAGAGAGGCGACTAAGGACTCCGGGGATGAAATAGTCACATCCCGGTCCCAAGGTGACGGCAACCTGCCAGTCATGGATGATGGAGCCCTTGGGGAAAGAGGCCATCTCACTGAGGTAGGGGGATGTGGTACTGTCAGGCCTTGGCTGGGCTCCTTACGGAATTAAGATTTGGCATGTGCAGACCAGAGACTGGCCTCCTCTCAAGGCCAGGTGCTGGCTGCTGGTCAAGGTTATGATCTCATGCTGTTGATCCTGTCTCTGTGTTATGGCTTTGATTTTGTGAGAGATGTGAGAACCATTATCTCTTAGTAACCTTAGTAACCTGCGGTTTCACTTGTATTACTGTTTTTGCTTTGAATGTTTTTTATTGTAACCCATCTGCTTTACCTTTATTAACGCCCTCTCCTGCGTGAGGGGCAGTCAACTTCTTAAACCTGTCTTTTTGCTCCTAATATATTAGCATTGCTTAGGTTCACCTGCCTGAGCTTGTCTGTTTATGGGAAGCTAGGGACAGACGCCTGAGCTGACAGGTACCTTAGAAGGGACCTCTTCCTTGGTGGATGAACAGATATCCTCTCGTACTGAGGAGATGCCTCAGAGGGGAGGGGGGCTTCTTGTAGTGGGGGATTCAATCCTTAGGAATGTAGATAGGTGGGTTTCTGGCGGGTGCATGGACCACATGGTGACTTGCCTGCCTGGTGCGAAGGTTGCGGACATTACCCGTCATATAGGTAGTCTGGTAGATAGTGCTGGGGAGAAGCCAGTGGTTGTGGTGCATGTTGGCACCAACGACATGGGGAAATGTAGTCTGGAGGTCTTGGAATCCAAATTTAGGTTGCTAGGCAGGAGACTAAAAGCCAGGACCTCCAAGGTAGCTTTCTCAGAAATGCTACCTGTTCCACATACAGGACCAGCTAGGCAGGCACAGTTGGTGAGTCTCAATGCGTGGATGAGACAGTGGTGCAGGGAAGAGGGCTTTAGATTTGTAAGGAACTGGACAACATTTTGGGACAAGCCGGGCCTATACAAAAGGGATGGGCTCCACTTGAACCAGGATGGAACCAGACTGCTGGCGCGTAATATAAAAAAGGTGGCAGAGCAGCTTTTAAACTGAACCTGGGGGGAAAGCTGACAGGAGCTGAGAAGCATCTGCTTCAGATTGCCCACATAGGAATTACTTAGACATGAAAGGGATTGGGAAAAAATTATGGATAGCCACTTAAAGATGCCCAAAGGCACATGCCAGGCAAGTCGAAAGAGAGAAATAGTGTGGAGGTGTTTCTATGCTAATGCTAGAAGCCTCCAAGCAAAAATAGGGGAATTAGAGTGCATGGTTTTAAGAGAAAACATAGATATAGTGAGCATTACAGAAACCTGGTGGAGGGGAGAGAACCAGTGAGATACAGTCATCCCTGGTTACAAACTGTATAGAAATGACAGGGAAGGGAGTATTGGAGGGGGTGTTGCTATGGATATCAAGGAAGGCATAGTGTCTAATAAGCTACAGACCATAAAAAGGGCAGACTCGTGCACAGAATCCTTATGGGTGACAATTCTGGGCCCCAAAGGAGATTTAGTACTGGGGACGTTCTATCAGCCCCCTGACCAAATGGCTCAGGGTGATCTTGAGAATGAAATTAGGGAAGCATGTAAAGCTACTGAAGTAGTAATAATGGGAGACTTCAACTTCCCTCATATTGATTGGATAAATGTATGCTCCAGTGCGGGATGTGGATGTAGTTGAGCCAGTTGGCAATAGTGATCACAATGGCATCAAATTTAATTTATATGTGGGAAAGTGACTGGGAAATCTCACACAATTACCTTTGACTTTAAAAGAGGGAACTTCTCTAAAATGAGAAAACTGGTAAAGAGGAAGTTGAAAGGAACAGGTAGGAGGGTTAAATCTCTTGAAAAGGCTTGGGGTTTACTCAAGTCCACATTACTAGAGGCTCAGCTAGCTTGTATACCACAGGTCAGGAAAGGTAGTAATAAGTCCAAGAGGTCACCACCATGGCTAATGGGTAAGGTGAAGGAAGCAATTAGAGAAAAATTAGAGAAAAAAAGTCTTCCTTCAGAGACTGGAAGGTTTGCCCAAACAAGGCGAACAGAAGCAAACACAAACTTGCACAAAAGAAATGCAAGCAGATAATTAGAGATGCAAAAAAGATTTTGAGGGGCATATTGCTAAACACAACAAAACAAACAATAAGAAATTCTTTAAGTATATTAGGAGTAGGAAACCAGCTAGGGAAGCGGTTGGACCATTGGATGACAATGGGAGTAAGGAACTCTAAGGGAGGATAAAGCGATTGCTGAAAAAATGAATTCTTCTCATCTGTCTTCACTGTTGAAGATACAGGACAGATTCCTTCTCCTGAACGGAGATTTTGGAGAGGGGAAAATGAGGAACTGAGGCAAATAGTGGTAACAAGGCAGGAAGCCCTAGAATATCTAGACAAACTGCAAATTAACAAGTCACAGGGACCAGACGGTATTCATCCTAGAGTTCTTCAAGAACTCAAATGGGAAATTGCTGACTTCTAACAAAGATATGTAATATGTCCCTTCGATCAGCCTGTGTACCAGAGGACTAGAGAATGGCCAATGTAACACCCATTTATAAAAAAGGTTCCAGGGGGGACCTAGGAAACTACAGGCCAGTTAGCTTAACGTCTGTTCCGGGTAAATTAGTGGAAAGCATTATTAAAGATAGAATTGTCAAGCATATAGAAGGGCAAGGTCTGCTGGGCAAAACCCAACATGGCTTCTGTAAGGGTAGGTCCTGTCTCACTAACCTATTAGAGTTTTTTGAAAGCGTCAATAAGCATGTGGACAGGAATGAGCCTGTGGATATTGTGTATTTGGATTTCCAAAAAGCTTTTGACAAAGTCCCCCACCAAAGACTGCTAAGCAAACCTCATAGTCATGGGATAAGAGGACAAGTCCTCTTATGGATTGAGAGCTGGCTGAAAAATAGGAAGCAGAGAGTAGGAATAGGAATCAATGGTCAGTTCTCCCAATGGCGGGATGTGAGCTGTGGGGTCCCTCAGGGATCTGTGTTGGGACCGGTGCTTCCCAACCTGTTCATCAATGACCTGGAGTTGGGGTTAAACAGTGAAGTAGCCAAGTTTGCAGATGACATCAAATTATTTAGGGTGGTTAAAACAAAATCGGACTGTGAAGAGCTCCAGAAGGATCTCTGCATACTGGAAGAATGGGCATTAAAATGGCAAATGAGATTCAATGTAAGTGTAAAGTGATGCGTATTGGGACAAAAAATCCCAACTTCACATATACACTGATGGGATCTGTGCTGGCAGCGACAGACCAAGAAAGGGATCTTGGGGTGGTAGTGGATAGCTCAATGAAGATTTCAACCCAGTGTGCGGCTGCTGTAAAAAAGGCAAATTCCATGCTGGCCATAATTAGACGAGGAATATAGAATAAAACTGCTGATATCATACTGCCCTTGTACAAATCTATGGTGAGACCACACTTGGAATACTGTGTACAGTTCTGGTCACCACACCTAAAAAAGGATATTACAGAGCTTGAGAAGGTGCAGAAAAGAGCAACCAAAATGATTAGGGGACTAGAGCAACTGTCCTATGGAGAGCGGTTAAGACGCTTAGGGCTGTTTTGTTTAGCTTGGAAAGAAGGCGGCTGAGGGGAGATGATAGAGGTCTATAAAATTATGCATAGTTTGGAGAGAGTGGACAGGAAGAAGTTTTTCTTCCTCTACCATAATACTAGAACACGGGGTCATCTGCTAAAGCTGGAGGGTGAGAGATTCAAAATAGATAAAAGGAAATATTTTTTCACACAACGCATAGTTAAACTGTGGAACTCCCTGCCCCAAGATGTTGTGATGGCTGCCAACTTGGAGGGCTTTAAGAGGGGAGTGGACATATTCATGGAGGAGAGGGGTATTCATGGGTATTAGTTAGAATGGATACTAGTCATGCTGCATACCTATTCTCTCTAGTGTCAGAGGAGCATGCCTATTATGTTAGGTGCTTTGAAACACAGGCAGGATAATGCTGCCGCAGTCGCTTGTGGGCTTCCTAGAGGCACCTGGTTGGCCACTGTGTGAACAGACTGCTGGACTTGATGGGCCTTGGTCTGATCCAGCAGGGCCTTTCTTATGTTCTTATGTCCACGCCTTTTAGCGGCAGCACCTTCTCACTCGTAGCTCAAAAGTGGTGGAACTCCATCCCCAGGGATGTCCGTCTGTCCCCTTCCTTCACTGTCAGTAAGTGAAGACTAACTTGTTTTGTCCAGCATCCCCTCAGCGATCCCTGGGTTGATTTTCAGGTTTTTTTTACAATGTTCAGCTTAGCTGGCTTGGTGGCCCTGATTAAGCAGAAATATAGGCAGGATATAGATTTTTGTAAATAAATAAAAGTCAAGTAATTCCTTATTCGGTCAATTTACAGTGCCATCCCAAGTAGATTTACATCCTTCTAAGCCCATTGGATGAGGGTGTTACTTTGTTTAGGATGGCAGTAGTAATGACCCAAATGACTATTGCCCTGATGGTAATGCCTCTTCTCTGGTAAATGAGACAATTTAGTTCTTGAGTAGGGCAAAAGCACCTCCTAGCTGCTACTCCACAAGTGAAAATAGCTCAACATGATGCTGCACTTAAGGTGAAGTTGGCCAGGGAAAGGCAATCCAATCAGGAGCTAATTTTGTTGATACTCCAGGGAGTTGAGCAAGCAAAGTTCACTTGGAAATCATGAACATATAAACACATGAAATTGCCTTATAGTGAAACAGACCATTGGTCCATTAAGATCAGTGTTGTCTACTCAGACCAGCAGCAGCTCTCCAGGGTCTCAGGCTGAGGTCTTTCACATCACCTACTGCCTGGTTCTTTTCAGTGGAGGTAACAATGATTGAACTTGGGACCTTCCGCATGCCAAGCAGATGGTCTACCACTGAGTCTTAGCCCCTCCCTGTACAAAATCATGTTTGTATCGAAAGCAGCATAGAGGCCAAAGTAGGACTCTGTAGTGGGGGAGGGGAGGGTTGCCAACCTCCAGGTGGTGGCTGGATAGGGTTGCCACGTGCCAGTTGGTGGCGGGCAAACCCCCACCAATTCACCTGGCTGCTCGTTGACCAGCTGAGGGTTGGCAGGCAACACAGGCAGGCACGCCTGCCCACCGCGCCACGTCCGGTTTACAACTGGAAACTCAGCATCGCAAGGGGCTGTTTACCACTCAAACTCCCACTTCTGGGTGTAAACTGGGAGTTTGAGGGGTAAACAGCCCCTTGTGATGTGTTTACACCCGGATGTGCCGCATCACAACAGGCCTTTTACCACTCAAGGCCCCTTCGCGATGCAGCACTTCCAGTTGTAAACTGAAAGAGATGCAATCACATGGGTGCAGTCGCGCGCCCACACGATCGTTTCCTACCTGTGCCCCAAAAACCTCCCGCCGGAGGAGAGGGGGGACCTGGCAATCCTATGGCTGGAGATCTCCTGCTATTACAACAGGGGAAGATCAGTTCCCCTGGAGAAAATGGCTGCTTTAGAAGATGGACTCTATGGCATTATACCCCCATTGAAGTGTGTGTGTGTGTGGGGGGGAATCCAATGCTAGGAAACAGAAAATGGAAGAAAAATAAAGAATAATGGATTTGAGGTATACTAGGGGGGTTGTGAAATTCAAAGGAGAATTGCTCTCCTGCAGCAGCAGGGCTGAGATAGTAGCCAATAGGATGAAATGATAGTGTAGACAGAGAAGGATGAAATCCTAGCACCAAGAAAAACAGCATGCAAACCATGTAAATGTGCTGATAACAAACATGATTTTTTTTTTTTTACCAAAAACAGGAAGCATTTTCCAAACCAGATCACAACCCAAGGGAAGTCATAATTTCAGCTCAGGCTCAATTATAGCAGTGGAACCAGCTTTCTGATTCACACACAGGCGGGAGGACAACTGTACCAAGGCCTGAACAAAGCGGCTCCTCCATTGGAGGAAATGGCGTTTAAGTTGGAGGAAGGCTCCTTAGGTTGTAGGAAAGTTTCCATCTTTGTTCAGTGGGGTGGAGAGAAGGAACTTTTTCCATCCTGAGTTAGGATACATGCCAGTACCCCATGGAATGAACATTCTGCTTCCGAGCACTAAAATCTCATCCTTCTGTAGTGAATTAGTGGGAACGCTACCCAATTAAATATTTCACACAGAAAGAAAAAAATATTTCCTGCATGGGCAAAAGTGCTGCCGTTCCATGTTACTTCCCATTTGAATACATGAATGTGCAAACGTTTCAAAAGGCTTCCTGGAAGAGTGGTGTAAGACATTATTCACATTCTACAGTACTAAGAGCACTAATATTGGGCATGAATAAAAAGCCAAAGGTGTATTGAGGATCTATCCCATGTAGAGTTGCCAGGTCCCTCTTTGCCACCAGCGAGAGGTTTTTGAGGCGGAGCCTGAGGAGGGCGGGGTTTGGGGAGGGGGAGCACTTCAATGCCATAGAGTCCAATTGCCAAAGTGGCTATTTTCTCCAGGTGATCTGATCTCTATCAGCTGGAGATCAGTTGTAATAGCAGGAGATCTCCAGCTAGTACCTGGAGGCTGGCAACCTTTAATCTTACATTACATTCCAATGCCCAAGATATGAGGTTGAATGTAATCGATTTTTTGCGGACCATAATATTCCACTTCCCAGGAAGGTCAGACCAAGAGAAATTAGTTATATTACTGGCAGATAGGGACAAATTCATTACTTTTCAAATGGCAAGATTTGCTGCTGCCATCATGAAGGATAAATGATGATGGGGCATGCTGACCAAAGTATGTCTGACCCCCGACAGCTGTACTCTGGGCCAGTTGTCATTTCTAAATGGTCTCTGGACTGTATGGTCTTTCTTGTTAATAGATATATAATTTTAATGATGTGTTTGTATATCAGTGCTTTTAATACTTTCTGTAAAATGTTTTAATTTTTTTAAAAATTATTTTCTAAATGTTATTTTGGTAAAATTTTCACTTTATTTTGTATTGCTATGGCTTTTTTTTTTTTTTTTTTTTGCTAATGCAATAAAGATTGATTGAATAATAAAAAGCCCTGCATATGCATTCTCCTTCTATGTCTTGCCCATATGCTAGCTACACACAGAATTCCTTGTTCTGCTCATGCGGGCAAAAAATGTGTTATGCCTGCCTGCATTATCAAACATTAGGATGAACTTTCTGACAGTTACAGAGGTTCTTCAGTGGAACAGGCTTCCTCGGGAGGTGGTGGGCTCACCTTCCTTGGAGTTTTTTAAGCAGAGGCTAGATGGCCATCTGTCAGCACTGCTGATTCTGTGAACTTAGGAAGATCATGAGAGGGAGGGCAGGAAGGTCTGCATCAGTGTTTGGCTCTCGTGGCCCTTTCTTGCATGCCCAGGGTAGTGTCTGTTGCCACTTTTGGGCTCAGGAAGCAATTTTCCTCCAGGCCAGATTGGCCATGAATCTTGGAGGGTTGTTTTTTTTTTGCCATCTTCCAGCTTACCTAAAGTTCCTGTTTTTCCGGACTCTTCCCTCTTGGGAAAATAAAGTTTGCCATGGGTTCAGGAACCCCCAATCATAACAGTTAGTACTTGGATGGGAGACTTGCCATGCAGAGGATGGCAAAAATGGCAAAATGCCTCTGCTCATCTCTTGCCTTGAAAACCCCATGAGGGATTTGCCATAAGTTAGTTGTGATTTGAAGTCCCTTAATTATCATTATGCACGCATAACCTTGACAACTGGATTGGGTCAATCACTATGCATACAGAGGCATTTCTTTACGACTGTTTCCAGTTTAGGTTATCAAATGTCTTTGCTCAAACAACCCTAAAAGGGGCTCTTCATTAGTAAAGGTACACCAGAATTTGTGTGACAGTAAGTACTGCATATGTGTGTACTCTTCAAGGGATCTACGATTGCTTGTATTAGCTGCCATCTGAATGTGCCATCAATTGCAAATGGTTTTTCCTGTGCCTAATAACAACATGGTTATTGTTTCTGAAGGGATGGAAGGAAGAAAGGAACCCCAAGGAAGACTGGCAGGAAATTAATGTCAGGAAGGAAGGAGACCTGAGGAGTGGGTGAGAGCTGGGTGAAGAATCTTCTACATTCTGCCTGTGACACAGCAGCTTTCCCCAGAGCATTTTAACTAATGACCTCGGTCTCTCCAGCAAGGGGTAAATTACTTGTGCATCATGTTTACAGCACTTCAAAGGGACACAGCAAAGACTGAGTCCTGTGTGTGGGTGGTTATTTTTTTTACAAGCGCCAAGTGACAAGTGCAATGTATCATTACAAGAATTAGCATTTACTGGACATAAAGGATAGAACGAACTCTTCTTTTTAACCACCTGCACCTTTCTCCCCATACCTGCTGTGTCATCTGCTTCTTACTCATTCCAATACATCTACACATAGCATTGCAAAAAGAAAAGAGAGAGAATTACATTTGTGAAAGTTTAGTAAAAAGGAAAAACTGACATTTTAATTGCAATTGCTTGAACATGCAAAACGTCTGCTGAGACAGAGCATTGGTCTGCCAAATCACTATTGTCTGCTCTGACTGGCAGTGGCTTTAGAAGGTGTCATGGCAGGCAGAGGGCTTTCTGATCCCCTACTACCTGATTCTTTTAACTGGAGAGTCCTGAGACTGAACCTGGGACTTTTTGCATGAAAGCCTATGCCAAGGCCCCACCTAGAGTTTCCAGGTCCCCCCAGGCCACCGATAGGGGATGGCGGAGGGTAGAGTTGTCAGATCCAGGTTGGGAAACTCCTGGATATTTGGCGATGGAGCCTGAGAAGGACAGGGACCTCAGTGGGGTAGTGGTTAAGAGCAGTGGACTCTAATCTGGAGAACCAGGTTTGATTCCCCGCTTCTCCACGTGAGCGGCGGGCTCTAATCTGGTGAACCAGATTGGTTTCCCCACTTCTGCATATGAAGCCTGCTGGGTGACCTTGGGCTGGTCACAGTTCTCTTCAAACTCTCTCAGCCCCACCTACCTCACAAGGCGTCTGTTGTGGGGAGAGGAAGGGAAGGCAATTGTAAGCCAGTTTGAGTCTCCTTAAAAGGTAGAGAAAATTGGGGTATAAAAACAAACTCTTCTTCTTTGCCAAAGAGTCCAACCTCCAAAGCATCCATTTTCTCCAGGGAAACTGGTCTCTGTAGTCTGGAGATGAGCTGTAATTCTGGGGAGGTGGGGTCCCCAGTTCCCACCTGGAGGCTGGCATCCCTAACCCCACCCCTAATAAGAAAATGATCATTTCCCAGCATTCTAGTGGTGTGTGCTGGTAAAAAAGACAGAAATGTAAATTTATGACCAATCACCATCAAATCCCTCCAGTGATGACAATTGCCACTAATCAGTTCTAGTATTAACAATTTTCGTTTTTGGGGGGGAGACTATAAAATAATGTTAACTTTCTGCAATTTTTTGCAGACATAGTAACATGCATGTGGCACTTGCTATTTTACTGGCTCTTTGTAGAATTATTAGACAAGAAACTTGCTTTAAAATGAAATTAAAAAGACAAACAAATGGAAATAAACAAAGATTAGGGTTGGTGGCGGATGGGGGTAGGATTGCTGGATCCAGATTGGGATCTTGTGGCGGACAGGGACCTCAGTGGTGTACAGCGCCATAGATTCCACTCTCCAAAGCAGACATTTTCTTCAGGGGAACTGATCTCTGTCATCTGGAGATAGAGTGGTAATTCCAGTAGATGTCCAGGACCCTCCTGGAGGTTGGCAACCCTAGGTAGCCATGACAGTCCACGAAACACTTCCAAAACCAACAGATGTAATACCATTTTGCTAGGTCTGAACAAAATATCACAAAAATAGTAAGCTTTCTAATTTCCCAGAACTCTAGATCAGGCAGGATATTGAGAACAAACAAACCATTGCAATGAGTGGCTGTGGCTCAGTGGTAGAGCATCTACTTGGCATGCAGAAGGTCCCAGGTTCAATCCCCAGCATCTCCAGTTACAGGGACTAGGCAAGAAGGTGGTGTGAAAGTCCTCTGCCTTGAGAGCCTGGACAGCCACTGCCGGTCTGAGTAGACAATACAGACTTTGATGGACCTTGAGGGACTGATTCAGTATAAGGCAGCTTCATGTGTTCATGTGTTCATTGACGGGGAAATGTTGCAGACCATGACAGAAAAGCTCCAGAAAGATTGTTTGTAGAGTCTTAAAATGGAACACAGGATGTGTCGTACACTTAATTGAATTAAATGGCGCTGGGTGCAAAACAAGTTTCAGCACCAAAGGCTAGTGGGGCAAAGAAGCAAAAAGAAAAAAAGAAAGAAAGAAACGACTTCCCCTTTGGGAATATAAAAGCCAGTGGTTAATCAGATAAATGTCAGAAACATCTGTGGCAAGCTAAGGATGCTGCAGCAACCCAACAGGTTATGAACACATGAAGCTGCCTTATACTGACTCAGACCCTTGGTCCATCAAAGTCAGTACTGTCTACTCAGACCGGCAACGGCTCTCCAGGATCTCAGGCAATTCTTTCACGTCACCTACTTAACTAGTCCCTTTAACTGGAGATGCTGGGGATTGAATTTGGGACCTTCTGCATGCCAAGCAGATACTCTACCACTCAGCCACAGCCCCTCTTTTCAGTTTCCAGTGTGGATATTGCAACTGGGCTGGAGTGGACCGATATCCCATTTGTCCAATTCTATGGGGCTAAGAGGAAAAAAAAAGATGAGTTTGATGACAGAATTCTGCAAATAATTGTGCGGAAATGCTCCAAAAGCAAGCAGTGAGATCAGCAAGCTGTTCCTCCCCCCCCCCACTACAATACCTTTGTGGCAAATCAAAATTAGCCCCATCATTGGAGTGGTGAAAATGACAAAGGATTTGAAACTGTCTGCATTGGTTTCAATTCCATTTGGAGAGGGAAAAATCCCTGCAAAGGTGGAAGGTTTCTGCAAAAAAAAAAAAAAAAGATGTGAAGTTTGTACTCAAAAAGGACACTACAGCACAAGCAACCCACAATTATTTTGCTTGCATTTGCACAGATCAAATGCCAGCACACATACACCGGCCCTTCAGTGCATGTTTGTATGACTGAGAGCCAGTGTGGTGTAATGGGTAAGAGTGGTGGACTCTGGAGAACCGGGTTTGATTCCCCACTCCTACACATGAAGCCAACTGGGTGTCCTTGGGCCAGTCACAGTTCTCTTCAAACTCTCTCAGCCCCACCTACCTCACAAGGTGTCTGTGTGGAGAGAGGAAGGGAAGGAGATTGTAAGCCAGTTTGATTCTCCTTAAAAGGTAGAGAAAGTCGGCATATAAAAGCCAACTCTTCTTCAGAGGCAGCATGGTATAGGGGTTAAGAGCGGTGGTTTGGAGCAGTGGACTCTAATCTGGAGAACCAGGTTTGATTCCCCTAGTCCACATGAGCAGCAGATGCTAATCTGGTGAACCGGGTTGGTTTCTCTACCCCTACAAATGAAGCCAGCTGGGTGACCTTGAGCTAGTCACAACTCTCTTAGAGCTCTCTTAGCCCCACTTAACTCACAGGGTGTCTGTTGTGGGGAGGGGAAGGAAAGGTGATTGTAAGACAGTTTGATTCTTCCCTAAGTGGTAAAGAAAGTCAGCATATAAAAACCAACTCTTTTTCTTCTTCTCTTCCAAGCACTATATAAAACAATTGACTAGGAGTATTTGCATGTTAGTCATGGGTTTCACTTCCATGCCTTCCATTCAAACCAATTCAGACATTCGAATGGGCCAGATTGCATGCTTGTCTCGCCTAGATAAGGGGGTGCATGTATCACTTCACCTGGGAACTTTTTGTGTGTAGGTCTCTATGTAGTACATCCCAACTTACATGTTACATTCTGTGCATGATGAGCACTTGTGCAAGTTTTTCTACCAAGCAAAAAGAACTGCTGGGCCAAATAGGCACCATGAACTTGAGGAGAAAACGTGATGGATACCATCACTTATCCAAGAATGGCTTCTTGTTCACAGCAGCAACAGAAAAGGAGAGGTTGGCCAGCAGCATGTACAAGGAAGGCGAAAATATTTTAGATCTTTGTAACATTACTAAAGCACAGCCAATTTAGTTAATGGAACCTAAAAGCTTTTGAATGAGTTTTGCAAACAGTGATTTAAAAATAATGCTTCCTGTGTGATTCTGTTCTAGTCGAGGACTATTTTCTTCCTCACGCAGCCAGAGGAGGTCAACGTCTTGCTGCCAGGCAAAGCACACCTAGTAATATCCAAAATTAACACTGTTGGTTTCAGACTCCCAGCCTGCCTCCCGTACTGCATATAAGGAGGAGCTCCAGATCTGGCCTCAAAGAAGCAACTTCCTTCTCCTCTCCTCCTCGTTCTTTCAGCACTGCTGGCCTTTCTGCTCCACCAACAATGAGCCAACAAATCTTCAATTGTCCCAGTAACAGAAGAACTTTTACTTCAGCCTCTGACACTGATGGCAGTAGAATATTCAGAATCAGCCAGCCCCCGGTGGGTCAACCTATGGGAGCCACGTATGGGATCCGAGGGAGCACCACCAGCCAAAGTTTCCATAACTTTGGTGGAAGGCAAAGAATTTCCTGCTGTGCTGGTCACAACTATATAGGTCCTGATGGCAGTTGCAGAGTCAATGGCATCCGTGAAGTGTGTGTTAACAAGCATCTCTTACAACCTCTCTTTCTGGGGGTTGACCCAAACGACCATCATATAAAAGCACATGAGAAGGAGCAGATGAAGGCCCTCAACAATCAGTTTGCTGGCTTTATTGACAAGGTGAGACAACCAATTATTCTCTTTCCTCCCCTCTCTCTTTCTCACTCCCCCCAGCATGGTGTAGTGGTTAAGAGCAGGGGACTCTACTCTGGAGAACCAGGTTTCTTTCCCCACTCCTACACATGAAGCCAGCTGGGGGACCTTGGGCTAGTCACAGCTCTCTTAGAGCTCTCTCAGTCCCACCTACCTCACAAGATGTCTGTTGTGGGGACAGGAAGAGAAGGAAATTGTAAGCCGGTTTTATTCTCCTTCAAAGGTAAGAAAGACAGCATATAAAAACCAACTCTTCTTCTTCTTCTTCTTGAACACATGAACACATAAAGCTGCCTTTACTGAATCACACCCTTGGACCATCAAAGTCAGTATTATCTACTCAGACCAGTTGCGGCTCTCCAGGGTCTCAGGCAAGGTCTTTCTCATCACCTACCTGCCTAGTCCCTTTAATTGGAGATGCCAGGGACTGAACCTGGGACCTTCTGCATGCCAAGCAGATGCTCTGCCACCGAGCCACAGCCTCTCCCCACTCCCCATTCTTCTTCATCTTCTCCTCCCTCGTCGTTTGATTGCAAACGAAAAGTAGATCCACAAGAGCTTGAGCATGCAGACATTCAGAGCCGAATTAGAACTCTGATCAGTATCTCTGCCTCAGTCTAGGATGCCACTGAAAATTCATTTCAGATGCACTTGCTACAGTGAGGCAACAAAATTAATCTGGGGTGCTGAAAAAGTAGGGTCACTTATACACTGGGTGTTTCCCCCAGGTTGGCTACTGCTTTCCTGCTTTCCCACAGGATCATGGTGCCTCAGTTTACCTCCTGGGTTTTCCCTGTCTTTCCTGCAATCTTTCCCAAACCTGCTGTGCTGTTATGTTTTGGGTAATATCACAATATAGCCAGGGTGGCAATTGTAAAGATAAGCAAGTCCTTCCCAGAGTAATTTTCCCTGACTGGTCCCCTGCAGTGGCCATTCCCGGACATCAATTTCTTTTCTTTTTTTAAATCAGCAGTTGCATAATGTTATAGTAGCCCTACTCAGAAGTCACACTGAATACACATACAGTTGGTACCCACTTGATTTTTCTTTATGTGCATGCTGAGTAATTCTGATGTTACATTCAATTCATGTGCAATTGTGGGTGTCCTTGAAACCCCACATTTATCCAGGTACTGGTCCTTGGTTTCATTTGTAAAGTGAAGGAGCATTGATTTTTTTCTTACAAACAGCTGTATGCACATACATGCAGGTTGTACATGGGTTCACCGTAACATCTGAAAAGGGCTACTGTTATAGTATTAAACAATCTATCAAGTTATCTCAATTCCTAGCTTTCATTTTTTAGAAAAAGTAAGTCTGGCCCTTCTGTTGCGAAGATATATCTGTCCCCTTATCTCCATGATTAAAGGGGCTAGAGACTTTAAAAAAATTGAAAGCTGTGATTTCAGAGAATATGATAGAACACTATAAGAGAACCAGCGCAGTGTAGTGGTTAAGAGTGGTTGACTCTAATGTAGAGAACCGGGTTGGTTTCCCCACTCCTACACATGAAGCCAGCTGGGTGACCGTGGGCTAGTCACAGCTCAACCCCACCTACCTCACAAGGTGTCTGTTGTGGGGAGAGGAAGGGAAGAAGATTGTAAGCCGCTTTGAGACTCCTTAAAAGGTAGAGAAAATAGGCATATAAAAACCAACTCTTCCTCTTCTTCTGCAACATATGCAATTGTAATTTTTTTAAACAACAATTCTGAAAACCCACAGTGGTAAGGAGGAATGCCCACTGCCAGGGGTCTGGGGCAGAAAAAGTGAAGAAACCTGCCATATGGAAGTCTCATTGTATTGGCTGCAGCAGCAATGGGAAAACCACACAAACTGTTCTATATGGAAAACACATAAGGCTTGATTTTCATATGCATGCATGTCATAACGTCTTGGTCCTTCGTGATTGTAAGCATCGTAACTGGCATTTGAATGGGTGAAGTGATGCAATTGTGTGTTTCGAGGTGCTTTGAAATGACATGGGAATTCTATGTGTGGGATTGTATCTGTGATAACCCAGCCATATGTGGAAGTGATAAACACGTATGAGTGATTCCGCTGGATATTCCGCATCGTTCTATGCGCTAGATTTTGAAACCTCCCTGGTCACTGAAATTCCTGGTACTTATCCCTGTGAGCTCCTGATGCGCACGTTACCCTGCTCACATGAGACTAGTCATAAGAGAAGAAACAGGCTGAACGAGGGTGATATCCATAGACTTTTCAATTAGAGGTAGGCAACCTTTTCTGGCCCAAGTGCCAAAAAACATGTAGGGTCTACCTGTGAAGATGCCAGCCCAGTGCTAGCACCCAATGGGAGCCTTAAGGTGCGGGGACATGCTAATAGGTGCCAGCATGATGCCTATTCTCCCCCCCCCATTTCTTCCCAACATTCTACCATAGGGTTGCCAGGTCCCTCTTCGCCACCAGCAAGAGGTTTTGGGGGCCAAGCCTGAAGAGGGTGGGGTTTGGGAAGGGGAGGGACTTCAATGCCATAGAGTCCTATTGCCAAAGCAGCCATTTTCTCCAGGGGAACTGATCTCTATCGGCTGGAGATCAGTTGTAATAGCAGGAGACCTCCAGCTAGTACCTGGAGGTTGGCAACCCTATATAAAGCACACTTAGAACAATGACTAATGCAGAAAACAGAGAAGGTTGCTCTTTTGAGGACAGATAATTATCACATACTAAGGTAAATATTTTTAATTTATTAGAGTAATGTTAGTTCAAAAAAGGGAGCTTCACTAGTTAGAAATTTGGGAAACACTGAATTAGCCCAATCAAACCCAAAAACATAGCCCTAAACTTGCAAAGTTTTCTTAACTTTGCCGCTGATGCCTTGATTCACTTCCAAAAGCCTAGGCGGTTTAGTTGCAACATACTGTACCTTGTACTTGGCGAATTTCAGGTGCAGTGCTTGGAACAGCAGAACCAGATGTTGCGTACCAAATGGCAACTGCTGCAAAACCAGAACATTCCAGCAGTGAAGAAAGATCTGAAGCCTCTCTGCGAAAACTACCTCAACAACCTGAAGAGGAAACTAGAGCTCGTATTGTGTGAGAAGAGCAAACTCGAGGTCCAACACAAAGCCATGCAGAACCTCGTTGAGGAGAGCAGAAGCAAGTAAGCAACGTCACAGTTCCCCTTGCTGGTTTTGATGGATGCTAGCCTAGTCTCTTAAAATCCCACTGCTGTAACTTCTACATAATCAAAGGGCTGAACTAGATTTTCTAGAACTTGTCCTTGACAAGTTCCAGGGCTTTTTCGGCCCTGGCCCTGGCTTGGTAGAATAGTCTTCCTACTAACATCAGGGCCCTGTGGGACCTTAAGGCGTTCTGCAGGGGCTGTAAAACTGAACTATTCTGCCAGGCCGATAACTGAGGGTTAGTTTCACATTGTTGCTGGCCTCGCCATCCTCCCCCCACTCTCTGATTTGTGGGGGTTTCACTGCCTGGCCAGGGTTTACAGTGACGGTTATCTCCCTAATATGAGAATGCCATCTTGGTTTTATTTCTGTATTGTGTTCTGATATTGTGGTTTTAGCCGATGTTCTATGGTTTTAAATGCTGTTACTAGGGTTGCCAGGTCCCTCTTCAGCACCGGTGGGAGGTTTTTGGGGTGGAGGGCTGAGGCGGGTGGGGTTTGGGGAGAGGAGGGACTTCAATGCCATAGAGTCTAATTGCCAAAGTGGCCATTTTCTCCAGGTGATCTCATCTCTAACAGCTGGAGATCAGTTGTAATAGCAGCAGATCTCCAGCACATCACCTACTTGCCTAGTTCCTTTAACTTGAGATGCCGGGGATTGAACCTGGGACTTTCTGCATGTCAAGCAGAGGCTCTACCACTGATCTGGTTAGCCTATTTCCCAAGCCAACATTGCAATCCAAACAAAGTGGCCAGGATAGAATTGTTACATGTATATTTAGTCCCTCAGAGAAAGAATTTTGGGTATTCTAGTGTGGTTCATACCTGCTTAGTGGGTTGAGATAAAAAGACCTAAATTTCTCTCCACCTCTTCTATTTTTTTCAAATGGTTCAAGGTATCAAGAAGAAATGAATAGACGAACCATCGCAGAGAATGATTTTGTCGTGCTGAAGAAGGTAAGCCGGCTGGGTTGTTACATGAAAGGTGTCCGTAATAACAGTAGATGTGTATTTTGCTAAACATCCATCTTTGAGTGAAATAGACCCATGCTCATAACCCCTCTGTGCCTATTAGTATGTATATATTTCAAATGAGCTATTTGAAAGTGCCATTTTTATTTGTCTTCTCAAACTTTCTAATCCAGCTTTATTGCATACTTTATTGTATGCATGGTATTTTTGCTTATGTAATACCATTTTCTGCGTTGTTTAACATGTCTAGCTTAAGCTTTGTTTCAGATTTTTGCTTGTGTCAGATTTCTGCAATCCTACTCCTATTACATTGTTTATTTGATGTCTCATCCTATTGTTTCCAGTGATTTACATTGTGTGATCTTCCTTGAGTCTCACCGAGAAAGGTGTATTATAAACAAACAAATAAGTAGTTTTCTAATAGAAACATGTTACATTCTGTAGTAGGTTTAAGAAGAAGCTATGATGAATGTAGTATATACAGTGTCTTAGCGCCTGAAACTATAAAACTAGGGAATATCTTTGGGCTGTAAATATATGAGGGGAATTGAAGAAGATGGAATAATCCTTTCATAATTCATATTTTGCCAAGACCGTCTTTCCATATTTTATCCATCTGCTGAGCCGTGTTGGGAAAATACTCTTTAGAAAGACCCATATTCAGAGATACAGCATTTCAAAAACCTAATTTTGGATTGCAGTAGTCCAACTCGCATCCCCATTCTTCTTGACTTAGGAATTAATATCTCGTCTCCTCTTTTTCAGGATGTCGATGCTGCATTTAAGTATCAGAAGGAACTGGAAGTGAAGCGGGACTTGTATAAAGAACATCTTGATTTCTTGAGAGTTTTCTGCGCAGAGGTCTGGCGCTCAGTATTTTTTAAGCTGCTTCTAACATGACTGTGGCATGACAACTGGCTCCTGACGTTGTACCAAGGGTGTTGCCCTAGTTTTCATCACCATCTTTAGAAAAGGGCATCGCTCAGTGGCAGAGTATATGCTTTGTAATGCATGCGTGAGGTCTCAGGTTCAGTCGCCAGCATCTCCAGTTAAAAGGAGAGCCAGAAAGGCATCTGCTGGAGACTTTAGAGAGTTCTTTCCATTCAAAGTAACAATATGGGTGAATGGCCTGACTCAGTAGGAAGCAGCTTTTGATGTTCAAACACCCAACATTTGGCCTTGTTGTTTACTTCCTTTGACACCAACACCTAGTTCCACACAGTGACATTTTGACTTCACTGGAACATTGTTCGATATCACATATACATAGGGTTACAGTCTTGGTTGATATCAGGGGTCCGCAAACTTATTAGTCAAAAGAGCCAAATATCAACAGTACAATGATTGAGATTTCTTTTGAGAGCCAAATTTCTTAAACTTAAACTATATAGGCAGGTACACTGTTTATTAACTTAATAAACTTTAATTAAAGTTTTAAGTCTTAATTAAACTATAGGTATACTGAATAAAACTTGATATCATACTTAATAGTGATCTTATTTATTGATAAAAATTAAATTGTAAGTCCCTGCCATTTCCCCCTCCCCGTCCGGAGTCCTCGTCTGGAGGCCTGGTCTACCGCCATAAAAGCCTATTGGTAGACCTGGCCTCTGGCTGAGTCCCATTGGGAGGCCAGGTCTACCCATTGGCTTTCTTGGCAGTAGACCTGGCCTCCGGAGGCCCATAGAAGCCAATGGGTAGACCTGGCCTCTGAAGGGGGACTTTCCCCTCCTCAGAGTCCAGGTCTACCGCCAAGAAAGCCAGTGGGTAGACATGGCCTCCCAATGGGACTAAGCCGGAGGCCAGGTCTACCAAAGGAAGCCCGCCCCACCCAACAGCTGATAGGCGGGCGGGGGGGCAGGAACCACCAAGCCGCCTGCCCAGCAATCGCACTGCTAGAGAGGAGGGGAGGCTTTAGCCTCCCAACCATTGAGGGCAAGGGAAAGGGGGACCTGGCCATTCTCTATGGCGGGGGGGGGAGAGACAGCGTGCCCGCTCGCCTGCTCTCTCGCGCTCTCTCTCTCTCTCTCTCTCTCTCTCTCTCTCTCTCTCTCTCTCTCTCTCTCTCTCAGGCGCGCCGGCTCTGCAGCTCGGCTGCTGGCGCAAGCTGGCACGAGAGCAGGGGCTCCGAACCAAGTTTGGAGAGCCGCACTCAATGGGCCAAAGAGCCGCATGCGGCTTGGGAGCTGCAGTTTGCAGACCCCTGGTTGATATCAATGCCCTTTAAGACTGGTTAAATGTCTGTCAGTTTCATGGCAACTTTTCTCCCAAGGCATGAGTTCATAAAACAATCTCAGCATGGAGGTTTTGCTCTGTTTGGTTAAGTGGAGCAAGATTATTATTTTTTTGAGCATCCACACCAATGTTGTCTTCCAATCATGGACCAATTGTCCACCCTCTGGTATACCCTTGTTTTGCACTGTTCTTTCAAAACCAGCTTGGGTAGGATCTTTCCTGAGAGGCCACAGACAAAGTGTGGTTGGGAAGGTGCCCTGAAGGCACCGTTTTCTTTATGGCAACTGCCAAAGGCCATGAATGAACCTTGTTAAATCTTCCCCCCCCCCCAAAAAAAAGTTGTTCTATAGCAAAATATTGGTAGTGAAACATATCGGGGGGGGGGAGGGATACTGCAGAGCTTGAGAAGGTTCAGAAAAGAGCAACCAAAATGATCAAGGGGGTAGAGAAACTGCCCTATGAGGAGCGGTTAAAACTCTTAGGACTGTTTAGCTTGGAAAGAAGGTGGTTAAGGGGAGACATGATAGAAGTCTATAAAATTATGCATGGTATTGAGAGAGTGGACAGGGAGAAGTTTTTCTCCCTCTCTCATAATACTAGAACGCGGGGTCATCTGCTGAAGCTGGAGGGTGAGAGATTCAAAACAGATAAAAGGACGTATTTCTTCACACAACACATAGTTAAATTGTGGAACTCCCTGCCCCAGGATGTGGTGATGGCTGCCAGCTTGGAGGGCTTTAAGAGGGGAGTGGACATATTCATGGAGGAGAGGGGTATTCATGGCTATTAGTTAGAATGGATACTAGTCATGCTGCATACCTATTCTCTCTAGTATCAGAGGAGCATGCCTATTATGTTAGGTGCTTTGAAACACAGGCAGGATAATGCTGCCGCAGTCATCTTGCTTGTGGGCTTTCTAGAGGCACCTGGTTGGCCACTGTGTGAACAGACTGCTGGACTTGATGGGCCTTGGTCTGATCCAGTACGGCTTTTCTTATGCTCTTATTCTGAACAAAGGCCAAAATCATGCCACTGTGTGTCTGAGACAGTGTTGGTTTTACTGTGGGTTGTGTTTTACAGTGTGGATTATGAAGTTGCAAGTGTCTGCATTGTCACATGATTAGCATTCAGTCACATGATGAACCTTGTATGCCCCCTTTCTCATATAGATCCCTGATATATGCCTTTGGGAGGGGTGAAGGTTCAAATCCTCCAAGCTGAGGCTGTACCCACTCATTGCTGGATATTGTGCTATTCATTGCACTATAGATGTAGTTCACTACCTGGTTTATCTTGTCCACACAGGAAAGTCCAGTTGTGAATTATTGCTATAGCCCAACGGTAACACAATAGCCATCAATGTGGTGATGCTGCCCAAGCCAGAATGCAACATATTGCACACCAATGTGGCAAGAACGATGAGGCCAATGGAAACTATGTGGTGATCTCTGTTTGTGAAGAGTACTATAGAAGTCCACACTGATGTTAATGTTGTCTACTATTTACAATTGGTAGGGGCCTCACCTGGCCAGCTGGGCATTGACGTCCAACTGGCATGACTCTAAACTACCCACATCTTTGCTAGGTCATAAGTGAGTAGGCTCTTTTCTCTGCTGCCTAAGGAAGGCATTATCCAAGAGTGTAAATGGTGTCAATAGTAGGTACAGTTCTTAAAGAACGTGTCTCTAGGAGTAAGTGGTAGGCATTTATTTGCTTGGGGACTGATTTATAGGATCCTTTGTGAACTGGGAGGGAGGGAAAATGGCACAGTTTAACCTGATCTTGTCAGATTTCTGAAGCTAAGCAGGGTCAGTACTTAGATGGAAGATAGCTGAGGAAGGCAGCGCTAAACCATCTGCTTCTCACTTGCCTTGAAAGTCCTTTTCTGGAGTCACCATAAGTCAATTGTGACTTGACAGCACATTTGAACTGGTTCAAATTCTATGCAACATTTACAAAGGGTTCCCCGAAATGTGCATGTTTAGCCTGACAGGTGGGTCCTTGGTAAAATTTCACACCAAGGAAGTGGCAGATCTGTGAATTAACACATTATGTTCATTTATACATCATCAGTTGCTCAAAACTAAATAAGAAAATTCACCTTGATAGGTTGCTGATGCAGTCTCCATTGTGGTATTCTAAGATCTGACTCAAATTCTGTGCTATCTGCAGGAAGTTGCCGCATTGAATCGCCAACTCTATGACACATCAGTTGTTCTCAATATGAACAATAGCCGTCGCCTGAACATGGACGGCCTCATCCAGAGCGTTGAATGCTGGTATCAGACCATCGCACAGAGGAGCAAAGAAGAAGCTAATCTCTTTTACCAGAATCAGGTATGAACAAGGGATGTGGAATGGGTTGTAATAGTGAAGAACCTACAATCCTGCTACTCCAGATCCCCAATATCAGACTTTTTTTAAAAAAAAGAGGGAGACAAAGTCAACTGGGCTGGGGGAAGGAGCATGGAAATGAACTGCTGGAGAGGTGAGTGTTTGTTTGGATTTTTTTTTTTTTTTTTTTGCCTTTACTAAATTGCTGGGGAGTATTAACTGAAGTTGCAGTGTGAGAGGATAGTGTTTGAGGGTGAATGGGTGCGTGTAGCCTGCTGGAGTGTGGTTTTTGTTTGTTTCCATTTGTTTCTTTTGTCTTAGGGTTCCCAGCTGCCCGCTAATGATGGGCAATCACCCACCGAATCATGCACTGCCCACCGACACTCAGCTGGTCAGTGGGTGAAAGCAGGCCGGTGGAAGGAAGGCACAATCTGTGACCCCTGCACAATGACATCACTTCCAGCTTGATGTGGAAGCGCTGTCATTGCTCTAGCCCTCTCCCCAAAAACTCTATGTAAACCATAGAATCTAGGGGCAAGTGCTAGAACATTCCCTCCATGCAATGCTGGTGTTTCCGCATCAAGCTGGAAGTGACGCTATCGCACAGGCAGTACAGATTGCTTCTCCAAACCTACCTTCCAAAAGCTCCCACTGGTTGTCAGGAGGGACCTGGCTATAGGGTTGCCAGGTCCCTCCTCTTGATCGGCGGGAGGTTTTAGGAAGCAGGGCTGGGGTGCCACATTGCCACTCAAATTTTGGGGGGTTGAGTGCTAAAGTAGCAGCAGCAATGCAGCGCTTTCAGAAGCAAAGCCGGAAATGACATTGTCACATCCGTGCAGCTGTGCGTGCACACAATTGCCACCCCAGAGCGGCTGGGTAGATTGGTGGGCAATTGCCTTCCAAAAACACCCACCTGGCAACCCTACCTGGCTACCCTATTTTGTCTGGTTTGTTGCTAATTGTCACTGATGGAGGAAGGTTTTTTTGCCTGGGGCTGATTGCTGGCCCTGCCCTCTGCTGTTGCTGTTGAGAGGTAGGGGCAGTCAGCCTTTGAATTCTCCTCATCAGACTGTTAACTTGGGACTTGATAAGAAGTTAAGAAGTTTTTACATTCCTAAATGTAGGGTTGCCAGCTCTGGGTTGGGAATTATCTGGTGATTTTGGGGGTGGAGCCTGGGAAGGGCAGGTTTGGGGAGTAAAATAGAACATTATAATTGTTCTAGCAATCCCTATTATGATAGGCATAAACCTGAATTCGGACTATGGTGTGTGTTATTAATCAGAGAAGATGAATCGTGATTGTGGTTACAGAAGAGACAGATCACAGCACACAACAAATCAGAGACAAAGACTTTTGTCTTAATCAAACAAAATCCTTTACTTTCCTAGATAGGGTGGGGTATACGTGGAGTAAAACAAATAATACTTTCTTTCTACATGACTAGTTCCCTACAAAACTTGTTAGTTTGCACTAACAGGTAACTACAGGCTTAGAGTCCATCTTTGCTCTTAAGAGCAGAGAGGGCTTGCATCTTGTCGGTGTAAGATCCAAAACGTGAGTGAGAAACTGCTGCCTCTTCTAAACAAAGGATAGCAATTATCCCAAGTGCAGTAGGTACGTGGCCTTTGGCATGTAACCCATGGCGATTTTGCTAACCAATGGAATACTGACATTTATCATTGCATCATCTCCTTGAGACTAACTTAACTGTTGATACAAACAAATTAACCCTTTAACTATCTTGACAGAAGTGGAACTCGTACTGAATCCCCAACAATGTGCTATAGACATACCGGGCAAAGATCCCAGAAAGCTGTTTGTGGGAACTTCCTCAAACTTCAGCTCCTGATTTTATCTCTGCAAGGACAGTTGCTATGTGATTTTGTTCCAAGCTAGGGTTGCCAGCTCCAGGCTAGGAAATACCTGGAGATTTTGGGGGTGGAGCCTGAGAAGGACAGGGTTTGGAGAGGGGCAGGATTTCAATGGCATATAATGCCATGGACTCCATCTTCCAAAGCGGCCATTTTCTCCAGGTGAACTGATCTCTGTCGCCTGGAGATCAGTTACAATCCCAGGAGATCTTCAGCCATCACCTGGAGGTTGGCAACTCTGTCCAGTGCTCATGGTGACGTCAGTGTGGGAGATGTTTCCTTGATTGAGAGTACAGCCCTTGCTCTGTGAGCCATGATCTTCCACTTCAGTGGGCTGACTTTCTGTGGCCATTGAGGTGGAGCCTCCACTGGTCCTTCCCTAGCATGAAGCAGAAAGATGTCTCTGATCTTCCATCTCGTTTTCTGTGCATTAGATTCAGAACCTTCAGAACCAGAGTTGCCAGTTCCATGAGAACCTCAAAAGGAACAACAATGACCTTGTGGAGCTGAACCGGATGACCCAAATTTTGCAGTGCCAGGTGGAAAACGAGAAGAAAAAGGTAGGTAGCTCCTTAGATCGAGTCAGCTTTGGTTTGGTGTCCTGTTGGCCTTTCAAGATATTTGCCTTGGCAGTCTGAAAGAGCAACGCAAACAACTGTAATCAGTGGTAAAGTACCATTTATATAATAAATCACAAACCTGGCAGATAGTTCATCAAAATGAGAATTTGGCATGCTAGATGTGGAGTCCCTGACCTGCATGTCCCAGGTGAGTCCAACCTCATCAGATCTCAGAAGCGAAGCTGGGTTCAGCCTTGGTTAGTACATGGATGGGAGACCACCAAGGAAGTCCAGGTTTGTTATGCAGAGGTGGTTGCCTTGAAAACCCTACAGGGTCACCATAAGTCAGCTGTGACTTAACAGCACTTTTCAGCACTTTCCACCTCAGATGTGGAGTAATGAGAGAAGGTGGCGACTAGTGTTAAGGAGGGGAAGATACTGAAGACCAAACCGATAAGATCCTCAGCAGCATCACTGATGTTTATCACAATAGGCCAAATAGCAGCTGTTCTGGGCATTTCAGGTCAAAACTGTGGCATGGGGGCAAAACATAAACTTTGCTTTTTTTACTTCAGAGTAGTGATTGGAAATGGACTCCTATGCACCTGACTTTGATAGGTGGGAAACCCTTTGGGATCTCCATTCACAAAACATTCAGTGTCTCATCTAGAGCTGCCCTTAGTGTTGAACCCTTGCTCCTAAAAGGAATTGTACAGTTGAGGTTTTTAAATTTTTTTGCCTTCAGAGAACACTTTCCATACCAGCATATCTGCCCACCTGTGAATGTTGGCCATGAAACCCCACAAGCTTGAAGAGGATTCTGGAACACACCCTTGAGTTTCTTTAGGGTACTTGCCAGGCTCGCTGTGCATGATGGTTGCTTTACATGAACTCGTTGTGAACATTCAACTGCCCTCCCCTCATTCCATAGTCCTACTTGGAATTGAGTGCCCATGTCATTTTTGCGCATGAGCTGCTTTTGAACATCCACACCCAACAGCTGCATATTTCAGAGGGAAGATCAATAGTAGGCAGACAAGCTGTCTTTTAGGAAACTCCCATTGTTGATGAGGAACCTCACGGATTCTGGAACACCGTGTGAAAACCACTGCTCCAGAGTGGTAAAAACACACACATTTTGTTGGGAGGGAAGAACATAAGAAACACCATGCTGGATCAGACCAAAGTCCATCAAGTCCAGCAGTCTATTGACACAGTGGCCAACCAGGTGTCTCTAGGAAGCCCACAAAAAAAGACCACTGCAGCAGCATTATCCGGCCTGTGTTCCACAGCACCTAATATAATAGGCATGGTCCTCTGATCCTGGAGAGAATAGAATAATAGAATCATAGAGTTGGAAGGGACCACAAGGGTCATCTAGTCCAACCCTCTGCCCTATATCCAACCCCCTGCCCAATAGGTATGCATCATGACTAGTATTCATTTTGACTAGTAGCCATGGATAGCCCTCTCTTCCATGGACATGTCCACTCCCCTCTTAAAGCCTTCCGAGTTGGGAGCACATCCTGGGGCATGGAGTTCCACAATTTAACTATGTTTAAGGTAGTTTAAGGTTGGGTCCAAGCATATTTGGAATTTGGTATTCACTTTAGCAATGTCTGTTTTTTTCACAGGTTGCTTCTCTGCAGGCTGCCATTAACACCACTGAACAGCATGGCACCTGTGCTGTAAAAGAGGCCCAGGGCAATTTCATGGAGCTTCAGAATACCCTGCAGAGTTCCAAAGATAAACTGGCTGCCCTCTTGCGGGATTACCATGAGCTAATGAACACCAAACTAGCCCTTGATATTGAGATTGCCACCTACAAGACAATGCTGGAGGGTGAAGAGAAGAGGTGAACTGAATACATAGTTGTCTCTGGACAGGACACATGGGCCATTTATGCACGGCTGTTTCTCTTGTGGTCACCCACCGACTGCTTCAGAGTTTCCTTTTGATTATGCATGCCTTTCTTGAATTTCCTGCATGATTCTGCACATTTTGCCCATGTTTTCTGGAGGCAGAAACGCACGGGGAGAGCGAGGCGACCTCTGACGGTCGGGAAAGGCATGCATAATCAAAAGGAAGCTCTGAAGCAGTCAGCGGGGTGACCACGGGGAAATGTCCCTACATAAAAGGCCATGGTGTTAAAAGACTGCCAAAAGAACACTTAAGCATTGGTCTCCAACCCATATTCCTAAATTGGTTTATCTGTTTCTGTAAACTACTTTTAGAGCTGAAAGAAGTCCCTCCCCTCCCCAAACCCCACTGTGGCTCAGTGGTAGAGCATCTGCTTGGCATGCAGAAGGTCCCAGGTTCAATCCCCTGCATCTCCAGTTAAAGGGACTAGGCAGGTAGGTGATGTGAAAGACCTCTGCCTGAGACCCTGGAGAGCCGCTGCCGGTCTGAGTGGACAATACTGACTTTGATGGACCAAGGGTCTGATTCAGTATAAGGCAGCTTCATGTGTTCATGTGTACCAGTGCCAAGAGGCCATATCAGGGAAGGCCTTCTGCATGCCAAGCGAAGGCTCTACCACTAAGTCGCAGCCCCTTTAGAGCTTTATTTCCTCAGAAAAATTGAGGTTCCCTTTAGTCACCATGACTAGTAGCTACTGATAGACCTCTCCTCCCTGAATCTGTCTAATCTCTTTTCAAGCTGTCTATGCCTGTGGCCATCGCTGCATCCTCAGGCAGTAGGGTTGCCAATCTCAAGGTGATTGCTGAAGTAGGGCTGTTGGGAAAAAAATATTCGGTATAATTGTCTAGGACCATTGCGAGATCAGTTCAGGTTGTACTGTCAGCTCGCCTTTTGAAACTCAGAGACACTCTTATAGAAAAGTCTATCTTTTCCAGGTAAATTTGCCAATTTTGATGGATATGGGCCACACACCCAGGCACAGGTTGTTTATATCCCCTTTAAGTCAATGATCTTTACAAAACTAAGTATAAGCAGGTTTGCTGTTGCCTGCCATGGGTATTATGCTTTTAGCAGCTGCATTAACAGGAAGAAATGAAAACCATTCAGACTTTCCCCCATAGGCTAAAACCCATCATTACTGTGTTTTAGGCAGATAGCCTGTTAACATAAAAATAGTGAAACACTTTAGGGGCTGAAGCCTCAAAAATTGCATTCTGAGTAGGGTTGCCAACCTCCAGATACTAGCTGGAGATCTCCCGCTATTACAGCTGATCTCCTGGAGACAGAGATCAGATCACTGATCTCCTGGAGACAGAGATCAGATCACCTGGAGAAAATGGCCACTTTGGAAGGTGTTCCCCTTTGAACCCCTTTTTAAAAATCACGTCATTGCACATCTGATCACAGCTCTCCCATGACACATCTGTTTCAGCTCCAAAAATAAAGGGAAAAAACCCTGTTGAGTTTTCATACACTTAATTCCAAAGGGTTCAGAAAGAAAAACACATTTATGCAAATATCTGTTTCATTGCCAATAATCTCTAAAAGATTATGCTGCATTTATGAATGCTTTATGAAATAATCAACCTTTCTCATTTTCCTTCTCTTATAGAATACGTGCAGGGCAGCCTATGAATATGGGTAAGTAACCTGTTGATTCCTCTTATCAACATTCTCTGTAATCTGAAAGATTCCCACCAATAATGTTACAACACTGCAGTTTAGATTATTACATTCATGCAGTGGTTGAAAACTGAACTACAGGGCTGATTTTCCACAATCAAAACAAAATGTTTAGAGCTGCAATCCTTGTGTGCAGGTAAAGTGCCATCAAGTCGCAGCCAACTTACGGCAACCCAGTAGGCTTTTCAAGGCAAAAGACTAACAAAGGTGGTTTGCCATTGCCTTCCTCTCCATAGCAACTAGGGTTGCCAGGTCCCTCTTCACCACTGTCGGGAGGTTTTTGGGGTGGAGCCTAAAGAGGGTGGGGTTTGGGGAGGGGAGGGACTTCAATGCCATAGAGTACAATTGCCAAAGCGGCCATTTTCTCCAGGTGAAATGATCTCTATTGGCTGGAGACCAGTTGTAATAGCAGAGATCTCCAGCTAGTAACTGGCAGTTGGCAACTGTAATAGCAATCCTAGTGTTCTTGGTGGTCTCCCATCCAAGTACTAACCAGGACCGACTGAGCTTAGCTTCAGAGATCTGAGGAGATCAGGCTAGCCTGGGCCATCCAGGTCAGGGCCTGCAATCCTTAAAGACACTTAATTTAAAAATCCTATTGAATTTTGTGGGATTTACATCTGAGGAAACATCCACAGCATTGCACTCTAAAGCTGTGAGCCTAGAGCCCTTCCCTGGGTGTGAGTCTCATAGAACTTTGTGGATCTTACTTCTGAGTAAACACGCATAGGATTGGGCTGTAAATGCATGATAAACTGTTTGTAAGAATTAAGCACTGCACGTACACTTCTCTTACAGCTATGGTCAACAACGGCTATGGGGTCTGCTGTATGAAACAGTAATCGAAAATGTAAATGAACATTGGATGCCTTTCTGGAATCTGGATGTTGCTTGTAGAACTGGATAGAAGCCGTTCAAGAAGAGAAACAGCACAAGACCAGCATGTTGCTAGAGTATTTTGTTTGCAGATCATGACTGAAAGTAATTAGGCATTTGCTGTTAGTCAGTCTTAAGACAATATAGTGACAAAGGGAAGACTACAGAGTCCATGGCAGGGAATTTTCATTTCTGCAGAATCAGAGGATGCATTTGTGCATACATGTTCCTGGCCTCCATAAATGACATGACAAAACACCGCAGACAGAGTTGTCATTCCTCCTCAAATCACAGTGCATTTTGATGGAGTCGATCCATATGTTTGACGGAGCATAAGACCTCAAGCAATGTGTTGAATTAGCCTTCAAAACCACGTCAGGAATGATACATTGCACAGTTAAAAGCCATCCCAGCTGTAGCCATATAGGCTGGAGATCATACATTTATGAGGTTGCTGAGAATCCTCTCTGTCAGCTTCAACCATCCGTACGTCAATATTTAACTTGATAATCCAGTCCTTCGGAGAAGGAATGCATCCTGAGACATCAGCCAACAATCAAGCTGAATATTGAATTAATGAATACCAAAGACTGCCATATCAAACAATTTTCTGATCAACTTTCTCCCTTCCACATGATGAGTTTGTGGCTGATGACTGAAAGAGCTGTGCTAACTTCAAATCCATGTAATTTTTTTTGTTAATATTTAAATAACTTTTAATACTTATTTCTGTCCTGGAGATATGTGTGTGGGAGAGGTATATTATATACGTGTGGAAGAAGAGGGTCAGTTTTCATGTCCTCTTTAGCACACGACAGGGTCAGTTTTCAAGTAACCTATTCTGACACGAAGAGCCATGTTGCCATGGTAAGGTTCTTCATATGCAAGCTAACAACTTGCACTGATGTCAGCCAAATCGGCAAACTTGGTATCCATTACATTACTTGCCTCAGTGCCAGAGCGCCTATTTTGCATGCAGAAGTTCCTAGGTTCAGTCCCCCTGCATCTCCACTTAAAAGGGTCAGGTAGTTGGTAATGTAAAAGGCCTCTGTCTGAGACACAGGACAGTGGCTGCCAGTCAGAGTAGACAATACCGACCTGAGACCCTGGACAGCGGCTGCCAGTCAGAGCAGACAATACTGACCTTGACCAACCAATGGCCTGACTCAATATAAGGCACTTTTGTGTGTTCATGTGAGCCCTAATATTTATATTTTTGTCACGTGTAGTTTGCAAGTGGTGGGAATGTGTGTGTCTGTGTGTGTGGGGAGGGGGGAGTAGCTCAAAGTGCATAACCTGTAATACCAGGGATGTCCCTTTTTGCCATTATCCAGCACATCTTTTTTCAGAAAGGTACAAATACATCAGTTTCACATTAACCCGACTGAAATTTGTATTAACCAAATATCTAAGATCTGTTTGTGCAGGGACCAATGCAGATTACAGAAACATTATAAGTCATCTCATTATGGTCAGACGTTTGTACCGAACACTTCCCTCCTCTCATTGCTGATGTTGTTTAATTCCCAAAGGCAAAACTAACTTCCTTTGGAGTGAAATACTAGCTTAATTTATATGAATGAAAGTTTCCCATCAGCTAAGCAGAAGGGGGGAAAGCAATCACTGTTGAATAAACAGAAGCAGCAAAAGATTCGATGTTATTACTCCAGAGGTTATAGATATATGTGTGCAAGTTACTTAGAACTGTGTTATGTATAGATAAGAAAATACTATAATTTTTAATGCAGCTTTCTAAAGTACTGCTTTAAAGATACTCCTTGGTCAACTTTGTGTGGGCTAGTCTGCCTCTAGTACTAAGGGCCAGGTTGCTTGCGGCTACTCCCTTCTCGTAACTGTTGATTTCTGGTAACTCCAGACACTGGCAACGCCTTCCAGTTGCCTTGCTAGGGCAAACCTGAACTGCCTTGCCTTCCATTCTATATGGGAGAACCATATCAGCCCCCCAGCCTAGACAACCTTCCTGGATCACTTTGTGCCTTTGGGCTAATTCCATGTTTAAATTCCATGTTTATAAGAGGTTGACCACAGGTATCTTTACTTTGGATCATTGTATTATGCATACGTTCAGCCAAGGAGACAGAAAGGGACGTTGATTTCTAACTCAGCTTCCAAAGTTCCCCTTGCTGTGGATCTCCTGTAACCAAATATGTATAAACACCTTTCCTGTGGAAGTATTAAGCATAGTCATAATATTTTGTTTTTTTTGGCTTTTTTAAATTTCTTAGACTGCAACTTGACATACTTTATGTATGTTCAGCAATACATCCTAGTTTCTTGGTTATATAAACCTATGTATTATGACCTGGAAATATTCTTATTTGCCTCACTTTGTGAACTACTTTGCTGAACATTACGTGGAATGGCAGTCTAGAAACACTGTAAATAAAAACTAAACTAAAACCGTTGTCATTTTGATGAAATTACCATGAAAGAGTACAATAATTCTATGGGGGAGTTGGACTTGGACAATTCTAAATATTCAAATATGTGATTGACGACATATATCAAATATGCCTTCATTCGGCAATGGGAGCACTTTGCAGTGAGAAACAATTGCTGATGTTTGAAAAGAGCTGTTTCTTGTTTCTCCAGTTGATCAGAATTTGGTAGGGCCTGGAGATCTCCCAGAATTGCAAATGATCTCCAGACTACAGAGATCAGTTCCCCTGGAGAAAATGGCTGCTCTGGAGCACAAACTCCATGGGATTATACCCTGTTGAGGTCCCTCTCCTCCCCAAACACTGCCCTTCCTAGGCTCCACCCCCAAATCTCCATGAATTTCCCAACCCAGGGCTGGCAACGCTAAGACAAAGCCTGAACTGCCTCGGTCTCTCCCTGCCCCCCCCCCATCTACATAGTCAGTGCTGACAGACAGATGTTCATCAAGCTGAGGAACTCCCGTTACTTCCCAGAATGTTTCCCTTATTGTGTGTGCCAGGCTTCATTGCTCATCACTAGGACATTCCAAGGCCTTTTATGCATGGATTGTTCCCGTCACGGTAACCCCCAAGTACTTTGGGGCTTCGTTTTGATTATGCATGTATTTTCTGACCTTCAGAAATTGCCCCGCTCTCCCCACACATTTCCCCCGTGTTTTCAGGATTCTGTTTTACCCCAAGATTCTGTTTTACCCCAAATTGGGTCTGCGTCAAACCCAATTTGATGGCTAATCCTGTGCATAGGCTTGCTTCAGCTTTTTCTCCCCACGTCCATTCTCACTTCTCCCTACCATTTGTCTTTCCTCCTCATCCAACCCCTCCCCTGGAATCCATCTTTTCTTTATTTGGCAAGTGCAGGAGAGGATGCTGAAATAGTCACATATAATCTATGAGGCTGCTTATTTCGTCAGTTTTCACAGTCAGCGTTAGTCAGTTTCAGACCTCGGAGACAAACTCTCTTCCCCCTAGCTTGTTTCCGTTCTTCCAAGCCGGTCTTCAAATGAGGATCTCCTGCCTTCACCCACCCCTCTTGTGGATTTTCTCTAGGGAAGAAACTTGCTCTGGATCCAACATTTTTAATAAGAACATGAGAAAGACCCTGCTGGATCAGACCAAGGTCCATCAAGCCCAGCAGTCTGTTCACACAGTGGCCAACCAGGTGCCTCTAGGAAGCCCACAAATAAGACTGCAGCAGCACCATCCTGCCTGTGTTCCTCAGCACCTAAGATAATAGGCATGCTCCTCTGATCCTGGAGAGAATAGGTATGCATCATGACTAGTATCCATTTTTACTAGTAGCCATGAATAGTCCTTTCCTCCATGAACATGTCCACTTCCCTGTTAAAGCCTTCCAAGTTGGCAGCCATCACCACATCCTGGAACAGGGAGTTCCACAATTTAACTGTGTGTTGTGTGAAAAAATACTTCCTTTTATCTGTTTTGAATCTCTCACCTTCCAGCTTCAGCAGATGTTTTGCGAGTGCAGGATTATCAAAAGGACGCTGAAATAGTCACAAATGATCTGAGGCTGCTTATTTTGTCAATTTCACAATGAATGTTAGTTTCAAACCTCCACAGGATTGAACAGAGCCAAGCTGATTTGCTGCTCTCCCCTTATATGCCTGCAAAACCCCTGCATTGAGCTAGCTAGAAATAAATTGGTTGGGGGGGGGGGGTTGTCCGGACCCTTCTCTGCTTTGGCTGTAAAATGGCCACTTGGTTCAGATCAAATGAAAGAATCTTGCTGCAGGGCTGGTGGGGGGCTTGTGACATGTTTCAAAGAAATATACTACAGCCAATTACAAAGCAGCATTTTCAAGGGGGAGAAACTCCTGCGTGGTTCAGAAGCACTGCATTTTCACTGGGGATGCATAATTGATCACAAGGTACTCCTGGGATTTCTTTGGGGGGAAAGCCTCTGCGTGTAGTGTTTTCAGAATTCGACTGCATATACTGTGCAGTTAGAGAGCAGCAGATCCAGCTGAAACAGACCATGTATAAAAGGCCCAAGTCTCTGATCCAACCAGAAATGCCACCTAGGTCATTTATGCATAGGTACTTGAACTCACGTTCGCCCCATCTTTGGTTGTTCCTTGGAGTTCTGCACGTGTTTTCCTTCCATTAGAAATGACCTTGCTGCCAGCCCTTGCAATGTTCGGGTCTTCCCATTCCTCTGTTAACCTGACTCTTCCCTCTCCCCTGAGCTCAGCCCGGCTCAAAATTCCGTGCAGAAGGCGAACCTCGGGCCACAGGAAGATTGGCACCTCTCACAGCCAATCCCAAAGCAGCATGTAAACAGGCGGGGATTCAAACGTTTCCTGCTTCCTGGGGGCTCTTTCTGGGCAAAAGAAAGGCTTGGATTTCTCCTCCCCCCTTTCTTTCAGATTGCTCAGTTTTTTGTTCTTAAAATGCTTTTTTATGCAGCAATTGGGTTTTGGGGTGGGGAATCTTCTCTCACAGTGAGCACTGCGAAGTATGCCAATTACAAAGCAGCATTTAAAGGGGCGGGACTTGATTTGAGCTTGGAGAGAGCTTGGCACAGAGATTCCCAACTGGAAAGTGTGGGTCTAGCCAGCAACGAACCTCAGGTAAAACTCCCATGCATAAATGACCCTAGAAGCCCATTTACATCCTAACGTGCAGCTTTTGAAAGCTTTAAAATGATCCAACACTGGCATAAGACAACAATAGAAGAAGGCAGATGGATCTCTCTGGAGACGGAGTTCCAAAGTTTTGGCATCGTGACTGAGATGACTCATTCTCGGGTTGCCACCCGTCTAGCCTCAGATGGCAGAAACACCTGAAGAAGGATTTCCAAAGATGACTGGAGTGGTCAAGTTCATATGGGAGTAGGAAGTCCCTCAGGTATGCTGGCCCCAAGCTGTATAGGGATTTAAAGGTCAATACCAACACCTTGAATTGGGCTTGGAAGCAAATAGAGAGCCAGTGTGGATAGAACAAGACTGGCACGTTATGGTCCCTGCAACCTACTCCAGTCAACATTCTGGCTACAGCATTCTGTATTAACGGTAGCTTCCAAACAGTCTTCAAGGGCAGCCCCAAAGCTTCTGGAGACACCACTATCTGTAAACCAGTGGTAAACAAACCAGTGGTAAACAAAGACTAGAAAGTGCACACTCTGTGTGTCGATTGCTCCCTGTTTAAACACTGGTTTATGCCTCTGGACGGATCTCAGGTTGTAGGACTAAGAAAAAGAGACTGTAGATCTGGGGAACTAGTGGAGCAACACCGGCAGTCACTATGAGCCAGTTCTGTATCTTTCCTATGCTTTATTAACCTCTCAGGGGAGACAAAATATCCTTGAACTAGTGAATAAGTTCCGATCACATTTCACACATAATGAGATTAAGGGTGTGACTGATAGCTAACAAAAGGGAAGAAATGTGTGCTTTAGCTCCTACACTAGCCCCTTAGGCAGTGTGTAAGGCATGCGTGGGGAACCTTTTTTCCGCCAAGGGCCATTTGGATATTTATAACATCATTCACGGGCCATACAAAATTATCAACTTAAAAATTAGCCAACCAAGCCCCAAGCAGGCAGCTGCCCCAGCTGCCCCACTCCCCACGTGGGCAAGCAGGCAGGCATCCAACCAGTGGCGCCCTTGCCCACCTGGTGGCACAGGATGGTCTGTTGCACCAGCCTTACGTAGCCATCCAGTCGAATGCCGGTGTTGCTCCTGCTCCGCATGGTCGGGGCTGGTTTCTACAGCCGGCTCCTGCTACCTCCGCCTGCAGGGATGAAATGAGGACACACTGGAGAAAAACTCGCCCCGCCCCCCGGTGCATTCTGGCCCGGCCTCCTTTAACCCCTCCATTGTCACTACTTCCGCCCCCAACCCGCTTGTAGTACAGAGGGAATACGTTTCTCCATGGCCCAGGTTGGAAAGGGTTAACAGTTTCTTGGGCGTTCCTAGCAGTGCCATAGCTAACGACTCTTCTGCAACGGGGGAAAAGGTTCCTTTTCTCGGCAAAACAAACTCACATCTGTCTTGAATAGAGGCTATTCCTGTCTTTGGATGGGGCGGATCACCAGTCTTAGATCCTTCTGAGCAAGAGATCTGCCAGGACCCACGAAGGGCCAGACCAAATTATTTCACGGGCCTTAAATGGCCCCCGGGCCTGACGTTCCTCACCCCTGGTGTAAGGTATGCATGGGTTAGAAAGCAATGCATGGGTTAGAAAGCATGCACAATTTCAACCATGGGTGCTTTTCCATGCTTGGCTCAGCTTCTGTTGCGAGATATATAGCACAATCCTAAGCAGAGATACATCCGTCAAAGCCCATAGCCTTCAGTAGACAGAAAACTGTAACTCTGCTTAGCATTGCACTGGTAGAGCCCTAACCTCTTATTTCATTTCATTTATACCCTGCCTTTCCCCCCCAATGAGGACCCAGGGTGACTTACATGGCTGATCACAATGGCCTAGGAATTCAGGAAGGGCCTTTTGGTTATGTCACCCCATGGATCAGTTATAACCCGGTGCTTGCACAGGGAACTACCTTTACCTTTACTACCTACATTTTGGTTACGCTGCTCAAGGGGCTGCATGAAGCCTCACCCATAGAAGCAGCGACAGAAAAGACCATACAAGAGAAATATGTGGGAAATGCAGAGACAGAAGGGACGTTCTCTCATATGTGGTGGACTTGCACTAGAGCACAGAAGTACTGGAGAGCAATACATGCAGAAATGAAGAAAATCTCAAAAATTAAATTCCCATTGGATGCGAAGAACATGCTGCTGGGAATCATACCAATAAGCATTACAAAATGCATTACAGAAGAACTGTTTAAATATATTGTAACAGCAGCTAGAGTTACACTGGCAACAAAATGGAAGTCAGAAGGCACAAGAGTAAAAAGTAAGTGTAGATTGAAGTGCCCATCAGTACGTTCAGAATTCATTTTCCTTACTAGACAGCAACTACAGAGGCTCCCCATATATCAGGAACTAGAGAGGTGTCCTCCCACTTAGGGTTCCCTGCCTGGAATCAACCAGAGTCTGGCCCTTTTCTATTGTAGCTCCCCCATCGCGGAATGGGATCCCTAAGAGGAGTTGGCAGCACTCTCTCTAGAATTTTTTAGGAGGTTCTTTATGTAAGGTTGCCAACCTCCAGGTACTAGCTGGAGATCTCCTGCTATTGCAACTGATCTCCAGCTGATAGAGATCAGTTCCCCTGGAGAGAACGGCCACTTTGGCAATTGGACTCTATGGCGTTAAAGTCCCTCCCCTCCACAAACCCTGCCCTCTTCAGTCTCCGTCCCCAAAACCTCCCACTAGTGGCAAAGAGGGACCTGGCAACCCTACCTGTACGTCAATTTTATTGGTCAAGGCTTTCAACGAGGTACAGATTGCAGGGATCTTTTGGTGGGGAGGGGGATTATTTGGGGTTTTATTTTATTCTGTATGTTGTAAATTGTGGTTCATAGGCCACCCTGAGCCATGAAGAAAGGTAGGATAGAAATATTCTGTACATAAATACTAAGACATAACAGAGTTAACGTAAAAGTCTCAGGCAGGGAGACCAGATCTCCTACTCCTGTCCTCCACCTCTGGCCCCCACTGTGAAAAGGTGGGGGACAGGAGCAGGAGAAATTGGGAGAATGGAACCAGAAGTGATGCCACACATTGCTGTGTTTCTCTAGCAATCCACACAATCTCTATGGTAAAACAGTAGAGTTTGGGGGGATTGCTGAAGTGTTGTGGCAGCACCATGATGTCACTTCCAGCTATGGGACCAGAAGTGATGCCTGGCCCCACCCCCTAAAGCTCCCTTAGTCTCAAGCATAATGTTACCTTTCACCAGAATTAAATTGCACTGAAGGATGGAAAACAGCTACAGTTCTGCTTCTCCAAACACACACACACACCCCACACACACACACCTGGTAATCTCTTTTTCAAAACACCTCAAATTCTTTAGCCTTTTCTTATAGGGATGGTGATCTAGCCCCTTGACTCTTCTAGTTGCCCTCTTTCTCAGTCCTTTTCAGCCCTGTGGCATGCATGCAGCAATATAATTAACACGTTTACAGAGTGTCTCTGTAAAGTCTTTGGAGAGTGGGGATGTGTAATGTGGGGTGGTCCAAAGATTGTTTTGGGGCGCAGCTGGGCCCCAGTGTCTGTATATACAGTTGTCCTGGGGGCGCCCCATTTGGGAGCAGCTCGCACAAGAACTGGACTTTGGACCAGCACCCAGAATGTGCCATCTCAGAGGGCACAGTCCCCTGGATGTGGGGGTGTATGATATGTGGTGGTCCAATCCTTATTTTGGGGTGCAGAGCTTTTAAATTGACCTCAATATCATTCTGGAACTAGGAAATGCGAATAAGGAACTGGGAATAGGGAACGAACTCGGAACCAACTTCAGCCTCCTTGTTTACAGTACAATCCTAAAGAGAGTTACTCCAGTCTAAGCCCATTCATTTCATTGGGCTTAGACTGGAGCAACTCTGCATAGGACTGCACGGTTAGCCACCAAATGAATGCAAATGATATCATAATGCATTTATAAAGCAACAAATCATAACATACAAATTAACACTGACTGACACCAAAAGCTGATCTGTTCCTTTCAAATGCAAAGTCTTCCTTCCCCCATTTTATGATAAGGTACAGTTTTTGCACTTTCTATCAGTGAAAATGGAACCTTCCTTACATACCAGAAGTGTCTGGCAAGATTATGAAGAGTTCAGAAGCAAAACTGTAGGGGTTAAAGGCTCTGGGCAATACATACACAGATCATTCTTTGTTGGTGTGTGTTGTGTTCAATCAACATTAAATAAGTCCAATTAGACACCTGCCTCCCAGGTGTGTCAAAAGCATAAATGCATGAAATTGATCGCCTGATTCCAGATGTAGCCAAGCCCTGGTTCCCCCTAGGATAAAAGAGGCCAGACTCTCCCACCAAAGGTCTGCTCTTTAGGTTCCTTCCTTTGTGGCAAGTTCTCAGGGGCCAACCATCAAGATGATCCGGCAGTCCTACAGCGCTAGAGCGGGGGGTGGAGGAGGCGACGGCAAGAGTTTCAGCCCATTCTCCACCATTGTCCCGACTGCCAAGCGAGCTGGTTTCAGCTCAATGTCTGTTGCTAGAGCTGGCGGTGGTGGCAGCTATGGAAGGATCAGTATTGGTGCTGGTGGTGGAGGTGGTTTTGGCAGTAGGAGTCTTTACAATCTTGGGGGCACTAGGAAAATTTCCATTGGCAAAGGTATCAGCCTGCGCAATGGATTCTGTGGTGGAGGATTCGGTTTTGGTGGCAGATCTGGTAGTGGTTTGGGGTTTGGAGGTGGTTCTGGGGGTGGATTTGGTATGGGTGGAGGGAGTGGTTTTGGTATTGGAAATGGAGGGATGGGGTATGGTTTCAGTGGGGGTCTCAGTGCAGCTAGAAATTCTGTAGGCGGGCCTGGTGTTGGTACTATCCAAGAAGTGACCATTAACCAGAGCCTCCTGGCACCCCTGAATTTGGAAATTGATCCACACATCCAGCAGGTGCGAAAAGAAGAGAAGGAGCAGATCAAGTCACTCAACAACAAATTTGCCTCTTTCATTGATAAGGTAAGAGTTTCTTCAAATATTATAAACTAATATGGGAGAGAGAGAAAAATGGTGTATACTTAGCAACATGTGTGTGGATAAACAGATACAACTATAGATACAGAAAGGTAAATAAATGCAGATTAGAGATGTTACATAATTTCATGACAACTCTGGTCCAATTCAGAAGCTCAAGTTTCTTTCATGGTTTATCCACACTTAGTTCAAAACTGTGGCCATCCTTTTCCCCAAACATATTTACAAAATTTGATACAAATACTAATGCACAGAAATGGTGTACAAATAGTGCAAAATAATATATTAATGCCATTAAAATGGTGTATAATGCCATAAACATGTCAAAACATTTAAAGATGAGAAATATGCCAACGAAATCAGGCAGGACCAAAATGGTCTATCCAACCATGCATAAAAAGTAAAAGAAAAATATGCACTTTTGTAGGTCACCAAAACAGATAAACGTACCTTTAGACAAAAAGAGGAGGACAGAAGAATGGAAATAGAGAGATACACAGATTTTAGAGGTATTTTAATTACAAATCTTTTTATAGAATTTTGCTAGCCTTTGCTTTGCCTCCCTCAAAATACCTAAAAAGGTTTTGCCCAAGCAGAAATCTCAAAACTTTCCTTGACTTAAAAAAAATTATTTTCAAAGAAACAACCCTAGTTTTGTTGTGTGTCGCTGCCAGCAAGTGGCCTATTGAAACCTGGGGTGAATTCACCCTGCCTTCAGGCATGGCCAGCATTACCACCAGCTTCATTTCTCTTAGCCTGCACATAAGAGTGCCAAGAGGTGCTAAGCTTTGTCCTCCTCTCTCAATGTGCCGCTCCAGCAACTACGTGTTTGGTTGTTGGTACTCATCATCAAGTGGATCCTCTCCCCAACCCACCCAACTGCTAAAGTCAGTGCTGGGCTGGTTGGTGAACAGTCTTCATCCTTAAATACTGCAGGGTATTTGCCAATCAGCCTCTCCTATACTGCAGGAATTAAACTCACTTCACCACCAACCTTCACCAAACCTTTTTTGATTCAAAATGAATTTCAAGTCTTTCGGTGAGAAACATTAGGATTTCAGTCATTGTTCAGCTGACATTTAGCCCGATAACTACACAATATCTCCATCCTCTTGTCATTTTGAAAACACCTACTTCTAAGGGAGTCAGCATGGTGTAGTGGTTAAGAGCGGTGGTTAGGAGCAGAGGGCTCTGACCTGGAGAACCGGGTTTGATTCCCCACTCCACATGAGCAGCAAATGCTCATACGGTGAACTGGATTTGTTTCCCTGCTCCTACACATGAAGCCAGCTGGGTGACCTTAGGCTAGTCACGCTCTCTCAGCCCCACCTACCTCACAGGGTGTTTGTTGTGGGGAGGGGAAGGGGATTATAAGTGGGTTTGATTCTCCCTTAAGTGGTAGAGAAAGTCAGCATATAAAAACCAACTCTTCTCCTCCTCCTTCTTCGACATCTATGCTTCTTCTAACACATAAACCCTGTTCAGGCTTTACATTTTTGGCATTCCTACTAGGGGTGTGCACCAATTTTTTTAGGTGTTTTTGGGTTCAGGTTTAATAGACACAAAAATTTTCAGAAAACCTGAAAAAAGCTAAATCCCTACAACAGTATGAGGGGAGAGGGTTCTAGCTATTTTTGACTCTATTAAACCCAAACCCAATAAATTCCACATGAGTCTCCAATCTTGGGCAAGATACTTGTACAAGTTGTTACTTCTTGGATCCAGCGGTTCTCGGAAGAGACTGATTTTCTGGATCCATTTCAATCTAGTTTCGGGCCAGTATTTGGAACAGAGACTGCTTGGGTCGCCTTGGATAATTACCTCTATTGAGAACTAGACAGAGGGAATGTGACCCTGCTAGTTCTGCTGGATCTCTCAGTGGCCTTCGATACCATCAACCATAGTATCCTACTGAACTGCCTCTCAGCACTGGGACTAAATGGCACCGTATTTCAGTGGGTTGAGTCCTATCTGGGGCGTTGTTCTCAGAAGATAGTGCTGGGGGATTCCTGCTCTGCCTCATGGCTGTTGACCTGTGGGGTGCTGCAGGGCTCCATTTTATCCCCCATGCTAGTTAATATCTACCTGAAGCCTCTGGGAGAGGTCATCAGGATCTTTGGACTGCAGTAAGCTGCAGTACTGCAGTCCAAGCTCTGCTCACGACCTGAGTTTTATCCCAATGGAAGTTGGTTTCAGGTAGCCGGCTCAAGGTTGACTCAGCCTTCCATCCTTCCGAGGTCGGTAAAATGAGTACCCAGTTTGCTGGGGATAAAGATGACTGGGGAAGGCACTGGCAAACCACCCCGCATACAAAGTCTGTCTAGTAAACATTGGGATGTGAGGTCACCCCATGGGTCAGGAATGACCCGGTGCTTGCCCAGGAGACCTTTACTTACTTACTTACTTTCACCAATATGCGGATAATATTACCTAAATACCAATAGTACTTAAACACCTAATTCCGAGGATGCTGTTGATATTCTGAACTGGTGCTTGGAGTAAGTAATGGGCTGGATTAGAGTCAACAAGCTGAAACTTAATCCGAACAAGATGGAGGCTCTCTGGGTTAGTAGAAAGACAGACCAGGGACTTCAGATCTCTCTTGTCTTGGATGGGGTTATACTCCCCTTGAAAGCCAGATTTGCAGATTGGGAGTGCTAATGACACAGTAGTCACTTTAGAAAACCAGGTAGCTGTGGTAATCCAGAGTGCTTTTGCCTCACAAATAAATAAAAATACAAGATAGGGTTGCCAGGACTCTCTTTGCCACCAGCAGGAGGTTTTTGGGGCAGAGCCTGAGGAGGGCGAGGTTTGGGGAGGGACTTTAATGCCATAGAGTCCAATTGCCAAAGCGGCCATTTTCTCCATGTGAACTGATCTCTATCGGCTGGACATCACTTCTAATAGCAGGAGATCTCCAGCTATTACCTGGAGGATGGCAACCCTAATACGAGATCATAGCATGGGTTTAACCCAGTGGTTCCCAAAGTGGGCAGTACCACCCCCTGGGGGGCGGTAGGATTGCCCAGGGGGGCACTAAGAAGCAAGGGGGCAACGGGGGGGTGCTAGAGGTGGGCCCCTTCAACTGTGTTGTTCAGTAATTTACAATAAATCAAGCTGTGGCACCATGCTGGCAAATTTTGGTGGAAAATATCAGAATTCCCCCCCCCCCAACTTTGGAGGGCTGGTACCACTGGATCGAGTTCATCAATTTTGTTGAATAAATTTCAGCTAAAAAGTTTTAATTTGATTTTGAATAGATGTGCAATTAATTGTTACTGTTTTGAAATTTTATTATCTTCTTTAGTGCGTCATGCAAACCCCTATTTTGAATAATGCTTTTTATAGGGTAGGGGGCGCTGGGGTTGTGGAACCAATGGAGTGGTGGCGCAAAAAGTTTGGAAAATACTGGTTTAACCAGTTTATTAAAATTAGCTGAGCTTAGGGTTGCCAACTGCCAGGTAGTAGCAGGAGATTTCCTGCTAATTCAACTGATCTCCAGCCGATAGAGATCCGATCACCTGGAGAAAAATGATCGCTTTGGCAATTGAACTCTATGGCACTGAAGTCCCTCCCCTCCCCAAACCCCGCCCTCTTCAGGCTCTGCCCCCCAAATCTCCCACCGGTTGAGAAGTGGGACCTGGCAACCCTAGCTGAGCTACATAATCAATGATTAAATATGTGACTATTTAATGGGGTGGGCTGCGCTAGGCAGTCTAGCCTTGGCTGCCTTTGTTTTAGCAAATCCATCCTGGCTCCCAACTCAGCCAGAAGCTTCTGCTGGCCTGGGCATATTGTGCTGAGAGGTGCCAAGCCACATCCACCTTTCCTGATGCACCATAAAGCCACTACCAGCACCAAAGGCCTTCCATTCCAAGCTCCGTCCCACCATAAAGCCAATGATGGTCTGTTCAGGACATGCTGTCCATCACACCCGATGGCTCAGAGTACTCGCCACTAGGGCTGTCAAAAAAAAAAAAATTCGGTACAGTTTGGATTCGGCCGAATTTGGCCCTTGTGGGTTCGGTAGGTGCCGAAGTCCGAACTCCCCCACTTCGGATCCGTTCAATTCGGCGGGAATTCAAAGTTCGGGAAAAAAATTCGGCCGAATAAAGCCATTAAAAACACAACCGCGCCTTTCCGCGGCTCTGGGGGGGGCATTTTTGGGCTTAGAGGTCCCAAACTTTCAACAGAGCTTCAAAGGACGTATATTGAAAGACTCCCCGAGTTTTGTAAAGATTGGGTCAGGAGGGGCTGAGATATGGGCCCTGAAAGGGGTCCCCCCCACCCTTAATGTGGATCTCTCCGCAGAGCTTGCCGCCCACGCACAAAGCTCCCGCCCGACAAACAGCTGATGAGAGCAAGGGCGGGGCAGGTGCTGAGAACTTTGCAAAGCAACACAACTGCAGAGCAACCCCTTTGCAAATATGCAAAGGGCGGGGCAGGTGTGAAGAATTTTGCAAAACAATACAACTGCAAAGCAACACAAGCACGCAATGCAAAACCTTTGCAACAGTGCATAGCAACACCTGACACCTGGGAGTTTGCATACCATGGAAAGGGACAGAGGCAGCTAGCTATGCATAATGAGCAGGAGGGGGTGGAATGTCTCCTTTTGCATTGGACTTGGGACCAGGCAGATGCATTCTTTAAGTCACCATTTGAAAACCAGTTTTGAGCAAGCATCAATAACCTAACTGATCTTATGAATGAGGAAAAACCTGAAGAATAAAAATGAAGCCCCCCCTCAAACCAGGGAGAGAGAGACTGGAGGGGGAACACACACCCCAGGCAGAACCGGCAAAAGCCCCCTTTGGCTTCCCCCCCCCACCCACAGAAACTGCTCCCTCCCCACACACACACACACAGACTCTGCTTTCCCCCACACACACACACACAGAAAAGAAAAAATATAGATTAAAGCCCCCAAAGGGGTCTTACTGTGGCTGTCTTCTGTTCCAGCAGGAGGGGCTGGGAGGCTGGGTAATCCAATATGATTCCATTTGTATCCAATATAAGATCCATATGTATGCATCTCTTGAGGGTGATCCATTCATCCCAATAGGGGAAAGGGGAAAGCCCATATCTCGGGGGGCCCTGACCCAATGTTTACAAAACTTGGGTGGTCTCTTAAAAAGCCTTGACTGAAGCTCCGCCGAAAGTCTGGGATCGGCACACCCAAAAATGTGCCCCCTGCAGCCATGGAAAGAGAAAAGGGGGGGAGCCAATATTTCAGCCCCCACTGAACCCATCTTTACAAAACTTGGGTGGTCTCTTAAGAGGGATTCTCTGAAGCTATGACAAAAGTTTGGGGGCTGAACCCCCAAAAAAGCGCCCCCTGCAGCCATGAAAATGGAAAAGGGGGGAGAGGAAAAAGGGGTGGAGCCCATATCTCAGGGGCCCCTGACCCAATGTTTACAAAACTTGGGGGGTATCTTAAGAAGCCTAGTCTGATGCTCCGCTGAAAGTTTGGGGTCGGCACACCCAAAAATGCGCCCTCTGCAGCCATGGAAAGAAAAAAGGGGGGGAGCCCATATCTCGGGACCCCCTGACCCAATGTTTACAAAACTTGGGTGGTCTCTTAAAAAAACCTGTCTGAATATCCCCTGAAAGTTTGGGGTCGGTACCCCAAAAAATGCGCCCCCTGCAGCCACGGAAAGGAGCGAATGTGCACAAGCACCCCCTCACACACACATGAGGATTTCCCTCTCTCTCTCTCTTTCCCCGGCCGGCCGCACATCAGCTGATTCCTCCAGCACTCAATCCTGACTGATTGGCCAGAAGAAGACCCAGCTTGGCCACCGATTGGCCGGGGGAGGAGAATGCTGCTTACTGACGGTTATGCTGCTTACTGACGGCCGAATTGGCCGAATTTATTCGCCGAACTCCCGAACTCGCTGAATTCGGCCCCCCCGGTTGCCCGCCAGTTTTGAGTTCGGATCCGTCCGAACTAAAAACCGCCGAATCAAGGGAAATTCGGCTGATTTTCAGTTCGGGCCGAACCGAATTGACAGCCCTACTCGCCACTCTATCCTACATATCATGAGCAACCCGCCCTATCCCTGCCAAGCCAGTTATAGCCTAAACAGCCTATTGCCAGGCCTAATTAATATACATTTATCACTCCTCCCCCAAACATCATGAAGCAAATGAAAAAAGGCTCTTCCTCACTGCAACCCCACCCCCAATCCTGCTTGGCCACAAACAGCAAATGGCTAATCCCCCAAATATTACAGGGAGGGTGGACCGGTTGGTAGCAGATGGGGAAAGCCTGCAAGAAAAGGGCAAGGCTTGCATATATAGTCCCTTCGCCGTGCTTCCTTATTGGACAGCTACTGTTTGGCTGACCAATCACTGCCTCATGCCTTATTTTAAGAGGGGTTGGGGCAAATTAATCCATGGTCTTCTCAAGAACATTGCCTGTTGAAAAAATGTCTTCCATCAGAAGGCACCAGAGCTTAATGGTAGAATCACATAGTTTCAGTACAGAAGGTTATAGGTTCAGTCCTTGGTATGTCCAGTTAAAGGATCCTAGGTAGCAGTGCTCCAAGAACCACTGCCAGCTAGGGCTGCCAACCTCCAAGTACTAGCTGGAGATCTCCCGCTATTACAAGTGATCTCCAGCAGATAGAAATCAGTTCACCTGGAGAAAATGGCCGCTTTGGCAATTTATGGCATTGAAGCCCCTCCCAAACCCTGCCCTCCTCAGGCTCCACCCCAAAAACCTCCTGCCAGTGGCAAAGAGGGACCTGGCAACCCTACTGCCAGCTGAAGTGTACAATATTGGTCTGACTCATATATTATGTTTTAGGTCCGTTTTCTGGAACAGCAGAACAAAGTTCTGGAAACCAAGTGGACCCTCTTGCAGGATCAAGGCTTGAAATCTGGTGCCGGCAAGATCAGCCTTGATCCACTCTTTGAGGCCTACATTAGCAATCTAAGGAAACAGCTAAGTAGCCTCATAAGTGAGAGGGGGAGACTGGATGGCGAACTGAAAAATATGCAGGAACTTGTCGAAGACTTCAAGGCAAAGTAAGTGAATATTTCAAAGCTGGGAGCCTGAAGTCTACTTGTCATGTCGGTGGGAGAGGCACGGCGACAGGGGTCATAGTAATGTCCACATCAAGGTGCTACATATGGCCATGATAATATCCACCATTAGGGCTGTTGAATTTTAAAAAATTCGGTATAGTTCGGATTCGGCTGAATTCGGCCCGTTTAGATTCGGGATATGCCGAAGTCTGAACTCCCCCACTTCGGGTCTGTGTAATTCGGCGGGAATTCAAAGTTCGGGAAAAAAATTCGGCCGAATAAAGCCATTAAAAACACAACCGCGCCTTTCCGCGGCTCTGGGGAGGCATTTTTGGGGGTAGAGGTCCCAAACTTTCAGAGGAGCTTCAAAGGACCCTTCTTGCCAGACCCCCCAAGTTTTGTAAAGATTGGGTCAGGGGGAGCTGAGATATGGGCCCCGAAAGGGGTCCCCCCACCCTTAATGTGTATCTTTGAGCAGAGCTTGCAGCCCATGCACAAAGCTCCCAGCCCCGACAAACAGCTGATGAGAGCAAGGGCGGGGCAGGTGCTAAGAACTTTGCAAAGCAACACAACTGCAAAGCAACACCTTTGCAAACATGCAAAGGGCGGGGCAGGTGTGAAGAATTTTGCAAAACAATACAACTGCAAAGCAACACAAGCACGCAATGCAACACCTTTGCAACAGTGCAAAGCAACACCTGACACCTGGGAGTTTGCAAACCATGGAAAGGGACAGAGGCAGCTAGCTATGCATAATGAGCAGGAGGGGGTGGAATTTCTCCTTTTGCATTGGACTTGGGACCAGGCAGATGCATTCTTTAAGTCACCATTTGAAAACCAGTTTTGAGCAAGCATCAAACTGATCTTATGAATGAGGGAAAACCTGAAGACATAAAAATGAAGCCCCCCCTCAAACCAGGGAGAGAGAGAGACTGGAGGGGGAACACACACCCCAGGCAGAACCGGCAAAAGCCCCCTTTGGCTTCCCCCCCCCACCCACAGAAACTGCTCCCTCCCCACACATACACAGACTGCTTCCCCCCTCACACACACACAGAAAAGAAAAATTCTAGATTAAAGCCCCCAAAGGGGTCTTACTGTGGCTGTCTTCTGTTCCATCAGGAGGGGCTGGGAGGCTGGGTAATCCAATATGATTCCATTTGTATCCAATATGAGATCCATATGTATGCATCTCTCGAGGGTGATCCATTCATCCCAATAGGGAAAAGGGGAAAGCCCATAAATTGGGGGCCCCTGACCCAATGTTTACAAAACTTGGGTGGTCTCTTAAGAAGCCTTGTCTGAAGCTCCGCTGAAAGTTTGGGGTCAGCACACCCAAAAATGCGCCCCCTGCAGCCACGGAAAGAGAAAAGGGGGGAGCCGATATTTCTGCCCCCACTGAACCCATCTTTACAAAACTTGGGTGGTCTCTTAAGAAGGATTGTCTGAAGCTATGATAAAAGTTTGGGGGCTGCACCCCCAAAAAAGCGCCCCCTGCAGCCACGGAAATGGGAAAGGGGGGGAGAGGAAAAAGGGGTGGAGCCCATATCTCGGGACCCCCTGACCCAATGTTTACAAAACTTGGGGGGTCTCTTAAGAAGGCTCATCTGAAGCTCCACTGAAAGTTCGGGTTCTGTACCCCCAAAAATGCGCCCCCTGCAGCCATGGAAAGAAAAAGGGGGGAGCCCATATCTCGGGACCCCCTGACCCAATGTTTACAAAACTTGGGTGGTCTCTTAAGAAAACTTGTCTGAATATCCCCTGAAAGTTTGGGGTCTGTACCCCAAAAAATGTGCCCCCTGCAGCCACGGAAAGGAGCGAATGTGCACAAGCACCCCCTCACACACACACGAGGATTTCCCTCTCTCTCTCTTTCCCCGGCCGGGCCGCACATCAGCTGATTCCTCCAGTACTCAATCCTGACTGATTGGCCAGAAGAAGACCCAGCTTGGCCACCGATTGGCCGGGGGAGGAGAATGCTGCTTACTGACGGTTATGCTGTTTACTGCCGCCCCGAATTGGCCGGATTTATTCGTGAACTCCCGAACTCGCTGAATTCGCCCCCCCCCCCGTTGCCCACCATTTTTGAGTTCGGTTCGTCCCGAACTAAAAACCACCGAATCGGGGAAATTCGGCTGTTTTTCAGTTCGGGCCGAACTGAATCAACAGCCCTACTTGATGGGCCTTGGTCTGATCCAGCATGGCCTTTCTTATGTTCTTAACATTTATTTCAGCTTGAACTTCCATGAGTCAGAGCTCACTTCCTCAAATGCAGAGAAGTGTGTCTCCATTAGGCCTGGTGAAATATCCAGCAAATGTTAATTTCACTTCACTGTTTCATTTCATCTCGCATTAGATTTCTTGTTGATTCTACTCTGCTGTTGTTGGCTAGAAGTGTTTCCCACACACTCTGGATGAGCTGTTTTCTCTTTTGGTTGGGTCTTTTTTCCCCACTGGCTTCTCTTTGTAACATTTCTCCCTCCCCTCCCCTTTCTGCCGAGTATTTCACCAGACCCTATGGATATACACTTCTAAGCATCTGATGAAGTGAGCTCTGACACGCAAAAGTGCATGCTGAAATAAATTTTGTTAGTCTTTAAGACATTATTGGACTCCTGTGTAATTTTGCTACAATGCCATCTATTCCGTGGATGGGCACAAGCCACAAAGGCCTAAGTATTTACCTGGGGACTGCATCTTGTCTACATGGCAAGGGACAATGGGAGAAGCCCCAGCTCTAAGAACTAAGGTAATGATGGACGTTTAAATACTGCAACATCAAGTATTACCAGCCTACTCTAACCATTGTTTAGGATAAATGCAGAGGGTAAAGTTGATTCCTTTGAAATGTGGTGTTGGAGGAGAGTTTTACGGGTACCATGGATGCCAAAAATACAAATGTGGGTTTTACATCAAATCAGGCCTGAACTTTCCTTAGAGGCTAAAATGACTAAACTGAGGCTGTCGTACTTTGGCCACATTATGAGAAGACAAGAGTCACTGGAAAAGACAATCATGCTAGGAAAAGTCGCAGGCAGCAGGAAAAGAGAAAGACCCAACATGAGATGGATTGACTATAAAGGAAGCCACGGCCCTCAGTTTGCCAGACCTGAACAATGCTGTTAACGATAGGACATTTTGGAGGACATTGATTCAGAGGGTCGCCATGAGTCGGAAGCGACTTGACGACACTTAACACACACACAGAGTATAGAAAATAAGGATTGCATGTTTCCACCATTTCTTTTTATCCTTGCATGAACAAACCATGTATACTTCTTTTTCCTCTTTTGCTAGCATTTGCCAGCATTGTAGCATGTGTAGAGTGCAGCCCCAACTAATAAAACACTGAGGTGGATTCTAGGGTGGAGGACATTTCTTCACACCTGGGAATTATAAGTTTTAGCTGCAACCTTAATGCTAACAGGAAGGAACAGTGGGAAATGGTCTGCTGATTCAAGACTGAATCAACCATTCAATTTTGGTGTGGTGAAATCAACTTGAAATTGTTTTTTTCCAGTGATTTTTATGCTGGACAGTTTTATAAATACTACCAGTGCCGAAGTTTCATTTGTAGGATCTGCAGTTATAAGGATCTTAGGTAACACAGCTGGGGGGAAGTCTTTGCATGAGAACTTGGATAGGTGCTGCCAGTTCAAACTTCAACTTTGTCCCAAGAAACACGCATCTAGTGAGTCAAACCAGTGAATCACAATCTGGAGTTGTTGCATCAAAGCACTCATAATGTCCAGGTCGGCACTCTGAAAGCTGCTGGAACAGTCCATTTTTCCATGTAAAAATACTATATGAATTGACTATGAATTTGTGAACAGGCATTTTAAGAGAGAAAAGATGCACAAATCGTAATAGCTGAGCTATAGGAGCTAATTTGGAGTAAGTTAAAGAGTTAAACCTCTCTTCTCTGCACGGCTCAAGGCAAACTGAGGCTGCGTAAGTCCGCAATTTGCATTTTATGGATAGATCTATTATCTGTTAGATTCCTAATCGCTCAATAGCTTGTGCAGCCTGATTTCTTTCCCCACCCTTTCTTTTAGCTGACTCTCTGCTGCTCTTAGCATTCCATCTCTTCTGAAGCATTTTCTGTCCTCATTGGCTTGACTTTGTAAAGTTGTTTTCTTTAGGGTAATTTATGAAGTCATATTTATCCAGAGAGTCCCACAAATATGCAGACACCCTTCCTTATCTGTGATTGGCCCCGCTATGCTGCTTTTGTGATTGCTGTGAGATACCCTTTACTGAGACAGTGTTCCCCCTTGTATCTCTATAAATAAATTACATATTTAATTTTTAAAAAATAACATTGAAAATTCAGGGAAGGATCTTAGAATATTTCTGACCAGATTCTTGCCACATTTTTCCCAGCCTTACCTGAAAGCTGCTGCATGTATTTTATCTAATAATTGGCCATAAACTGAGCTCTGTTCTCATAGGCCAAATGCAGAGAAGATGAATGAATGGTTTTTTTAAAAGGGAAGCTGTTGTTTCAGGAAGCCCTGATTTGGATTAGGGTTCAGTGTCAGTGGGTGGGGGAGGCAGGTTAACTCTTTCCCTAATGCAGTATCCCCTAAGTAACTGACGCACATCCCTCCCCCCCCCCCCCGAGCTGTTGTTAGCCCTAGAAGGGGGGAAAGTCGGGTATTCTCTGTTTGCCTGTCTTTTTTCCTTTCCTTTCCAGGATAGTAATAGCATGGGGAGAGGGGTTTCAGTTTCAATCAGCAAAATCACATGCATGGTAAGGTTTCAGCCACCTCTCTCCCTGCTTCACTACCCCACTCTGAATCAAGACTCTGTGCAGCTGCTGTTTTCCTTATTATAGTGCTGGGAAAATCCACTCATATTCAAGGAACTCCTACTGACATGTCAAATTTGGCCCCCAGGCAACATGCAAGAGACAAATGAGGCTTGTCAATGGAAGGCTAAATTAATTGGAGAGGGTGGTTGTTTTTTTCTTCCTCCCGATCACATTGGTTAATAAGCCTTTGGGGATTTTATTGTCTACCATGGGAGTTTTGTCGATTGCCTCATCTGGAAGAATTCGCTTGGCAGGCAGGTTATTACCCTGTACCTGCATTTTCTGTGGGAAGCTGATGTTGTCTTTTCATATGACATAGACTTGGACTTGGTACCCTTTCCTCACTGCAAGTAAATTAGCAGACGTTAGCTGTGGCACACAGAAACTAGGAGAGAGGGGGAAATCTGCTCTCTAGCAGTACAGTTTCAGCGGCTTTTGCTGCCTCAGCTGTCACCCACTGCAGCCAAGGCCGATATCCTGATAGTTCAGTTCTTTATTGTTACAGTCAAAGAAGTAGAGTTGGTTTTTATATGCTGACTTTCTCTACCACTTAAGGGAGACTCAAACTGGCTTACAATCACCTTCCCCTCCCTCCCCACAACAGACACCCTGTGCGGTAGGTGGGGTTGAGAGAGCTCTAGCAGAGCTGTAACTTGCCCCAGGTCATCCAGCTGACTTTGTGTGTATGAATGAGGAAACAAATCCAGTTCACCAGTTTAGCCTCCACCACTCATGTGGAGTAGTGGGGAAATCAAACCTGGTTCTCCAGATCAGAGTCCACCGCTCCAAATCACCACTGTTAACCACTACACCACTCTGGCTCTCAGCATACATACTGAGAGCCAGTATACATACTGAGAGCCAGCATACATACAGATTACACCATGCTGGCTCTCACCATACATACTGAGAGCCAGCATACATACAAATGACAAAGACCAGCATATATACAAATTACAGTCAATAGTTATAAAAAATAAATAAAAAATAAAATAAAATCAGAAACTAAAAACCCTGAATGAATATATAAGCTAAGGATAGTTATATGGCTATCATAAGTAAATTCTGTGAACCTCAGCTATAATATAAGTTAGTAGTGTGTATCTAAGGTAATTAATCTACCTCCTTACTTGTCAGAGAGTTTCTCTTCTTAACAGCTAAAAAGCAGAATTTTGCCATTGCATGGGATACGGCAGCCTCCTTATCCTCAAGCAATAGTTTGACCAGGGCCAACTCCGTACACCCCCAAAAAAATTTCAGATGCTTAAAATGAGATAACAGAGGGTATATCCTAATAGTGTTTTGCATACTGTGTGAATCAGAAAGAGGACACAGATAAATGTTTGTTAGAGATGGTTTAGGTTAAAGTGCACTAGGAGTAATACACGAAGTTATTGTTGTCATCCAGTGCTTAAAGATACTCTTGTTCCAACAGATATCAAGATGAAATCAACCGGCGCACATCTGCAGAGAATGAATTTGTCATGCTCAAGAAGGTGAGGTTCTATGCTCCCAGGGTCTTTGGGTTAGGCTGAACCCGCAATTATTCACTCCATCTGATCAAAAGATACCGTTACTGACTCACTTGCAGTGAAATCCTTGGGGTTAGACCAGAGTACCTCCACATAGGAATGCGCTATTGCTTTATTAGAGTGTCTTGACGACTTTCCCCCCTTGGATAGAAATAACTATGTACAAAATATGTGCATGTTTTGTCAGCTGTGAAGAGCAAGTACATCATCTAGGGAGAGTGGTAGAATACTTCCTCTTTTTCCTATGTGGTTCAGACTTCATGTGCTTATTCCTCTGCATCTGTGGCCACCTCACTTGTCCTGGTTTCTGAGTGACTTTTGTTACAAACAAGGGATCAGCCTCCAGAGGACCCCTGGGCTAAATTCACTCCCACTGAAGGATGTCAATATGCAGGCTACATGCAAAAGAGATACAGATAAAATGATATTGGTGGCAGCAACTGAACTTACAGGCAGGCCTTTTTGTGGAACGGGGGTTCAGTCACTGGTCCATCAACCCTCACTCACTTCTCACTGGGGGCCTCGAGGAAAATTAGTTGCTGACCAGGAATATAAAGAGTTAAATAGGCCCATGTGCATAATATACATCACAAATACCCACAGGTAGGGTTGCCAGATCCCTCTTTGCCATCGGTGGGAGGTTTTTGGGGTGGAGCCTGAGGAAGGTAGGGTTTGGGGTGGGAAGAGACTTCAGTGCCATAGAGTCCAATTGCCAAAGCGGCCATTTTCTCCAGATGAACTGATCTCTATCGGCTGAAGATCAGTTGTAATAGAGGGATATCTCCAGCTAGTACCTGGAGGTTGGCAGCCCTACCCACAGCCCTCCTCTAACCTATACTTAGGGTTGCCAGGTCCCCACTTGCCACTGGCGGGAGCTTCATTGTGGTCGAGCTGGGGGGTGAACCGCATGTGACGTAACTTCCAGGGTAGACCTGGAAGTGACGTTAATCACGTCCCCTTCAACTGGCCTACTTCCACTCACAGCCTGCTGAGGAGCGGTGGGCAGTCCCTTAATTGGCGGGCAATTGTCCACCATAACTGGGCATCTGGCAGCCCTACGTATACTATGATAATTCATTTGACAGAAAATAACAAATCACATTGCCTTCTGCAATATCATCTTGTATGTACTGAAGTCCTTTGGACCTTGTACCAATCTGAAGCCTCTCTGCCTTCTTCTAGGAAACCTCAAATAGACCTCACCCAGCTCATCAGGAATGGGAAATCTTAAGTTGTATATATCTTAAAGGGGAAAATACTGCTGTAAAAACTGACACAGCTGGCAGTGTTATTGTTATCTGAGCACAGATAACTCAGAAAAGCTGCATTTAGATAAGACTCTAATTGTAGCCCACTGTGCTTTAGCAGAATAGCTGCCTCCTTCCAAAACACTCTTAGAACGAGGCCCAACAGATTCCTGAGGCCATCTTGGAACAGCACTGTCTCTGAATCCACTTATTTCAGCTACTATCACCTAATCACTGATGACAGTAGATTCTTGCCTTACTCTGGCACTGCTTCTTTCTCCTTCAATGTGGCACTGCTTCTTTCTGCTTTGAATAGGGTTGCCAGCTCCGGGTTGAGAAATACCTGGAGATTTTGGGGGTGGGGTCTGAGGAGGGCAGGGTTTGGAGAGGAGAGGGACTTCAATACCATAGAGTCCAATTGCCAAAGCGGGTACTTTCTCCAGGGGAACTGATTTCTATTGCCTGGAGGTCAGTTGTAATAGTGAGAGATGTTCAGCTACCAACTGGAGGTTAGGAACCCTAGCTTTGAGGCTTTTCTTCACATTATCACTGCAGTTTCTGGAGAGCTGGAGTTGGCATGCTGAGAAGTTGCAGCATGGGTCCTTCCCCTGCAAATAATTTGTTTGGTTGGTTTTAAACGAGCATTAGACCAATTCATGAAAGGTAGGTCATTCAAGGGCTATTAGTCACAATGACCAAATGGAACTACCATGTGCAGAGGCAGTATCCCTCTAGGGCAACAACAGGGGGAGGATTTGGCCATTTGTTGACCTTTGGCTTGGCCTGGCAACTCTAGCTGTTGGTCTGGTCCATCACAACTGTTCTTGTGTTCTTATGTTCTCACATTATACACAGTGACATCTCAGTGAAGCCATTCAGTTTAAAAACATATAAGAAAAGCAGAATTGTGCAACATTCCATGTTGGTTTGAACAGGTCTTTCAGCTCCTATGTGGGCAACAATTTTCAGCGCGTCAGTACATCATCTCCCCAGGTCCCAGAGACCTTGGCAAGAGAAGGTGACTTGGTTTAAACAAGATGCATGGAATACAAACCAAATAAACTTTGCACACCAAGTGTTACATTTAAATCAGGTCCCCTACCAAAATGATTACAATGACACATCGTCCCTAGATCACCTTGGTTCCTTACTGTCTTTTTCAGGATGTGGATGCTGTCTATATGAACAAAGTGGAGACGGAGGCAAAGGTGGACTCCCTGACAGATGAACTCAACTTCCTGAGAGCCCTCTATGATGCGGTATTCAATTTTCTTTGAGTACTTGGGAAATAAAGCACAACAATTAAAAAATCATAATGAAGCTTAAGATAAAGATGTAAACAAAGCATTGGCTGAAATTTTGTGGAGGAATTGGTGGGGCTACTGTGGGGATCTAAGAGCTCTGGATTCTGGTTTTGGGCCTTCTGCCAATATGTAGAACAGAAAGGGTTGTCTACTCCAGGTTGGGAAATACCTGGAGATTGGGGGATAGAGTCTAGGGAAGGTGGAGTATGGGGAGGGGAGGGACTTCAGCAGGGTATAATTCCATTGGAAGGACCTTTGTAGGGTATAATGCCAGCATGATATAATGGCACACTCCAAAGCAGCCATTTTCTCCAGAGGAACACATCTCTGTAGTCTGGAGATCAATTATAATTCTGGGAGATCTCCAGGCTCCAGTGGAAGTTGGCAACCTGAAGAACAGGAGACCCTGTTGAGCCAATTGGTATTTCTGAAATCTTGATAAAACACAGTGGACTGCATCACAAAATGGCTGCCATGATTGTGAAAATCTAGTTCTTCCAATGAAGTGGCCAAGATTGGGTTTCAGGTGTTTGAAACACTCCACCAACATGGTAGCCGTCTTTGTACATGTGCGGAGGCCCATTGTCCCAAGGCAGGTTACAGAGACTCACGGAGGATGACAGAGTTATACAGACAATAAAATAAAGAATACATACAATGAACAATGCGATAAAACTGGATCACACAATTAAAGAACAATGAAGCAAAACCAGTCTTTACATATCCCATAAACTGGATTTCACAATTAGAGAACAATGAAATAAACACAGTGTAACACTTCCAATAAATAGCATGGGGGAGGGATAGAAACTGCCTAATATTTTCACAAGCAATTAAAATTAGAACCCTATTAACTTTTCAGAAAGTAACCTCCTGCAGAATTCTGTTTTACCACATCCCTAAACTGTTGCATTGTTTACATCCTGCAAAATAACAGCAATTTTGGAGCCTTCCTAACCTCACGAGGTAGGTCAGTCCACCAGATGGGAGGGACAACAACAAATGTCAGTATGGGCTAGGGTGGCCAACCTCTAGGTGGTGGCTGGAGATCTTCTGCTATTTCAACTGATCTCCAGCCAATAGAGATCAGTTCCCCTGGAGAAAATGGCTGCTTTGGCAATTGGACTCTATGACATTGAAGACCCTCCCCTCTTAAAAACCCACCCTCCTCAGGCTCCACCTCCAAAATCTCCAGGTATTTCCGAACCTGGAGGTGGCAACCCTTGTATGGGCAGTGTTGTTCTTATCCTTTTTGTAGGGTGGCACCTTCAAAAGCCTTTGCTCAGATAACCTAAGCTGTCCAATTAGAGTGTATCTACAGAGGCAGTTCTGTGTATAACTGGGTCCTAGGCCATAAAGGGCTTTGTAGGTAATAACTGGCACTTTGCACTGAACCTGGAAACTAATTTGCCACCAATGGAGTGACTGCAGAATAGGTATAACGTGCATACTGCATGTAGCTCCCAATAGCAAATGAGCTACTGTGGTCTGGGTTTTGTACCAGCTAGAGGTTACCAGACCCATGTAGGACACATTATAATTTTCTACTCTAGCCTTCACATAGATCCATGTAGATTGGCTGGGTCAAGGTAAGGAGCCACCATCCCCTGAACTAATTGAAAATGGAAGATAGGCAGTGCCTCTACAGTAAGCTTGCCAGGTCTCTCTTCACAACCAGTGGGAGGTTTTGGGGGCAGAGCCTGAGGAGGGTGGGGTTTGGGGGAGGGGAGGGACTTCAATGCCATAGAGTCCAATTGCCAAAGTGGCCATTTTCTCCAGGTGAACTGATCTCTATTGGCTGGAGATCAGTTCTAATAGCAGGAGCTCTCCAGCTGCCACCTGGAGGTTGGCAACCCTACTCTGCAGAGGGGTCAGACCCACCTTTACACATGACTTAGAACATCCCAGTTGCCTAGTCTTCTACAAATATGTAGAACTGAAATTTTTGGGTGGTGGTGAATGGAACACTCAAGGATGTTCTGATGCAAATTAGCTTGCAAAATTCAGACAATATTCATTTAATCTTGTTTGTTTCTTCTTCCAAGATTCAGAATTAAAAATGCTGCTAAAGTTTCAGAATTTTCAGGAGAAAATGTAAAATCAATGGGAAATCTGATGCCTTGCATCTCTTTTTTAAAATCAATCAGCCGGACTTAGATTTTAAGTCATATTTCAAAATTAAATATTCCAGGTTTTTAAAAACGGATTCTGAAATGATTGGATGCTGTTCCCTTGGTGGTCGAATAATATTTTACAGTCCAGTGCTTCTCTGCAGGAAGTGGCAACTAAGAATCTTATTCTGGCTTCCCTGCACATTGAGACCCGCAGATCTGAAATATTTTCCCAACCCTGCTCTTTTGGGGTGTGTCTTTCAGGAGATGACTCAGTTGCAGGTCCAGATGTCGGACACTGCTGTTATCCTCTCAATGGATAACAACCGAGACCTAGACCTGAGCAGCATCGTTGCTGAGGTGAAAGCCCAGTATGAGGACATTGCCAACAGGAGCCGAGCTGAAGCGGACACCTGGTACCAAACCAAGGTGAGTAGATTGTCCAGTGGAGGTTCCCCTTCACTGGAAGTCTAGTTTTTCGATGATCTGTTTCTTTACCACATGATCTTTTCCATAAGTAAGATGGAACCCATGTCCTTTTAATATCTTCACATATTTAGGGATGGGAAGTCATCTAACAAGAACTGGAGCTGAAAATAGTTAGAATCATAGAATCATAGAGTTTGAAGAGACCACCAGGGTCATCTAGTCCAACCCCCTGCACAATGCAGGAAATTCACAACTACCTCCCCCCACACCCCCAGTGACCCCTACTCTAAGCCCAGAAGAAGTCCCCCCACTTTAAGCACCCTTAAGGAGGCAAAGAACTTTGAAATCCATGGATAACATCATTGAATAGTCTATGAATCCTGGCTTTGTTTGTTTGTTTGTTTTGACAGTATCCCTTGCGTAAAAAAAAGTAAAAAAGTAAAATATAAATATTTTCAAAAATCAATCATTTGAATTAAAACTACAAAATGTTGTCACCTGCCCAATGTTTGATCAGCACTCCCAGAATTAGCTCCATTCCTCATTTCTCTGCTCTTAAACACAAAGGCCACAATCCAGCACAGAAGCCCTGAGTCAGGCTCTTGTCTAGAAAGGGTGGGATAAAAATCAAATAAATACAGAAATCAGGTAGATCAAACACACTTAACCCTGGGTTGGATTGAGGCCAGCACAATCCCACAAAATATCCCTGTACCATATTTGGGATCCTTCCTCCTGATGAGAAGCAGAGATCTGCACTGGTTTGGCTGGTATTTTAATTAGAGCCAGAAATGAACCTGGGGGGTGGGAAACATTCAGATTTCAAAGGTTCAGTTCTGACAAAACGTTGCGTTTACATGCAATGTCTTTTCATCCTTGTGGTGCTACATTAATGAGAGCAGGAAATCGGCAACTGGCTGCTGCGGGCCTAATTTCAGCCTTCTATGGGATACCATCCCAACATCCATCTTGCAAACAAAACAAGGGGTGTGGAAGACCGGTATCTATGTGATTTGGCAACCGTCTAGTTGGTGGTGGAAAGTGCCATCAAGTCACAGCCGACTTAGGGTGACTGTTAGGGTGGTGGCTGGAGATCTCCCGCTATTACAACTGATCTCCTGGAGATAGAAATCAGTTCCCCTAGAGAGAAAAGGGCCACTTTGGCAACTGAACTCTATGGCATGGAAGTCCCTCCCCTCTCCAAACCCCACCCTCCTCAGACTCCATCCCCAAAATCTCCAGGTATTTCCCAACCCAGAGCTGGCAACCCTAGTGACTCTACAAGATTTTCAAGACAAGAGATCAACAGAGGTGGTTTGCCATTGCCAACCTCTGCATAACAACCCTGGTGGTCTCCTTCCAAGTACTAACCAAGGCTGACACTGCTTAGCTTCCAAGATCTGATGAGCTCAGGCTAAATTGGGCCATCCAGTTCAGGGCAACTGGCTATCTAGGGGTGGCTTTTGCACTCAGTTAGCAGCCCTTTGGCAAAACTAGTTGCTGAACAGGAACATGAATTTCCCCTCTCCCTTGATTTTATAGTTTGAAGAGCTCCAGGCCACTGCAGGGAAACATGGTGATGATTTGCGTAATACAAAAGGAGAGATTTCAGAGCTCAGTCGGATGATCCAGAGGATACGGGCTGAAATTGAAAATTCCAGGAACCAGGTAAGGAAGTCTCTAATCAATACAGTGTCATCCCAGCAAGGCAGAGAGGTGCCCATTAACATTCACCTGAGAGAAAGATCTGTTTATGGCATCATGGTCACTATGGTGTGGCACTGGGAGAAAATAAAAAGATATGAAGACTTTTTCCCCTTGGTAAGCCACTGTTTGGAAACAGGGTGTTGGGCTGAATGGTTTGGTGCCCCAATGTTCTTCTTGTCCTGTTTCTTCTGGTGGACAAAAATATGGTGACATCAAAGATTGAATGTATTGTCCTCCACATGCACCAGTAGTGGTATATATAGAGTTGTTTCCAAATTCTGAAAATACCTATCAAGGCAGCAATTCTGGGGTCCATCCTCGTGGATACAGGAGATAACATCTTAAGAACATAAACAGAGTCCATCTAATCCAGCATTCTGTTTCACACAGGGGCCAAGCAGTTGCTCTGGAGAGCCAAACACACAGGCCAAGGCCTTCATCTGATGCTGCCTCCTAGCAGTGGTATTCAGAGGTTTACTGCCTCTGAATGCGGAGGTTCCCTTTACTCACCATGGCTAGTAGCCATTGATGGACCTCTCCTCCATGAATCTAACTCCCTTTTAGAGCCATCAATGATTGTTGATATCACCAGGTCCACTGGCAGTGAATTCCACTGTTTAATTAGTCATTGATTATTCCTCCAAGACATAGAGGCATCCTTCACTATCCAGGAAGGGTCCTTTCCTCATTAGTGGTGATAGTGTTGTTCATATTGCTTGCACTGGTCATCGGGAGGGGCATGCAAGGAAAACCCTGATCTAGAAATAGTTCAGGATCCGGAATATCAATGCAGACATCCAAGGAAGGTTCTGCACGATAATGCACTAAGTGTGAATTGGTTCTGCACCGAAAGCAAAAGAAATTTTTTTGGACTCTGACCTTTGCAGAAGCAAAGTCCATTTTTAGAAATTTCAGTCTCATATACAAATGTCAGTGTGTCATTGCTCCAAGATTTGAGCAATGGTTTTCAAATGGTGTTTCAAGGAACATTGGAGTTCATCAGAAGCTCATTAGGAGTCCCTCACAAACATCTATAGAAGAAGAAGATGATGATGATGAAGATGTTGGTTTTTATACCCTGCTTTTCTCTACCTTTAAGGAGGCTCAAAGCAGCTTACAATCACCTTCCTTTCCATTCCCCACAACAGACACCTTATGAAGTAGGTGCGGCTGAGAGAGTTCAGAGAGACCTGTGACTGGCCTAAAGTCACCCAGATGGCTTCATGTATAGGAGCGGGGAAACCATATTAGAGTCCGCCACTCATGTGGAGGAGTAGGGGGTCAAACCTGGTTCATGAGATCAGAGTCCACTGCCTCTAACCATTACACCACGCTGGCTCTCAGGGTTGTTTCCAAATAAGAGTGGATTAAAGCAGCCTGCCCACTGTTAACAAACTTCCTCTGCATTGGCCAACTGCAGGTGAGTTTTAAGATGAAGTCTGATGTTCTGTGGGACAAATTATAAGATGATTGGCCAACACACTGTGACTACATCCACACAAAACTAGATATTGTGCAACTGTTGCATGATAGTGATCATTTGCAAGTGGATTTTCCTAGCACGGACAAGATAAACCAGTGGTAAATGATTGCTACAGAATAATGATAGTACAGTGTCCACTGATGTGTGAATGCAGCCTGTGTGCATCCTAAAACACTCCCCATAATCTTTTGCAAAGTACAAGGGTTAATTGGTTCTTGTAGGTTATCCGGGCTGTGTAACCGTGGTCTTGGAATTTTCTTTCCTGACGTTTCGCCAGCAACTGTGGCAGGCATCTTCAGAGTAGTAACACTGAAGGACAGTGTCTCTCAGTGTCAAGGGTGTAGAAAGAGTAATATATAGTCAGAAAGGGGTTGGGTTTGAGCTGAGTATTGTCCTGCAAAAGTATTGTCCTGTAAGTATCAAGATAATGTGCTAATGAGGATATGGTATGTTAATATGGAACCATTGTATCCTGAAGTGATCTGTTAATGTGTGTAATCCAAAACTAATCTGTATGGCTATTGTTGAATGTTGTCTTTGTCTGGAGGTTTTTCAGGGCAGGAAGCCAAGCCTTATTCATTCTTAAACTCTCCTCTTTTCTGTTAAAGTTGTGCTGATGTTTGTGAATTTCAATGGCTTCTCTGTGCAATCTGACAAAATAGTTGGTAGAACTGTCCAGTCTTTCAGTGTCTTGGAATAAGACCCTGTGTCCTGTTTGTGTCAGTCCATGTTCAGCCACTGCTGATTTCTCAGGTTGGCCAAGTCTGCAGTATCTTTCATGTTCTTTTATCCTTGTTTGTATGCTGCGTTTTGTGGTCCCGATGTAAACTTCTCCACAGCTGCAAGGTATACGATATACTCCTGCAGAGGTGAGGGGGTCTCTTTTGTCTTTTGCTGATCGTAGCATTTGTTGTATTTTCTTGGTGGGTTTAAACACTGTTTGTAGGTTATGTTTTTTCAAAAGTTTCTCCATCCTATCAGTGACTCCTTTAATAAATGGCAAGAATACCTTTCCTATGGGAGACTGTTTTTCTTGAGTTTTCTGATTTTTGTTTGGTTCAATGGCCCTTCTGATTTCATTCTTGGAGTAGCCGTTTGCTAGCAGTGCGTGATTTAGATGGTTAGTTTCTTCCTTGAGAAACTGTGGTTCACAGATCCGTCTTGCACGGTCCATTAATGTTTTGATTATTCCTCTTTCCTGTGGGGGGTGGTGGTTGGAGTTTTTGTGTAAGTAGCGATCTGTGTGAGTTGGTTTCCGGTAGACCTTGTGACCTAACTGAAGGTTTGATTTACGGATGACAAGGGTATCAAGAAATGGGAGTTTACCCTCAATTTCCTTTTCCATGGTAAACTGAATGTTTGGATGGATATTATTAAGATGATTTAGAAAGTCCATTAATTTTTCTTCACCATGGCTCCAAATGGTAAATGTATCATCTACGAACCTGAACCAGACTGTAGGTTTGTAAGGTGCTGATTCTAATGCTGTCTTTTCAAAATATTCCATGTAAAAGTTTGCTATTACTGGACTGAGTGGACTTCCCATAGCTACTCCATCAATCTGTTCATAAAATTCTTGATCCCATAGGAAATAACTTGTTGTCAAACAATGGTGAAATAAGGCTGTTATATCTTCTGGAAAAATCTGGTTAATCAATGAGATTGTGTCTTTAACTGGAACCTTGGTAAAGAGGGATACAACATCAAAACTGATTAATATATCCTTTGGATTGAGTCTTAACGGACTGATTTTGTTGATGAAGTGAGTTGAATCTTTGATGTAAGAAGTGGTTTTTCCAATGTGGTCCTGTAGGAGGGTGGTCAAATATTTAGCTAATTCATATGTTGGGGAACCAATGGCACTCACGATGGGTCGGAGTGGAACGGAATCCTTATGAATTTTAGGTAGTCCATATAATCGTGGTGGTTGTGCTTCAGTCTTGCATAGTTTTCTGTGTGTGTCGGGATGAAGAGTGGAATTCTTGATCAGAATGCTAGTTTTCCTGGTAATTTTGCAAGTTGGATCTCGTTTTAGTTTTTTGTATGTGGCAGGGTCCAGAAGTTCCTCAATCTTCTTTTTGTATTCTTCTGTTTTCATGATCACTGTGGCATTGCCTTTGTCAGCTGGTAGAATAATGATTTCTGGATCAGCATTGAGGGTCTTGATGGCGTTTCTCTCCTTGCGTGTTATATTGCTAGCAAGAGGAATAATCAAAACATTAATGGACCGTGCAAGACGGATCTGTGAACCACAGTTTCTCAAGGAAGAAACTAACCATCTAAATCACGCACTGCTAGCAAACGGCTACTCCAAGAATGAAATCAGAAGGGCCATTGAACCAAACAAAAATCAGAAAACTCAAGAAAAACAGTCTCCCATAGGAAAGGTATTCTTGCCATTTATTAAAGGAGTCACTGATAGGATGGAGAAACTTTTGAAAAAACATAACCTACAAACAGTGTTTAAACCCACCAAGAAAATACAACAAATGCTACGATCAGCAAAAGACAAAAGAGACCCCCTCACCTCTGCAGGAGTATATCGTATACCTTGCAGCTGTGGAGAAGTTTACATCGGGACCACAAAACGCAGCATACAAACAAGGATAAAAGAACATGAAAGATACTGCAGACTTGGCCAACCTGAGAAATCAGCAGTGGCTGAACATGGACTGACACAAACAGGACACAGGGTCTTATTCCAAGACACTGAAAGACTGGACAGTTCTACCAACTATTTTGTCAGATTGCACAGAGAAGCCATTGAAATTCACAAACATCAGCACAACTTTAACAGAAAAGAGGAGAGTTTAAGAATGAATAAGGCTTGGCTTCCTGCCCTGAAAAACCTCCAGACAAAGACAACATTCAACAATAGCCATACAGATTAGTTTTGGATTACACACATTAACAGATCACTTCAGGATACAATGGTTCCATATTAACATACCATATCCTCATTAGCACATTATCTTGATACTTACAGGACAATACTTTTGCAGGACAATACTCAGCTCAAACCCAACCCCTTTCTGACTATATATTACTCTTTCTACACCCTTGACACTGAGAGACACTGTCCTTCAGTGTTACTACTCTGAAGATGCCTGCCACAGTTGCTGGCGAAACGTCAGGAAAGAAAATTCCAAGACCACGGTTACACAGCCCGGATAACCTACAAGAACCAATGAACTCTGACCGTGAAAGCCTTCGACAATATTACAAGGGTTAACTTCCACAGCAACCAAAATGATATTGGAATTGTTCTCTGAGCATAGGAAATTTGAAAGCCACAGTTCGAGCAAAGTTAAATTCTTTAAGTTTAATCCTTCAATGGATGTTGCAAAAATTAATTAGATTCCCCCCCCCCAATTAGCAATTTCATACATTTTACTCAGAAGTCCCACCTACCACCTATGTTTGCAAGCTACTTGAAGGCAGATTTCGGAAAATCCCTCTGTCTGCCAGGCTTTACCCCTGCAACAACAATTGTATTGAAACAGTTGCTCATGTCTTATTTTATTGTAGTTTCTATACAGAATCTCGCAATGATCTATTAAGCCCCCTGTTGATTGATAGGCAGAATGCCCCAGATTCTTTTAATGTTGCCTATTTATCGAATAATCGTTCGCCTCAAATATTGGAGACGGTGGCACAGTTTTTAAAGCTTGTTTTAAAAGACCGTCAAACAGTTAATTAGATGGTATTATCAACAAGCAATGTTATTCGATGTAACTGTCCACTAATTATTTTTTAAAGGGCACCTTTTAATATTTCCATTCCTTTTGTATTGTGCCTTTTTATGCCAATAAAGGAATGATTGATTGATTGATTGATTGATTGATGCCTATGTTTTCACACTAATTTCTTCAACTAAAACTAAGAAAAATGCTATGGAACAATTGTTATAAATGTTTAAGAAGAAGAAGAAGAGTTGTTTTTTATATGCCGACTTTCTCTACCACTTAAGGGAGACTCAAACAGGCTTACAATCACCTTCCCTTCCCCCCCCCACAACAGACACCCTGTGAGGTAGGTAGAGCTGCAACTAGCCCAAGGTCACCCAGCTGGCTTCATGTGTAGGAGTGGGGAAACAAATCCAGTTCACCAGATTAGCCTCCACCGCTCATGTGGAGGAGTGGGGAATCAAACTCGGTTCTCCAGATCAGACCCCACCCCTCCAAACCACTGCTCTTAACCCCTACACCATGCTGTCTCTCTTAAATTATATGAATGATAAAAAGGAATTGGAGGAATTGATCAATGCCCTTCACTCTTACAGTGTGCTAATCTGCAGACTGCCATTACGGATGCTGAAGAGCGCGGAGAACTGACTGTCAAAGATGCCAATGCCAAGCTCCTTGAGCTGGACGATGCTCTACAGAAAGCGAAGGAAGAGATGACTCGCTTGTTGCGGGAGTACCAGGAGCTGATGAATGTCAAGCTGGCCCTGGATATTGAAATTGCCACATACAGAAAGCTGCTGGAAGGAGAGGAGAGCAGGTAGGGTGTGCAAAGATAAATATCAATGCTGACCACAGCTATTGCTATAGACATGTTGCAACAGTCAGAAAACACTCTGTGTTGAAAGTCCCGGTGTAGACACAGCTAACTATAGGAATTACCTTCTGGCTTGGTATAACCACCCACTAGTAATATTGGTAACGTTCTTTTCTTTGACATTAAATCAACCTCCTTTAAGTTCTGTAGTGTGAAGAAGGGTGGGAACCTTTCTTCCAGGGCTGTGGCTCAATGGTAGAGCATCTGCTTGGCATACAGAAGGACCCAAGTTCAATCCCTGGACTCTCCAGTTAAAAGGGTCAGGTAGCAGGTGATAATGAAAGACCCCAGCCTCAGAGCTGCTGCCAGTCTAATACTGACCTTGATACTGATGGTCTGGTTCAATATAAGGTAGCTTCATGTGTTCTCGTGATATCAATGGATTCTAGTATAATAAAGCCGTGGTCTTCAGCTTTTTCAGAGCTTAGGCCCACTGAGTAGGGGACCCTCTAACCTACAAGCTCATCACAAGAAGTCATGAAACTTCAGGGTCTTATGATAGGAAGAGGAGGAACCAGAGAGATTACTTTACCAGTGTTAAGGCCAGGAAAATGAGCAATGGACGAGCTGAGGGCAGGAAACACAAGGCAAACATCACTTGAGGTACCACAGTGAGGAACGAGTCAAGGGGCAAAGCCATGGAAAAATCCTCTCTGCTACTGAACAACATTACCTCTTCCTCCTCCTCCTGTTCTTCTTAGCATGCATGTTTGCTTTCTGTGGAGCACGTCCTTCCAAAAGGCCTCTGGAAAAATGATAGTTGTCTGTGGGGCTTTGTGACCCACCTGAAGATTCCTGGCGCATAGGTTGAGGACCCCGCCTTAAAACATAATAAATATAACACTTCTCCTATAATACAGAAGTCCCTCCTTGAGGAGGTGAGAATTGCCCCATCACTTCAGGCCTTCCCTGAGTGGATTAAAAACGTTTTTATTCGAAAAGGTCTTTGAGGAATGACAGAAATACCAGGATGGTGAAGGCCGAGGTTGTCTGTGGGTATGGAAAAACCCTGACAGCAATAATTTGTAAGTTAGATAAGCTGACTTTTTTATGAAACCTCTCTTCCGGAGCATAAAGCTAGCCAAATTCTAAACAGACAGTGGATTCTTACACCTGAAATGCTCTCATTTCATCTTGATAATCTGGAATCCCCGCTGAATTTACCTTTCAGTTCCTGGGTTTTCCTTCATCTGTGTGCACTATTAATTCATTGGAGTCATGCTTCTTTCTTTCTTTCTTTCTTTCTTTCTTTCTTTCTTTCTTTCTTTCTTTCTTTCTTTCTTTCTTTCTTTCTTTCTTTCTTTCTTTCTTTCCCTTTGTGCATAATGATGCACCAGTCAGTCATTCTGAGTCAGACATGTTTTCCTTTGTGTTGCTGTATCCATGGAGACGCCTCAGGTATGGCGCCTACCACACTGTCCTTTAGACGCATTTAGACGCCAAAGCATTTCTTTTCATCTGGGATTCAGAAAAGATTTTTCTTTATCTCTTGTAGTTGTCTAATGGTCTGCTTCTAGCCTGAGGTTTGTTTCATGGATCTTTTTTTTAGGCTGCAGAATGGTTGTTTTATGCTTTTTTAATGCCCGTGGCTTGTTTTTACTGGCTTGTTTTTAATATTGGTAATTTATGGCTCTTTAATGGTTTTACTGTGTTTTTAATTGTAAGCCGCCTCAAGTAGGTCTCTGAAGAGATGGCCTAGAAATGCCCTAAATAAACAAAGTCATGGGGGGGGGGGGGTTAAGCTGAGGACCTAGCCCTGTGTAGCACATACAACTTAAAATGGCTGCAGCTTGGGAAGATGATGGGCGAGTCAGGCTTCAGGCAACCGGGGGGAGCAATGTGAGACCACAGCTGTGAGCGGCTGGTGATATCTAAATCTCCAAGTCAGCATTCAGCCTTAATATTCGACATGCCATGTTTACAAGTGGTCAATGGACATGTTTTCATTCAGTTTTAAATTCCTTCTTCAACAGGTTCTGTGGAGAGGGTGTCAATCCAGTGAGCATCTGTAAGTACCTTGAATCGATATGTTCTTTCTTTCTTTCTTTCTTTCTTTCTTTCTTTCTTTCTTTCTTTCTTTCTTTCTTTCTTTCTTTCTTTCTTTCTTTCTTTCTTTTTGGAATATAAGCTTTCAAGAGTCCAAGCCTGAAGGATACTAACAGCTCATTCCTGAGCCCTGCAGCAGCCAGGGAAAGCTTGTGGCTGAGGAGCCTCCATGGCACCTCTAAAGGGGAAAACCCCTTTTAAAAAATAAAAATGACAAAATAGGGGAAATAGCCCCGTTGAAAACTGCCCCGTTGAAAACAGTGATGCTGTGCCAACAAAAAGCTGGTGTAGCACCACTGTTTCTGAAGGGGGCATTCCCGGGCTGAAAGGAGTTAGGAGGCTGCCTAGTGGCAGCCCTGTCCCCAGAAACGCCTCCCAGGACGTCAGCGAGAGGCTGAGCCAGCATTCCAGTTTGCACAGCACAAGTGGCATGAATGCCAGCTTAGGGGGCCGGTCGCCTCCTAAGCCCATTCGGCCCTCTGGCTCAGGAATGGGCAGCAAGTCTCTAAGATGCTACTGGGCTCAAATCTAGCTCTTCTTTTGCACATCAACATGGCTACCCTCTGAAACAGACTAGTGGGGGGAAAGCCAATGGGCTAAAACAGAAAAACTTGCCAGCCAATTGGACCATTTCTTTAATCTTTATAGAACATACAAAGATCTAATCGGTTCATGTTTTCATTACAGCTGTTGTCAGTGCCAGCGCTGGAGGTGTTGGCAGTGGTGGAGCTGGCCTAGGAGGAGGTTATGGCAGTCTTGGAGGAGGAGGAGGATTTGGTAGTCTTGGTGGAGGAGGGTTTGGCCTTGGAAGTGGCTTGTGTTTTGGAGGTGGTGGCAGTATTGTAAGCAGTGGCTTTGGAAGTGGCCTTGGCCTTGGAAGTGGTTATGGTGGAGGACGTAGTGGTGGTAGCGGGTTAAACTTTGGAGGAAGCAATTTCAGCTCTGGTAGTGGGAAAGGCATTGGGTCCGGAAGCAGCTCTGGTCTGAAAATTATCTCTAAAACCTCCATCACCCAAAAGACCATCAGAAACTAAAGCCAGAAGAATTCTCAACAACCCAAGCAAGAAAACAATAGCCACATATGCTTTTTCCATGTCTGTTGTCATTATGAAGTGCCTCATCTTTTCTAATTCCCTTAAATAATTGATATTATAATTGACATTCCAAATGACAGCTCTGTATTTAGCACAAATTTTATTTGTAACTAAACTGGCAGAAGCCTTAATATAAAATAATTACATATGCCAAATGGGGAAAATATGGATGTACACATCTGAAAAACTGTCTAACGCTTAGAATCTCCTACTGCAATAATAAAAAGGAATGCCTGAACATGTCTGTATTTTCAAGATTTTTTTTAAAGCTACATGCATTTTTCAGCAATGTTAGCAAAGTGGCTAATCTACACATAATTTGACTCCATGAATAGCATAAATATTAATTATACTCTGACATTTTTTAAAATGTACTTACAATACATACTCAACAAACACTGGCTGTGGTCACCCCCGCCGACTGCTTCGGGGCTTCCTTTTGGTTATGCATGCCTTTTCCACCCGTCATCAGTCACCTCTCTCTCTCCGCGCATTTTGCCCACATTTTCCAGATTCTGGCTAAAACAGCATCTGGAAAATGCGGGCAAAATGTGCAGGGAGAGTGAGGCGACCTCTGGTGGGTGGAAAAGGAAGCCCCGAAGCAGTCGGCGGGGGTGACCGCAAGGAAACGTCCCTGCATAAAAGGCCACTGTGGTTTTTGGAGAAAAACAATTCAGAGCTTTATAGGTACATTTGTCCTTAATGAAAAATGATGAACCTGATGTCTGGCAAATACTCAGAGACTTTGATGTGCCTGTGGAGCTCTGAGTCACCATGGGGAACCATTCCATTTTCCCCAATCTAGCAATTCCTTTCAAGGGGACCTATGAGTACATGGAACTCCCTTGCCCTCAAGGGCTTCCTCCTTTATGCACTTCAGTGAAAAGGGAAAGCACTACAGTTTCTCCTTTGTCAATGCACCCTCTGAAATGCTGCATGCACACTCCAGAGCCCCGTGTGCACATTTCAGTGTATACATGGCCCTAGACTGGGTCAGATATTTTGGAATGATCCATACATATCAAAGCCTTGCAGACACTGAGGCATTGGTCAATGGACCACCATTGATCAAGCCCAGTCATGCACCCTACCACTGAGGTCAGGCCATTTACAGTGAGGTCAGGCTCTTTACAAAATGCAGTGAGAATGTCAAATCCAAATGCACAGTGCATGAAGTGGTCAGATTTGATTTCGACTTTTCATACTTTCATGTTGGCCTCTTCCACACTGGATGAAGAAATGGCTGGAAGGGACAGCAGGAGATGTTTGCCAAGAACACCAAAGAAGTAAGGCTCTCCGAAGCTGCTACAGTTTTTCAAGATTATAGCACCCCCTTGCTACAATCTAAGCTTGCCCATGCAACTGAAGTGTCATTCCAAAGAATACTAATACACAATAACAGATATTCTTAAATGAGCCTCAGGTGCAAATGACTCACATTATTGGCAGCGTGAAGTGACAGGAATGCCTGGAAACGAGACAAATGGTGCAAACGCCTTCAGATTTTTCCGATTGCTATGAGAAAAGAAATTGGCCTTTGATTCAGGTTCTATCAAGCCTTCCAATAGATGGAGAAGGGGGGGGGAAGAAGAAGCCAGCTAATCTATAAAAGCAATCACTTTTCAACAATGAGATGATGCCAATGTTCCCATCATGCTGATGCCTTTCAGCTATTCAGTCTCCGGGCTTGTATCTCACAAGTCTGACTTCGCAACTCCTCCTGCTCTCATTGTGAGGTTCTGCAATCCTCGTCATTCTGTGTAGCTCTGCAGAAAGCTGCAACGAAACCAGGGACATCAGCATCGTGGAAACATGCTGATGCTGTCAATTAGCTCCATTCGAGTAGCACAGAACGGCTTCCCTGGGACTCCAAGGTGGTTTTCCATCCGGACATTAAGCAGGCTGATAATTTGCTTACCCTTGAATAAATTATGAGCTCCATATGCTTGCGAACCGTGCTTGCAGCCACTTGAACAGAATCCATTCAAACCAAGGAAACAGCTTCTGTTCAAGATACATGAGCCAGCCTCACAGTCCAACTGTTGAGTGATGCCACTGGCCCCATTGGAAGCTCAGATACATTTAAAAAGGATCATATTTCTTCATTCTGTATTACTTTCTTAAGGACTTGCCATTACTGAAAACCAAGCTCACAGTACACTTTGGAAAAGGACATACATGTAATGATTTCTCACGACTGCTCACCTGTTGGACTTGATGACACCTATAGTACAATTTCCCAACCATTTGCTCAAGAGTCATACTGCTAGGACTACTATGGATAAGTGGTTTAAGAATTAGATGTCCATTTTAAAAATTACAATGAGTAGGAGATGCTGATTGTTAAAAAATATTTTTTCAAAAAAAAAATTAATTTTGGATTTTCTCCAAAAATTATTTCAAATCTTTTAAAACTATAAACAGACTATTTCATTGGCAATATACATACTGAAGGGGGGTTCCAAGGTGAATGTTTTCTTCCAAATTGCTTTGAGCATCATCATCAAAATTTATTTGACACAAAATTAGCTTCCAGAAATTAACAGATAATAAAAATAAAAATATATACATATAATGTAACATACAGAAGTGAAAAGGAGGACAAAGCTCAAAAAGGCACAGTTTTCTCCTTTAAAAAGTTACCTGTAAAAAGTTCGCGGAGAATGAACCTTTACGGCAAGAGAGTAAACACTGAATGGCAGAATCCATTCAACCCCCTTTCTTTACACTTGTCAGACATGTGGTGCTCTTTTATCATATGGATAATAATCTAACCCACGGGGATGAATTTGAGATATACACTATGTAGCATTTGTGGTACGCTTTGCCCTAGATAACCCTAGTGTTAAGCCCCTGTCCTTCAGTGCTACAATTCTGAGGAAAAGTAATCTTAGAATTCGTTTGACCCTGTTTCTCCACTCTCAAAATAGCAGTTATGAACCCAGCTTTCAAACACCTATAAGCCGTTGGAAATCTTATGCAAAGATAATTAACAGCATATGAAGATTGTTCCTCTGTTACAACGGAGTGCTTCGGGACTCCTAAGGCAATGAAATCCAGTTGGGTGGAGTGCAGGAACTAGATTCTCCTCTAAAGGAGAACAGTCCCAACCCCTGCTCTGAGTAGCCTCTTTGCATAAATCAATGGGTAGCCCATCGTTTTTGAAGGACCCAGACAACATATGCATTGCATGTGGAAGATCCCTGGTGAGATCTTGTTCATCTCCACTGCAAGGACTTCAGACAGAAGGGTGAGGAATGACCTTTCCCTGCCCGAGATGTTGGAGAGCTGCTGCTCGTCCAAGTAGACAGCGCTTGTCCCGGTGGACAAGGTCTGACTAAGTCCGAGGCACCTTTACTGTCCAATCTAATTCATTGTGAAGTCAGCAATCTAGGAACAACAAAGCACGATAAACATTTTAAAAAGTTTATTACAATCAATCACACAACAGAGATCCAATTGTTGCCCTTCAGACCCATCACTGCCCGCCCCCCTGCAAAAGCCATAAGAAGGAAACCAACTTATGTAGAGGTCTGCTTGCTTTAGCTCCTGCTCTCTCTGAAGTCTGACTGAAGGAATGGACATCCCCTCCCCTTGTGCAAACAGGCTCTTAACGTGAACTGTCGAAAATCCCAAGTATGCAAACACTGTGGTTAAAATCTCATTTCCCATTTCTTTGTGATTTATGGCACACCCTCCTCGAAAAAGGGAAAATTCATATTCCTTCAGTGCCTTCCTGCCTGTCTGCAGACGATGTCTCTCCCCCTCCCCACCCCCGCCCTCTTACTGACGAGTAGGCGTGTTTTAATGAGACAAGTTGCTGCAAGGCAAGCCTATGAACATATCAGATTGCCTTGAATCACTTGCCAGGTTTTTTTCCCCAAGCACATAAAAGGGGAGATTTCCCGCTCCTCTAGATCAGAGGGGTTCTGCCTTCTTCGTTCTCTGCTCTTCCCTTGAAGCTCTGCTTGTAGCCAAAACCTTTCCTTGTCTTTTCCTCCCCTCTCTGAACATCACCACCACCACCATGAGTCGTATCTCCTATAGAGCATCCTCTGGAGGTGGCAACAGAGGCTTCTCCTCTGGTTCTGCCATTGTTGGTGGTGGCGGCAGCGGGAGATCAAGTTTTAGTTCATACTCCGTTTCTCGGGTCGGAAGCTCAAGAGTCGGAGGAGGTGGTGGTGGCTATGGAGCCAGTGGCGGCTTCGGCAGTCGAAGCATGTACAGCCTAGGTGGAAACAAACGCATGTCCTACGGTGGAGGTTACCGAGCAGGTTTCGGTGGTGGATACGGCGCTGGTGGAGGGGCTGGCTTTGGTTATGGTGTTGGCGCAGGTGGTGCAGGTGGCGCAGGTTTTGGTTATGGCGGACCAGGGTTTGGAATTCCTGGAGCTGGCTTTGCAGTAGGCGCTCCAGGTTTTGGTGGAAGAGGTGGACCAGGGTTTCCCATTTGCCCACCCGGGGGCATCCAAGCGGTGACCGTCAACCAGAATCTCCTGCAACCACTCCACCTGGAGATTGACCCAGAGATTCAGAAAGTGCGTACGCATGAGAGGGAGCAGATCAAGACTCTCAACAACAAATTTGCCTCCTTCATTGACAAGGTAAGTACACAGATTAATGCCTTCTTGAATATTCAAAGCTTCACTAAATCTGCAGGGACCCATCACGCGGTCAGTTCTTCCTTCCAATATAATGGCTCTTTGAGATGATTCATAACACGCATCCCTTGCTTCTCCATGATGCCACATCAGAAGTGGGCATGAGTAAGAATATGCCACCAGTCCTTTATTTTCTCCCCTAAAGTGGTTATGTACATGCAAATGTACATAAGTGGTTATGTACATGCAAAGGGTAAAGTTACTTTACCCTTTGTGGCAAGATGACTGTGTAACATCCAGGCATCATGTCTCATGGCTCAGTGATACAGCATCTGCTTTGCATGTTGAAGGTGCTAGGCTCAATCCTCAGCATCTCTGCATCTATATGGTTCTGGTAGTAGGTGATGTGAAAAATCTCTGCCTGAGATCTTGGAGAGCCACTGACAGAGTAGCCGATGCTGAACTTAATAGACGAATGGTCTGACTCTGACCCTGGTGGTCCCTTCCAACTCTATGAGTCCATGATTCTATGACTCAGTATAAGGCAGCTCCACGTGTTCATTGTTTGGAAAATAAGTGGCTTCCAGCAATATAGAAATGGGCATCCTTGTATTATGGTATAACTTATGGCAGACAAGTCACCACACAGGCAGAAGTGAAGACTGGACTGATTTCATTTTTTTTTAAAAGCTGTTCAAGAATGCAAAATATTGTCCCTGGTATTCTCAATTCAAGTCCTTGAGCCATTTCTCTTTCCCAAGAGGATGTGGGTTTGCAAACCAAAGAGAAAACCCACAATAGTAAAGTAGGGGTGTCCCTGCTTCAACAATAGAGGGAGGAGGCCAGGGAGAGGTACTTTATTTATCAAACACAACTAAAATAATGTGGAAACTGCAATTGTTCCTAAGTCTATTATATGTATGAATCAACCAAGTATGAGTTAGAAAATAGCTTGTTTTATCAAAAAATAGACTTTTTTAATCTGCATGGTAGTCTTTTATTGATGTTTCCTATTAGTTATGGTTTTGCTAAGAGTTTGGATGATTAATCAGATGCCTTTGCAACATGCTTGACATTCAGAGGAGCCCATGTGATGGAGTGCCTCTTCTTGGAGGGAGGCATTTTAAAATGGAATAAATAACATGCAACAGGAAAAAATGCATTTTAAAAGGCATGCATATATCAGTCTGTTTCATGTTACTTATTTCCTATTAACTTTCTGTCAAAATTTGAATGGGCACCAGTTGGTGGACTGATTAGCCATCAACTAAATTACATTGGTCTCTGTTTGCAGAGGATCTGGTAATAATGTATCAGCCCTAAAACAGGGATTGCTGGTGTTCCTGAGCCCTTTTCGAAATTCCGCCTTTACTGTCTCTGTTCATTCTCTCTGCTTGTATTCTCTTAGCCCTCTATCACTTTTATCCTTTATTATACCCGCTTATACCCGCTATCATTATTTTTGCATACTACCATTAATACACATGGCACTTTACAGAGGAAGAGAAGCAAAAAATAAGACTCTGGCCCCAGGAGCTTTCAATCTAGATCGCAAGTAGATGTTTGTAGGCTACCTTTCAACTGCAGAGGAAAACTAAGGTTCCATAGAAGAGCTGTGCTTTGCAGTCTTCTCTCTCTCTCTCTCTCTCTCTCTCTCTCTCTCTCTCTCTCTCTCTCTCTCTCTCTCTCTCTGTCACACACACTCTCATTCCTCAGATAGCATCTTTTCCCTCCCAGTGGATGTATAGTTTCTTATACTTTATTACCAACCCCTTACCTATTCTTTCTTGCAGGTCCGATTCCTGGAACAACAGAATAAAGTCCTTGAAACCAAATGGGCACTCTTACAAGAACAGGGAACAACTGTTCGACGAAACAACGTTGAACCCCTTTTTGAAGGATATGTGAATAATCTTAGAAGGCAACTTGATTCTCTAGTAGGTGAGCGGGGAAGGCTGGATTCAGAACTGAGGAACATGCAAGACATGGTGGAAGACTTCAAGAACAAGTAAGCATATTCTGTCTGTCCCAGGATGAATTGGAACCTTCCTTTTATCATCTGTGCATTTCTTGCTAAATACACAGCCCAATTTTATGCATGTTCCATCTAAGCTCAATGGGGCTGACTCCAAAGTAAAAGTGAGTCAGCTTGCAGCCTTAGATAGGTATGACTGCATATAGAAGTTGGCTTGCACATGCTAGCTGTTTCTAAAGTGAGAAAAATGTAAATATTTTGTTGATTGGTGGAAATCCTCCACTCTTCCCCTACATCCCTTTGATTTGGCAACAGGTGAAGTTGCCACTTTATTGTCTGGGGATAACTAAGATGTAATTTTTGCCCTACTTGAATCAATCCAGACAGACTCTGCATCACTAATGTGTGCATTCAGAATGGATGAAAATTACAGCGGTCAGTAAATTATATCCAAGCTGTTGCTTGCATTTAACCAAACCACTTTGCCAGCCAAGGCTTGGCAGAGGTCATCGCTACAATACGTTAGAGAACTTAAAACATTAGAGAGACAGGCAATTCTTAACTTCTGCTCATAGTATAACAATTTTTTTTGCTGTCAAACCACAGCTGACTTATGGCAACCCCGTAGGGTTTTCAAGGCATGAGATGTTCAGAGGTGGTTTGCCATTGCCTGCCTTCACATCACAACCCTAGTATTCCTTGGAGGTCTCCCTTCCACATACTAGCCAGGGCCAACCCTGTTTAGCTTCCAAGATCTGATGAGATCAGGCTAGCCTGGGCTAACCAGGCCAAGGCTTAAAACATTAGAGACAGACATTTCTTACCTTCTGCACATAGCATTGCAATACTGCACAGAAGTCCATGTGGATTCTTCCAAGCTCCTTCCTAGCACCATCTATTCAGTTTTTTGAAAGCCAGTTGGTGGAAAGCAAAATAAGTACAAAGCCTGGCATCAAAAAGTGTTTACAAAGAACCTGCTAGACACAAATCCTTCCGGTCTTTTTCCCCCCAGTGGATGCAGGCCCCATCCTGTCTGTTTGATGAGTTCAGTGGGCCTGAAGTTATGAAATTTCATGAAAGCATGCCTCTAAAGTAGCAAGTTCCTTTTGCCAAGCTTAGCTAAAGAAGCAGGGATTAAGTTAAATCCATGGCATGAGTTAGCAATGCCTATTCAAACTTTTGCAAATATAGGGTTAGAGCCAGTCAGCTTTTTCACTCTGTCTCACAATTCCCATCCTTATTACAGCTGCCATCTCATATGGCTTTTGTCCATGTAGATCCCATGATATCCAGCATAGACTTTTGGTGGTCAAAGGGGACCTCTCCCTCCTCCTTTTTTCACCAGCAGAAAAGCTGGTTGGATCCAACCCACAATTTTACAACAGTTGTAGCCTGTAACTTGTAGGTTTCTTTCATGGATTTCATGGCAGCCAACCAGGGTTTGCCCCCAAATGTACATTTGACAAGCAGCTGCATCTACCCATATAATATACATGTGTCTAAATATATCTTATTTACACAATAACTTTTAAGTGTATACCTAAAAAATGCAATGCAGGAAACAGCCCTTGCTGTTATTTTTACTGATATTTCTTGTGATGTTGTGATATTGGCCAATGGAATTGATCACTGGGTTCAATGTCTCCATTCCGCTAACTTGGATCAGTTGGTTCCGATGGCTCCTTTCTACTAAATCCTCTTCAAGTGGAGAAAGACCTTATCTGACGGAGAAAGACTTGGTGAAAGGGAATCACTGAAATTCATCCATACAGTAGGTAGGGATCAAAAGACAGTGTAGTCCAACCCTTGTCTCCCACAGAAAAAAAGACCAACTATTTACCAGTTCCCCCATCCCATGTAACCATACCACAGTGTGTCTCAAAGACAATCCATGTGCCCACTTAAAAACAGATACTTCCAGCACAGCAGAAGCAAGTCAAGTCACATGCTATAGGTGACAGTAAATATCTTACACATGAGAAAAATTGCCAATGGCTAGACTGTCATGTGATCATTATGTATCCTATTTTTATCTCACCATCCTCCAGAGAGCACAGGGTCATCCCTTTCTTCATTTTATGCTCACAGCAATCCTGGGAGGCAGGTTAGACTGGGAGAGAAAGAATGGCTGGCTGAAAACCATCCTATCTACCTGTGGATTTGGACCTATATCTCTCTGGTCCTAGTCTAACACTCTAACCACTATGCCACACTGGCTTTAATTATAGTTTCCCATGAAATCCATGGTCCTTTATATCCATTCAGCAGTCCTAGAGGTAGACTAGGCAACATGCAGATAGAGTTTCTGCACGATCTAATAACCTGGAAGTAACATGGGATTGATTTTCAAAGGTATACATGGAAATGTAGCCGCCAGGCTCCACAGACCAGTTTTCTTGGGAGAACACCCATGACAAGTGGACTGAAAACCAACCTACTGGCTGGATTAACTTGGCTGCATTTACACTCTTGTCTCTTCTTTCTGTGATTGGTTCCTGTATTGAAACATACTGGTGCAGTCTTGACTCTCGGTTGTTCCCACAGATATGAAGAAGAGATTAACAGGCGTACAGGTGCAGAGAATGAATTTGTCGTGCTGAAGAAGGTAAGAATTATTTTTATAATAATCACTACTTTATACAAGGTTAAATCAATTACCCAGGCCCCAGAAATTGGTAGTCCTGAATTACCTGATACTCTGCAGTGTCTCTGATGTACCGCGATAGCTAAACTCCTCAACTGTAGGAGCTGATTATCCTTCCACTCTTCTGCTGAGCTCTGGCCCCTAAGGATCCCAAGAATCCCTCACTTCTCATGTAGTTCTACCACAGCTAATTAGAAATGAGAGCCAACCAATGTTTTGGAATATTGGATTCTTAAACAGATAAAATGAATGGTTGGACTTGTTGTATGTGTAAAGTGCCATCAAGTCGCAGCTGGTTTAAGGCGACCCCTGCAAGAAGCTTTCAAAGCAAGTGAGAAACAGAAGTGGTTTGTCACTGCCTTCCTCTGCAGAGTCTTCCTTGGTGGCCTGGTCTCCCTTCCAAGGACCGACCCTGCTTAGCTTCTGAGATTTGATGAGATCAGGCTACACTATGCCGCCTTCCCTCCCCGTTGGACTTGTTAGGCTTCGTGGGCGGGGGAGGAAATGGTCCTTTGGAATGCAAATTATTTTCCCTTCGTTTTCTACAGGATGTTGATAGTGCCTATATGAACAAGATTGAACTTGGAGGCAAATCAGACTCACTGAATGATGAAATTGAATTCTTGAGAGCACTGTATGAAGCGGTAAGCATCTTATCTTGGGTACCTCGAATCTTTCTCTCTGGAGCTGAAACTAACATATGAAGTCAGAGCAATGAGCAAGTAATGCATAGTCTCACTGATAAGACCTCTCAAGTGGTCAGACAGAGGTCTTTCCCAGCCCTGTTAACTGGAGGTGCCACGGATTGAATGTGGGACATCCCTCCTGCAAAGCTCTACCAGAGAGCTATGTCTTTCCACCAAGGAGCTCAGGATGGTGTATGGGGTTCTCTTTTCTGTCCTTACAACTGTCCTGTGAGGTAGATTAGGCTAAAAGAGAATGGCTGACCCAAGGTCAGCCAATGAATTTCATAGCAAGCAGGATTCTGAGCCCAGGTCGCCCTCATCCTCCTAGTCCAACGCTGTAAAGGCTACACCAGATGGGCTCTTGAGATACATGTACATACTCCTCTGTGGGAAATTTCAGATCATATTTCCCTCCCTTTGGACATGCCACATTTCCCAGCGAGTTTTTCCCCTCCCCCCACCTTCCACTTGACGAGACAAATTAATTTTAAGGCAAGTACAGACTTAGCGACATCAATTATCACATCTTGTGCAACGTAAGCCCGATTTCCTCCAGCTATTACAGGATCAAGACAAGTAAAATTGTATTTGAATAAAGCATCTTCTTTGGGACAATGTCGAGTCTGAACTTGAGGACTGCCAATAGTGGAAAATCCACCCTCTTCCTTGGCAGGAAGATCCACCCTCTACCTGAGTGATATTAATCACTCCGATTGAGAAATGTTTGCAATAAATTGAATCTGTTCAGTTTGACTTTACCTTTCAACTTCTGAGTTATGTAATCATAATATTTAGCCATAGCACCATAGAGACCAGGCATGGAATATAAAGCGACATTTAAGCTTCTCCAGTGTAACAGTTTACTTTCAAGAAGCATAAAGGTTTCAGAATGGACCCCTCCCCACCCACCACCTTTGTGCAATATATTCCAATGCATCTAAATTGTAGATTAGGTTCCAGATTTCAGAAAGGCCAAGTTCTATACACTGTGCAATGACATTGTGTCATCCTTGCCAAAATGTAAGATGTCAAAAATTCAAAGTACAAGCATTCCAGAGAAGGGAAGTCCCCTGCACTTTTCATGCGGGCTTTGACAAAGATCAAAGGAAGTGCTTAGGTTTTGGAGGCCAACCCCTTTCCTAAAACAAAGGGGCTCGTTATGATTGTAGTACAAGCAAAGCTCCTTGAGCAACAACCATTTCTGAGAGATTAATGCAAATGTTTCGGAGATGCACATCAAAAGACAGTCAGTTCAACAATGAGGCTTAATGAGCATGGCAGTGTGGGTGGGGAAGTCTAGTCTGTAGCTGTGTTGGCTCCATGTGTGGAAACGAGCTTCCAACTCAAGCTCCCTCTTGTTGGATTAGTGTAATTGTCTATAAAACAATGCCTGAAGCTGGACAAGTCCTATACATTCTGCTTTTGAAATAGAACTTTGATGGATAGTTTTTTTTAAAAAAAAATCTTAAATGATTTTTAAAAACAATAATGTTAACTAACAGCTTCCCAAACCATCATTGCCTCCTTCTTAACCCCCCACCCACCCAATTTGCTGTCAAGTTGTAGCCCAGTTATGGTGACTCCATAGGCTTTTCAAGGAAAGAGACATTCAGAGGTGGCTTGTCATTGCCTGCATCTGTGTAGTAACCTTAGACTTCCTTGGTGGTCTCCGTCCAAATATTAATCATAGAATTATATAGTTGGAAGGGGCCACCAGGCTCATCTAGTCCAATCCCCCCCACAATGCACAACTACCTCCCCCCACAAGCACACCAGTGACCCCCTACTCCATGCCCAGAAAATGCCCCCCCAAAATCTTCCAGGATCCCTGGCCAATCTGACCTGGAGGAAAATTGCTTCCTGACCCCAGCTAAGCTGAGCCTGCTTAGCTACTGCTATCTGAGAAGATTGGGCTATCCTAGGCTATCCAGCTTAGGGCTTCATGGTCCCTACACCCAACAAAATCAATTGTGGGAAACATTGAGGGCATATTCAGCCTAGAAGAAGTTAGTTAAAATTTTCATTTCCTGAAGTAATTTTCAGCAGTACTCTTGACTGGATGTGGCCTCAGTTGTCTTCTGCAATCTGTCCTATATGTATTCACCAAGTCAAATTTGGTCTTCCTTGCAGGAATTGACTCAGATGCAGCAGCAGGTATCTGACACCTCTGTTGTGTTATCGATGGACAACAACAGAAGCCTGGACCTGAACAGCATAATTGCTGAAGTCAAAGCACAGTATGAAGACATTGCCAACAGGAGCCGAAGTGAAGCTGAATCATGGTATCAATCCAAGGTAAAGAGCTATGCCAATAAATTGACAAGAGACCTACAATTACCACGGAATTTCTAATCAAATGAACTTAGAAGTGGAGTCAGAGGATATGGGTACAGGGGCATGTACTTCCACCTGTGCTGGCCTACCCAATTGGACTTCCCCAAGTAGCCACCTGGGTGGTAAACCGGCCCTGATTGGATCATCTTGTCAGCTTCCTTTCTCTTGCTATTCAGAACTTTCCCTACTATTAGATGGAATGAAATGGCTGGCTGAGGCAGTGGGCACAGAGGTGTCATTCAGTTTTTGCTCTTGAACATATTCCAGCATTTTTATTGGCAGTATGTGTGCGGGGGCAATTAGATTTTCCATTTGAGGCCCCCAAATGTCTTGGCTTTGCGCTGTCGGTGCTCCGGAGGTGAGACCAGTCTCAGGAGGTTAAAGTTCACCGACGGGCTTGCCCACAGCAGCAGCCACATCTGGGAAGAGGGTTTGGCCAGAACATTGTCGTAGGTCTCTGAAGACCCTATCACTGTTTATAATGGAAAGCTTTGCTTTGTGTGAATCCCTCAGAACCTTTGCTTCTCTTTCTGATGTCCTTTCACTTGCACCGGAATTCCTACAGATACCCAATTGAATCCTGCATAACATTCCTGTGGGTGGAATAGAAGTCTGTTTTTGCTTAACCCCCCTTTCCCATGGCAGACTTCCAATCTTCACAACCTGTTCCCTTGGCACCATCATTGTGAGAGGCCTTTTGGGCTGCAGACAGAGGGTGGAAGTAGGGAAGTCATAGAAACCTTTCCATGCACAGAAATTATAAATGGGATCCAACTTTCCTCTGAGTAGGAGCTTCCAAATTTGTCGGGAAGGATATCTCATCTGATCTAAGGAAGAATCCCTGCCTACCCCCACACTTTGATACATCAGACCATGAAGGAGGAGGCAGCCCTGTCCAATGGGTCTTCCCAATGGAAATATTGCCATGGAACTTCTTGCCACTTCCTGTCTCCAGCTGCAGCAGCCATCGATGCTCCGGATAAAGAGGAAGAGCCCTGCAGAATATGCTCAGAATGGCTTGTGACCATACTGATTTGTTGCTGTGTGGGGGTCAAGGATGACCCATGCCAAGATAGGGCCTGGAGTTCCCCCCAGAATTACAAATGATCTCTAGATTACAGAGATCAATTCCCCTGGAGGCAATGACAGTTTTGGGGGAATGGACTCTATGGTAGAACATAGAGTCTAGGAGAAATGGAAGTCCTTGAGTGACATCACATCCCCACTGAGCTCCCTCCCTTCCCCAAATTGGGTCCTCTGCAGGGACCACCCCCAAATCTACAGGAATTTCTAAGGTCAGAGTTGGCAACCCTATGTGGGTCTGAACCTTTGGGACTTTGTCCTGTTCTGGTAGCTGTGTTACCAAGACTCAGTCCCACTCAGGCATGACCAAGGAGCAGAACCAAAGATGGTACTGTGCAGATAGAAATGGATGATTCTCAATGTTGAGGGTCACCAGAAGCAGGGAGTGGGTTTTTCCAGGTGCACTAAAAGTGTTGTGCCATATAAGTGAACGCCTGCAATTCAGATCATTGGCGAAAAGTCAAGTGTTGCATTTGGAATCACTCTAGCAGTCAGGCAAAACCTATCCTTCTCTCTGGACACTGGTCCTGGCACACAGGGATGCTTTAAGGGCTGCTGTGTGTGTTTGTGCTCTGGAAGAGACAGAGCCCACGTCACACAGGCAGCTTTCATCCATCACAATGACAGTCATTTCGGTAGGATCTCACAAACTTCCTGCATCCAGTCACAGTTCCCCCTTCCTTCCCTGATCTCTCTATGCAAGGTGGATTTCCTTTTCTGCATCATGATGACCATACGTTTTGCATTCTGTCCTTGTTTGTTCCTGAACACCAGTATGAAGAGCTGCAGGTCTCCGCCGGGAGACACGGAGATGACCTCCGCAACACAAAGACGGAAATTGCGGAGCTTAACCGGATGATACAGAGGCTGCGAAGTGAAATAGATGCCTTGAAGAAACAGGTAACAGTGCAGACGTTGTGTCTGGTTGTGTTGCATTGTGTAAATAGAGGCCTAGGATATGTGCTTGCCGATTTAGTAGCTGGACAATCTTCCATACAATCACAGCCATTTGTCACGGGAGAACCAGGCACCTTTTCCCCAAGGAAACATGCCACACACAAAGAACAGCAGCATCTCAGAGAGAAGACCAGTTAAACCCTTTTCACAGATATGCGAGTTTACTATATGTATAAGGTTGCCAACCTCCAGGTGGGACCTGGCGATCTCCTGCTATTGCAATTGATCTCCAGACAACCAATATCAGTTCCCCTGGAGAAAATAGCTGTTTGGAGGGTGGACTCTACAGCATTATACCCTGCTAAGGTCCCTCCCCTCCCCAAACCCTGTCTTCTCCAGGCTCCACCCCCAAAATACCCAGGTATTTTCCAACCCAGGGCTGGCAACCCTACACATGAAGGGAGGGGTTATTTTTTGCTTTGCAGAAGGAATGGAACATACATCTCCCTCCTAGCCTAATATTGTTCAACCCAGAAAACTTTTTTGCCACTAATTTGTACCCACTATATAAGAAACCTAACGTATTAGAGCAGTGGTTCCCAACCTTTTTTTGACCAGGGACCACTAGGACTTTTTTGTTCGGAGCAGGGACCCCAAGGTTCAAAATAAAAATTCCGAGAATTTGAAAATAAACTTTAATCATAACTGTTAGTTAAACATTAAACTTAGAATAATATTTGAATATATTTTTATAATAGAGAACTTTTAATTGAAAATATTAATTCATTATGGGTTTATAACTTTGTTTCGCGTACCTTAATTTAGTTCTCGCGGACCCCTGGGGGTCCACGGACCCCCGGTTGGGAACCAGTGTATTACAGTGTTGAATTAGGATCCAGGACTCAGGTTTGAATCCCCACTTTGCCATGGAAGCTTCCTGGATGACCTTGTGCCATTCACTGTCTCTCAGCCTGACCTACCTCGCAAGGTTTTTAGTATGAGGATAAAATAGAGGCTGGGAGAACAATGTTGTAAGCTCTTTGCGTCCTAGCTGGGGAGAAAAGCAGAATAAAAATGGTTTAACGCCCTTAAACATTTTGCAGCAAAGAAACTAAGCTGTAAGAGATATGGCAGCTTGGTTTAATAATCTAACTCTGATTTTAATAATTTCTTCCCTATAACCAAACTGTGTTGTCTCAACTAGTCTGTAGAGCCGTGCTGATAATCACCCAGATAATATTGTTCTCATTGCATAAGCACCAGAGGGAAGCTATGCAAAATAGAACAAACGACTTGTCTTTACAATACCTCCCGGGCATTGCAAATGAGATCAGGGATCGTCTCCATTTCCCCCTAGGTACTGCTCTGGCAGGCAGTACATGAAAGCGGTTCCCACCAGGAAACTTTCACACAAAGTGACTTCTGTGATCTATCCTTCAAAGTTTAATAAAATGCCAATTTTCCCTAACATCAACATAGACAATGCAAAGGACAAGGAATTATGATACACTCCTTTCTTTACTCAACAGGTCTACTTAAATACCTCTGTTCAAGTCTATTGCTCTAACAAAAGGCCAGCTCACTAGAATCATAGTATCAAAGAGTTGGAAATGACCTCCAGGGTCATCTAGTCCAACCCCCTGCACAATGCAGGAAATTCACAACTACCTCTCCCCCTCACACCTCCAGTGGCCCCCTAATCCATGCCCAGAAGATGGTAATTCAGCCCCTATACCAGAGGTATACGACAGGGTGGTGTACTCACTTCCTTTGCTGTTTCACCTTTGCGTAAGCAATCTGTTGTTCTGGAAAAACAAGTTGACCCCCATTCTCCAAAATCAGCTGACACCAAAAGCCAAACTACATTTTATCAGTGGGCTTGGGCAGGCACAGGCCAACCCATGGCCACCAATGCCATTCTAGATGAGAATTTAGCAGTTTAAAAATTGTAGCGAGCGCCTGATTCTGACCGGGCCCGTGGCACAGTGGTACCATGAGATCTTGTTCCTCCCCCCTCCCTCCGTGCCTTTTCAAGTGCTAAATGAGTCATGGGGAGCTGTTGGAAATTATGATAAAACTCAATTATGGGCAAAGAATATGCGCATTGGGAAAACGCCAGTTTCAATGGCATTTCTCTAATTGTGGCTTTATAATTAGCATTTCTCCCCCACATAACCAAGCTTTATTTGGTAATTCCAGAGACAATACAATTCTCGTTGTACAAGTGCCACAGGTTGTCTACGCAAGAGACTTCAACAAACCACAATTATTTGCTTTATAATGCCTCTCAGGCATTGCAAATGAAATTAGAGTTCTCCTCCTCCACTTTTCCCTAGGTAATGCCAGACAAGCAATATGTAAAACGCACCACGCCCTCAAAAGTTCACCCAAGGAGACCCAGCTTCTGTTACCCAGTCTCCGAATATTAATTGCCCTTAATGTCACCATAAGCAATATAGAAGGCATGAAATGCTGACATTGAGAAAAACTTCTTCCAATGTGGTATTGGCTTTTGGAATAATTCCCATGGAGGCATCCATGTCAAAAGTCACTCTACCGAGCCAGAAATAAGGGACTTGAGCTAGCATGACATTTACACAGGGGAAAAGTGGAAGCTCATACTTGATCCCACTGCATGGGAAGATGTACTTTCTGTGTACACAGTTCACTACCGATCCTGCTGAACCTGGGAAAACTGAGGAACCCATACAAACGGGGCAATAATTCCCCTGGGCCATGTGAATATGTGAAGCTACCTTATACTGTTTCAGGCAATTGCTCTAGCCAGGCTAGTCTTGCCTACTCTGACTGGCAGCAGTTCTCCAGGTCTTTCACATTACCTACTACCTGCTTCTGTTTAACTGGTGATGCTGGATTAAGCCTGGGACCTTCAGCATGCGAAGCAGATGCTCTGCCACACAGCCAAAGCCCTGCCCCTGAGAACAAATGCAAGGCAATGCAACCCAGCTGCATTCCTATCTGATTCCTTACGCAGAGGCAAATGCCCATTCAACGTCTATGCCTCTGTATCAGCACTGGATTTTTTCTGGGATTTTCTTTGATGATGGGAAGGAAGCATTCTTGCCCTCCATATTCATGTTCATTCTATTGCAACCATTTTATTCATCCATTCATTTATTTATTTACTTCATTTATATCCTACCTTTCTCCCCAGCGGGGACCCAATGCTCCTCTCCTTTTTATCCTCACAACAAACCTGTGAGTAGGGTTGCCAACCTCCAGGTGGTGTGGAGAAACAAAGGTATCAAGCTCACAATAGTAATGCAAAAAGTGCTCTATTATTTACAAGTGCAAGCGTCAAAAATATCATGAACATATACAAACATAACACAATGACAATGTGTAGCTGAAAGCTACCCGAAGAAGACAAATTTTTGCAAAAGTAAGTACAACGACTTGTTTGACAACTTTCTTCTGGGGAGGCCCGCCTCTGCTGGAGCGTTTGCCGGATTATATAAACGCTTTCGCCGTCCAAAGACAGCTTCGTCAGCCGGTGGCCTCAAACTGTTGCTCCTTCAAATCCTTTATAAATAATTTTTCAATAGCAATCTTTCCCTTCCATGCACCTTTCTGGCTGCCTGAGTGAAACTGTGTGGAGAATCTAAGCCCAGCTGGAGTCTCTTGCTTGAACAATTACCACAGTAACCGGCAAACGCTCCAGCAGAGGCATGCCTCCCCCGATTCTAGGCTCCATTATTGCTTTCTGTTAAAAGAAGAAAGTTGTCAAACAAGTCATTGTACTTACTTTTGCAAACATTTGTCTTCTTCAGGTAGCTTTCAGCTACATTGTCATTGTGTTATGTTTGTATATGTTCATGATATTTTTGACGCTTGCACTTGTAAATAATAGAGCACTTTTTGCATTACTATTGTGAGCTTGGTACCTTTGTTTCTCCACAGTTCGCTGTTGGTATCTGTGCTGTATTTTTGCTTAGCTAACCTCCAGGTGGTGGCTGGAGATCTCCCACGATTACAACTGATCTCCAGGCGACAGAGATCAGTCCCCCTGGAGAAAATGGCTGCTTTAGAAGATGGACTCTACTGCATTGAAGTCCCTCCCTCTCCAAACCCCTCCCTCCTCTGGCTCCACCCCCAAAATCTCCAGGTATTTCCCAACCCGGAGCTGGCAACCCTACCTGTGAGGTAGGTTAGGTTGGGAGTGTGTGACTGGCCCAAGGTCACTCAACAAGTTTCCATGGCAGAGAGGGGATTCGAACCCGAATCTTCCAGGGCCTACTCTGATGCTCTAACTATTACACCACTCCTGTGCATGCCTCCACAGGATCCACTCTGAAAGTATTCCCCAGGTCCTAAGTAAAACATTAAGCAGGAACCACCCTATAGAATTCTGTTGATATCATTTGGCAGACTTGGAGGAAAGAATCTTGATGTTTCCAGAAGACAAAAGTGTCTGCTTGAACCTTGAATAATGCTGGCTACTTAATGGAAGAGCAAGAATCACTCCATTAAGTATTTCTGCTTGCTCCTGATTGGTGCAAGTAAAAAGAGAATTGTACTAAATTGTGTATTCATTGCATTAACTAGTCCCCTGTCCCGGTTTGCAGTGTGCCCAACTCCAGGCAGCCATCGCCGAGGCTGAGGACCGTGGGGAACTGGCCCTGAAGGACGCAAGGCAGAAACTGAATGAGCTGGAGGAAGCCCTGCAGAAGACCAAGCAGGAACTGGCACGGCAGCTCAAGGAATATCAGGAGCTGATGAACGTCAAGCTGGCCCTAGATATTGAGATTGCCACCTACAGGAAGCTACTAGAAGGAGAGGAAAGCAGGTTGGTGGGGGTTCAAGTGTGAAAAGCAGTCTTGTGATCAGCAATCTTGGTAGTTTCGCTGTTGCTAAGCCCATAACCTATCAAGCAATTCCTTTTCTCATTTCCCAACCCACAAATATTCAGGCAATTGTTCACCTTCCCCAGAACATCACTTTTCCTTCTCCTTTTCTCTCTAATAGAGTCACTCTGTTCCACTGTATTTTCCCCTGGTTTTTCTTTAGTGACATTTGCTTCATTATATACTTTATGTGGGAGGGAAGGCGGCATGGTATAGCCCGACCTAGTCAGATCTCAGAAGCTAAGCAGGGTCGGTACTTGGAAGGGAGACCACCAAGGAAGACTTTGCAGAGGAAGGCAATGGCAAACCACCTCTGCTTTTCACTTGCTGTGAAAGCTCTTTGCAGGGGTTGCCATAAGTCGGCTGTGACTTGACAGCACTTTACACACACACATGTTTTATGTACTTATGCACTTTATTATCTGTCCTCTTATGCTGATCAGTAGGGAGTTGGGGAGGGGCACTAGACCCAGCTCTGCCACTGTCCCCTGTCAAAACAACTGATTACTACTTTTCTAGCAAGGGTCTCTTTGTGCAGCCCTGGCCACATAAGATTGGGCACAGGAAGCTTTGTGCAAGGCATCCAATTGCATGTGTGGTTCTTCTTTCAGGGATTTGCATGTAGAAGTCCATTTCCATATACATACATATGACATTAGCAAAGTTAAAACCAAGATGCTTCTTAAAAAAAGAAGAAGAAGAAGCTTAAGAAAAGAGATCCCCATGAATGTGTGACAGAAAAGTAATCGGTAATCCTATTTGCCTGAGAAAAATATAAGACTTCTGACTTCAAAACTGATTACATTGAATAGACCACTATTTCTGAGAGAGCAGCATATGCTTTGATCAAGCAAAGAATTATTGACGTTGAAATGCAAGAACTTAGAAGTCTAGCTTCTGGAAGATGCTCACCGCTGCGATGGGGAATATCAAATTCCCTGCCAGAGTACTTGCCCTGTCTTACTATCCCTCATCTCCGGAGGGCATTTATGTTAGCCCGTTTTAATGTTCTCCCTTCTGCTATTCTGTATGGAAGATATAAGAAAATTCCATACTCTGCCAGGGTGTGTAAATGTGCTCTGGGGGAGATTGAAAGTATTGACCATATGCTCTTGAATTGTCCATTTTATTGTGAAATTCGTGCAGTCCTTTTAGATCCCTTTCTTTCAAATCATGTAGATCAAGCTGATGATAGTAAGATCAAATTGTTGTTATCCTCCCGAGATTCTGAGACTATTGAATCTGTGGCTGAATTTTTTTATGAAATTGTTAAGAGACGGAGGCTAAATGATGTTTAGAGGGTTAGTTTTATTTGATCGACTGCTTGATGGTATGCCAATAAAGGTATTGAAATTTGAATAGACCACTAATCTGCTGAAAAGCTAAAGCATAAAGGAGCCCCATAGTGCAGAGAGGTAAATTGCAGTACTGCAATTTAAGCTCTGCTCACAACCCGAGTTCGATCCTGATGGAAGTCGGTTTCAGGTAGCTGGCTCAAGATTGACTCAGCCTTCCATCCTTCTGAGGTTGAAGTATCCAGCTTGCTGGGGGTAAAGTATAGACAACTGGGAAAGGCAATGGCAAACCGCCCCGTAAACATAGTCTGCCTAGTAAACGTCTTTATGTGATGTCACCCCATGGGTCAGTATTGACCCGGTGCTTGCACAGGGGGACTACCTTTCCTTTCCCTAATCTGTTGAAAAGCTAAAGCATTTGCATAAACTTCTCCTAGTAATGTTTTCTTTCTTTCTGCTACCAGATTGTATGGCGAAGGCGTTGGAAATGTGAGCGTCTGTAAGTAGCCCTTCTCTTCTTTTGAATTAGTTTTTAGTATGTTTTTTTAAGGTGTCTCTAAAACGGACTATTCTTTTCAAGGGACAGAGGAAACTTAACTTTTTCAATACATGTTTTTCAGCTGTGGTCAGCACCTCCAGTGGACTTGGCTACGGCGGCGGAAGTAGCCTTGGCATGGGAGGAGGCGGCATGGGAGGAGGACACGGGATCGGTCTGGGAGGAGGACACGGCGTTGGTTTCGGCAGTGGCAGCGGCGGCTACAGTGTTGGCGGCAGCGGCTACAGCATAGGAGGGGGAAGCGGGTTCAGCACTGGTGGTGGCTATGGAAGTGGGGTCGGCAGTATGGGGGGTGGCAGCAGTTTTAGCTCTGGAGGGGGCCGTGTCTCCTCCGGTGGGGGAGGTGGAGGAAGCTCCAGTGTGAAAATCGTATCAAAAACCACTTCGACCAAGAAAACAGTCTATTAAAGGTTGACCACCACCACCCCACCCCCAACCTGAATGGGAGCACACTGCCATTTGCAAGTGAAACTCTCCAATTCAGTGTGTAAATAGCTCCGCAAAGCTCTTCCCCTCTGATCTTTTGCCTTTTCCATATGAGGCTGGCCACCGCACGGATCCAGATGTTTGAACCCTGGTCTACTGAGAGCTTTTCATGGGCAGAAACAGGCTTGCAGTTGTGAATTAGATGTACCCAGTTGTGTACAGGAGGATAAAGAACCACATCGTGTGAACCATGTTTCCTGTCCTTTCAAGAAAGATCCAGGAGAAGGAACAAGCTCTCTGTACATCAGTGGGAGAAGACATATCTGGAAAAAAATATTTTGTTAAAATGGGTTCTCCATGCAAATGGTTTTATAGATTCGCATGGCTAATCCAAGAACAGTGCATGATCCACTGGCTTGGATCCAGACTAAATTTCACTCCACAGAACAGAATTATCCTGTCTTCCCCCCTTCCCACTACAGTCCATTGATCTCTACGAAATGGTGCTCCTGGGGGATAGGACCCCCAGAGGAACGAGGGGTCTTGAAGGGGAAGGGGGAATCAGTGGAGATTGCTAGTTTAGCTCTAATACAATCTATGACCAAACCAATCAATTCACCCCTTTCAACAAGCCCTTATACACATCTAGGGAATCCTTCCAAGGGGGTGATTTGGAGGTATCTTCCCAATCTTCCACAATTAGCAAGTCGCTGCTACTGTCTCCCTCTGGTCAACAATACAGCATATTCCTAGACATCCAGTTCCACAGGGCAGAAGGTAGAGAGGAATTTACCCCCAGCTCTTTGAATCTTCTAGCTGAATTACAGTGCAATCCTAAACAGAGTTACACTCTTCTAAGTCCATTGCAGTCTGTGGGTCAGTTTCTCTAAAACCTAGCCGCTTGGTACTTAATCATCTCTATCTGATCAACTGCTGTATTCCATGTCAAAGAGGTTCTAACTTGCTGGTTGCTCCTTGGTTGGAAAATGCCCCATTTTTAGAAAAACATTATCATTGACTTCTAACACTTCCTTAATCCCTTTGGGTGCCAGTGGAATTTACGCCTGTACTTAAAGTTAATTTCTTTGCTGAATTAACAGCTTTCAATGCTTTCACTTACTGTAGACAGTGATGGGAGTTTCCCAGTTGGCAGGCTTTAAGATTTTTCTCACTCTTAGAACATGCTTTTGGGAATCGTTTCTCCTGTTTGGGCGTGTTCATTTCATTGAAGGTAGGATCAAGCTACAGCCCCATAAAATCATCCTGCCCTTGCCAAAAGGAACTGTTTCTGAAACACTCGAGATAAGATCTGTTCCCATCCTATGTCCCAGCACACACAGGTATCACTTCCAATGATAAAAACACAAAAAAACTTTGGTTCTTTCTTAGAAGGGAAAGCAAATGTGGAAAAGGTGATTGCTTCTGTTGCTACTGTTTTCTGAACCGTAACACTGATTTTCTAATGCTTCATCCAAGTGGTTATGGACCTTTGTCTTTCTACCATGCAAGGCTGCATGAGAAATAAAGAGCAACTGTCATTTTTAAATGTGTGGTTTCCGTTGTCGTCTTTCTCTCTCAAAAGCCTAAATCCCTTTTCTGTTGCTAGTCTCCTAAAAGGTGTTCTTCGATGGGACTTTTCGTTAGATTCAGGCATCCCCATTCAGGGTATTCAACCTTTTCAAGTCCCGTGACCAGTTTTTGGAACCCCCACACAGCATATGCAAAGAATTAGGAGGCACTGTTTCAGGCCTGACCTAGACCGTAGTACTATTTAGGAAGAGCAAGGAAGATCTCCTCCTGTTATCTTGTGTGTTTCAAATCACATATGTTTTTCCACCCCAGGAATACCTATACAGGTTGAGTATCCTTTATCAGGACTGCTTGGGTCCAGAAGTGATCCGTATTTCGGATCTCTCCATATTTTGGAATATTTGCATATACATCATGATATATCTTGGGGATGGGACCCAAGTCTAAACAAAAAAATTCATTTATGTTTTATATACACTTTATGCCCTGACCTGGATGGTCCAGGCTAGCCTGATCTCGTCAGATCGCAGAAGCTAAGCAGGGTCAGCCCTGGTTTGTATTTGGATGGGAGACCGCCAAGAAAGTCCAGGGTTGCTGCGCAGAGGAAGGCACTGGCAAACCACCTCTGTTAGACTCTTGCCATGAAAACCCCAATAAGGGGTCACCATAAGTCGGCTGTGTCTTGACGGCACTTCACACACACATACATACACACTTTATAAAGGTACATTGAACCATCAGTGGCACTGCTGAGGGCCTGTGAGTAATGCCTGCATGCTGGCTCAAAAGGTCCAGTTTTCGGGTCAGCCGGGATATCGGATGTCCGGATAAGGGATACTCAACCTGTATTTCTAATTCCATCCACTATTATTAAAAACAATCAAATGGGCTTTTGAAAAAATTTAAACATTGATGCCTCCCCTTACAGTCAATCTTGTAATCCAAGGTTTACAACAAATAATTACAAACATTATCCATTACAATAAAAACGGGGAAAAATAAAAAACATACAGTAACACTTCAGGTAATATACATAGGGTTGCCAGGTCCCTCTTAACCATCGGTGGGAGGTATTTGGGGCGATGCCTGAGGAAGGCGGGGTTTGGGGAGGGGAGGGACTTCAATGCCATAGAGTCCAATTGCCAAAGCGGCCATTTCCTCCAGGTGAACTGATCTCTATCAGCTGGAGATCAGTTGTATTAGCAGGAGATCTTCTGCTATTACCTGGAGGTTGGCAACCCTAAATATACAGTTGTTGCTGTTAACTGTTATGAGGGATAAAATATTAACCATAATTAAAAATGCACTCACTTCTTGCAACTTGATCTTGAAAATGTGCTTCCCTAAGTATTTCTTCTGCTCTCCAGACCCCCAAATCTATTTCCCCCCTAATGCACTCACATAAAAAAGTCTGAAATGATTGCCTTGCTAGAAATCTTGTTTATTGTGCCAGGGCCCAGATCTGGAACATATGACATAATGAGAAGAGGCATGCGCCTAGACATGCACGCCTAGGTATGCGCGCCTTTTCCTCAGCACAAATAAATCATAGCTTGATATTACACATATGGGACTAGATGAAACAGCTTCAAGAGCTATTATTTCCAAGTAGGCTTAAGTCTAACTTCTTGATGTTTCTGCATTTTCTTAAAAAGTGATGATTTAAAACCTGAAGAGCCATATTGTAATAAAATGAATGGGATCAGCTAGGTAACTGTCGACTCTGCACTTAATAGCGCAGCTGGGGAAATAATCATAATCCCACGCATGCAAAATTGCATGTACAAAGCTTATGGGAACAACAGGATTGCGAGAGAGATACTAACTATCGGTAGGACTTCCAGTAACAAAGAGTCCTTCAGGCCAGACCTAATTTACAGGCAGAGAAGAAACAGCTCAACAAGAGGAAAGAAAAACAAGAGAGGCATTCAATAAATGACAGCGTAGAAAGCAAACCTTACAGCTTCCCCTGAAGGCAAATCGACAAAACACAATCTATATCAGAAGTTACTTTGATCAAATTTACTGTCACCAGCCTCCAGGTGAGGTTTGGAAATCTCCTGGAATTACAACTGATCTCCAGACTACAGGGTTCAGTTTCCCTGGAGAAAATGGCTGCTCTGGAGGGTAATACTCTATGGCATCATGCTCCACTGACTTCCTTCCCCTCTCCAAACCCCACCCTCCTCAGGCTCCACCCCAAAAAATCTCCAGGAGTTGGCAACCCTACTGCTGGGGTTGCCAACCTCCAGGTAATAGCAGAATCAGAAGATCTCCTGCTATTACAACTGACGTCCAGCCAATAGAGATCAGTTCACCTGGAGAAAATGGCCACTTTGGCAATTGGACTCTATGGCATCGAAGTCCCTCCCCTCCCCAAACCCCGCCCTCCCCAGGGTCCGCCCCAAAAACCTCCCGCCGATGGCGTAGAGGGACCTGGCAACCCTACCTACTGCTCACCTGCTGTCAGTTTCCCAATATTATGCCCCCCTCCCCGGTAACATGTATTACTTCACTTCCATTATACCAGGGGTGGGGAACCTTTTTTCTGCCAAGGGCCATTTGGATATTTATAACATCATTCGCGGGCCATACGAAATTATCAACTTAAAAATTTGCCTGTTATATTTGGTCAAACATTTAGCTAAGAGGCATGACCGGTGACGGCTCTGAGTGTCTGCCACATAGTTTCTCCACGGCCCGGGTGGGAAAGGGTTAACACAGTTTCTTGGGCGGTCCTAGCAGCTCCATAGCTTATGACTCTTCTGCAAGGGGGGGGGGGAAAGGTTCCTTTTCTCAGCAAAACAAACTCACATCCGCCTTGAATAGAGGCTATTCCTGTCTCCAGGAGGGGGCAGATCGCCAGTCTTGGATCCTTCTGAGCTAGAGATCTGCCAGGACCCACGAAGGGCCAGACCAAATGATTTCGCGGGCCTTATACGGCCCCCGGGCCTGACGTTCCCCACCCCTGCATTATACTAAGCAATAGCTTTATCCCAGCCACCATTTTAATTATGGAAATAGAAACATGCCTATGGACATGTATGCCAGAATGAGGCCAGGCAACCATTACTAATAAATAAACTTTCCCAACATTAAACAAATGTTACCAACATTGGTTCTACTGGAAATTAAACTGAGGAGGCATTTTGCACTGGCATTCCTTTTATTGTGCAAGAAAAGCCAGTTCTGCTGCAGGGTTAGGAAGGAACACAGCGATGCAACAGTAAAGAACAGTTCTATTGAACCAGACCTATTGAACCAATCGTCAAAAACTCAGGTCCTTGTTCATGACCTGCAGATTTGTGCATCCCTAGTTACGTATCCTGTATGAACGCAATTAGCTTTGATACATTATACACGTCCCCATCTCAAGAAACTAAGTGTTTGTAAGCTTGCGCAATGTTTCCCCCTTCCAACAGTTTCAGGAAGACTGGTTGTTTTCAGACATTCTAGAAGCAACGAGTGATTCAGGTTGCACCTCAAAGCATGTGCAAAGTGTGTTTATTTAAGGAATGCTTTCTCAAGCAACTTGTGCACCGCAGGGGATTGAAACGGCCCTTAAATCGTTCAATAGTTAAATTGTGGAACTCCCTGCCCCAGGATGTGGTGATGGCTGCCAACTTGGAAGGCTTTAAGAGGGGAGTGGACACGTTCATGGAGGACAGGGCACTACCTCTTGCCGGTAGCGAAGAGGGACCTGGCAAACCTACATACAGCAAAAGACAATCCTGGATTGGAAGACATTATAAAATGAGCAGGATTCTCAGGCTACTAGTCAAAATGAATGCTAGTCATGATGCATACCTATTCTCTCAAGTATCAGAGGAGCATGCCTATTATATTAGGTGCTGTGAAACACAGGCAGGATGCTGCTACAGTTGTCTTGTTTGGGGGCCTCCTAGAGGTACCTGGTTGGCCGCTGTGTGAACAGACTGCTGGACCTGATGGGCCTTGGTCTGATCCAGCAGGGCTTTTCTTATGTTCTTATGTCCTTATGTTCTCACCCCAGAATCCTTCTCAATACAGTAGGGTTGCCAACCCCCAGGTACTAGCTGGAGATCTCCTGCTATTACCACTGATCTCCAGCCGATAGACATCAGTTCATCTGGAGAAAATAGCCATTTTGGCAATTGGACTCAATGGCATTGAAGTCCCTCTCCTCCCCAAACCCTGCCCTCCTCAGGCTCTGCCCCCGAAATCTCCCGCCAGTGGTGAAGAGGGACCTGGCAACCCTACCTACCCCCCACCGGTGGCCAGGGGGGATGCAGCAACCCTGAATATGAGGCATACTGGGCATACTCCCTTTCCTCCTCTCCATTTGAAAACTGTTTTGGCTGTTCTGTGAACAGAAGGGTAAAGCTACAGTAGTCAGCCACTGCAAACAAAAATGAGCATGAACAATGGATCCCCAGAAGCTGGCTGCATGTGCTGACCGAAATGCCCATGGGTGGCTTTTAGAAACTGAATGAACTGTACCGTGCAGGCATCCAGCGAGTCCTCCCTTCTCCACAAGGAGTCCTACTTCACAGTTTTAGGACCTGGTGACATTTTGACAATAGGACACAGTCAAAAAAGAAGTGTGTGTGTGTGTGTGTGTGTGTGTGTGTGCGTGCGTGCTTGCGTGTGTGTTAAGTGCCGTCAAGTTGCTTCCGACTCATGGCGACTCTATGAATCAATGTCCTCTAAAAAAGAAATACCCAAGCCAACAATGATGGTTGAGCAATTAGCAAATCAAAAGGAAACACTGAAGGCCAAAGGGCTTTCAAGTGCTCTGTTTGGGCAAGAAAGAAGGGGAAAAAAAACAATATTTCCACAGTTAGGGTGTAATGATTACTTTCGAAATTAACCTGTTATGCAAAATCATGCAGGGCTGGAACCACACATCAATCAGACAGAATTCTCTGCAAAGAAATGCTTGCCTTTGGGTTAAGGGGATTTGGCTGCCTACTGCCACTCATTTGCTGAAGGTAATTGACTCCCCCAAGTCCTGCACCTGCAGAAATGCTGGTTGGGATCCAAGACTATGCCGAGGGTTGCCAGCTCTGGGTTGGGAAATGCCTCGAGATTTGGCAGGTGGGGCCACTTTCTCCAGGGAAACTGGTCATGGTTGGCTGGAGATCAATTGTAATAGCAGGAGATCTCCAGGTGCCACCTAAGGTTGCCAAGGCCCTCTTTGCCGCCAACGGGAGGTTTTTGGGGCGGAGCCTGAGGAGGGTGGGGTTTGGGGAGGGGAGGGACTTCAATGCCATAGAGTCCAATGGCCAAAGTGGCCCTTTTTTCCAGGGGAACTGATCTCTATCAGCTGGAGATCAGTTGTAATAGCAGGAGATCTCCAGCTAGTACCTGGAGGTTACCACCTAAACAACAAACCCATGCTGAAAAATAGGTACAGCTAAAACAAAATAAATAGCTTGCAGGCTCAATACCATCAATCAGTTTACAATTGTCCATTTCAATAGTCCGTTTTCAAAGAGTCTATTACATGTACTAATACTTAACAATAATTTCGACTGAGCTACTAAATAATACAACCAAACAAATCCCCAACAGAAAAACAAGAAATACTTCTAGTAAGGCATTACATTCATGCCAATTATATAACTATTAAACACGACAAGAACCTCTGTAATTCCCGGAGGAAAAGTTCACTGAGGGAGGAGAAGGGAGTCAGTCAACCTCTCCCTGAGAAAGAATCCCCGCACGAAAGCAAAGCAAAGCAGCGTGAAGCAGAGCAATGCTGACATAGTGGAGTTCAGTTCACAACGCCGGCACTATCGGGGTTACCGGACAAAGATAAAGTCTTCACACTGCTTCGCTTTGCTTTCATGTGAGAATTCTTTCTCAGGGAGAGTACCTGGAGGTTTGGCAACCTGCCGATGCCTAACCTGCCGCACAGGCTTTATTGTGAGGAGAGAACTATATAACCTGCCCTGAGTACTTTGGAGGAAAAGCAGGATGAAAGCCAGACAAACAATAAAACATTAAGAGGTCTAGTTGTGGGTCTGCCTTATGTTGTATGTGCCTTATGTGCCTGCTTATCCTATAATTGGGGACAGAATCTTTCCCCAAAATGACCTTTTGCCTGCCCAGAGACTAACTTTTGCCTTTTGAGCTGTTTGGATCCCCATCTGATACATGGCACACAATCCTACTTTTCTCCCTTTTTAATTTTATTTTTTTGCTACCCAGCCACTTGGACACTTGCATTGGTTCTGGACGCTCCATGAGACCCTAGAATTGGGATACGATGGACACTCGTCATACGTGGGGGTTCTGTTTAGGGTTGCCAACTCTGGGTTGGGAAATTCCTGGAGATTTGGGTGTGGAGCCTGGGGAGGACAGAGTTCGAGAAGGGGAAGGACCTCAGCAGGATATAAAGCCATACAGTCCACCCTTTGAAGGTGCCATTTTCTCCGGGGGAACTGATCTCTGTCATCTGGAAATCTGTTGTAATTCCAGGAGATCTTCAGGACCCACGTGGGCCAACAGGTTACTAACAGCTAGCGCTGGACCCTGAAAAAAGCTCATTAGCCGAAACAGAGTGATAACCGGACCTCTGTACAAGAAACCACACCCTATGAATCCTGGAACCACAAGACACTGAATAGCATTTTTTGTTGGCAAACGTTTTATACATGACCATTGTTATTGCATTCAGTGCAACTAGCACTTGTTCTTATATGAACTCACTTATGTATATCAGTGTGTATACTAAGGATTAATTCTGAGCTTTATTTGATGCATCATATGTTTTATGTTACATACATGTAGTTTGATATGAATACTAAATATCACTACTTTTCTACAACAGCATAACAATTCCTTCATTTTTCTGCTGTTTCTGTTTTCACACGTGGAGGTTGGCAAACTTAGTTCCATTTCTAAGATCTTCCCAAATGGTGAAATCCATGAATATTGGGAGGCAGGAAGTCAGCTGCCCCCAGGGACAAACTGAAAGGCCAAAATAGCACTGGAAAGGGCCCCACTCCCTCATTGAAGGAGGCCTGGCCTGGGCAAGTTGTGCCCAGACCCCTGGCTGGCTGCAGTATTGCCTAATAAGTAGGGTTGCCAACCTCCAGGTGGTAAGTAATCAAAAACAGGCTACAAGTACACGAGGAAGATAAGCAATCAAAATTATGCACTTGCAAGGCTGAAAATACAAGCACAAACTATGGTGTAATGCAAAATGGTCTATTCAGGGGAATGACCTGTATATACAAAACACAAACGGCAAAACGTGCTCAACAGAGCAACAAGCAATGACTGACCACAGTTCACAATTTCAAAGTCACAAAGGTAAGTATAGGTATACAATTACAATTTCCCAAAGGTAAGTCTTAGTATCAATAAAAGCATATGCAATTCAGTCAGAAATCCAACAATACAAAAATGAATAGATGCATAGGCAATATGCATAGTCCAACATCCAAAATTATAGATGCATAGTCCAACATCCAAAATTGGTAAGTATCACTGGGCAACGTAGTTATCAACCGCAATGGGCTTTCGGTAAAATCCCCATTTCACAATCTTTTTCAAGCTTTCAATATTTCCATGTGCCAATAGAACCCTTCTGGGAATAAAGCTTATAAGCTTGCAATAATGTGGACAACTTTCTAAAGCGTCTCAGAAGATCTCTTGCTACTACAACTGATCTCCAGCCGATAGAGATCAGTTCCCCTGGAGGAAATGGCTGCTTTGGCAAGTGGACTCTATGGCATTGAAGTCCCTCCCCTCCCCAAACCCCGCCCTCCTCAGGCTCTGCCCCCAAAACCTTCCACAGGGGGTGAAGAGGAACCTGGCAACCCTACCGAAACTATTGCTCCACTGCGATGATGTCACTTCCAGTTAAGAGCCAGAAGGGACATCATGCCAATGAAGAACGTGTTCCTGCAAACAAATTCTCCTGCCGGGTTAGCAGATAAATCTGGCAACCTTAATATTTTCAGTTTCCTTGCACTGCTGATTGTGCGTGTACAATCTCCTTTAACTTTCCTGCAGGTCCCCTTTGCTACTGGTTTGGCCTCTGCCACAGACACATTCTTTAATTCAAAAACAACACAAAACAGTGACTTAACAAAGATGTGTGGGTTGTGCATGTCCCTTATTGTTGCCTTAATCAGTGACAAATCAGTGGCATTGTTCAGTGTGGGAATATATTCTTTATGTGCATTCTTGCAATGCCTCATGGGAGTTGTAGGTGTCATGCAAGGTTCTCCCTCCCTCCCCTCCTCACCCCCTGTTGTGGCATCAATTGAGCTTTTTAAGAAGAGTTGAGTTAGTTTTTATACCCCACTTTTCTCTACCTTAAGGAGTCTCGAAACGGCTTCCTGTCATTTCCCCCACAGTAGGCACCTCGTGAGGTCGGTGGGGCTGCCACAGTTCTGAGAAAACTGTGACGGGCCCAAGGTCACCCAGCTGGCTTCATGTGGAGGAGTAGGGAAATGAACCCATCTCACCAGATTAAAGTCCGCTGCTCATGTGGAGGAGTGGGGAATCAAACTGGTCCTCCAGATTAGAGTTGGCTGCTCTTAACCACTACACCAGGGGTGGGGAACGTCAGGCCCGGGGGCCGTTTAAGGCCCGCGAAATCATTTGGTCTGGCCCTTTGTGGGTCCTGGAAGCTCTCTAGCTCAGAAGGATCTAAGACTGGTGATCCGCACCCTCCCACAGACAGGAATAGCCTCTACTCAAGGCAGATGTGTGTTTGTTTTGCCGAGAAAAGGAACCTTTCCCACCCCCCTTGCAGAAGAGTCATGAGCTATGGAGCTGCTAGGACCACCCAAGAAACTGTGTTAACCCTTTTCCACCCGGGCCATGGAGAAACGTACTGGTCGGCTAATTTTTAAGTTGATAATTTTGAATGGCCCGCAAATGATGTTATAAATATACAAATGGCCCTCGGCGGAAAAAAGGTTCACCATCCCTGCACTACACTATGCTGGCTCTCAAACCACGCTGGCTCTTTTTCCTAAGGGCCTCTGTAAACTTGCACATTCCTCCTGTACAAAACCCATGTGGTTTCCTTCCATCAGCTTCTGGTTATGATGACCTCTTGTCGATTTCTCCTGTATCCCTTCTGGATCTCTTTTGGATATGAGGCTGATTCTTCAGTATGGCGTTGCATTTGGAGGGTGCTTGTACTGGCTATTTTTAGGAATGTGGGCAATGCCTCTTTCAGGGGGCTTTTTGTTGAGACTGCACTGAGCTTTTAAACAAAATTAATTTATTTCTAGATGGCTGTACTTGTTTGGATGATTTTACTGTATTCTCCTGCCATACTGGCATTATGTTAGCTACCTTGAGGCTACAGAGGAAAACGGGATATACATATTTAAATAAATAGAGCAATAAATAAGGACACAGACTGAGTCATGTCGTGCTTTAATCACTTTTTGGAAACTGGATAGAGTTGAGCCTGCTGAGCTGCTGCAGTCTATCTGTGTGTTATTAACTGCAGTGCATACACTGTACTGGCCCTCAGCTTCACATATAAGCAAGCGGAACAGAAATGGAGGATCGCCTGTAGCCTTTATTCTTCGTAAGATGAATGCTGGGCTCAAGCTGTGGGTGTGCAAATATTTTCTAAGCTCTTAAGAATCACACAGACATGCAAAAAAGAACCACAATGAATTCATGCGATTTGTCAGCTCCAGGGCAAGCAGTCATTTTTGTTTGCATGGAAACATTAGGGCCACTCCTTGGCGAGTTCAAAGGCACATTTTGACACGGAGACAACAACAGGTGATCTTGAAAGGGAGATTAAAAATTGCAAGTTCCACACCAAGCAGTTGTCACAACAGACAAGGGTTTCTGTCATTCTACAGTGTGAAAGGGACTTTGATGACATTACATGTGAGACCACGCAGTACAGAAGTATGCACTCTGAGAAAGTGACTGGCTTTCCCCAGGTGAGTAGGAAATGATTTTCTGAAGCACCCGGTGAGTCAAAGCCATCGCACCGACACTTAAAAGTTATTGGAGAGCGTGACTGACAAGCCCTTCCAGGCTAGCAGAAGACTTCTGTGACCCAGGTCATGGAAAAACAATGGGAAATGTGAAAGAGGTATATTAGGGTTGCCAACCTCCAGGTGGTTAATGAAACCACAGCACCAGCCCATTAATTAACAATAACCATAAAATACCACAATTAAATTGTACACCATTAGATGATATTATTGAAAATATGCCAAAACCACAAAAGTATAACAAAATACACGGTTGCTTCACCCCTGCCAAATCCTTGGTCAAAAAATAATAATACAAAAGAAAAACGGTGATTTCGCAACGTCCAATAAGTCAACTGAGAAATATGAATTCCAGGTGCAAAGTCCAAAGAGTCACAACTAAGAAATACAACAAGTCACTTCCGGATAAGTAGGCGTTTCGCAATTATGATTGCTTCATCAGTTGTAAATGTCCAGTTCTAGTTCTCCTTACCCCAGTGGGGTTATCAACGTGTAAACGGGTACAACGACCTCTGTAATAGATAAACCAAGATCACATATGCACCTTCTTACATATTAAACAGAAGTATTTTTAACATTTATAACGTTTTTTAACACTTTTTAACATGTTTCAACGTTTTTAAATTTTAATTTTTAAAATTTTTTAATTTTACACCGTTTTAACATTGTTTTAACATATTTAACATTTTTAACATTTTTAACATGTCAATCAACTAGCCAAAAGATTAATAAGAAATTACCTAAAAAACAATGGGAAATGTGAAAGAGGTATATTAGGGTTGCCAACCTCCAGGTGGTGGCTGAAAATCTCCTGTTATTTCAACTGAACTCAAGAACTCAGTAATGTCTTCATTCCTTAACCAACGCGAGAGCAGGTCACAGAACAGCTAGCATGTAAGTAATATGTATTTATTTAAATATATATTTGTGTCTTCTTATTTTTCTAATACTTGTATTATCAAGTTATAGAAGAAGTTTGACAATGTTTTTTAGCTTGGTATATGTAACAGCTAAATGTACAAGGCAAATTTCCCTATATGCCTTTCATTCTGTACATTTGTACTATTTTGTCATTATTATTATTATAATTTCATAATTATAGTGGTTCCTGAAGGCCTAAATAGGCCGAAACAGGATGACAACCGGACCCCTGTCAAGCAAGGACTGCACCCCAATATATATACAGGGGAAGAACGGAACCTCAAAGTTACGGACATTAAGAGCCACTTACGCAAGATGTCAACATGCGCTATTTTACGTGGTGCTCTATTGTTCAACTCACCGTCAGTGTTAACGGTCCAAAATATCTGTAACTCTGTAACTTATTTTGGGACAACAATGTATGACCCCAACAACATGATATGAATGTCAATATCATTTTTGTTTATTCTATGGTTGCTATTTATGCACATTAATATACTATAGGCTTTACAAAACTGCTGGTCTATTTCTGCTAATTCCATACAGCAGGCTAACATTCTGTTTACTAACCTCCAGGTGGTGGCTGAAAATCTCCTGTTATTACAACTGATCTCCAGGCAACAGAGATCAGATCACTTGGAGAAAATGACCCCTTTCGAACTTGGATTCTATGGTATTATACCCCATTGGAGTCCCTCTCCTCCCCAACTCCACCCTCCTCAGGCTCCACCCCCAAATTCTCCAAGTACTTCCCAACCCGGAGCTGGCAACCCTAAGTATATTTCAGAAGAGCAGCAAGAACTTGGGGAAATGCTGAGTAGCGTGACTTTTAGTATTGCTGGGGTTGCCAGGTCCCTCTTCACCACGGCGGGAGGTTTTGGGGCAGAGCCTGATGAAGGCGGGGTCTGGGGAGGGGAGGGACTTCAATGCCATAAAGTCCAATTGCCAAAGCGGCCATTTTCTCCAGGTGAACTGATCTCTATCGGCTAGAGATTAGTTGTAATAGCTAGTAGCTGGAGGTTGGCAACCCTAAGTATTGCTGATGAACTAAATCAGTGGGGCAGAGAAACCGGTCTAGGTGGGATACAGGGTTTACATAACAGTTACTAAGAATTCAGTTTCTGTCGTTCCAAATGTCTAACTGCAGGTGTGGTGGGCCATTTCCTGCCTACCCTTAGGGTTGCCAGGTCAACCGGGTTGACTATCCTAATGATGGAATAAGTAATAATTCGATAACATTAAAGGTGGTTCTGTAATAAATTGAGAGGAGACTCTACACAATTATGTATTGTAAATGTGATTCATGTTATTGTTGGAATTGAAGACTGGGAATAGCATTGAGAGCGTTTTTTTGGATGTATTTATGTTAAGGAATGGAAGAGGGACTGAGGAAGAATCGGAAATGGCTGTCTCCCCTTCATTTTCTGACAGTGGAACCTTCTTTTTCTTGTAACTTGCTGAAGGACATCTGAAAATAAGAAGAAAAGCATAACCTTTTACAGCTAATTGTACAAGATTTGGACTTTTGTTACACATGGAATCTTATGAGGACAGTTTAATAGATATTTTGTTACTTACCTTGCTGTCCATTGTCTTTAGGATAAATATATAGTTGCATTATCACTTACCTTGCTTTCTATATCGTGTAGCTTGACTAATATATCATTTTGCACTTTGTTATACATATTCGCTCCCGTGTTTGTTTCCTAACCTCCATGTACTAGCTGGAGATCTTCTGCTATTACAACAGATCTCCAGCCGATAATCAGTTCACCTGGAGAAAATGGCCGCTTTGGCCAATGGCCAAGTCCCTCCCCTCCCCAAACTCCTCTCCTCAGGCTCCACCCCAAAAACCTCCTGCCGGTGGCAAAGAGGGACATGGCAACCCTAGCTTACAGTCCTTCTACAAGTTGAATTAATGGCTTGGATGCACCAGACCAGGAGTGTCAAACATAACGCCAGCGGGCCAGATCCAGCTGAGGCAGTCCCTCCCCCCCACTCTCAATCTGGGCTGGCGAGAAGAAGAAGAAGAAGAAGAAGAAGAAGAAGAAGAAGAAGAAGAAGAAGAAGAAGAAGAAGAAGAGTTGGTTTTTATATGCCGACTTTCTCTACCACTTAAGAGATACTCAAACCGGCTTACAATCACCATCCCTCCCCCTCCCCACAACAGACACCCTGTGAGGTAGGTGAGGCTGAGAGAGTGTGACTAGCCCAAGGTCACCCAGCTGGCTTTGTGTGTAGGAGTGGGGAAACAAATCCAGTTCACCAAATTAGCCTCCGCAGCTCATGTGGAGGTGGGGAATCAAACCCGGTTCTCCAGATCAGACTCCACTTCTCCAAACCACCGCTCTTAAGCACTACACCACGCTGGCTCTACACACGCATGGCCCAGCCCGACCACGCAATATTTATGTCATATCTGGCCCTTGTAACAATTAACTTTGACACCCCTCCATCAGACCTTCTCTGCGGACAGAAGGACTTCCACCCACAGAGCGGAACTTTCTTGCCTCCCCCCTCCTGCCCCCCAGTGATGTTTAGGGGGTTCTCTGTCCCCCAAGAGCAGCACTGGGGGGACATTTGGGGTTGTAGTGGTGGGGGGAGGTGAGAAACTCTCGCTTTATTGGCAGAAATTACTCCATCTACTGTAGTAGTTCTAAGCTACTGAGATCTAAGCTACTGAGAACTAAAAGGTAGCAAATATACAAAGCATGTCTTATGCAGTAGAGCAATAAATATATCAAGCGTAGAACCCAGATCAATCTGTAGCTGGTCCTATGAGGAGGCAGAGTTTCCTACCACCACCACCCCACTTGACAATATTACTTAGGGTTGCCAAGTCCATCTTCGTCACCAGTGGGAGATTTTTGGGGTGGAGCCTGGGAAGGGCGGGGTTTGGGGAGGGACTTCAATGCCATAGAGTCCAATTGCGAAAGCAGCCATTTTCTCCAGGTGATCTCTATCGGCTGGAGATCAGTTATAGTGGCAGGAGATCTCCAGCTAGTACCTGGAGGTTCAGCAAACTAGAAACAGCACTTCACAAAGCTAGACATGATGATTATAAAGTGGTGGTATTTAATAACATATCCACCACTGATAGTATGTAGGCAAAAACATGTGTTGTTAATTATTGCCTTAAAAGTAACGCCGAAGAGAGGACTATGCCTTGTTACAAACAAATAACAGTATTATAGGTAAGTCCATGAAAGGGGGTGCCAACCTCCCTTTCTTCCACAACGCAGAGAATGTTAATAACAGCCAGTGTTGGTCCCTGAAGAAGGTGTTAATCACTGAAACAGAAAGATCACCGGGCTTCTGTTGAGAACAACTGCACTACTGAATTGCTACTCTCAAGAAGCATATCTGTGGAAGAAAGGATATGTTATTAAATACCACCACTTTATAACCATTGTGTCTAGCTTTGTGAAGTGCTGTTTCTAGTTTGGTGAGCATCCTACAGCACTCTAATCTTTGTTTACCACAGTACCTGGAGGTTGGCAACCCCAATATTACTTAAGGGCACCAAGGTTCCATTTATATTGCCATCCGTGACCAAACTAAAAAGGAGTCAAATTATTTCTTCTTTGCAGGTCTCAGTGCATAACTGTAGAGGAGATACCACCTTAAGGCCATTGAGCTGAGAATACAGGCAGGTATTGGCTGCTGATGGGTGTATTTTGCTCAAAGCCGCATGCTTGTGTGGTATGTGTTTAGACCGCAAACATTAAGAAACCGGCCCTTTCTAAGACAATCCAGGGTGTTAGCTGTGCATCATCAGTCGCTCCCAAACTTGTAACCACATCTCCTGGCACATAGCGCTGCCTTTTGTCATTCGATTTCCCTTACAATTCCTTTCTGATTAATGAGAGCCACACCATGCCCGCCCTCCACTAAAGGCTGAATGAAGAGCTTGCTTACCTTTTAAAAGTTTGATTCAACAAATTCTTTATATTGTCCAGGGACAGTTTATAGGGGGGAGGAATGTCTTTGCATCCGTCTGTGTTTGTAATAAGAAATGAAAAGAGCCCCTATTTTCAGCTCAATAAACAAACAGTTACCCAGTGAACATAATCCGTCAGTTTATCCGTTTAAAAAACTTGCTTAACCCCTCCCTAATTGTTGGTATAGATGCTATTTTCCTTCCAGTCAGGTGAATTTGGAAACAGCTCAGGAGATTTTGTAAGAGTGCATTCATGGTTCCTTGCTAGTGATGGGAAAAAAAACCAGTGTTGTTAATAGAAACTGTTTTAATTCCTCTTTACCCAAGTTCCCTATGAAATCCAACAATCCCTTACTTTTATTCTTTTAAGGAATTTGGAGTCTGTTTCTAATCAATTCTACATTCATCAAAGAGAAATTTGAAAAGAGGAGGGAGAGGATGGGAGATTCTGCAAAATTTACAAATTTCCCTCTGTAGATGATCAGAGATAGGGAATGGGCGAAAACGCATGGTCGCTTTAGCCTCCTTTATTCCCTGATTCAGCCAGGATTCAGCCAGGATCGAACGCACACTCGGTGAAACTAGAGTTGCCAGGTCCCTCTTCGCAACAGGCGGGAGATTTTGGGGGCAGAGCCTGAAGAGGACGGGGTTTGGGGAGGGGAGGGACTTCAATGCCATAGAGTTCAATTACCAAAGCAGCCATTTTTCTCCAGGTGATCTGATCTCTATCGGCTGGAGATCAGTTGAATTAGCAGGAGATCTCCTGCTACTACCGGACAGTTGGCAACCCTAGGCGAAATGCATGCGTTCGATCCTGGCTGAATCCTGGCTGAAACAGGGAATAAAGGAGGCTAAAGCGACCATGCGTTTTCACCCAATGTCTTCCCAAACCTTCCCACCCTCCCACACCATGGTGTACATAGGGTTGCTAGCCTCCAGGTGGTGGCAGGAGATCTCCTGCTATTACAACTGATCTCCAGCCGATAAAGAACAATTCACCTGGAGAAAATGGCCGCTTTGCAATTGGACTCTATGGCATTGAAGTCCCGCCCCTTCCCAAACCCCGCCCTCTTTAGGCTCTGCCCCAAAAACCTCCCGCTGGTGGTGAAGAGGGACCTGGCAACCCCAGGTATACAATATAAAAAGAAAAAAATTCAGCAAGAACTGAAATTACAAAAAGGGTGCGTTGATTTCTCTACAAAGAGAAATCAGAGAGAAATGAAGGAGGAATATGCAACCTGGCAACCCTAAGATACCAACCTGTTAAGGGGCAAAATTATCCTCAGGTGCTATCAGAGTGGATCGATAGTCTACTCAACACCTACAGTCAGGATGTTGAATGAAATGTTAAAAAGCCAACAACTAGCAGTTAAAATTATTGCCAGTATGATAAAACTCAAAGGAGAGGAAATGTAGTGAAATGTGGACCTTTACCAGGCTAGGGTTGCCAACCTCCAGGTACTACTACTCCCGGTATTACAACTGATCTCCAGCAGATAGAGATCAGTTCACCTGGAGAAAATGGCCACGTTGGCAATTGGACTCTATGGCACTGAAGTCCCCCCCTTCCCAAACCCCGCCCTCCTCAGGCTTTGCCCTGAAAACCTCCCACCAGTGGCGAAGAGGGCCCTGGCAACTCTATACCAGGCCCAAATAAGAGGGGAGGAGCTTTTTAAAACTGAGGCTTGGATTTCTTTCCCCTTCCCCCCCCCCCCCGATTGCTCCACTTTTTGTTTTATGTTCTTAAAATGTTTTTTTATGCGGCAATTGGGTTTTGGGGGGACTTTTCTCTCACTACAGCCAATTACAAAGCAGCATTTCAAGGGGCGGGGATTCAAATACTTCTTGATTTGAGCTTGGAGACTGCTGGTGCATAGACTCCCAACGGGAAAGTGTGGGTTCAGTGAGCAACAAACCTCAGGTGAAACTCCCATGCATAAACGACCTATGTTTGCAATAAATAGTTATTTAAAAGGTCACGGAGTCTCTGGAGTTAGTCTCACAGGCCCCGTTGCCCTCAATATGGTAACTTTTAGCAATTCTTAAAAAATTTATTGAGAGGCCTCTCATAATTAGAGACCCTAAACCAAGGGTCCCCTTTTCTTGAGCCCTCCAAGTATTTTTAGGAAGTGGGTGGGTCCAGGTAGAACTTTTGCCCAACTTTTGCGCCTGATTTGACTATTAAAGATTTGATTGGCTGTGCAGATTTTGCTATGGCAGTGGTTGCAAATTAAACAAAGTGCAAATCATGGTTGCCAACCTCCAGGTAGTGGCTGGAGATCTCCCACTATTACAATTTATCACCAGCTGACAGAGATCTGTTCCCCTGGAGAAAACGGCCACTTTGGCAATTGAACTCAATGGCATTGAAGTTCCTCCCCTCTACAAACTCTCCCTTCCTCAGGCTCCACCCCCAAAATCTCCAGGAATTTCCCAACTCGAAGATGGCAACCCTAATTTGCACTTTGTTTAGGGTTGCCAACCTCCAGGTACTGGTAATCAAAAAATCAACAAGAAGTGCCCATAAAGGGTTGTTAACAAAGCAAAATAGCACTACAGCCACAATCCAGTATGCTGGTAAATATTTATACCACAATCAGTGTTCATTCAATATACTGGCCATCCGCTTCTATGTAGAAGGTACACACCTTAAGCTTGCAAACGAGTACATTTCAAGCCTTCTCATCGTCTCAGGATTTCAAAATTTGATGAAGCTGGAGCGAAATGGGATTTTTACCGGAAACCCATTGTTGTTTTGGCATCTGAGGACTATTTAGAATACAGTTTCACGATATTCTAAGTTTTTTGCTCCTTCAACTGCGAGTTGAAATTGTTATTGCATTAACTGCGAGTCTTTCCTTCTATATATTGTGTATTGAATGAACACTGATTGTGGTATAAATATTTACCAGCATTCTGGATTGTGGCTGTAGTTCTATTTTGCTTTGTTAACCTCCAGGTACTAGCTGGAGATCTCCTGTTATTACAACTGAACTCCAGCCGATAGAGATCAGTTCACCTGAAGAAAATGGCCACTTTGGCAATTGGACTCTACGGCATTGAAGTCCCCCCCTCCCCAAGCCCTGCCCTCTTCAGGCTCCACCCCAAAAATCTCCAGGTATGTCCCAACCCAGACCTGCCAACCCTGTGTTACTGAAGTTAGGCTGTGGCCATCAGTTTGTGCCACCTACCATGGCAGCCATCTTGTTGCTGTGCCTCCCATCCCATGTTGGAATGTCAACGAATATGAGGTTGAGGACCCCCACCCTAAACTGTAGCTTCCTTAGCCTGTGCATAAATCCAGATTTCCAGAGAGGTGACCAATGGTCCCAGTGGATGGCAGATGGTACTATTCAACATGGGACCAAAGGAGAAAGAAACGCGCAGGGCAACCGTATTTGTGACGAAACCATGTTCAACCCCCAAAGTTTACCCCTACCCCGGCACTTACTTGCATTATTACCCAGTTTTTTCTCTCATGAATCGGCATCAGGAGAACGACTACAAACTGCAGAAGAAGCAAGTTTCATGGCAAGCCTCGGCGGGTAGCAGTTTTGGCTCCATTGTTCCCCAAAACAGGAAAAAATATACAGGAGGAGAAAATCTCTACAGCAAGAATATGTAATTATGCAATTTGGTGGCAAGGCAAAGAAAAGTGCGTAGGGTTGTGAAGCTGGATGGGGAGGGTGGGACGCGAAACCCCAAAGCCCTCATGCTGAGGAAGAGCCCAGTTAATCATGCCCACAAAGGCATGCAGGAGCAAGATGGGATTTCATTTTCTCACCTGTCAGTGATCCCTGGAAAGCTTAGGGCAGCTTATGTGGTCTCCCATCCAGGCACTGCTCAGGTTCCCACCTACTGAGCAGCGACAAGGGTTACCAGGTTCACCCTGGCTATCGGCATTTGGGGATGAAGTCTAGGGACAGGGACCTCAGTGGGGTACCATGCCCTAGAGTCCACCCCCCAAAGTATCCATTTCCTCCAGGGGAACTGATCTCTGTCGTCTGGAGATGAGCTGTAATTACGGGGCAACCCTAGCAACAACAGATTTTCAACATTTAAAAATTAAAACAGTGGTCAGAGGGTAAGATTAGGAGGTGTTCAAATCCCAGCCCTACCCACTGAAGCTCACTGGGTGATCTTTGTCCGAGGGGGGTGGTGGAGAATAGAAATGCACATTTGAGATGCCATTCCTTGCTGCAGCCTGGAGTATGTAGGGCTCATGGTGTCTGCCTAGGGTTGCCAACCTCCAGGTGAGACCTGGAGGTCTCCTGTAATTACAGTTGATCTCTAGAGTACAGAGATCAGAGCCCCTGGAGAAAGTGGATGTTTTGGATGGTGGACTCTATGGCATTATACCCCACTGACGTTAGAGTTGCCAACCTCCAGGTGATGCTGCTATTACTACCGATCTCCAGGCAACAGAGATCAGTTCACCTGGAGAAAATGGCCACTTTAGAAGGTGGACTCTACGGCATTTTACCCCACTGAAGATCCTTCCCTCCCCAAACCCTGCCCTCCTTAGGCTCCGCACCCAAAGTCTCCAAGTATTTCCCAGTCTGGAGCTGGAAATCCTAACTGAAGTCTCTACCTCCCCAAACCCTATCTTCCCCAGTCAGGGGAGATATCTGTGGGAGGTGATGGTAGCGAAAAGATCCTCTCACCCATCTGTCAACTGGCTGACTGGCAGGCCTATTCCCTGCCTGCATGGCTGGCCCCAGCCCAATCTAGCAGGCCCTACTAGCATCCCAGGTATGGTTGCCAACCTCCAGGTACTAGCTGGAAATCTCCTGCTACTACAACTGATCTCCAGCCGACAGAGATCAGTTACCCTGGAGAAAATGGCCGCTTTGGCAATTGGACTTTATGGCATTGAAGTCCCTCCCCTCCCTAAACCCTGCCCTCCCCAGGCTCCACTTTGAAAACAAGACCGGTTAATTTCTCTAGGGGCGAAAACGCACGGTCGCTTTAGCCTCCTTTATTCTCTGTTTCAGCCAGGATTCAGCCAGGATCGAACGCGTGCCTTTTGCGAAAAGTGTGTTCGATCCTGGCTGAATCCTGGCTGAAACAGGGAATAAAGGAGGCTAAAGCGACCGTGCGTTTTCGCCCTAGGGAGCAATTCAGATGACGAGAATTTCAGAAGCACAGAGATTAGGCGTTCTAAGGGGTTAGGCCAAAAGCTTCATGGAAAGGAAGCCGCGTTGTATGACAAAGCAGTGAATGAGGCTCTCTGCATTACGCCATTCCCATTCTTGTGACCGGAATATGCTCAGAAATACGAACAATGGGCTTGCCAGTGGTATGTGGCTGGGAAGGAGACAGCTTGTATAAACAGATTTGGCATGATTCACCTTTCCCGTGAACAACCTGGGAAGCTGATGTGCTGCACATGCATATTTTAAAAAGATGACCCACGCCCCCCCTCTACTGGCACAGCTCGGATTATCTGTTCCTTTGTTATTTCAGTTTCCCAGTCGCCAGGAATCCAAATGTAAAGAAGTGTTTAAAGATAAGAGGAAGCCAAGAAAACAAAGGTTATACTGTTTGCATTCCTGGCACCTGGAGTCTAAAGACCTTACCTAAGAAAGCCAGCGTGGTGCAGTGGTTAAGAGCGGCGGACTCTAATCTGGAGTTTGATTCCCCAATCCTCCACTTGAGCGGCAGACTCTAATCTGGTAAACCCCGCTCCTACACACGAAGCCTGCTGAGTGACTTTGGCCCAGCCACAGTTCTCTCTGAACTCTCTCAGCCCCACCTACCTCATAAGGTGTCTGTTGTGGGGAAGGGAAGGAAAGGCAATTGTAAGCCACTTTGATTCTCCTTAGAGGTAGAGAAAAGTGGAGTCTAAAAAGCAATTCTTCGGCCATTTATGCAGGGTCAATTTTGATGCTCGCTCAAAGCTCTTTTTAAAAATGCGACCTTTAAAATGCTTATTCACAGTCCCGACGCAAAAGGAAAAATTCCACCTCCCCCACTCGCCTGCTCCTTTGTTCCTTCCATTAGCCAACCGCCGTTTGCATAGCTAATGCGCGGCTGTCATTTTGCATGGTTCCTTCAGGGGATTCTTCGGTGTGGGGGCGGAGCAAACACAAAAGGTCACGTTAAAAGGGCTATTAAGAAATGCGAAGTAGGTATGCGCCAGCTTCGCAGTCACTTCCTGAATGACGGTTCAGCATGCAAAACTCAAAAAAAATATAAGGGGCACTTCAGCCTGGAATGTGCTGCTAATTACCAAGCATAAATGGCCTTCATCTTCTTCTAATTTCTAAAGTGCTGGTGCTACAATGATACAATCATACAATGATATATCCTTCCCCACAGCAAAAAAAGACCACATCCGTCCACAATGAAAGCCACAAACAATTATTCCACAAATACCTGAAAATGATTCTCCTTTTGGAGACTTGTTTACTATCAATTTCTCCCTTTCCAGATGTTTTTAAGGCTTTCAAGAAGGTTTCGGTTCCTCAAGATCACCGGAGGGGGGGAGTGGCGGGGGTGGGGGAGACCTAGGGTTGCAATATTAGAATTGCTGGTGAATTGAATAAACTGACTCAAAGCATTTGATCAGGGCAACTCCAGGTTTATGGGATGATATACATGATATATTTTTTTATGCTGTTCCCATGCCTACTGCTGCTTCCACCACGTCATCCTTCTCTACCCATCATCCTCTACTTGACAGGTATGGGAATAGGGATTGGCGACAGGGTCCTCCTGGAGCTCTCGGGATTGGGTAGCTGCCCTCAAAATGCCAACTTCTGACAACAGCCCGGCTTTTGATAAATGTGAAAGAGGTCCCGCCCCAAGTCATTAGGCAGCACATTATGTTATAAAACACACTCATTTTATTACTAAACCTTATTAAAACAGCAGATGGTAGACACGATCTCCGAAGAGGCACTCCACCTCGGCAGAATGTCTCCTCCAAGACGGAGCCTGATCTGACTCAGGGATGCATCACCTAAAAACAAAGAAAGTGTGCATTTTTCTTCAGCATGTCTTTTTGCTCAAATGCAGAATTGAGCAGGTTGAATCGATGGGCCGACGGAGTTGTCCCTTAAAACTTGCATGATTAAACAGCTAGGATTTCTTTGATTCCTGTGAGCCGGGTTGCGTAGAAGTTAAGTGTTGGATTCAGGGTAGGAAACACAGGTCCTAACCCCTGCTCACTATGAAAATCACTGGGCGATTTTGGCCCAGATTCTCTCTTAACTAGCTTCTAAGGGTGATTTTGAGGATAAAGTGGAGGAGAGGAAGACAACCCTAATAAAAACCTACCATGGCTGTCAAGGCCAAGTTTCGTTCTTGGGGCCTTCGACAATTTGGCAAGTTACAAAACTGCACCCTACATGGCTAGCTAGTCAAAAGGTGCCTCAGGACCGAACAGCTACAGCCATAGTTTTACCAACACGCTGGAATTGAGCATTCTCACCTCTCTCCTTCACAACTTTTCCTTTCTTGGCAGAGGTGATGCTTGTGAGTACTTTCACCTCCATGCCAGTGAGACTTAAAAAAAAATGTCAGCAACGATAGGTAAAAGGTAAAGGTCCCCCGTGCAAGCACTGAGTCATTCCTGACCCATGGGGTGACGTCACATCCCAACGTTTGCTAGGTAGACTTTGTTTATGGGGTGGTTTGCCAGTGCCTTCCCCAGTCATCTTCCCTTTACCTACCTCCAGCAAGCAGGGTACTTGTTTTACTGACCTCAGAAGGATATAAGGCTGAGTCAACCTTGGGCCGGCTACCTGAAACCAACTTCCTTTGGGATCGAACTCAGGTCGTGAGCAGAGCTTGGACTGAAGTACTGCAGCTTTACCACTCTGTGCCATGGGGCCCCTTGTCAGCAATGATACTGGTGTTGATTGTAAGAGCAGAAAATGTGCTCTTTAATAATGAAGAAGCAACCCAGTCTGGCCTGATTAATCAGATCTGAGAAGTTAAGCAGGGTCGGCCCTGGTTAGCACTTGGGTTGGAGACCCCCAAGGAACTCCAGGGTTGCTACCCAGAGGCAGGCAATGGCAAACCCTTCTGATCATCTCTCGATTTTAAACCCTAAGGGGTCTCCATACGTTGGCTGCAACCTGATGGCACTTTCCATCACCATGGACCAAGTGCCCTCCCTAAAAGAACACAGTCCCCTGACGTAATTTTACCTCCTATCAACTTATAGTTGTGCACTGTAATGCAGAGATGATGAGTAGCTCGAATGTTAGAAGAAGAAGAAGAAGAAGAAGAAGAAAAAGAAGAAGAAGAAGACTGAGAGGAGAAGACTGAGAGGAGATATGATAACCATGTTCAAAGAAGACTGAGAGGAGAAGACTGAGAGGAGATATGATAACCATGTTCAAGTACTTGAAGGGCTGTCATATAGAGGAGGGTGCCGAGTTGTTTTCTGTTGTTCAAGAAGGTCAGACCAGAACCAATGGGTTGAAATTAAATCAAAAGAGTTTCCGTCTAGACATTAGGAAGAATTTTCTAACAGTTAGAGTGGTTCCTCAGTGGAACAGGCTTCCTCGGGAGGTGGTAAGCTCTCCTTCCCTAGAGGTTTTTAAGAAGAGGTTAGATGGCCATCTGTCAGCAATGCTGATTCTGTGACCTTAGGCAGATGATGAGAGGGAGGGCATCTTGGCCATCTTCTGGTCACTAGGGGTGTGGAGGGGGGAGGTAGTTGTGAATTTCCTGCATTGTGCAGGGGGTTGGACTTGATGGCCCTGGTGGTCCCTTCCAACTCTATGATTCGAAGATGAAGATGAAGAAGAAGAAGAAGAAGAAGAGATGGTTTTTATATGCCGACTTTCTCCACCACTTAAGGGAGACTCAAGCCGGCTTACAATTGTGTTCCCTTCCCCACAACAGACACCCTAGAATCATAAAATTGGAAGGGACCACCAGGGTCATCATGTCCAACCCCCTGCACAATGCAGGAAATTCACACAAAAAAACCCCACACCCAGTGACCAGTAGATGGCCAAGATGCCCTCACTCTCATCATCTGCCTAAGGTCACAGAATCAGCATTGCTGACAGATGGCCATCTAACCTCTTCTTAAAAACTTCCATGGAAGGAGAGCTTTCCACCTTCCGAGGAAGCCTGTTCCACTGTGAGGTAGGTGGGACTGAGAGAGTGTGACTAGCCCAAGGTCACCCAGCTGGCTTTGTGTGTAGGAGGGGGAAACAAATCCAGTTCACCAGATTAGCCTCCGCCACTCATGTGGAGGAGTGGGGAATCAAACCCGGTTCTCCAGATCAGAGTCCAACGCTCCCAACCACCGCTCTTAACCACTACACCACACTGGCTCTTTGAAGAACACAGTTTGGTCTGTTGGATCAGACCAAAGGTCCACCTAGTCCAGCATCCTGGTTCCTTACAGTCGTCATCAACCAGATGGAAGGCCACAAGCGGGGCAAGAAAGCGATAGCCATAGCCCAAGAACTGGATCAGCCTATTCACTATGAATTTGTCTAGTGCCTTTTAAAGCCATCTAAATATGTGACCCTCAGTGAATCTTGTGGCTATAGATATCATCAGCAAATTATGTGAAGGCTTTCTTTTGTCTATGTTTTGTATAGAGGAGGACAAATCCAAACCATGTACCGAGACATCAGAATAAATCCTGAAAGGCTAAAACGAAACATTTCAAAATTCTAAGCATTGCTGCTCAGATTTTGAATTATGATACAGCAATTATCATCATTATCATCATCATTATCGTCCCCCTTGCATTGTTGTTGTTGTTGTTTCCAATCCGTCCTCCCGGGCAGAAACCAGGGTTTCTGATTTTCTGAATCAACATTTGACATAAACATTTTGTAAAGTTATCCCCCTAGCCCCCTTTTCCATTCAAGGGGAAGTCTACTGAGTGGTGGAATGAATGAACATTTACTAAATGCTGTTTGCAATGAAAGTGACAGGTATTGATTGACAACTACTGAGATGTCAACAATGGTATTTGTTATTTGATACTTATTGGCTATTTGTAGAGCCAGAGGGCTGGATGCAGCATTCTACTCACATTAAGATCACAGATCTTGGCCCACTTTCCTCGTCCTGCAGCAGCCTCTTCTGGCCCCAGGAAAGGTGATTCCCAGGGCTGTGGGAACCATGGCGAGCAAGTCAAGCAGTTTGATGGGCGGTAGTGAGGCGAGTCAAAAGGGTGAAATCACTCTCTCTCTTTCATCAACCCTGTTCCACTGATGGAAGAGACAGGCAGGGTGATATCACAAGCCTTCTGAAGCTGAAGGCACTTGGGGCAGCCAAACTGCTATACTGTCGGATAGCCTGTATGGTGTAGTGGTTAAGAGCGGCGGACTCTAATCTGTAGAGCTGGGTTTCCCACTCCTCCACATGAAGCCTGCTGGGTAGGGTTGCCAACCTCCAGATAATAACTCACAAGAAATGACAGCACATAGCCCAAATATCTAACTCTATTTCACAAAGTCAACATACCAAATTATACAAAAAACAACCTCACTCTAACTATCTAAGTACATGATACAAAAATGAACAAGACAAAAACAACACAATGTATGATTTCAAACACACCCCTTATAAAGGCCGAAACAAATTATAAGCCATTTCTTGTGAGTTATTCTCATTACAGTATAGGGTGTTTTTTGGATTCAACCTCCAGGTAAAAGCTGGAGATCTTCTGCTATTACAACTGATCTCCAGCCGATAGAGATCGGTTCACTTGGAGAAAATGGCCGCTTTGGCAATTGGACTCTATGGCATTGAAGTCCCTCCCCTCTCCAAACCCCGCCCTCCTCAGGCTCTGCCCCTAAAACCTCCCACCGGTGGCAAAGAGGGACCTGGGAACCCTACTGCTGGGTGACCTTGGGCCAGTCACAGTTCCCTCAGAACTGTCTCAGCCTCACCTAGCTCACAAGGTGTCTGTTGTGGGGAGGGCAAGGGGAGGTGATTGTAAGCCGCTTTGAGACTCCTTAAAGTGTGGTATAAAAAACCAACTCTCCTCCTACTTTTCCTCCTCCTCCTCTTCCTCATTTTAATTTAACCCCTTCCTCCTACTCACAGCAGCCCCCTAACCTACACAGGCATTACTTAACATGGGTCCTAGAACTGCAGGGGTCAACTTTAAGGGAGGGGCAGTGGTTCAGTGGTACAGCATTGCTTGGTATGCAGAAGGTGCCAGGTTCAACCCCCAGCATCTCCACTTAAAGGAGCTGGCAGTAGGTGATGTGAAAGACCTCAGCCTGAGACCCTGAAGACCCGCTGCCAGTCTCAGGAGACAATACGGACTTTGATGGACCCAAGGGCTGGAAGGAAGTGCTGAATGGAGGGGAAAGCAGGGAAGATCTACACTGAGCAGCACATTTTAATAGAATGCCGGACCTAACCCAGAGAACTGTTGAAATATACGTACTATAGAAACGTATAGAGGGTGGGCAAATTAGTGTTGATTTTAGGTGTCATCAATATTGTCTTGTTCCATTGGAAGGAGTTCTTTTTTGCATGCCTTCTTATGAATTTAACTTCCAATTTGTAGAATAGTTTTCCAGGTAGCAGTAGGCGGGTGGCTAAAGGCGGGCAAAGAGACCAGGCTGTTTCCAAGGTAAATCAAACTCTTTAGCTTGGATCCACCAGAGTTTTTCAACGGGGGCAGAATTTCCTCCCATGGGTGTGACTTTCTTGACTCCCTATGGCAGACCAAAATGCTGTTCCTCGGGGGCCCTTAGGAACACAATTTCAGGGGCATTTCAGGCTGCCATAGGAGGAGGGAAGGCAAGAAAGTTGCACTCTGCAGGGATAAATCTTTGCACTTGTGGAAAAACTCGGACGGATCCAAGCCTTTGAAAGTAATTGTGTCAGCACCCATGTGAGGGCAGAAAATGGATGTAAATTTTGTCAAATAAATAAAACTCTGTGGGACCTAGAAAAATTGCCAGGATCTGCTTTAAATTTGTGCATTGGGTATATTATGCATGTCCATCCTTGCCTTGAATTTTTGGGAGGAGACTGGGCAATAGGCCACCTGGTTTCATGGGAAAGCCTATCTGCCTTCTTGTTTGCCAGTGAGAGTTCAAAATGAACCCATTAATGTGGTGGAGGCCAGGGAAGGTGATCATTATTTCCAAATGATATAGTAAGGCTTGTTTAGAAACGAAATTGCTATATTGTTGCTCATATTTTCTTTTCTTTTTTTGATATGGGTGTGTGTGGCTGGGTGATGTCACCCTTCCAAAAGCCGCAGGGCATGCACAGCCCCATTAATCAGAAAGATGATCCACATCATTCGCAACCAATCCCACTTCCTTGACAATATAAATAAAAGAAGAGCCCTTAAGTCCTAAAGAATACAAGTACTCCCGGCTACCTCCATCGTGTTCTCTCTCTCCCTCTCTCTGCTTCTGCACCTTCGTTCTTTCATTTGCTGCATTCCAGCTACAATGGCTTATCAATCTTCTGTAAAGGTCCAGAGGAAAGGCTTCAGTAATTCGTCTGCCGTCCTTCCTAACTCATGCCGCACCAGTTACAGCTCCAGCACCGTCTCCAGAACTGGTGGCTGCGGCGCTGGTGGCGGTTTGGGTAGAGTCGGTGGTGGCGGGAGCCTTGGCAGTCGAAGCCTGTACAGCCTAAGTGGATCTCAGAGGATCTCAGCTGGTAGCGGCGGCGGCGCCTGTTTTGGCAGTGGTGTTGGTGGCGGATACGGGTTCGTTGGTGGCGGATATGGGTTTGGTGGTGGCGTAGGTGGTGGAAGCTTTGGGTTCATTGGAACTGGTGTTGGTGGTGGTAGAGGTGGCATGGGTTTCCTAGTTTGCCCACCTGGCGGAATCCAAGAAGTGACTGTCAATCACAACCTGCTGGCACCTCTCAACCTGGAAATTGACCCCACCATCCAAAGAGTCCGTAAAGAGGAGGGGGAGCAGATCAAGACCCTCAACAACAAATTTGCCTCCTTCATTGATAAGGTGAGAAAAAATGCTTCCTCTTATTTCATTGGTAGGAGTGATGATGCAGTCACATGCGTCTTGCTGCAACTGGTATTGTGCTAGCTGCTGCTGCTCATATAAAAATGTAGGCCCAAGTAACATGTTCAGTACCTGCTCCTATGCCTTTAAAATGCACACGTGTTGCAGGTGATGCATTTTATGACGTGGAAATAAAGTGATTCACAAAACTTGTACTGCCTCTTCCAAATTAACTTCAAATATCATTTGAAAGTGGGTTTTGAATGGTTCTTTTTGGAAGGAATTGGATTATTCTGAGAGAAACAAGATGCCTTGATAAGACTGGTGAAATGTCTCAGCGGTATTCTATGCATTCTGTCCGTTATTTAACTTTAGTGTGGCAGGCTGGTTTTCAAGGCATGCAACAAGGATCCATAAAGTTAATCAGCAACAGCTCTAGCCCAGCAATTAAGACAAAAATGATCTGGTTACAGCTCAGAGGTCTTCTTTACATGTGCTAGATGGTAGGGTTAGAGAAACAGGTGAGTCATGAGAAGTAAAAATGGAAATGGGAGGGTCAGGTAGTAGCACTGGAAGAATATTCTTGAGCAATTCAAAACTTCATTCATTCAATCACATTTATAATTTGCCTCAGTACAAAATCTAGGGACAGGCAACAATATATTAAAAACCAGCTTTCAACTTCTTACTTGTATGCATGTTTATATGAAAGTAAATCTCATTATGTTCAGCAGAGTTTATTTCCAGGTTGGCTGTCTTTAAAAATCCAGATTAAAATTTAAATCTAGGTAATCTAAAACAGCTAAATACAATAGTAGGACAAGTTTCAAGTTTTTTGAGCTTAACCTAGATCTCAACAGCCATGATGAATTAAAGATATTCTTCTGAAATTTTCTGTCCCATGTTTAGTTCCATATGTGTGTTGCAACCAGCTCAAGAATACTTTCTTAATACACTTCCTGTATGAACATTTAGAAAATTGTTTAGATAAGGAAAGGCTATTTATTAGACTTGTAAATTTCTTGTTATTAATTACAATAATTATGAAAATGGAGTGTTTTGTGATTAGTGTAAATAACAAGAAAACAAAATAAATCCCCTTTCTAAGCCATGCATAACTGGGGGAAAACATGGCTTTCTCTTTGTCTTCTTTTGTTCTCTTTCTTTCATTATTGCAGTCTTGATCTTCTCTGACTCGAGTGGTTTCACTTGAGCCCTGCATAGAGTGAGTTACAGTAGCCCTGCATAGAGTGACCGTTGCATGGATCACTGTGGCTAGGTCAGGGCGAGACAGTTAGAACACCAGTTGCCTAGCTTGGCAGAGATGGAAAAAAGCCACTCTGGTTACACTTGTAATTTGTGCTTCCATAGGAAGGGAGTCATCTAGAATAGCACCCAAACTCCTGATGGTCAGTCTGGTGTTAAAGACACACCATCAAGAGCTGGGAGCTGGCAACCCAATCCTAGGTCGTCCCAACCCAGCCACAGGTCCTCCATCAGTGATGGATTTAACTTCAGCTGGCTCTATTTCAACCATCCCACCATGGCCTCCAGACACCTGGCCAATATATCTGGGGTGGTATCCAGGCAGCTGCCCATCATAGAGATATTTGGGTGTCATCCGCATACTGATGATAACCAAGCTTGAAACTCTGGACTAGCTGGGTGAGGGGGCGCATATAGATGTTAAGTAACATTGGGGAGAGGATCGCCCCCTGGGGGACTCCACATACCGAGGGGTAATGTGGTGACATCCTCTCTCCTAGCACTACCCTCTGTCCCTGACCCTGGATAAATTATACCAACCATTGCAGAGCGGTCCCACATATACCAGTAGCCCTCACCTGCCTTCATCCAGCTGTTGACAAAGATCGTCTATGAACACGACCAATGCCGTCTCCATCCCTTGGCCAGGCCAGAAACTGTACTGGAATTGGTCCAGGGCCAATGTGTCCTCCAGTAAAGCCTGGAGCTGTTCCACTGCCACTCTCTCAACTGCCTTACCCAGGAACAAAAGCTTCAACATTAGGTGGCAGTTGGCAGGAAAAATCAGATCCAAGGATGGTTTTTTCCCAAGAGCGGCCTTACCACCACCTTTTTCGACCCCTCCAGAAGACCCCTGAGCTCAGGGTCAGATTAATAATGTCCACCAGGGGGCCCTGTGTACCATCACCATTGGCTTTCACCAGCCATGACAGACACGGGTCTGAGGGGCAAGTGGTAGGCTTCACAGCAGCCAAGATCCTGTCGACATTGGTCTGGGAGAGCTGGCCTGGCTGAATTGGTCCAAAACAGGCCCCAAAGATGGCCCCGGGGCCTCCAGTTTCCTCTCTGTATCAACATTAGCGGGGAGGTACCTGTGGAGCGAAAAGATTTTATCTGCAAAATAGCTTGCAAAGCTGATTGCCGAATTGTTACCAGTTTGGGACCTAATTACCCTAAATAATTGTGCTGGGTGTGAGCTAGTGGATGCAAAGGAGGTTGCATAATACTCTTTTTTAGTAGCCTTCACTGCCATCTCATAGGATCTCATAAACGTCCTATAAGAAGTCCTTGTAGCTTTGTCATGAATACGCCACCAAACTCTCTAGCCATCTGAGCTCCTCCGAAGCTACAGAGTATACCATTGAGCTAATCTGGAGAGGGGGTGAAGAGGGCGTCAGGGAGCAATCTCATTGATGACTTCAGAGAGACGGCTCTGCCAGTCCTCGACCAGCACATCTAATGAGTCGCCAAGAGGCCTCGGATCCTGCAGAGTGTTCTGGAAACTAATTGGATCCATTAATCTCTGCAGGCGAGCATAAATCAGCTCGCCACCCATGCAGGGTGGGGCTGGCATGCTCACACAAGCCTTCAGGGTGAAGTGGTCTGACCACCGCACTCTGTCCACAGAGACCAGGCCTACATCTAGCCAAAGATCAAATCCAGTATATGGCTTGCTTGATGTGTGGCACCTGATAACAATCTGAGGGAGTTCCAGTGTTGTCATGGAAGACACTAGGCCCACAGCCTGCGAAGTAGCCCATATCGACACGGATGTTGAAACCCCCCAAGATAATTAACCTGGGGAACTCCAAGGCCCAGTCCACCACTGTTCCATAATTTCACTCTGCACTGAATCTATTTCTCCTGAACTCCAATTTATCTAAGGGATATTGTCGAAGGCTTTCACGGTCAGAGTTCATTGGTTCTTGTAGGTTATCCGGGCTGTGTAACCGTGGTCTTGGAATTTTCTTTCCTGACATTTCGCCAGCAACTGTGGCAGGCATCTTCAGAGTAGTAACACTGAAGGACAGTGTCTCTCCGGGTCTGTTGAAATATTTCCTCCCCGTAGAGGCGTTCAAAATATTGTCGAAGGCTTTCACGGTCAGAGTTCATTGGTGGTTATCCGGGCTGTGTAACCGTGGTCTTGGTATTTTCTTTCCTGACGTTTCGCCAGCAACTGTGGCAGGCATCTTCAGAGGAGTAACACTGAAGGACAGTGAAGGACACTGTCCTTCAGTGTTACTACTCTGAAGATGCCTGCCTCAGTTGCTGGCGAAACGTCAGGAAAGAAAATTCCAAGACCACGGTTACACAGCCCGGATAACCTACAAGAACCAATTATCTAAGGGAATTTCTAAAATTAATTCCAGAATTTTAAAATGTGCAGTTTGCTACAACTTTCGTTTCATTCTGCTTATACATAGGGATCTGATTATATTTCCTATCGATGCTCACATACGCCTTGATAAAACACTGCCCAAAAAGCCATTGTGTTGTGATGACGATGCAATGAGATAAGTAACATTTTGGATCTTTTTGCTTCAGGTGCGTTTCCTTGAACAACAGAATAAAGTATTGGAAACTAAATGGTCATTACTTCAGGAACAAGGCCAGAGAACTGTTAGAAACAACATTGAACCCCTCTGTGAGTCTTACATCAACAACCTCAGACAACAGCTGAATTGCCTGGAGAATGACAAAACGAGAATGGGTGGAGAACTGAACAACATGCAGGCTCTTGTTGAGGACTACAAGACCAAGTAAATCTCTAACTCTTTCCCTTTCTCGTGTATAACTAATTCCCATTTTTGTATTGCTTCTAAAAAAAAATCATTTAAAAAACCAGGTGGCGATTTTGTCATCACAATTTGGCATCTGCTCAATATGGGAGCCTGTTCATGAATAGCTCCAGTCGTGTGGCAGGGATTTAACACGTTTAACACATCGCCAGCCTCCAAGTTCCTGTCTGGGAGTGGCATAGCCTCCCCCAGTGCTTATGCCACTTGAGGTGCTAACGTTACCTTCAGTACCATCACAGCAGCCAAGGGGCAAGGGAAGGAGCTAAGGGGAACGGGAAGAGTAGCAAGCCCATACTAACTTGGTGAGAATGTGGCCACAACCTTAATTAAATAAATTGAAGTAGTCAATTACTGTGCTTTTGTGGCTAAGTTTTTAGTTTTTTTGTGGCTGTTTTTAGATTTTGTATTTCACTAAAAAATACATTATCTTATTTAACCAGCCACTGCAAGTAATGATACGTCCTTTTTGAATTGTAAAGCAATTGCCTTTTATTGTAAATACTTCAAAAATAGTAAAATGAAATAAAAACCACACTTAAATATATGCAAAGAATATAACAGGTTACAACAAATGAATATAGATCTAATATAGAATACAGTTACAAACCAGTTTCAAACCAGTAACCTTACCCATCAGTGATCATGCCGAGGAGAATTCTCATACAGACAATAGGCAACATGTCTGCTGGAGAATTTCCCAATTTCTTACAATTTTTGAACTCTTTATATACCGTCTCAGAGGCTGTTGTTTTGAGAACCAATGCAATTTTACCATGAGAATATTAGAATATTCCCAGACATCAAAAGGGCTTGTGATGTATGAATTTAGACTAAATTTATCTTCACAAGCATATACTTTTAACCTTGATGTCATAAATTGATGGATGGTATTAGGAAATGTCATATCAACAAAAAATTCCAATTACCTTTCTCAAAATATATTTCCAAGGTTCACATGTACTTCTAAGACAAAACATCTTAACCTTAAGGTTATATATAGTTGCATCTTGATTATACTTAAAAGCAAAAGAATATCTTAAAAAATCACCAAGGAAGATAAATAAATAAATATAAATTTATTTAATACAGTCCAAGACCAATAAAATAAAATCCATATAATAATTCAGACTTTCAGTATCAAAGAACTTTTGAGAAAAGAAACATTTTAAAATGATAAATTCACAGAATTATACAATATCTTTATAAAAATTACAGCTAAAAAGCCTATATATGGCTTCCCAAGTTTTCCTAGTCTTATAGGCAATCCATCCAAATTTGGCAACTTTGAAAGTGATCTCTTTATTCTTATCTGCTAGCATAACTGAGAGAAGAGTCCTTCTATTATTGCTGGGATGGCAGGAAATTATGGGGGTAATCAAAAACTTGGCAGATCTTGGATTTTTAACCTGAAAAATATACTGATCTATTTGTTTTTGCCAATTCATCTATATGACATGGCAGCACATAAAATAAATATATCTTTGGGATGATAAACATTTTGACCCATGTAATGCGTGTGAAAATACTACTATTTTTCTTTTTCATTCCTTCAAATCTTGATTTATTTGACTCCAGAGTACCTTATATTTGTAATTATATACCTTATTCAAATTTTTTGGGATAGTAATCCTTAAATATTTAAAACTTTTATGCACCAGTTGTATTTTTAAACTATGAGACGCCTCTAATTGGACTTTGGGAATAATATTTAGACACATTAGATTAGATTTGGCAAAGTTTATTTTTAGACCTGAGATAAGGGCAAAAGTTCTAAACTCCTTCTTTAAGGGGTCAATTGCCAATTTTAAATCAGTTATTGATAATAATATATCATCTGTATACATAGTTACCAGATTTTCCTCTCCACCACATTTCACGCCTTTAATCTCCTGGTTCTCTCCGAGCTTAATAGCTAATGGTTCTATAGCCATAATAAAAAGTAATGGTGAGAGGGGGCAACCTTGTTTGGTGCCACAATTTATTATTACTTTCCTGGAGATGATATTATTAACCGTTATGCTTGCCCAGGATTTTGTGTAAATTGTTTCTATTGCATTATTAAATCTGTGGCCAAATCCATACTGTTGTGTAACCTTTCTTCAATATCTCCAGTTTATTGAATCAAATACTTTGTATACATCTAGTGATAATAAGGCCATTTCTGCTCCCTCTTTTTTAGCATAGTATAATAGTCCCATCACTCTCCTGACCGCATCAGCAATATATCGCTTCGCTACAAAGCCATATTGATCTTGTGTAATTACCGAGGCAATGCATGATTTTAGCCTGCTTGCTAGAATTTTAGTAAATATTTTATAATCCGTATTCATTAATGTTATCGGACGGTATGATTCCCTGGAGGTAGGATCTTTATTCGGTTTAGGGATTAGCACCAATTTAGACTCTAACCATGAAGGTGGTAAAGGAGTCCCTTCCATTATTTCATTAAATAACTTCACTAAATAAGGAGCCAGTATTGCCTTAAAATGCTTATAAAATACGGTTGTGAAACCGTCACTCCCCGGAGCAGCTGTATCTTTCAAAGAATAAATTGCTCTTTCCACCTCTTCTAATGATATCTCTCTATCTAACATTTCCTGGCTTTCAGGTTTTAGATGCGGGATATTTATTGATTGACAAAATTGGTTAACCTCCTCTTCCCTTATCTCTTTGTCAGCATATAATTTGTCATAAAATTCCAAAAAGGAATTGAGGATTTCTTTTGGCCCCACCCCCTTCCTCCATACGTGTGACCTTTTATCATGGTGCCTGAATCTGGCTATGTGCACCCAGGTCCCTACTGGTCACCATTTAAAATCCAAAACAGACACCCACAAACCCCAGATTACCCACCACCTGAAAATGGTGGAAAGAGAGGAAGGCAAAAGCACAAATAAAAAAAGAAAAGAAACCACCACTGGACTTGGGGGGTGGGTGGGGAAACCTTTGCCTTTCTTATTAAAAGCACACCACCCCTCAGAACTCCGAGAACCATAGTATCCCCTTTCCTACTGCTTATAATATTGCTAAGCAGTACGTAGTAAAGAGAAAGGAGGAGAGAAAAATAAGCTACTGGGATATTACTTTTATCCCCCTATTATTTTCACTTAATTATTCTTCCAGAAGTCCCAGAACCAACTCCTTCTTTCTAATTAAGTTGTTTATTTTATTGACTGTGAAGCTGTCTGTCTGATGTTTTGTCTCCTTTCTTCTTCTTCTTCTTCTTCTTCTTCTTCTTCTTCTTCTTCTTCTTCTTCTTCTTCTTCTTCTTCTTCTTCTTCTTCTTCTTCTTCTTCTTCATGGCCTGGCATCCACTGTCAGTCTCTTCTGCTGCCTTCTCTGCATGTCTGTTGTTTCCGCCACCTTGTTCCGCCTTCTCCAGCCTCTCCTTCATAGGTTCCTGTAATCCCAGTTCTTTGAAGAGGTTGGAAATTTGCTTAAGGTTTGAAGCATATAGGGTCTTCCCCTCCTTGTGTATTAACAAGACAAAGGGGAAACCCCATTTATATCTTATGCTGTTTTCTTTCAGAATGTCTGTATAACACTTTACCCCACAAAAATTACATCTTATAAATAAGGGAGTAGATAGGCATTGTTGGAGAGGACGTGGGGAAATTGGTACATTTATCCACATGTGGTGGGACTGTCCAGTTATACAAAAATTTTGGAAAGAAATTTTAAGGAAACTGAGGCGATTACCAAAGAAAAATATAGAACCCTCAGTGCAGATAGTTCTCTTGAATCTATTTTTGAACGAAAATGGGAATTGTACACAGAAAACATTAGTAAGTTTTTTTTTTTATTATAGCAGTGAGGTTGGTAATCGCTGCAAATTGGAAAAAGGCAGAAAATATTACTTTGGACAGGTGGCGACAGAAAATAAAAATGTTCATGATTTTGGAAAAAATTACTTTTAATACCAGAGTAATTGAAGGATATAAGGTGTGTGTGTGGGGGGAAATTTAATAAGGTTTGGGGTAATTTGTTACTTTATTTTGGTAAAACCTATGACTGTAATATAAGTAATTTAATTAGGTAAACCAATATTTTATGTCTTAATGAGCAGTGAATTAATGGTCTGTATTGATGCTCACATTAGGGTTTGCAAACGAAGTTCAAGAATGGTCTTTTTCTTTGGTCCATGTAATTTTTGTTGTTATTTTTTTGTTTGTTTTTTTGATCTATGTAATCTATGTATTGTTTTTTTTTTTCATTCCTAATTTCTGATGTTCCTGGTTTTTTTGCACTTTCTAACAATTAAATTCTTTTTTAAAAATTATGGGGGTAATCAGAGTTTCCCTAATATGACTATTGATCTTACAATCAAAAAAGATATGCTCAAGAGACTCTATTTTCCCATCTCCACATAAACATAAACATTCTGTAGATGGTAATCCTCTATATCTACCCTCAAGAATCACTGAGGGCAGCATATCATACATTAATAAATTCTTCTATGGTCAGGGTTATCTAAATGCTTAACATAAGGCATCAATGCTACCTTATTTAGCGTGCCTGGATCATAAAGAAAGCTCTTAACTTTATTCAAATCATGCTGCTTTTCAATATCCAAAACCCTCTGTTTAACCATAGCTTTTGCCTGAGCATAGTCCCTAGTCAGGAGAAATTGTTGTGATAGACCACGATATCTCAGTTTTTCTTCCATCCTCCTCCTCCATGGAGAAACAAAGGAATCCAATAGTATGAGATGGACAAGACCCTTGGTAAAAAAGAACAACTTTAGCCAGTAAAAGAAGGCAAAGACACAGCCTTTATTAAGTACAATCGCAGGAGCACTGGCACAGTATAGGGCAGGATCCGTAACCGGGCTGCCCATCTGCCTGCTGATAACAAAACCCATCAATCCAGCCAGCCTACTGGGGGAGCACCATGGGATGGGAAGTCCAGGGGTCCTACATAGGCGTCATCCTCCACTGTGTGGTTCCGTTGTCACCTGCAGGTTGGAACCATGTGCCAGCCCCCATGCTGGGCATAGAGCAGACAGCTTCCCATCTAGACCCCTTATGGGGGTCCCTAGACCAAGGGAGGCAGACCCACCGGCTCAGCCTCCCCCAATTTGGATCTGACCTTATGCTCCAAACTGCCCATAAAAGCTGTGACAAAGCATGCAACATAACCCACATACCGAAACACCTACGAACAACTAAACCAAGGGAGGGTGGGGAAGGCATGGAGCAAACCCCTCCCACCACAGGCCATTGAACAGAGGAGGGGTGGGCTGGAGCAAACCACTCCAGCTTCTAGGCCTTCCTGGAGTCCCCGCCCTACTCTCGCCGGCACCGGATTGGCCACCAGGGTGGTGCCGATGCCAATGCTGTGGCCCCTTCCACTGAAGATTCGATGGGGAAATCCTTCCCCTCATCTTGCTCCCCAGTCCCACAGCCCCAAAGGAGGCCCCGGGTAAATCCAGGACTGTTGCTTCTGCGAATAATCTACTGGGAAACAGGAACTCATTCTAATCTCCTTTGGGGAGATGCAGTCTACTCTTACTTATTTGTCAAGAATGTTAACTGCTCTACTGTCCAATGTCAAGCCTGAAACCACTGCCTCGGTTGCAAAAAATGTGGTAATGTAACTGAGACGGGGATCTTTGAAGCCTGCCTAATATTTCAAGTTGCTGCTGTGATGTGGTTTATCTAGAGACTGGTCAATGATCATGATTATCATTGTTTATTGTATCACAGTCTGGCTGGATGGTTAGATTATTTTAATCCTTTATTTTAACCTTTTGTTTAATCCCAAAATATGGTACATTTTATATATTTCATACTTAATTGTATTGTATACTCTGTAGGGGCCCTGGTTTGTTCATCAGGGATTTGTGTGATCTGTTTTCGATCGTGAGAATCTGTATGAGCTGTCTTTTGTACTATGCCTATTAAAGGTTATTGAATTGAATTATTTGGCTAAAGAAACCTTGTTTTTCTTCCTAACAGATATGAAGATGAGATCCACAGGCGTACATCTGCAGAGAATGAATTCGTAACCCTTAAGAAGGTTAGTGTCTCTGCACAGTGCAATTCTGTTCATTGCTTTTCGGGAAAGATCTTTTCATGGGAGATCTTTCCTTACTGCAGTGTGACAATGTGGTTGCATATATCCTGCAATCAGGTTATATCTTTGCAAAGAAAATGACAGGTTCACAAAACATTGGGGTATTGCTGTAGTCCAGAAGCAATTAGTTGTGCTAGTGTCCATCCATTTTTTTAAAGGCTATATTGGCATTTGGGAGGGAAGGCAGCATAGTATAGCCTGAGCTTGTCAGATCTTGGAAGCTAAGCAGGGTGGGTACTTGAAAAGGAGACCACCAAAGAAGACTGCAGAGGAAGGCAATGGCAAACCACCTCTGTTTTTCACTTGTCTTGAAAGTCCCTTGCTGGGGTCGCCATAAGTTGGCTGTGACTTGACGGCACATGACACACACACATACTGGCACTCCCCCTCTTGAGTGTTCCAGAATAGGAGTGCTCAGTTTCTATGCCATTTCAAGATTTTGAAACAGTGATCATAAAATGGGGAAGGTGCCACTCATTATTAGCGATGTCACAAGCATAGTCCAATAGGTGGCTGGAATGCTCATGAAACTGCATTCCGCATCGTGCTCACTAACTGAACAACTGATATTAATTGATGCATAAACTAGATCACGCTTTCTCCTCTATAAGTTCTTCCTTTGCTTCTGACCATCTCGTTCAACAATAAATTGCCCTTTTTAGGATGTGGATGGTGCCTTCATGAACAAAGTAGAACTAGATGCCAAGGTGGATTCCCTGAATGATGAGCTCCGCTTCCTCAGAGCCCTGTATGAAGAGGTAAGGAGGACCCTTCCTGTTCTTTCTAACTTTAGTTTGGTGCTATATTGTTAGAATATATGGACTGGCTGTGAGATCATCGGTCCATCAGAATTATTGGCTTGTATTCTAACACTCCACTCAGCAAAGTCTGAAGTCTTCATCTAGGTTTCTGCTGGAGAAAGAGCCAGTTCAGTTGGAGGAAGGCTCCTTAGGTTCGTGGAAGGCTTCAAACATTGTTGAGCAGAATGGTAGGGTACAAGCTGTTATTCTACCATGGAGAGCAGCCAGATTTTTTAAGGCTGCACTGGATAACACTGTGAGAACTGTACATTCAGAGTTATCAACTGACTATACTTGTCTCCCAGCTTTAGCCAGATTTTGCCTGGGGAAAATTTATATGGGCAGGAAAATGCAAAAGAAACAATTATGAGACTAGAGAGAACTAATAATATTTTGCACATCGACAGTGTTGCCACTGAGATTCTGCTACAGTGGAATTTGAGACAATATTAGAGGTTCCTGCCCAAGCAAAAGTTCTGAAGAACTTCAAAAAGAGTTGCCTAGAGACAAATACTATGAGCATGAAGCTTCACTCCTTCAGCTTAGTGGTTAATAAATACAGATACTCCATGGAAAATTATTGATCCTAAACATATCAGATCAATAATGTTGGCTGAGAGCCAGCATGGTATAGTGGTTAAGAGCGGTGGTTTGGAGTGGTGGACTCTAAGTAGCCCCCCCCCCCCGCTCCCAGCCTGGTTTCTCCCAGGAAGAGAAGCCGAGTCCGCTGAGCACCTTTCTCTGGTGAGGGGAATGGCTCAGTGGTAGAACATCTGCTTGGCCTGCAGAAGGTCCCAGGTTCAATCCCCGCCATCTCCAGTTAAAAGGACTAGGCAAGTAGGTGGTGTGAAAGGCCCCTGTCTGAGACCCTGGAGAGCCGTGGCCAGTCTGAGGACAATACTGACTTTGATGGACCGAGGGTCTGATTCAGCAGAAGGCAGCTTTGTGTGTGTGTTCCCCACTCCTCCAACATGAGCGGAGGACGCTAATCTGATGAACCAAGTTGGTTTCCCCATTGCTACACATGAAGCCAACTGGGTGACCTTGGGCTAGTCACAGCTCTCTTAGAGCAGGGGTGGGGAACCTTTTTTTCCGCCAAGGGCTATTTGGATATTATAACATCATTTGCGGGCCATACAAAATTATCAACTTAAAAATTAGCTGACCAAGACCCAAGCAGGCAGCTGCCCCAGATGACCCCCCTCCCAAGCATGGGCAAGCAGGCAGGCATCCAACTAGGGGCGCACTCGCCCACCTGGTGGCACAGGATGGCCTGTTGCACCAGCCGAGCGTAGCCGTCCAGCCGCACGCTGGAGTTGCTCCTGCTCCGCATGGTCAGGGCCAGATTCTACAGCTGGCTCCTGCTACCCCAGCCTCCAGGGATGAAATGAGGGCACACTGGCTAAGAACTTGCCCCCCCCACATTTTGGGCCTGCCCCCTTTAACCATTGTCACCACTTCCGCCCCCAGCCCTCTTGTAGTACAGAGGGAATACATTTCTCCATGACCTGGGTGGGAAAGGGTTAACACAGTTTCTTGGGTGGTCCTAGCAGCTCCATAGCTAACGACTCTTATGCAAGGGGGGGAAAGGTTCCTTTCCTCGGCAAAACAAACTCACATCTGCCTTGAAATGAGGCTATTCCTGTCCGTGGGAGGGGGTGGATCACCATTCTTAGATTCTTCTGAGCTAGAGATCGGCCAGGACCCACGAAAAGCCAGACCAAATTATTTCGTGGGCCTTAAATGGCGCCCTGGCCTGATGTTCCCCACCCGTCTTAGAGCTCTCTCAGCCCCACCTATCTCACAGGATGTCTGTTGTGGGGAGGGGAAGGGAAGAAGATTATAAACTGGTTTGATTCTTCCTTAAGTGGTAGAGAAAGTAGGCATATAAAAACCAACACTTCTTCTTCTTTTAAAATGTGTAGGGAAAACAATGTAAAATGTGGAACGAAATGTATATATTTGGTGTGATGCCCATTCTATTGGTCAATTAAATACTGCACGAACAACACACAATCTGGTATCTGGGATAGAATTCAGCATCCTGCAAATATTGTACTAGTTTCCCTATTGCTAGGTAGAAAAGCTAGAAAATAATTGTGCAAAGTGTCAAGTAATTTCAAGAAGACAGGAAGTTAACATGGATTTGCAATAGTTACAGTGTGGGGTTTACGTTTCCCATCAGCTCCTCCTTTCCACTTCCTATCATTGGTACTACTATTTCATTACTCTGATCCCAGCAGCCTACATTATCTCCAGTCCTCAAATAGTTTTCCTTGAACATTTCCATGACACTTTACAAAAACTCCAACATCTCTGAAAACAGAAATCTTGGAAGCAATATGTTATACAATATAAACAACTAAATTCTCTGCCTAACTTGTTAGGATCGAGCAAAATTGTTGTCCTTGGAAATTTAATGCATTTCTCTCCTGTCTACAATTTTTTCTCTCTCTAATGGGATATTATTGTATCATCTTCAGGAACTTGCACAAATGCAGGCCCAAGTCACCGATACTTCTGTGGTTCTCTCCATGGATAACAACCGCAACTTGGACCTCAATAGCATCATTGCCGAAGTCAAAAGTCAGTATGAAGACATTGCAAACAGGAGCAGAGTTGAGGCTGAAACTTGGTACCAAAGCAAGGTAAATCATCGTTAAGTAACAGACAAACCCTAGAACCCATTTTTAACAACATACAATTCTAGAACTTATTTAAACTATTGGAAGAACAGTAAATCCAAGCCTACTTCATATGTTGGTTACAGTTGGGGCTGCATTGGGAACTCAATATTAATTAAGCAAACAAAAATAAAGAATATGTTGGCTGCAGAGCTGAATTTAAAAAGATAAAGGATTGTCACATGAAGCTTTATTTCAGAGGTCTAAGTCCTATACAACTTGTGACAAATACAGCCCACCAGCCATGGACCACAGTCTTCTAGATATTCCAGAAGGCAAATCCAGTGAAGTGGCAACACAGGATATGTATTGGGCTTTTGTAACACACATAATTAACTCTGCAAATAAAATTCACAGAATATTCTTGCTCTGTTGTTGAGTGGTGGGGAGTTGTACTTTCCCATCTGCGGTATGCTAAAGACCCGAATCGTTCAAAACAAAACAAAACAAACCAAACACAAGGAGAAGAGTATGACTTCATACCGGCCATATGCTATTTAAAATGATTGTTATAAATATTGTGTTGTAAGAGTAATAGGATGAATACTAGAATTTTGGTGGGACTTTTTCTTGCATATATCAGTATGAAGAGCTCCAGGCTTCTGCTGGAAGGCATGGTGATGACCTCCGCAACACCAAGCAAGAGATTGCTGAAATCAACCGACATGTCCAGAGACTGCGAGCTGAAATTGACGCTGTGAAGAAGCAGGTAAGACATTGCTGGAAATGCCCATGGGAAAATATGTCTCACGTTACCCCAACATTCATGCCACATAATGGAGCTGAGCCCTTTTTCTATTCCAAAATAGATCATATTTATCATGTCGAGTTCCCACCCAATTCTTCATCTCAGACATATTGTTACATCACTCTCAGCATCATTTAGTAACAACAACAGCTAGACTTACCAGGTCTCTTCGCTCCACCGGTGGGAGCTCTTCGGCAGCACACAACCCGCGCAACTGCCACGTCACTTCCGGTTTTACCTGGAAGTGACGCGGACGCTCTATCAATCTCTGCTGAAACTCTATGGTTTCCATAGTTTCGGCGAAGGTAAAACCGAAAGTGACGTGGGCGTGTCGTGTGGGCGTGCGTGCACGCGTTGCCCGCTGGCCCTCCCTGCCCCAGGATGTGCTGATGGCTGCCAACTTGGAAGGCTTTGAGAGGGGAGTGGACATATTCATGGAGGAGAGGACTACTAGTCAAAATGAATACTAGTCATGATGCATGCCTAGTCTCTCTAGTATGAGAGGAGCCTATTATATTGGGTGCTGTGAAACACCGGCAGGGTAATGCTGCTGCAGGTGTCTTGTTTGTGGGCTTCCTAGAGGCACCTTCCTAGAGGTTGGCCACCATGCGAACAGAGTGCTGGACTTGATGGGTCTTGGTCTGATTTAGCATAGCTTTTCTTATGTTCTTTGCTATATGAGTCTCCTCACACAGAAGTGCAACCGAGAAGGTTGCCCAGTTCTTTTTCACCATAAAAACAAACAGAACTGTTGGTTTTCATTTTTATTTTTTTAATTTATATGGCACTTTTAAGACAATGGTGCGTTGTGGAGTAAAATAGACTTTTGTCTGTTTGTCTTTTGTCCCTTCCTCAAGGCATTCACAATTGAATTGACATTCTCTCTCCCCCATCCCACCCCCATAGTGTGCCAATCTTCAGGCAGCCATTGCTGAAGCAGAAGAGCGTGGTGATCTGGCCCTCAAGGATGCAAGGCGGAAACTGGCTGACTTGGAAGATGCTCTTCAGAAAGCCAAACAAGACATGGCCCGGCAGCTGAAGGAGTACCAGGAACTGATGAATACCAAGCTAGCCCTGGACATCGAGATTGCCACTTACCGGAAGCTTCTGGAAGGAGAGGAATGCAGGTCAGTGAGGCAGAGGCTTCGCAATCCATCCTTGTACTTTTTTAGCTAATCCCGAACAATTAGTGCTTCTGGCTTCTCTATTCATACTTACTGAAGTAAAGTAAAATACTATTTTTACATTATATTTTTGCCATATTGGCTCTGAATAAAAGGATCTGCCATGGAGCTCAAATGAAAGAGGGCTTGTGCTCAGTAAGCAATGATGCCTTGGGGAAAATTGCTCCCACAAAAACCCACCTTGGGGAATGGTGTCGTGGAAAGCACAAGCTCCAGAAACCTTGCCAATGCACCCTGTGTACAAGATCACTAAAACAAAGGCGGACATGTAAAAAACAGATTCTTTGTGGCTATTAGCTAAACAGCTCTCCTGGGAGCCTGTCTGATGTCCCCATCCCCAGGTCTTGTGGTTCCAGCTAGCCAGTTTTAGGTATTCTAGCTTATGACTTTGTCCAAAAGGGGAGGGCCCCCCCTCCATTTTCCCAGTGTTCAGATTCCTGGTTTGCTACTCTTCTGGTGTAGTTCTCCCCAGCACTGGATAATAATTGTGATTACATGAAAAAAATTCTTAGGAAAAAGTCCCAGTGCAAACGACCTTGAGTTCTGTCAAAGTCACATCAGGCAGTCATTCAAGGTTTTCGGGTGACTAATGGGAGAGTCTACTATGGACAGAATTTGATAAAAGGTCTGAGCGACGTAAGTGTACCATACCACATCCTATCTAAGAAGGACTGCAGCCTTTGCCGTAATGAGCCACAGTGCTTCTCTTTGGTAATTTGGCCAATTCGTTAAAGCCCAGGCTGTCCCTTTTGAACCATCTCCAGATGTTCAGTCTATGTTTGAATCCTCATCTCCCCCTATTTTTTTTCTGACAGGCTGGGAAATGACACAGCAAATGCAGTCAACATCTGTAAGTATCTTGCTTAATGCTTCTGTTTGGGGATCACATCTAAGCCAGAAGGGGTCCTGTTTACATGGAAAACACTGCATGGTGCTGCCCCTGTTCCTTGTGTGTGTGTAGGAAGTGCCGTCAAGTTGCTTCTGACTTTCTGACGACTTTATGAATAACTGTCCCATACCACCATGCATTTCTTCCACCCATAGTTGTCTTTCCACCCATAGTTGTCCCAGGGGGGCACACTGGAAAGTTAAAAGGACCCAGGAGCAAACCAAATGGAGCATCCCCTGCACTCTCACAAGCCAGCACTGTAGGGACCACTGAGCTCAGACATGACCAGCAGCATCAATGATATGTCTCAGCTTACCTGCTACCAATCCCCACACCACCACCAACTGGCAGTGGTGCAGGAGGAGACAGCTGGTAGCTGACACCAATCAGTGTTGACAGTGAAGGGTCCCATCTAAGTGTCCTCCTCAGTGCTGGAGTTTGATTTCACTTGCTTCTGGCCATCAGCACCCTCCAGGGCAGAACCTGGTGGAGAACTTTCCCTGCGGACATTGTGGCAGTTGGGTTGATGTAACCATACAGTTTTGCACTAAGAACATAAGAAAAGTCCTGCTGGATCTAGTCCAGTGGTGCATCTAGTTCAGCATCTCATTTCACACAGCAACTAACCAGTTGCCCTGGAGGGCCAAGAAACAGGGCAAAGAGGTTAAGGCCCTCTCCTGGTTTGCTGCCTCTGAATATGGGGTTTCCTTTAGTCATGGTGGCTAGTAGCCATTTATGGACCTCTCCTCCATGACTCTGTCTATCCCCCTTTTAAAACCATCTCCATTTATGGTGGTCACTATGTCAACTGGCAGTGAATCTCACAATTTCATTTCACTAGCACAGTATCCTGGGTGTTGAGCTGCACGATGCAATGCTGTAACTCCTGAGGCTGTGCTAGTTTAAGGGCCTCCCCTCCCTGCCTTGCCCCCCCCCCCAGGACACTCAGTTAAGAGCATCAAGGGAGCGCTGAGGCAGGGGTGGGACAGGCGGTAGCTCACCTCGTGGTAGACCGCCAGCTCCATCCCTGCTAAGGGCCTGTTCATCTGACCTTACCCAACTTTTTGCCTTGCATAGTGGACCATGGGATAGCTTCCTTCCCGTTTTGTTCAGAGCGAGCGTTGTGTAGTGGTTAAGAGCGGTGGACTTTAATCTGGAGAACCGGGTTTGATTCCCCACCCCTCCACATGAGCGGCAGACTCTAATCTGGTGAACTGGGTTGATTTCCCCACTCCTACACATGAAGCCTGCTGGGTGACATTGGGCCGGTCACAGTTCTCTCCAAACTCTCTCAGCCCCACCTACCTCACAAGGTGTCTGTTGTGCAGAGAGGAAGAGAAGGTGATTGTAAGCCAGTTTGAGACTCCTTGAAGTTAGAGAAAAAAACCAACTCTTCTTATGTGGCAGAGAAAGTCAGCATGTAAAAACCAACTCATTATTATTATTTCGCTCCAAAGTCTCAATGAGTTGTTTCCTTTTATTTCCACAGCGGTTGTGTCTTCGACCATGGCTCGCGGTGGTGCTGTTTTCAACGGTCAAGGGTATGGAGGTGGAAGCAGCCTCGGCTTGGGAGGAGGAAGTGGATTTGGGATGGGAGCAGGATGTGTAGGCCTTGGGAGCGGACTTGGCATTGGAGGAGGCAGCTTCAGTTCTGGGAGCGGAAGAGGTATCGGAGGAGGGGTGAACCTTGGAGGTGGAAGCTGCTCCAGCATCAAATTTGCTTCAAGCTCCTCTTCTCAAAGAAGCTGCAGAAAATAAAGTGCAAACTCCCTCAGTCTTTTCAAATGAAATCTCTACTGGCCTCTGATACTGTACTGGGTTTTACCAATATCTGTTTCATCATACTTGACAATACCCAAAACTCTGCTTTACAGACATTCCAAATTGTCTCCATCCCTGCCTTGATCATACAGGTTGAGTATCTCTTATCTGGACTGCTTGGGACCAGAAGTGGTCCGTATTTCAGATCTTTCTATATTTTGGAATATTTGCATATACATAATGAGACATCTTGGGGATGGGACCCAAATCTAAACTCAAAATTCATTTATGTTTTATAAATGTGTTATATACACTTTATACACATAGCCTGAATGTAATTTTAAACAATATTTTTAATAATTTTGTGTACATTGAACCATCTGAAAGCAAACTGGTGTGCTGCTGAGGGCCTGTAAGTAATGGCTGCGTGCCAACTCAAAAAGTCTGGTTTTTGGGTCAGTCTGGATATCAAATAAGGGATACTCAACCTGTATTTTGCACTAATGCACAACCTGCCCCCCTTTTCTCAGAACATTTCCAAATTTTGTATAAACTAGACCACTACTTCTTTGTTCTTGGTTAAGTTGTTTGAATCTTCCCTTCGCTTTTTGTGTGTTACTGGGTCCAGTAAATGCAAATTATAATGTATGCAGTTGTCTAGTCTGGTTATTTTGAATTGATAGTAGAAAATGGAGATACATACATCAGGCAATTTTTCAAAATAATAATAATACTTGGTACTCTGCCATGGAAGTTTGCTGGGTGACCTTGGGCCAGTCACAGACTCTCCGCCTAACCTACCTCACAGGGTTGTTGTGAGGATAAAATGGAGGAGAGGAGAATGATGAAGCCACTTTGGGTCTCTATTGGATAGAAAGGCGGGATATAAATAATGTGAATTAACAAATAAACCACATTCCGAGTGTCAATAATCTTTATAACAGTTCTGTAACCTAGGCCAGTAATATTCAACAGCTCATGCGGAAATCCCAAGACTGGGAGAATAAACAACTGTGAATCTTTGCTCAAGAATAGGGTTAAAGATGACACTAATGAGGTGCCAAGATCTGAGATGATCTCTTTTGGGAAACCTAGCCAAAAGAAAAGCAACACTAGGATCTCTGCAACAGCGAGTGCCTATATTTCTCAGGAAATCTGGAAGCAAAGTCCACCAAATTTAGGAAGAATAATTTCCCCTCCTAAAGGGCTTATTCAACTGTCCTATGGTGTGTGAAGGGGTCCTCTATAACTGATAACAGTTGCTGTTTTGCCTCTGCATTGTCTCTAGGCTTGCCCAGTTTGCATACATGGCATGTCTTGAAGATTTCAGTTACATTTTTCTCCATCTCTGGCCAATAAAACCATTGGGACAACCACTGCTTTGTTTTTGTCACTCATAAATGTCCGGAGAAGGAACTGCCATGGGCCACTGAGAGTAACTGCACTCTTCTTTGGGACAATCGGTTGCACTTTTTCCTCCCTTGCTGCAGCGAACTGTCTCCTTAGCGTGTCCCGATACAGCTTCCCTTGTTCTTGCAAATCTCAGTGAATGTTCTACACATTTCCTTAGTGTTCTTTGAGACTGTTCTTTCAGCTCTGTTACAGCCCATTCCTGACTTCTGAGGACGAAAGTCATCAGGAGGCCAGGAAGGGGCTGCACCGACATTGGGGGCCTCTGTGCCAGCGCCCGGGTTACTTACACCATTGTGAGTGGCCCCAACACTGGCGAGGAGGCCCGGATACCAGTGTCCCAGCGCTGCCGTGGCTAGGCCTTCCACCAGTGTCCCACTGGCGTAAAGGGCCGCGCTGGCGTTCCGGGGGGTGTTCTGGCATTCCCGGGGCAGAGCTGCCTGTAGGCAGCTTCCAGTCCCTGTTCAGCCTGGAACGCTGGCGGTGAGAACGGTGTTGCTGCGTCTGCTTTTTAGCAGGCGCAGCATCTCTATTCTCTATGGGATAAAAAACCCCTTTCTTATGTTCTTATAGAAGGCACCAGCAACACCGTTTTATTGCCAGTTTGCCTTGTTGTGTAAAAATCTTCATGGGCTGCTCCACACAAGTGCTTGTGTGGCATTGGTGCGAACTGTGTTCAAGCGAAGCCGTGTCTGGGGCGAAGCAAGGCAAAGGTCCCCGCCGATTGTATAACTGCAGCTTAGAAGATTGTTGCATAAGAAGCTGTCATTTTAATCATGATTTACAAAATATACATCATTTACACAGATAAATACATCCTAGAAAGCCCTGGTGTCGTCTACTGTATACAAGGATGTACAAAACCAGATGTTGTTCAGTGCTGCTGATGCGCAAAAATTAAAAATGGGTTCAAGCTGTGAACTGCTGCCGTGTTTTGAAATGGCAGCTTTGTGGCTTAGTATAGGATTATTGAGATGTAGTAGGATGCACTCCAGTACATGGGATATGGGTTGCAAAACTGGGGCAGGTAACTTGGTAATGAGGAAGGGCTACCATCCAAGCCTAATACTGAATTAAAAAAAAAACAAAACATCTTGAGAACTTTCATGCAGCCTCAAGGAGGAACACTGTCACAGTATTATCTGATAGGGTACAGTTGGTGTCCCCTGTACTGTTACTCCGAGTCACAAGAGTAAAACCAAGGTTTGGACTCCGCAGATGACTTCTGCTATCCGCCCCCCCACTGCAAATCTACAACTCCCCCCACGCTGCTTCTGGGGTGGGGGGCACAAGCATTATTTCAGGAGCTATTTTGGGCTGCAATGGAAGGGGGGGGAGTAAGCCCTCTGCAGCCAGAAATCCGTTGCATCTGCAACAATCCTATGTGAGATTTAAGCCGTTTGCTAGACTGCTTTCCTGAGATCAGGGTTCCCACTCACAATAGTAAACAATAGTGTTTTATTTTTAAAAAGGAACTAAAAAAAGCAGCTTCTTGCTTATAGGGTTAACATCGTTATTTCCCAGAAGAAGCAAGATAGGTGCAGGGGAAGTGTCACGGACACAGCTACAAAAACCCTAAAGCTCATTTAGAGTCTTCCTCGGGACTCTTATGTCAACGAGTCTTCCAGAACCAAATTGACAGATCACATTCATGTGGGTGCTGTATTTTTGAGCAACGCTTGCATTTTACATTTTCTCCGTTCAAGAGCTTCTTGCCTTTTCCTTGCAATTTCTTCTTGGGAACACTTCCTGTTTTTCTGTTCTGTAAAAGAAGACGGGCATCAGCAGCGTTACATGACACGAACTGTACAGCTTGGAACTAGCAGCCTTCGCAGCCTAAAGAAAAACAAGGGTTGCCTACCTAAGGTACTGCATTGGCATTAGTAAAAGGACTAAGATCCCTTTATCCTCCTAATTATTCTGTAATCACCTGAAAGCCTGTATAAACCTCATTTCTTCTAGGACTATGGATATTTCTGATAAGCTGTACACGCGTATTCTGTAACTGGAGTAGACCGCCTCTTTGAGTAAGTAACCTTTTGGGTCCAAGTACCAAAAACTCCAGTAGTGTCTACCTGTAAAGATGTTGTTCATCTAGCCAATGAAAGAGGAAGGGAGAGGGAGGGGCAAGGTTTGCTTTTGGCTAGACACGATGGGATTGTGCCTACACTGAGGTTAAGAGGTGCCAATGTGGGCAGGATGTGAAAAATTGTGCACCTTCCCACTTTTGGCTGCAATCTTCCCTGGAAGATTGTATCTAACTAGGTTTGGGGATGGTCACAACAAAGCAGGGGGAAACACAAAACTGGGAAGAACAGAGGATAATGTCATATGGATGGTTCCAAAATGTCACTGCTAAAAGGAAGCCAAGAAGCAGCAGCCCACCCACCCACCCCCCTATTACCACCATGGAAATGCCCAGAAGACAGGCTCAAGCAAAGTCCATTTCTGTCACCTTTTCCCAAACTTCTGCCTGATGTACAGAGGTCACTGTGGTTCCTGGATAGGGAACCTACCCTGTGTATTGAACAAAATAGGATTGGTGTGATGCTGTCTGGCACACGTGTTGGGAGCTGCCTACCTGTTCTAACTGACACACAACTGCTGGAAAACTGTAGTGTAGTGCTCCCAGAAAAAAAATATATATGAAAAAGCATGGTAGGTAAACAGCAACCTGCAAGTTCCATTGCCCAGACTGAAATTCTCACCTCAGTTTTCAGACCTCAAAAGTGAACAGAAGATGAAAAATATTCTCAGTTTTGCTTAACCTTTTCTATAGTGAATGAACCTTTCTTGCTCATTGACAAAGTCTTAAGCATTTACACTGTACAATGGAAGCAGTTTTATAGAAACCCTTTTCTATAGAATTATGTCTGCTTAGTCATGCCTGTTTAGTCCTCCCCCACCCCAGTCAATGTCTAGGTAGCTTTCCAAATTTGGGGAGAGCCGCAGCTCAATGACAGAGTATCTGCTTTGCATGCAGAAGGGTCCCACGTTCACTCTCCAGTTAAAATGATACGGCTGTAGGTAATGTGAAAGACCTCCAATTGAAAACCTGGAGAGCTGCTCCGATTCTGAGTAGACAATGATTCTCAGTATCCGATGACTCAGTATAAGGCAAGATCTGTCTTATAATAGGCTTGAGAATACACAGAGTACATTTTAAAGATAAAAGGCCTAAAAACATTTTAAGAATCCTGACTAGCTGTCCAATACTTTCATTTGATGCAAAGTCAAATCTCATCCCAGTGATCTTTTAAAAAACTTACCCATTTCTGAGTGTGCAAAGGAGTCCGAGAGGTGCCTCCTAAAGGTGGTCTTTGGGATCGCTTGTACTGCTGTGGGCAACAGGATGTTTGGTCCATTCTTGCTTTCCCCCAAAGCCAAGGGGGCTCCACCAAGGCTTCCCCCGGTGACACTGTTATTATCCAAAATGAGGGCTTGGGAACTACTCTTCTTTCTGAACGCATATTTTGACTTTTCATTAGATGCTTGATTACAACTACTAACATTCTGTACCTTCCCCACATTACGAGTGACATTTTGCCACTGCATGCTATGATCAGTGTTCAGACATGGGTCTGACATTGAGGCCGAACAACTTCCAGAAGCCAAGCTACTGTCGGGCACCAAATTCGACCTGTACAATTTCCCTGGAACGCTGTTCACACTCACATTTTTAAATGGTACACAACCACGCTGAAGGCAGGAGTCAGAAGAATTCTCATCCGTCAGTAGTGCTGCAGTGGTAAGAGGAGCATTCAAGGAGAAGGTTTTCCTGCTCTTCTGGGGCTGCGGGCAATTAGCCAGTCCTTGCTTAGGTACCAGGCCAGGATCCACCTCCAACTTGGCAGCGCTTACTACCACCAGTGTAGTTTTCACATTCTCTTTCGCAACGTCTTGGCTCAGAGTATTCCTCTCCACATCGTCACACACTCGATACAACAAGTCGTCGTCTTCGCAGTCCACACCCCAAAGGCTATCGGATTCGCAGAACAGGTCTAAAATGTCATCTGAGATTCGAGGCTCATTCCAGTCGCCGAATGATGAAGGATGTTTCTTGGGCAACACTGCTCCAAGGTGATTGGAAGAGGCTTGCCTAGCCAGTTCCTGCTGGTCCTTAGGATTTGAGTGAGAAAAAATAGCAGAGGGTTCACTGTAGATACTGAGCCCATTACTTCTGAATTTTCCAGTCAGTGTTTTAGGGAGGTTAGAATGCACTGAAACAGAAGCAGCTTTTGTTTCAGCACCAATCACACTTTTAAGCCGAGTAAACCCTTCCGTCACACTTTTATTTTCAGGCTTCTCTGGAATGGAATTATACCCAGAAATTTTGTCCTGGCCGCTTTTTGAAAAAGAATTTATCGCATTGTTTTTTAAACGGAAATCGCTCTTTTGAGGAACATCATTAAAAGATTTCGGGAAGGCATAACGAGCACTGTTAGGTCTGTCCAAATTTATTGTCCTTTCCATGGTTTTACAGCTGTCCTGAAAAGTACCGGGGAACGCATTTTGGGGAGTACCTATCAGTTCTGGGTTCTGAGTAATCTGCATTACAAATGAATCATCTGACAACAGGTCAGCGTCCCAGTCCTCAATGCCATTACTGACGACGTTACTGGAGACAGCCGGTTCTGTCTTAGAAATAACTGCACTTTGAATGGTTTTTTCAAGCACCATTTTAGTTTTTTCAGCTATAATGGGTCCCCTACAGTCTGAAGCAGGAGCTGAACCATGTCTTTGAGGAGCACCCGCGGCCGCAGGTCCATGGTAAGCTCCAGCTGTTGCCTCTGAGATGTGCTCTTTCGCTAGCAAGGCATTTTGGCTATCGTGAAAGTCGCTGTTTGAAGAACCCTGGCTCAACTCGCTGCTGCACTTCTGGGGAGAACAATCAAAAAGAGTGTTCAATGCTACTTCTGCATCAAGATCTATGGGCTTCTCACCGCTATGCTCACACTGCTCAGCTGTCTCTGCATCCCCCTTAATCACTCCGAAGGGCAAAGCCGCATCAAACTGAGGACGTTCTCCAAGGAGGTGCTGGAGATCTTCCGCCTGTGCATCGCCTTGACATTTGACTGACACCTTTGTGTCTGATGGAAGGCGGGTACAATTTTGGCAAGGAGTATCTTGTTCCTGGATGGCCTCTGTTAGGTTTTTATCAAACTGTTTTGCCAATTTCATAAGCTCCTCCTCTTTGTTTTTCAGTCGAAGACCTCTACATGAATGATCAACAAGGAAAAGGGGGAGGGAGTTAGGAACACAAGGTATTTTGCAATCAGCTTACTTACAGGTTTTATAGTTATTGAAAGATGTGTATGTTTTCACTGTGCAATTCAAACAAGGCATCGATTTCCCTTGTGCTGGTTAAAGAGATTCCAAAAGAGTATTATTCCCTTTTGCAAATCGATTCATGGCTTTGAAAGATCTTTATTCTGGAGTGGCTTCTCAACATACCTCACGCTATTTGCTTTTGTTCTAGATCGCACTTTTGATATTCCAGGAGTACATGGAATTGCATCGTCGCCAATCCACATCCCAAGAAGTGATCCTTCATAGCAGGAAGGCTTTTCCTCCTGAAGAACGATCAAAGTTAAAACTTGTGAACACTTCAAGAGAGTATTAGGAATGCAGAGAACTCACTGCACCAAGGATGGAGTTTACAAACTTCTCCCGTAACAACCTGAGGTGGCATATTATGACATTACACTCTGGCATTTCCACTGCAAGCAGTTTGAAACAAGCATGTCAAATAGCAATCACATACATACACACACTATAGTTATAGTTACTGAAAGATGTGTATGTTTTCAGTGTGCAATTCAAACAAGGCATCCATTTCCTTTGTGCTGGTTAAAGAGATTCCAAAAGAGTATTATTCTCTATAACCTCCTCCATTCTTTCTGCAGGAAGGAGGTTATAGGAATTTTAAACTGCTGTGTTTACATATTGAACTCCCCTGAGGCTCACATACGTAGCCGTTTTTTGAGAAGCCTCTTCTTTCCTTATCGTTGTGAAATTCACTTTACTAAAAGGAGTAAGAAAAAAAATAAGTTTGTTGTAGTAGGTTGTATAGTGTATGCATGTGATTCTTTACATGTAATGTACTATTTTGGCTTAATAGATTTTGCACCACTTACAATATACGCTGCTAGTTTGACTAGATATTAGCACAGCATATAGGTATTCTTTAGTTTGTTTTTGTCAAATAGCAAGCCACAAACTGGTTACTAGTATATTGCTGCTATAAAGGTTAATATAAACAATGGATTTGTATTAAATGAACCAAAGACTCAATGCACAGTACTGCATTTGAGGCTTTTCTCAATGTCCATATGAGGTGGAAATCGCAGGTATATTTTACGGCACAACAGTATCCAAACCATTAATGCGCTATGCACTAGATTACATTTCAAGCAGCCAACTCTGAGTTTCACTTCAGTTCACATATGAGGTTCTGCGTTCTGAAAGTCCCCCTGTATTTCTTTATTTGAACATTTTTACCCTCCCCTCCCCTCCAAGAAGCTCAGAGTGGCATACTTAATTCTCTCATCTTTCATTTTATTCTCACAACAGTCCTGTGAGGTAGATGAGGCTGAGAGCTCAAGGTCACCCAGTGAACTGCACAGCAGAGCGGGAATTTGAATCTGGGCCTCCCAGATTCTAGTCTGATACTCTAACCATGACCCCATGGTGATTATACACAATAATCCTACAAATCTCCAAGGCTTAAGGACCAAGACTCAATGCATTGGTGCAACAGTAGCATAATGTTTTGCAAAGCTGCAGACAAGCACCTGGTGGTACTCCCCACTCTAAGTATTTACATGTGGGATTGCCACAACTCAGCTGATGTATAAGCCCTACAGTAGCCATGGGTCCACCCACAGATAAGTTTTAATGCATCTTTTATGTCCATCAGGATATTAGTAGATCAAATGATGGTGACAAACAGCAGCCCTGTTAATTTAATTGGTGTACCTCTGAACATGCTGACCATCTCACCTAATTGTATACTTTATGTTGCACTTAACAGAAAAGTCTGTACACCATGATGTACAAAGATGCCCTTAAAAGAGCAATAAGAGTCCTTCACACCAGTGATTTCTAACAGAACTATTGACACAGAGGCAGTCTTATTATCCAGACTCTCCAGCACCTGTATAAACCACATGACATCACATCCAGCAGGAACGCAATACAAATATTTACAACTCCACAAGAAAAACAGCACAGCAAATAAGCACAAATGCAGAAAGTGGAAAGCAAGCACTCTGATTGTATGCAATACACATTACAAACCAACTCAATCACCATGTGAAGGAGAATTTCATGTGGTAAGTCCAGCGCTTAGACTGGACCAGACCAGATAATTCTGTGAAATAGAACACATTTGTACCAAAAATCAATGCTACTGCATGCATCGTTGTATTGTTTGAAACAAGCTGCATAACCTTTCCTGGCAGAACGGGTAGATGCCCTAAGAACTAAGAAGGGCCTGTTAAAAGTCATCAAAGCATCGAGTTATTCTAAAAATATATTAAAATGTATCATTTTAGCTAACCAAAGTACAGCTAAATTGGATCTATCTCCACTTAAGCCTTCCGCAAAAATAAATAGAAGTCAGACCATTTTACAAAACAAATTACAGCATACATTTCACTAGCCTCACCATTTATTACAGAAGCAACTGTTCCCCCACACTGACCATAATTACCTGTGGAGCAATCCGATTAACAATTTCTGAAATTTCAACCGTAGATCGACCTGCTGTCCGCTTCTTTTTTCCACTGCCTGAAAGAGAAAAGCCTTTCTAGCAATTGCCAAACACAACATGGGCATTTTCTAGACCCAATCCAGTAAAATGGATAAACACAGTATTTATTTTAACATAATTCCTACTCTTGGGGAACAATCCTAAGCAGGTCTACTTAGAAATAAGTCTCATGGGGCTTACTCCCAAGAAAGCGTCCTAGGATTGCAGTCCTAAAGTAATAAAATTTTAAACCTTCTACTATAGAAATGGCATTTAAAATAAAGGTACATTTCCAAACAATTATTTCTTGTAAGGCAATCTTTAAATTAGGGTGTATTATGTATGTATCAAGTTACCTAATTTATATGCAATTGGCGAGTGAGGATCCCAGAAGATCTCTTGCTGTATATCAGTTTCATTAGCAGGAGAACTGAATGTTGGCAGGCAGGTTCTTGATGTTCTCTTTGGAGTCTTGTATGAACATATTTCTGTGAAAAGATGAAAAGGATTTTGCTTCCAAAAACATAAGGAAGAAAGAAGTTTAACAAACAATAAACTAGTTGTAGGACCTGATCTTAGATTTATTGCTGATTGTTTCATAGTTGTATTTATTATATCATCCCAGGCACATTGTGGGGGAGATGGCATATAAATTATTTTATATAAACACACACAAGAAAAGCCACATGAAATTTGTGCCCACATGGGAAACTGTTTTAATCTGAAGTTATATTGGGTTGGAGCCAAAGGTGCTGCAATACGAGCAATTTCTTCAGCAGTTCCCTGCAATACCCCCACCCACCCAAGAATCTTATTGCAAATTATTTATGCAAGCTAAGCATTACCAAAGGAGGGAAAGGGAGGGCCTTCTAGAATAGTATGACAGTAGAATGGTGGGGTTAGCTGCAGCATGAAAGGGGGTCTCAGCAGAATTCACTGAGCCTGTAAAAAAGAAGCAATTTCTACTAAGCCACCCCCCTTCTTGCCAGTTTGCCCATCCTAGTATTCTTTACCTTGTAGTGTTCTGGAGGGTCCTAACTCTTAGCAGCAGCTTTTTCAGAAGAGGAGGAGGGCACAGCAGGAAGCTGCAAAAGGGGAAGGCGCCAAAATGCTATACTCACAGGTGTACCAGATCCAACTTGCTGTATTCATTACAACCCTAGTCATTCTAACATGATTACCATTCTAGCCCTAACCATTTTATACTGCAGGACAGAATTGTGAAGACACAACCTGGGGCACTTATGATTCAAACTGAATCAGAAGTTTCAAACTGGACTTTTGCTTTCAAGCTCTTGTGCTGGAGAAGGGCAACTATCAGGCCTGCTGTGTAAGCTGTGGCTCACAAAAGCTCATACCCTACCAGAAAATATTTTTGTTAGTCTTTAAGGTGCTACTGGACTCTTGCCCTTTTCTACTATCAGGCCTGCAACAGACCATCCTGAGACACAAGTATTCCCCCACTGCTTTCTGAATACTGCCATTGCTGTCCCATTTCATAGAATCATAGTGTTGGAAGGGACCACCAGGGTCATCTAGTCCAACCCCCTGCACAATGCAGGAAATTCACAACTACCTCCCCACCACACAACCCCAGTGACCCCTACTCCATGCCCAGAAGATGGCAAAAAACCCCTCCAGGATCCCTGGCCAATCTGGCCTGGCGGAAAATTGCTTCCTGGCCCCAAAGTGGCAATCAGCATTACCCTGGGCATGCAAGAAAGGGCCACGAGAGCCAAACACTGATGCAACTCTTCCTGCCCTCCCTCTCATGATCTGCCTAATTTCACAGAAACAGCATTGCTGACAGATGGCCATCTACCTACCCTCTGTTTAAAAACCTTCCAAGGAGAGGCCACCACCTCCCGAGGAAGCCTGTTCCACTGCGGAACAGCTCTGTCAGAAAGTTTTTTCTAATGTTTAGCTGGAAACTCTTTTGATTTAATTTCAATCCGTTGGTTCTGGTCTGACCTTCTGGGGCAACAGAAAACAACTCTGCACCATCCTCTATATGGCAGCCCTTTATTCACTTGCATAGGGACTGGCCTGTTTGCCTTATGTAGGGAGCAGAAGGGCACTGCTGAGCCATGGCAAATCACACATCACGCTGGAGGACGAACAAGTGGATGAGCCCAAATGGTGTGGCTGATGTTGTTATGCCCGATAATAGCTCTGCCAGAGTGAATAAGGGATTCCACTGTCATTACAGGTGTCGATGTGCTTAGAAAAACTAGGGCAATCACATTGTTGCCAAATGGGAATGGTATCTAGGGTCCTCTTCAGCACACCTGGATATTTTATTATACTTTTCCCTTTTTAAGTTGTTTGTGCTAGCTAAGCGCTACCATAGGAAAACATACCAAAGGAAGACAGCAAATGAATTCTTCTAAAAAAAGCTACTACAAGGAACCTAAAACATAACCCGCCTGGACACACAGATTTAGCTCTATACAGGACACCCAAGCAGCCAATCTGGGGTACAAAACCTCAGATGACACACAGGACCATCAGTCTCACAGACACACAGCAGCTTCCTGGTGAGATACCAGCTGTTTGGCTTCCCAAACCCTCACCTTCCTAGCCTGTGATCTTTTGATCTCTACCACCGTATAGAAAGATAATGAATTTCTCCAACACCACCCCCTTTAACAATTAAATACGTTTGCTGAGAGGTTAATTCAGTGATGTTTCCTCCCAAGAGGGATAACATCTTTCTTTCCAAGCCTTCAAATTTGGTCAACTGGTGCTTTGAATTATAAATACTGGAGAAAAAAATCATCAGGGTCAAATTGACCCTGCTAAGGCGTTAGAACTTCATTTGATTAACAGAGACTTCGGAATGTGTATTTGACACATATAGAAGAAGAGTTGGTTTTTATATGCTAACTTTCTCTACCACTTAAGGAAGAATCAAACCGCCTTACAATCTCCTTCCCTCCCCACAACAGACACCTTGTGAAGTAAGTGGGGCTGAGAGCTGTGACTAGCCCAAGGTCACCCATCTGGCTTCATGTGTAGGAGTGGGGAAACCAATCCAGTTCACCAGATAACCATCCACTACTCATGTGGAGGAGTGGGGAATCAAACTTGGTTCTCCAGATTGGACTCCACCACTCCAAATCACTGCTCGTAACCTCTACACCACGCTGGCCCTATATAAAAGGCTAAAGAGATAGGAAGAAAATGAGACTGAGCTGTGGTGGCTTCATAATATTACATATATGGTCAGGGAAAATACCATGTTTATTACATATATGGTCAGGGAAAATGTTACGCCTTTCCACACACGATAGAAAGGAACAGATTAACTCAGTAGCCACAGCAACCTCAGTTTGCCTCAACTCTACAGAATGAAGAAAATGGTTATAATCACTTGGGAAAGGAGTGGGATGGAGTCCAAAAAGGTTATGGTGGAATAAAATTAAGTCATATTTAAGGTACCCCAAGAAGACTCTTCTACACTTCAGCCATTTATGCACAGGAGGGTTTGGGGCTCTCTAGACACACGTTTTCCCCATACATCCAAATTCTCAAAACTGAATTTGTACGTATGGGGAAAATGCGCATCTAGAGAGCGGCAAATCCAAGGCCAAACCTTGGATTTGGATTAGAGAAACAACCACCTTGTGTCGGATAAAAGGAGTCCTGCATTTGCAGCAACAAAACAAACCCGCATATACGGAAGAGCATTAGGAAGGTTTTGTCGAAGGCTTTCACGGTCAGAGTTCATTGGTTCTTGTAGGTTATCCGGGCTGTGTGACCGCGGTCTTGGTATTCTCTTTCCTGACGTTTCGCCAGCAGCTGTGGCAGGCCTCTTCGGAGAAGTAACACTGAAGGACAGCGTCTCTCAGTGTCAAGTGTGTAGGAAGAGTAATATATAGTCAGAAAGGGGGTTGGGTTGAGCTGAATCATTGATACTTTTTGCAGGACAATGATTCAGCTCAACCCAACCCCCTTCGGACTATATATTACTCTTCCTACACACTTGACACTGAGAGACGCTGTCCTTCAGTGTTACTCCTCCGAAGATGCCTGCCACAGCTGCTGGCGAAACGTCAGGAAAGAGAATACCAAGACCGCGGTCACACAGCCCGGATAACCTACCAGAACCCTTAGGAAGGTTGGTTGCAGGTTAGGAACTGCTCCTTGTCCGGGAAACGGCAAACCCTGCAGCATCCTATGGCTATCCTACGGAGTTCCGTTAGGGATGCATTTCCCCGGTCGGGGGGGGGGGAGGAAAAAGAACGACGCCCTATTGAAGCAAAACCCTGGGAAGTGGTCTCCTCCTGAGCAACGGGGAAGGGACCTCTGGGGGGGAGGAAGGGACCTCTGGGGGGGGGAGAAAAAGCCTAGGGATCCCTTCGCCGGGATTGCAACAGGCCAGAGCGCCGCTACGTGCAAAAGCGAAGCCCGCTGCATCTCATGCAACTGATTGCCGAATGCGCAACGTGCAAACGGACCACGACACGAGCGAGCCTTTTTGCCAGGGCTTTGGGACAGGAGGGGGGAGGGGGGAGGGGGGAGGGGGGAGGGGGGAGGAAAAGGCCCCTCACCCTCCTCTTTGCTCTTCGGGCTCTCCCCCTCTTGAGCCTTCCGCCGACTACTCCGCCTCGCAGGGCTCTTGAGCCGGAGCTTCTCGTCCGCCGCCGCCTTCCGCCGCTTACTCGCCATATGCGATTCCAACCGGGGCCCATCGCCTCGCACTCATCCCCCTCGCCCCGCCGCCATCTTCCTCCGCCGGGCTAATCAGCCCCCGATTGGCCGCAGCTGGCTCTTCTCGAGCGCCGATTGGTCGCTTTAAGAAAAAGGAACGGCGCGCCGGCGCGAGGAGGAGGGGGGGAGGGGCTTCTGTAATAACGGCATCCCAAAGTTGGGGGCGGGGGGGATGCTTTGAGGTACACAGGAAAGGCCCAGCTGGGTCAGACCCCCCAAGGGCAGCAGTCTGTTCCCACAGTGGCCAACCAGGTGCCTCTAGGAAGCCCCCAAACAAGACTGCAGCAGCATCCTGCCTGTGTTCCACAGCACCTAATATAACAGGCATGCTCCTCTGATACTAGAGAGAGTAGGTATGCATCATGACTAGTAGCCATGGATAGCCCTCTCCTCCATGAACATGCCTACTCCCCTCTTAAAGCCTTCCAAGTGGGCAGCCGTAAGAACAGCCCTGCTGGATCAGACCGAGGCCCATCAAGGCCAGCAGTCTGTTCGCCCAGTGGCCAACCTGGTGCCTCTAGGGAGCCCACAAACAAGATGGCTGCAGCAGCATTATCCTGCCTGTGTTCCTCAGCACCTAATATAATAGGCACGCTTTTCTGATCCTGGAGGGAATAGTTCACAGTGGGTCGCCGTGTTAGTCTGTCTGCAGTAGTAGAAAAGGGCAAGAGTCCAGTAGCACCTTAAAGACTAACAAGAATATTTTCTGGTAGGGGGTGAGCTTTCGTGAGCCACAGGCTCACGAAAGCTCATACCCTACCAGAAAATATTCTTGTTAAGTCTTTAAGGTGCAACTGGACTCTTGCCCTTTTCTACTACTGGAGAGAATAGGTATGCATCATGACTAGTATCCATTTTAACCAGCAGCCATGAATACCTCTTTCCTCCATGAACATGCCCGCTCCCCTCTTCAAGCCTTCCAAGCTGGCAGCCATCACCACCTCCTGGAACAGGGAGTTCCACAATTTAACTTATTTAATTTATGTGTTGTGTGAAGAAATACTTCCTTTTATTGTTTTAAATCTCTCGCCCTCCAGCTTCAGCAGATGGCCCTGTGTTCTAGTATTAGGTCCTTTATAGGCACTTTCCACCCAACCTTTCTCACAGGGTTGTCATGAGTGTAAAGTAGAAGATGGGAGAAGGTGTACACCTAGGGTTGCTAACCTCCAGGTGGTGTTATAGCAAAAACAACCTATTATAATGTAAATCAAGTTGCAGAGTCTAAATTATGAGTTCTGTTGTTGTTATCCTCCTGGACAAACCTAAGGAGGAAAAAACTCTGTTCCTAACCTCCAGGGCTGGCCTGGAGAAAAAAAAATCCTCTGTTGCCACCCTCCAGGAATGACCTAGAGAAAAAAGTGTTTGCCAATCTCAATGGCTTCTCTAGACTGAAAATCAGTGGTTGCCAACCTCCAGGGCTTGTATTGTGAACAACCTGTTGTAATTTTTATCAGGTTTTCATATCAAAGTTGCACATTTAATGATGATATTTCTACACTATGTATTCTTACTACAACTATAATGCTAAACAAAAAACTCAATGTTATACATACAAAATCTCCCACATACATGCAATATAAATACCATATAATAGATCATTCATCAAACAAAATCTCAAGGTCAGAGGGTACAGTCTCCATATGTGACAAGTGAAGTCCATGAAACATATCACTATAACTTCTCAAGGTAAGTGTTCATGTCTACTATTGTTTTTTCCAGACATGTCCATGTGTAAAGTTATTTTCTTTTTTTTACAGGTTACCAGTTGGTTGTTCCTGTTTCGAAGATTTCTTCCTCAGAAGATGCACATGGATTCTTAATGAAAGCTCGAGTTTTACTCCCAGTTTGCCCAGAGCTTTTATCTTTCCTTACTGGTGGAACGTGTCTGCGTTCTTCAGGTGGTGGCTGGAGATCTCCAGCTATGACAAGTGATCTCCGGGTGACAGAGATCAGTTCACCTAGAGAAAATGGCTGCTTTGGAAGGTGGACTCTATGGCATTATACCCCACTGAAGTACCTCCACAATCCCTGCCCTCCTCAGGCTCCATCCCAACCTGGAGCTGGCAACCCTAAGTTTGTAGAAGAAATGGGATAACAATCTACTAAATTAAATAATGCTAATAAACTGATATATTACATGTTGATGACTACTAGCTTTGATGATTTTGAAAGAAGAAGCTTGGCAAATTTCTGGAAGCATCAATGAAAAGACCAGGACAGCTTAATAGAACCTCCATGTTCAGAGGCACCATATCTTTGCAAACCTGTTACACTGGAGATGGGCCAAACGGATGGGTAAGACGGGTAAGATGACTACATTGCAGATCCATGATTGTTTCTAAAATGACAAATATGATGTAACTTTTTTTGAGATGGAGAGGAATTTGTTACAGGTTTGTACCAGGGTCAGTAAAATTATGTGTTGTGTGTTCTGGTGGGGCATCGACAACAGAGAGGCTATTGCTTCTGTACGCTGATTCATATGCATCTGGTGGGCTGCAAGGGTCTGATCACTTGTCCTTTCTGTAAAGATTTTTCTTTCCCTGCTTCTAGGTTCTGTTACAAGGTAAATCTGCAGAATTTATCCCCTTTTAAAACTTCACATAGTGCTCTTCTCCCTCTTCTTTAAAGTTTAATTTAGCACTCAGCATGTTTATTCAGAAACCCCCAAGAATTCAGTAGGACTTACTCTCTAGTGCAGGAGCCTGCTAGCGTTTATAATTAAAAAGCCAAACTACCTGAAAAATTTGAAAACGTGGACAAAATGTGCTGAAACCCAGGGGGAGAACGAGGCGACCTCCGACAATCAGAAACGGCATGCATAATCAAAACAAAGACCCGAAGGTGTCAGAGGGGTGACCGTGAGGGAAACAGCCATGCATAAAAGGCCAGGGCGAGGAAGAAATTATCCAAATAGCATTGCACATATCTCACATATGAGTAGTTTCACCTGGGCAAGCATTACTAATTCACCAGGAATTTATAATCCAGGCTTGATCTGCTCTGGTATTTATTTATTCCTTTAGATATTCATTCCCCACTTTTCTCTCCAACAGGGACCCAAAGCAGCTTACAACATCATTGTCCTTTCTTCTATTCTTTCAACTACTCTGTGAGGTAGATTAAGGCTGACAGAGAGTGACTAGCCCAGAATCACCCAGTGAGCTTCCACAGTACAGTGGGGATTCAAACCTGGGTCTCCCAGATCCTAGATCAGCACTGATCATGACACCACACTAGCTCTTGTGCTTTTGGACAAACATTGGCTTGACAAATATCAAGTACTAACTAAGCAAACCACTGGATTAACAACTAATGCCTGATTGTAGAATTGGCCCCCCAATGCGGCTTTTTAAAAAGAAAATCAAAGATTTTTGAAGATCCATTCATGGAGGCCTGTTCATGGCTCTCCAGTGCCTCATCCAACTGATCCTTCGTTGACTGCTTGGAACCCTTCCTTTTCGCCTCCTTGCCTGTTTCTTTAAATCCCAGGAACTCTTCCCAAGCCTCAGCCTGCCTCTGTGCAAGGTTTTTAATCCAGCCAAACTGTCTATTTTTCCTTTCCTCAAAGAAACCGAGCTGCACGCTGTTTAGTTCCCTGAGCAGCTGAAGATTCTGTGCCACCTTTCCAGGAAGACCGGTCAGTGTCAAAACCTTCCTCACCACAAGCACAATGTAAAGCAGTTTTTATAGTAGGATTTAGCACTTCATTTAATCATGGTTTCAGATATTTTAAATCCTTTGGAAGGGATTTTATATCCTGTGCTACGGAGGGGTGTTTCCTTGTTCTGGTTCACATTGTACTGTACAGGCAGTTTCTGCAGGGCACAGCAAAGAGCCAAGCAATAGGATCACAACAAGAAAAGGTAACGATACCCTGTTCAGGTTCTGCTTTGCATTTATCTAATCTGAAGAAGAACAGAGTCCCCTAATGGTGACTCAGGAGACAGTAAGCACGGATGATGCCTTTGAGAGCTTGCTTTTGACGGAAAGCGGGGACCCTCAAGGAACTGCGAGAGGGGAGACAAAAATATGTTCTCTGCTCTGACCCTTTCCCCAATAGTCCCTGAATCATAAACATCTTCCTTCCTTCTCACACTCCACGAAACAGATTCATTCTCCGTCACACGCACACCCATGACAGCGACACATCCCACACAAATGAATACACATCCCTTGCAAACAGACACAAACACACCTGCACATCAGTCTTCCCCTCAGCTCCCTCCTGTTCTTCGTCTTCCTTTCCCTCTCCTCTTCCTCTTTTCCCCACTTCCACCAGTGGGCCATGGCATAAGATCATAGGAATAGCCCTGGTGGATCAGGCCAGTGGTCCACTTAGTCCAGCATCCTGTTTCCCACAGTGGCAGACCAGATGTCTCAGAATGGGCCACAGCAGGGGAACAGGAGCTGAAGCTACCCCCTGCTGAAGCCCCTGGCAATTGGCATTCAGAGGTATACTGCCTCCAAGCAAGGAGGTTCTGTGCAGCTAATAGCTACGGATGGACCTATGCCCAATGAATTTGTTTAATCTCCAAACCCATGTAAGCTGATAGACATCACATCCAGCCAGTATGGTGTAGTGGTTTGGAGCGGTGGTTTGGAGCGGTGGACTCTAATATAGAGAACTGGGTTTGATTCCCCACTCCTCCACATGAGTGGCGGAGGCTAATCTGGTGAACTGGATTTCTTTCCCCACTCCTACACACGAAGCCAGCTGGGTGACCTTGGGCTAGTCACAGTTCCCTTAAAGCTCTCTCAGCCTCCCCTACTTCACAGGGTGTCTATTGAGGGGAAGGGAAGGAGATTGTGAGCTGATTTGACTCTTAAGTGGTACAGAAAGCATATAAAACCCAACTCTTCTTCTTTTTCTTCATCCTGCTACAACAAATTCCCCAGGATGAAGTGCTGTCTTTTGTCTGTCCCAAATCTACTCCCCTCAGTTTTGTCGAGTGACCCCCCCACCCCAAGTTTGAATATTTTGTAGGAGGGCGAAAAAGCAAAAAGCCCCAAACTCTTTAGTCTTTCCTCCTATGAAAGGTCTTCTAACCCCTTAATCATTTTGGTTGCACTTTTCTGTACTTTTTCTGTACACTTTTCTGTACAGCCTTGCTACATTAATGAATGGAGCCTAGTGTTCCCTTGCAGGCTGAAGCAAAAGTTACTGAAGGGGGAAGGGGGGGACGCTGGAGCGTTCCTTATCAGACATTGAAATGTGTGCGCGTGTGTGCTAGAGGAAAGGGGGGGCACTGAGAAGCGGCTTCTGCCAGCTAACGGCTTTTGCAAGTCAGTGGCTTATGCGTGTATGTCTGAATGTCATTACTCCGTCACAACAGAACAATGAAATGGAAATGACTGCGAGTGTTTTTATGTTCTTATGACCTCTGCATCGAGATAGCCAGAAACAAATTGGTGGTGAGGGGGGTGGTTGTCTGGACCCTTCTCTGCTTTGGCTGTAAAATGGACACTCAGCGCAGCTAAAATTAAAGAATCCTGTTGCGGGGCTAGTGAGGGCTGGCGACCTTATTTCAAAAAATATATATACTACTGCCAATTACAAAGCTGCATTTTCGGGGGGGAGGGACTCAGAAGCTCTGCATTTTCACTGGGGATGCATAACTGATCACAAGGTAATACTGGAATTTCATTGGGGAGGAAAGCCCCTGTACATAGTGTTTTGAGAATTCAACTGCAAATGCTGTGCATTTAGAGAGTTGCAGATCCAATGGAAACCAACCAAGAATAAAAGGCCTCAGTTTCCTTGCACCTAACTTCCTTTCTTTAATCCACCATGCATAAAAGTCCTGTTTGCTTGTGTCTAATTTCTTGTTTTGCTCCCTCTAGTGGTCAGCATTTATTCCAGCATGTACATTAATAAATTGGAGTCAACTTCCTCTCAATCAATCAAATTTTATTTGGCTAGAATATCAGCTCTCCCTCTAGTGGTCAATTCTATATAACACCAGTTTTTATGAAGAACAAAAAGCCACTGATTTAAACTACAGGGAGAAACACTTCATTTAAAGCTGTGTGATGTGAGATCAACCATCAGAGCAAAATGCGTGGATAACTGGGCGGAAAAACCCCAAAGAAACAGGAAGTTAGACATGGGGAAACAGAGAATGCATAAAAGGCCATGGTTAGATAAAAAATGTTACATTTGACTTCCTTAAGAACCCCAAGGTATATGCTATCTCAACCTAATGAGTTATTTGTGTTTAATTGGTCAACCTGTGTAGAAGGGTTGGGCAATGGAGAGAGCTGTTGTTTCATGATAGAGCAGATGTTTCACATGGCAGAAGGTTCCAAAGTCAGTTCCTGGCATCTCCAGATGAAGGCACATGATGGGGAAAACCTGCCTCTACCTGAAACCATGCTAGTCACACTATTCCAGGGGTCTACAAACTGTTTGAGCCTGTGGGTACATGCAACAAAACGGCTGCCACAAAATGGCTGTTACAGAAGGTGGAGCCAGCCACAAAATGATTGCCACAGCTTAACTTCAGTAACACAGTATAGATACTTGTTCTGTGGTGGCAGCTGCTGCCAAAGCAACATTTAAAAAACTGCACAGCCAATCAAATCCCCAATAGTCAATCAGAAGTCTTGCTGGGCAAAAACACTCCCTGGCCCCACCCACTTCCTGAAAACACTTGGCGGGCCCCATGGCACCCATGGGCCCCACTTTGGGGACCCCTGGACTAGTCAATATTCCAAGCTAGATGGACCAATGGTATGACTTGTTTAAGGCCATGTCATGTAGACAGCAAGAAGGGTAAGACTTCCTCAAGTGGTATCTCGTTGTCCATTTGTTCATGACAGTGGGCTGGATCCAGTGCAGTGTTTCTGTGGGTGCTAAGATTTCAACCTGCAGACTGATTTACTTGGCTTCCCCCTCATGCGGCAGCCTGAATTGCCTCGTAAAGTCCTGTTCTGGGGGGGGGGCATCTCCCCCAGGAGCAGGACTGTGGGGGGGGGACACATTTTAGGCTGCCATGGGAGGGGGGAGCCAATTGTGTCATGTGGGTCGAAGTTCTTGCACCTGTGCAAAAACTTTGCTAGATCAAACCCAGCGATTGTAAACTAAAAGATGAAATGTTGAGGTTGATGTTATACAGCATATTCTTGCCATATAATGGAAGACACTACCAAAATATTTCAAAGGTGAACTTCTCCAATATTGTACACACTTTAAAATCTTGTAAACTTATTTCTATGGTGTTTTGGACATGTGTCTGATGTTGGCGGGCAGGATCTAGATGTTCTCTTTGGAGTCTTGAATGAACATATTTCTGTGAAAAGATGAAAAGGATTTTGCTTCCAAAAACATAAGGAAGAAAGTTTAACAACAAACAATAAAGCTGATCTTAGATTTATTGCTGATTGTTTGATAGTTGTATTTATTATATCATCCCAGGCACATTGTGGGAGAGATGGCATATAAATTACTTTTTATAAAGCTGACTGGTATTTCCCATTGTGGCTCATCTGAGCTCCAGAGAAACAGCAGATATAAGGAACACAAACTGAGATAAGGAGTTCGCAGGCAGAATTAGGGGATCTGAGTGTATTCTGTTTGTTACATACGTAGTGGAAGGAGATATAGGGCGAAAACGCATGGTTGCTTTATCCTGCTTTAATCCCTGTTTCAGCCAGGATTCAGCCTGGATCGAACACATGCGTTTAGCCTAATGTGCGTTCGATCCTGGCTAAAACAGTGATTAAAGGAGGATAAAGCGACCATGCATTTTCGCCCATGGAGTTTCTACTTTCTTTTCTCCCTTCCACAGTCCTTGAAGATATGAATCCTTGAAGATGCCGTGGGCAATAACCGTTTTGGGAAACCCGAGATGAGATGAATCATTCCATTCCATGGAATTTTCACTTAAGTCAGAACTATCTAGTAGCGATCTTAGCACCCCTTGTGCCTACTGACAAACTTGAATTAATGTGTTGTCACTCATTATCCATTTGTCTTAATGGTGGGTGTTGTACCTGGATGAGGATGGAATAAAGAACACGCACAGCCAAAGAATGCATGAGAAACGTTGCCAGCGGGGCTGCCTCAGCAGCATCACTGTGGGCAGTTCTATTCCCATCAGGTTCAAAAAAGACCGTTGATTATACAAGTTAAAAGCAAGGCCTCAGGGAACCCCCGGCATTGTTAAAAGTCTCTTCTTTTTTCCCCTGAGGAAAAGTATAGGGTTCCGAAATTCCACTTGGTTTTACACGTCTGCAAGTTGCCAAGACATTACGTTAGGTATATTTTAGGTCAACCCAGTGATTAATGGGATGGAAAAGATGGGCTTGTGCCAGGCATACCAAACTGAGTAATTCAGCCCAAAGACCGGTGGCCAAGCCCAGCTCTCAAAACAGATAAAAAGCAGGGAACGTGCACATTTCCCAGAGGATCCTTTCACCTCAGTGGTCCAGGAATCTTGTCTCCTCTTTATTTCTCTCCCCCTCTTTCCTCTCTTGCTGCATTTCTTCACTGTGCTCAGAGGCAATGGCTCAAAAATCAGTTAGAGTCAGTAGGAATTTTAGCGCTTCTTCGGCTGTTATGCCTGGGAGCCGAACGAGCTATAGCGCGGTATCCCGGGGAAGCGGTGCAGGCTTCGGACGTGTCGGCGGGGGCTTCGGCAGCAGAAGCCTCCACGGCTTCGGAGCAAGCAAAAGAATTTCCGTTGGCGGCTATCGCACTGCCAGATCTGGATATGGTTATGGGTTAGGCCATGGAGGAGTGGGGTACAGGATCGTTGGAGGCGGCGGGTACGGTGGCTACGGTGCAGGAGCTGGTGGCATCCATGAGGTCATCATCAACCCAAGCCTCCTGGCCCCTCTCAACTTGGAGATAGACCCAACCATCCAGAAGGTGCGCAAGGAGGAGAAAGAGCAGATCAAGACACTCAACAACAAATTTGCTTCCTTCATTGACAAGGTAAGGGGGCTTCCTGTTGCCATTCTTTAAAAAGTTCCGCTACTCTGATACAAATTCCTTGCACTGCCTGTTCTAGTGACATAAGCCAGCTATAAATTCTGAACTTTTATTCCCTCTTTCTAACAGTTGCTTTACCATAAATATTTCACAGGTAAAAACTGGGATACAGTTGTGTACTGGCAACATCTTTCACACAAAGGATCAGTGAACTTCACATGTTGCTGAAGGCAATATGTTACACCCATTTACTCTGCAAGAACTGGGCCTCTAAAGACAGGTGTTTTAGCAAGCTGATCAATATTGTGGTGTAGTGGTTAACAGTGGTGGACTCTAATCTGGTGATCCGGGTTGGTTTCCCCACTCCTACACTTGAAACCATCTGGGTGTCCTTGGGCTCTTCTTTAAAAAAAGAAGAATTGTTCATAGATTGTTTGTTTTAACAGTAGATCTACCTGAACTACAGATTATATGAAACTTCATCATCTGCAGCAACCCTAACTATTTGGATAGATGCTATGTAGGGAATGGAAGTGGAGTGGTAAACTGGCAATTTGAGCCAGTGTACATGAATTGAGAGACACCAGAGCCACAAAAACTTTCCACCACTGGTCAAAGATTTAGGTTCCAAAGACCCAGAGGAGGGAGCTGAGACCTGAAGAATGCTAGTGTATATGTGAAGATGCTAACAACATTCAAGGTTGTCTGGAGAAATTGTCTTGCCACCTAGCCCAAGTGGTGTAGTGGTTAAGTGCAGCAAACTCTAATCAGGAGAACCAGGTTCAATTCCCCACTCCTCCACATGAAGCCTGCTGGGTGACCTTGGGCCAGTCATAATTCTCGCCGAACTCTCTCAGCCCCACCTACCTCACAAGGTGTCTGCTGTGGGGAGAGGAGGGGAAGGCGATTGTAAGCCGGCTTGAGACTCCTTAAACAGGAAGAGAAAATTGGGGTATAAAAACTAACTCTTCTTCTAACAGAGGTTTAATGTGTGGAAATGGGCAGCTGTTAATAACATTACTTGGTAAATAACACCCCATTAAGAGTCTATTTTTCTCCAGGCCATTTGGCAATCCTAGCAACATTTTAAAAAGGCATCTTCAAAGGCAAAAGATTTAATAGGGACTAGCAACCCAAAACACGGAGTGTCCCTGTCAATAGGAGGAACACTTGACTCCCATGATGCTGTTTAGCAATTAAATATGGGCCAGTATCCAAAGAGCCATTTTAAGAACAACTAAGGTTATGCCCTGCTCTGCCCAGCCCAGTGTAGCCCAGGCTAGCCTGATCTTCCCAGATCTCGGAAGCTAAGCAGGGTCGGCTCTGGTTAGTGGTTGGATGGGAGACCACCAAGGAAGCCCAGGTTTGCTACACAGAGACAAGCAATGGCAAACTGCCCCTGTTCATCTCTTGCCTTAAAAACCTTATGGGGTCGCCATAAGTCAGCGGCGACTAAACAGCATTTTCCACCACCAAGGTTATGCCCAGAGGAATTCTTAACAGCAGACCTTCACACATGATCACACAGGGAAGTGGGCATGCCTTAGTGGTAGCGCGCCTGCTTTCTGTGCAGAAGGTCTCTGTGCCTGAAACCCTGGCATCTCTAGTCCCAAAATGATAGCAAGGGTGTGTAGTTGTTGGGAAAGACCCTGGAGAGCTGCTAGCAATCTGCTCTAGGAGCTAGAAGGGTTTGACTTGATATAAGGCAGCTTCATACAGTCTCAAACTACTAAGGAACTACTCAGCTCCAAAAAACAACACACATCTTTGCCGTCTGGCAAAGAGGGAACGCTGTTTGAAATCTAGTCCTGCAGTTCTTTTGGATCCTGACCTTGGAAAATTCTAGAGTCTTTGCTGTTGCGAGCTGTCTAGTTTTAATAGTTGAATACAGAGATGAAGTGTTGGGAGGTAGGGGGGTTACCATTTTTCATAATGGTGAGGCCAGGAAAATCCTCCAAGTTGTCCTCGTCATCATTTATAGTTCACCTTTCTCGCTGAGACTCAAGGCAGTTTACAAAACATGAAAAGCCGTTCCAGGCACCAAAGACCTCCAATAAACCATGCCGTGGGACTAGGATTACAGAACTGGAAAACAAAGCAAACAAAAACCTGTCCTGATCATATAACACTTTAAGGACCTTTGAATTACCTTATTTCTCTTTACTAACAGGAAGGAAGGGATAAAGATCTTTGAAGCAAGTTGTGTGTAACTCACAGCCTCGCACCCAGCAGCCATGGCGATAGTCGATGCATTTAACGCAGCTAAAACATGTGCTAATAGTTACAGCCCTAGGCAGCTGGGGTTTATGCGCATTCAGAGCACTGGAGGCAGAAATGTTGAGCCTCTGTGCTCATGCACACACAAAATAAATTATCTGTCCATACAGTCATGTGCCTTTACCCACAATTAATTATGCAATTACAAAATTATGGAGATAAATTTTCTTCCTTTGCATAATATCAATCATTTTTCTTTTTCCCAATGCTTTGAGAGAAAGACAGTGGTTTCTCTCAGGTCAACTAGGGCGTTCAAAGCTGAGCAGAAAATTTGAAGCAGGGACTTACACGTTTATGTTCTTAGCCACTGTTCTTGCTTCATATAATGTTTGATCTTGGGGACGATTTCACATGAGGAAAAGGAAAGAAAACTGCAGGGGTGAGAGGAAACGTATGGGCAATGAAAAAGAGGGGAGTGTTACTGGAAGGGCTACCAAAAGCCACTGGAGGGTTGAAGTTGGGCTCCCTCTAATGCATCCAGACCTGACCCAAATGTCTAAGGAAATCATATGATTTATCCAGCTCCATGGGGTCCCAGAAGGAACACGGTCCTTGGGATTTTATGGCCTCCACTCCTGTCACCCCTGATGACTGGAAGTGGAGGCTGTGAGGGAGGGAAGTAGATCCTCAGGATGCTATAACTCCACTTCTTGACTACAGGTGTTACCTGCACATACGTGCAAGTCTTTCCATGACTTTGGGGGCCAGAGACTTGCTATTTTTAAAATAAAGGTTTTGACGAAAATGAGATCCATTATTGGCGTAAATGCAGAATTTCCCATGCATGTTACAAAAGAAAACTGACATGGTCAGACGTACATATCTAAAGATAACATGTCCCAAATTCACAACCACAGCAGTTCCGTTTGGCCACCAGCTCTAAAGGTCTTGCACTTTCTCAGTTATCTGATGCTTGCCACTAGTTTCGCCCTGACCTGGGTGGCCCAGGCTAGCCTGATCTTGTCAGATCTCAGAAGCTAAGCAGGATCAGCCCTGGTTAGAATTTGGATGGGAGACCACCAAGGAAGACCAGGGTTGCTGTGCAGAGGAAGGCACTGGCAAACCACCTCTGTAAGTTTCTTGCCATGAAAACCCCAAAAAGGGGTTGCCATAAGTCGGCTGCAAATTGACGGCACTTTACACACACACACTCACACACAGCCACTAGTTTCAGCTATGTAGATTAAGGTCTGCCAGTTCCTATACATTTTCCTTGTAACAGCCTTGCAATCTATTTAAAATGGAGGGGTGGGGGGCTGCTATGAACATTTCTCTAATTTTATTTATTATTATTTATTAACAAGGTTTTACCTCAGATTTCTGCCTTCAGGGAGTCACCAAGGCGACCGACAAAACATACAAATTAAAATCTCATCTTAAAAGCCATTAAAACCAACACAGAGATGTAACATTAAAACAAGTTTAAACCAGAGCTTAAAATAAGTACAAAAGATAAAAACAACAGTTAAAACATTGAGGAGATAGGAGGGATCACCGAGTGACTGTTGTCAGCTGCTTAGTGAACTACAAACATTTTTGGTCATAAATATGCTTAATGTTGGTTGAATTCAGGTCCGTTTCCTGGAGCAGCAGAACAAAGTGCTAGAGACCAAGTGGAGCCTCCTGCAAGAGCACAAAACAGCCCGGCACAACATTGAGCCCTTATTTGAAGCATACATCAATAATCTTAGAAGGCAACTGGAAGACCGCGGGGCAGAGAAGGTGCGGTTAGACACAGAACTGAAAAATATGCAGGATGCTGTGGAGGACTTCAGGATCAGGTAAACTTTCAGGGGTGGGGAATTAATTTTAAAAGATAAAGTTAAAAGTAGTCCCCTGTGCGAGCACCAGATCATTACTGACCATGGGGTGACGTCACATCCCAGCGTTTACTAGGCAAACCGTGTTTATGGGGTGGTTGGCCATTGCCTTCCCCAGTCTTCTACGCTTTATCCCCAGCAGGCTGGGTAATTTTACCAACCTCGAAAGCATGGAAGGCCGAGTCAACCTTGAGCTGGCTATCTGAAACCGACTTCTGTCAGGATCGAACTCAGGTCATGAGCAGAGCTTGGGCTGCAATACTGCAGCTTACCACTCTGCGCTACGCGGCTCCTGGAATTAATTTACTTTAATTAAAGTATTTCTCCATTCCATGAGATGACTAAGATAAGATACAGTTGTTAAAAATATACAGTTTAAGGTTGAGATATAACATGAATTTTTAAAAACGTTAGGTGATGTGCACAGAAACAAGAATGCTGATAAATTTGTTGCAAAATTAAAACAGCCTGGGAAAAGGATCCAGTGTTTCCTCTCATCAAAAGTTGGGATGAACTGGAAGCATTTATCTTCACACTGAAGACAAAGCAGAACAGCTGCCAAGTAGATTTGTCTGTGGAGGGTGCTGTATAACCTGGGTCCCACCACACACAAAAAGTCCATTCCTACTCTCCTAGCTTCTATAGGCAAGGAAATCAGGAACAATGCTTGAATTACAGGGGGTCGAGCCCATTTATCTTTTTGGTTCCCCTTCTGTGTGCATGTGCTGTCAAGTCACAGCTGACTTATGGCGCCCCTGTAGGGTTTTCAAGGCAAGAGTTGTTCAGAGGTGGTTTGCCGTTGCCTGCCTCTGCATGGGCTGAAAGAGTTCTGAGAGAACTGTGACTGGCCCAAGGTCACCACAGGCTTCATGTGGATACCAATGCCAGGAGGCAACGTCAGGGGAAGGCCTCGGTCTCTATGACCTGCTGTTGGACCTCCAGAGGAACTGGTTGGCCACTGTGTGAGGCAGGATGCTGGACTAGATGGACCACTGATCTGACCCAGTGTGAAAGTGAGCAAAGTGCCGTCAAGTTGCAGCTGACTTATGGCGACCTCAGCAAGGGGCTTTCAAGGCAAGTGAGAAGCAGAGGTGGTTTGCCATTGCCTTTCTCTGCAGAGCCTGCTTAGCTTCTGAGATCTGACGAGATCAGGCTATTCCATGCCACCTTCCCTCCGTCTGATCCAGTATGGCTTTTCTTATGTTCTTATGCTCCATTTAAAGAATCCCCACTGAGGAAAATCCCAACTGGAGTTTTCTGTCCTGTGACTTCAGATCCTGTGACATCACCAAGATGGCATTTATCAGATTCTCCTCTGGGTGTGGCATTAATGAGCTCAACCTTAAATTCCATCCAGTGTTTCCAACATGAGAAGAAAATCATAGGGGATCGTAAAGATATTCTTTCCCACAAGGGAGAAAATTATAGGAGCATTCGAAGCACCCACCTTTCCCGAGACTGGCAGATGTCCTTTTCCATTGCCTGGCTCCAGGGAACCTGGGCAAGTCATACTTGCCTACCCAATGAAAGAACTGTTTATGCAGCATCTTCTGGCAGCAATTGAAAAGCCGAAAGGAAGGGGTTTTTTTTTTACACTGGCCTCTCCTCAGTCAATAAAACTAGTCTGGGCATTTAACATAAGCCAAAACATCCTCTAGTTCAGATTGCTTTATTTTAAGAGGTTTCATTGTTCAGATCTTACTTCGGTTGCAACAGGCTGCTGCAACCTATGGGGCTTTTATATAATTTGGAGAGCCGCTCTCGCCAGGAGCTCCAGTTTTTTTGAGCGTTCCCATTCTTGCAACCTTGTCTTGATTATTTTAATGGCAATGCCAAGCTACATCTTGATGCAGGGCTTTGATTCAGCTAGCCTCTGCCCCTCCCAGGTGATCCTTCTTTTACCTTCAGGGGCATTTCAGAAAAAAATATTAATAAAAGAAGTAAAACAATTATTTTTTTTCTTTTAAAATGGAAAAAAAAGTTTGTTGTTCAGAAGGAATGCTTAGTAACTTCACCTCCTTTTGCTGGGATCCAATTTGGGTTTTGTTGCTAGAATTACACAGATTATTTGAGAAACTTATATCCTACTTTTCTATCCATCAGTGACACTCAGGGTGGTATGGAATAAAATGTTATGCAATTATGAATGCAAAACCAATAAGCAACATTATTTATAAGAATGTGGCAGATTAAGGGCTAAATTCACTCTGAAAAGGGTCATGGATGGTTCCTGCTGCTGTTTTTTCTGGCCCTAACTATAGCTAAAGCATCTGGACACAGTGGCATTTATTCATTGGGCCAGAGCTGCTATAATTAATAATTGTGTGCCATCAATGCTAAACAAGACCCTTGGGGTTTTCAAGGCAAGAGATTAGCAGAGGTGGTTTGCCATTGACTTCCTCTGCATAACAACCCTGGTCTTCCTTGATGGTCTCCCATCAAGCTTCCCAGCTCTATTCAGGCTGCTAAGAACTGCAATACACACCTGGAATTTGTCTTTTACATGATAGACTGAGAGAGGTTCTCTTAGATTGGACCCTAACCTGGATGGCCCAGGCTAGCCTGATCTGGCCAGATCTTGGAAGCTAATCAGGATCAGCCCTAGTTAATATTTGGATGGGAGACCACCAAGGAATTCCAGGGTTGCTTTGCAGAGGCAGCAATGGCAAACCACCTTGGAACGTCTCTTGCCTTAAAAACCTTCGGGGTCGTAAGGTTGCCAGGTCCCCCCTAGCCACTGCCAGGGGATGGGGAGTTAGGGTTGCCAGAGCTGCGTTGGGAAACTCATGTACATTTGGGGATGGAGCCTGGCAAGGACAGGAATCTCAGTGGGGTACAGTGTCATAGAGTCCACCCTCCAAAGCATCCATTTTCTCCAGGGGAACTGATCTCAATAGTCTGGAGATGAGTGGTAATTCTGCAGCATCTCCAGGTCCCCCTGGAGGCTGGCATCCCTATGGTGGTCACCATAAGTCAGCTGAAACTTGACGGCATTTTACACACACACACACACACACACACACACACACACACACACACACACACACACATGCACACCCCTTAGACCTGACTCTGAGAACCAAACCCCCCCAGCAATTCCCCCAAGTCAGATTTACTTACAAAGATTTCGTATTAATATGTTCTGTTAATTAGCTCTTTTTCCAGTATTCTCAAGCTTGAAAAATAGTGCAAAAGTTGAACTTAATAGGCTGAAACTTAATGTTATTGCCTTAAAAATTCACCAGCAAGGTTTTGCTGGAGGACCTTGAGTCTGTCATATTGTCTCAGCCTACTGCGCCTCCCAAGGTGATTGTGAGGTAATATGGGAGAGGGGAGACTGATCCTTTCCGCCCTGAGCTCCTTGGAGAGAGGGTGGGATGGAAAGGTACCAAATAAAATAAATAATTTTGTATGACCCTCCTTCCTTATTGCAGCCCCCAGTGCTGCATGGTGCTTTTTCCACAACCCCCGCCCCAAGACCCACAGCAGAGGGTTTGAGAGATTCGCAGGGCTACTGGAAGGAGCAGGGAAGATTCTGTTGTGGAGATCCTGTCGCCGTCCTTTGTGAATTAAATACAATGTTTACCTATCAGTCATTAATATAGAGCTCATGTATAAGAATAAATGTACAGTATAGCTTCTGTAATGTAATGCTGTAATGGTTATGCAATACTTGTCCTCAGAGGGAAGGGTTTTCAGCAGCCCTCCAGGATAAGCGTACAGCTGTAAGGCCATGGGCAGTGTATAGTTGCTAGCCACTGCTTATCTGCTATCTTACTGTCTTAGAATATGGTTCTCTAACTAAGGGTCTTTATCCCCTAAGCCTTGGAGCTAGAACAGGTAAGAAGAGGGGAAGGAGTAATATGCCTTATGAAACTGCTGACTGTGAAATAGGCAGCTGCTGTATGATAGTTAGCTCTTCTTACAGCTGCTGTACCAAGATTATCACAAGTACTGTTTTATTATCCTCCAAGCCATATGTATTATCCTCCAAGGCTATGTAATGCAATGTAAGCATATAATTGTGTTTTATGATTTAAATGTGTTAACTTTATACTATTGATTCACAAATGAATGTATTAAATGTGTCTTGTTCAGGAGGTGAGAATGGTTATGAAATTGAATATATAAAGTACTCCTGAAGCTCAAAACTAATAGATTATGATTTAGTAAAACAGATCCAGAGGATATGGATGTCCAAATATGGTCTTACGTGGGTACAGTATTGACACCTTGTCCAGCTGTACAACCTTCATTTCATAGGTGCAGAAGACAAGCACTACAAAGCTGCTGGTGCTTTATCCCATGCTCCAGGGGTGCAGGGGCACCCACATATCAGATAACACCAAATCTGGAGAGAATATAAGGACTAGCCCAACAGGCAGAAAGCATATGGTTGGTGGAGGACAACACTGGTCATCTGGCCTCACTCTCAACATCTCCAAAGATGTAAAACCCAGAGATGCAAATGGAGAACAACACTGGTTGTTTGGCCATTGGCTTTCTCCGTCTTTTGCGTAAGACATAACATTCAAAGAGGTAGAAGTGTGAGTGGAGGGCAACACTGTTGTCTGGCCATTTGTTCATTCTATTATTTCATATCTTGCGTGATATGGAACTCTACCATTTCACAAGTTCTTTGTGAGAATGGGAAAGACTCTCCTTGAGAGAGATTCATTTCAAAATGACCTGCTAAGGCTGGATGTCTGAAATGACTGCTTGCAGACTATTCCATATGATGGAGACTCTTAATATTCCTACTAACCTTACTGTGGGGTCTAGGAGTATTGGATCAGTTCCATATTTGGAAACACTGACATCTCATTAATCCTAGCAAGGATTGATGGGTTCTCACTGAATGATCTAAATGGTTTGACTTGGCTTTCCTTGAGAAACATGGAAGTTGTGAAACCCAGGTTACAGAACTGACAAGACCAGAAACAGGATTCTTAGATATTCTTAGAGATTCCTCTAAGCAACCAGAGATATCTCTTGGGGTAAAGAGTCAGAGGTTTCCTCAACAACACAGGGGAAGCTTCTACACTCAGTGACAATGAGTGGCATACACAGTATGCATGCACATATTACATTATATATAGAGAGCTACTGAGCTCTTACCTGGAACTAAGGTTCATACAGGTTCTCTCTACATATTGAATTTAAAGCTACACATAGTCTTGTAAATTACTGACTTCAGCTTTACAAGAATCTGCTGTCTCTGATATAGAACAGTATTCCAATGAACCAAAAGCTCATTCAGTATTTTGGACTATAGCTCTCAAATAAACTAAAAACCAGAGAATCAAAGATATGGTAAAGACATAGGAACATGAGAAAAGACTACAGAAAAGGTTTGCAATGTCCTGAATATAAGCTAGGAGAAGTTTAGAAATAATATAAGGTTGTATTCTGCATTAAGATGTTTTTAACTATGAATTTCTCTCCTTATACTAATCATATTTTGACAGGCTTTCTGTAAACTGATTTATTCCTGAATGAAATGCATTACAGGTTTAAGGTTAAAAAACCTTACATAGAGAAATTGCTTATAAAGATTGTTTGAAACTGCTTGCATATATTAAAATAAATGAACGTGAAAGAGAATCATAAATGTTTGTACTTTATGACATGTTTTAATAATGCGTAAATATTCACATGCATATATTTTATGTGAAATAAATATGTTTTAATAATTATACTTTTGGTTCTTGTAGGTTATCCGGGCTGTGTAACCGTGGTCTTGGAATTTTCTTTCCTGACGTTTCGCCAGCAACTGTGGCAGGCATCTTCAGAGTAGTAACACTGAAGGACAGTGTCTCTCAGTGTTACTACTCTGAAGATGCCTGCCACAGTTGCTGGCGAAACGTCAGGAAAGAAAATTCCAAGACCACGGTTACACAGCCCGGATAACCTACAAGAACCAATGAACTCTGACCGTGAAAGCCTTCGACAATAATTATACTTTTGTCCAATATTATAAATTTATTGGCGTGTTCAAAAAATGTCCTAGAAACCTTAATAAGTTTCTGGGAACCGTTGATTCCGGTCTAGTAGTGTCTCGCTGAATAAGATAACATATTCCTTCTCAGGAAGGGGTCCTTTCTAAGAGCATAGGCACTTAACGGCCCGAACCGCGACAATCCTTCTGTTCATGCAACTGTGTGACCTAGTTCAAAGAGAGTCATGTTGTAAGTGACGGGGTTTGCTGGGGAAGTACAACGGAAAGATTCTTCATTTCTAATCCATTCTTGGGCTCATCGTTCCAGGTTTCTAATGAGGTGCTCAATTTCGCTTTCCCCTCCCATAGGTATGAAGACGAAATCAACAAGCGCACAGCTGCAGAGAATGAGTTTGTGGTGCTCAAGAAGGTGAGTCCTTTTAATGTTTTTGGGACGAGATGGGCACAGCTTCTTAAACAATTTGTACTCATTAATCTTTGCGCTCTTAGAAATCACTAGTTATAGCTTTACCATCATGTCTCTGTTGACTTTTTTTCTGTAGGTTGACACAACCCTGCCTACAGAACTGATAGATGCGCTTAGATTTCCTTCTACTGCTTCATAATCATCAGCCTCTACCCCAGGTGTCCTCAACCTTTCTTTTAAGCTTGGGGGCACCTTTGGAATTTTGACACAGTATGGTGGGCACAGCCATAATATGGCTGCCACAAAATGGCTGCTACAGGAGTTTATGCCAGCCACAAAGTGGCTGCTGTGGTCTACCATCAGTCACACAGTGAAGATCCTTGTACTGTGCTGGCAGCTGCTGCTAAAATGACATTTCACACAATCTGTGCAGGCAACCAAATTTCCAGTGGCCAATTGGAATTCTTGGTGGGCAGAAGCCCCCCACTCCCCCGCCTTACCCATTTTCTAAAAACACGGCAGGCACTAGGAATGGTGTCGGCGGGCATTGAGACCCCTGCTCTTCTCTCTCTTTCTGCAAACTGGCATCTTGCTATTAAGGAGAGAATCAGCACAGTGGAATGATTAGAGGGATTACAGCCAGAGAAACCTGAGTTTAAATCCTCACTATAGTATGAAGCTCACTTGGTAGGGTTGCCATGTCCCTCTTCGCCACCGGCAGGAGGTTTTTGGGGCAGAGCCTGAGGAGGGCAGGGTTTGGGGAGGGAAAGGACTTCATTGCCATAGAGTCCAATTGCCAAAGCAGCCATTTTCTCCAGGTGAACTGATCTCTATCAGCTGAAGATCAGTTGTAATAGCAGGAGATCTCCAGCTAGTGCCTGGGGGTTGGCAACCCTATCACTTGGGGACAGTCACCCTCTCTCCGCCTAACCTACTTCACAGGGTTGTTGTCAGAATAAAATAGAGGGACTCCTGAGGTCCTTGGAGAAAATATGAGATAAAAAGCAAATAAAGAAATAAGCAGACTGGAATGATGTGATTAACTGATGTGCCTTGGAAATGATATTAATAAAGTCTAAAATGGGGGGGTCATTATATTGACCTATGTGTGATTTGTTTTCTAGTATTGATGCTCCATTTTATATTTCTGTACTTCATATTTTTTTCACATTTCCCCCCATTAAGTTCTGTTTTACTATCAGTCCTGCTCCCAGGTTTTGCCTTAAAAAAACAAAACTTTCCTCTAAAATTTCTGCAGCCCCTCCCAGTTGTGTGCCATTGATGAATTTGGGTCTGTGTATGGTCCAGTTTGTCATCCCTAGTGAATAGCACCAGAGTGATCACCACCAACTGGGCAGCTAGGGGAGAAAGGGGGGGGGAGCAGGTTCTAGGAGCCCCATGGCGCAGAGTGGTAAGCTGCAGTACTGCAGTCCAAGCTCTGCTCACGACCTGAATTTGATCCCAACGGAAGTTGGTTTCAGGTATCCGGCTCAAGGTTGACTCAGCCTTCCATCCTTCCGAGGTCGGTCAAATGAGTACCCAGCTTGCTGGGAGTAAAGGGAAGATGACTGGGGAAGGCACTGGCAAACCACCCTGTAAACAAAAGTCTGCCTAGGAAACATCAGGATGTGACGTCACCCCATGGGTCAGGAATGACCAGGTGCTTGCACAGGGGACCTTTACCTTTTTAAAGCAGGTTCTAAAGTTATACCCGACAATGAATTGGTTTACCACATAGAAAGTTTTTGCAATTTTAATTTTTTTTTAAAAAATTACATATTGTGCTAATTTTAATTTTTTGCCATGCATACGCATGCTTTGTAAATCACTGGTTTTCATTTTTTTTGCTCAACATTCTGTCAGTGTGTTTTTATTGTGTATGCAAGTACAGTTTTTATACACTATATATGCGTAGAGCACTGTTATCTAAATGTATACCATGTAATGCTGGTTTTATTGATGCACAGATGATGTTGAAAAATTAGTAGATTTGAGAGCCAGCGTGATGTAGCGGTTAAGAGCAGGGGACTCTAATCTGGAGAACTGGGTTTGATTCCCTGCTCCTCCATATAAGTGGCGAATTCTAATCTAGTGAACTGGGTTGGTTTCCTCGCTCTTACACATGAAGCCTGCTAGGTGACCTTGGGCTAGTCACAGTTCACTCTGAATTCTTTCAGCCCCACCTACCTCACAAGGTGTGTGTTGTGGGGAGAGGAAGGGAAGGAGATTGTAAGCTAGTTTGATTCCCCATTTTTTAAAAAGGTAGAGAAAGTCGGCATATAAAAACCAACTCTTCTTCTTTATGGGGAAAAAAATCACACGATCAGTTCTGGTTTTTTTTTGTTTTTTTTGCCATCAAGTCACAGCTGACTTAGGGCAACCCCATAGGGTTTTCAAGGCAAGAGACATTCAGAGGCGGTTTGCCATTGCCTGTCTCTGTGTAGCGACCCTGGTATTCCTTGGTGGTCTCCCATCCAAATGCTGACCAGGGCTGACCCTGCTTAGCTTCCGAGATCTGACGAGATTAGACAAACCTGGACTATCCTGGTCACGACCGTTTTTGCCACTGGAGAAGCAAAAACGGAACAACAATTTTCAGGCTGAAACAGCAGGGATGAGAAATTCAACAATGACCTATCATGTCAGCTGCTCACTAAGTTTGCAAAGGACCCCAGCACATGTCAGAAAATACTGACCAATGTTCTAGGAGTGCATTCTAAAATATTGGGTCTTACCTTTGTCCTGCATGAAATGGAAGCATAATTTAGAATAAGTTCAATATTCTCATCCAACTGTGCATTGGAAGAGAAAGCCAGTAGTTGAACGTGTAAAGAGGCCTTCTACTGAGTCAGATAGAGAAGTCTGTGATATTGATTGGCCTCTAGCACATGCTGCAATTGCAATGTTTGATTTTTTTTTTTTTTTTTTGCTTTTTACTCCTTCTTTCCTTTCCAGGATGTGGATGCTGCCTACCTGAACAAGGTTGAGCTGGAGACCAAAGTGGATTGCCACACAGATGAGATCAATTTCCTGAAAGCGCTCTACGATGCAGTAAGCTCAATACTTCAAGTTTCTCTGCATTTAGTACAGTTGCAGGCTAGATTTGCATCTTGGTCTCCCAGTAATTCTCCTTCCCTTCTAGTAAGGCATGTCCAACAAGATTGCTTCTTTGTGGACATATTTGGTAGAGGCAGATATTCTGATATCTTTCAACCAGTGAACTCCTCCTTCCTCTTTTTATTTAGGAACTAGCTCAATTGCAGTCACAAATTTCCGACACCTCTGTCGTTCTCCAAATGGACAACAACCGAAGCCTGGACCTGGACAGCATCATTGCCGAGGTCAAAGCACAGTACGAGGATATTGCCAATAGAAGCCGGGCCGAGGCAGAATCCTGGTATCAAAGCAAGGTGAGAGAGATCAGTGTTCTTAAATGCTTAAATTTGGAAGAAGAAGAAGAATGTGATTCTGGAGACATGGCTGGGTTTGATTTTGGGTAATGACATGGGATGCTTCATATGGGATGCCAGTGTTGCTGGGGTGCCACATAATTTAGAAAGTTTGGGAAAATATCAGCCAAAAATGGGATAGATTAATTATCTGAATTTGATGTTGCCAGTCTTTGTGGATTATTAGCCAAAAGGTAAAATAAGATAGAAGTCCAGTGGCATCTTAGAAACTAAAAGAATTTATTACAGCTTTTGTGAATTGCTTAATCGAAGTCTGGAATGAATTTTGTTATCCTCTAAGATGCCACCAGACTGCTGGTGTATTTTGCTGCAATATGCCAACACAGCTACCCACCTAGAATTATCACCAACATATTGGTTATCACCAAAGTATTCACACACATTCACCTCTACACAGGCGACTGTGGTGTAGTGGTTACAGTGCTTGACCAGGATACCTGGGCCATTTTTGCATGGTCAAAAATGACTTTTTATGGTCCCGACGCAAAAGGAGAAATTCCACTACCCCCACTTGCCTGCTCCTTTGTTCATGTTTATATAGCTATTAGCATATGCATAGCTAACCTTCCGCTGTTATTTTGCATTGTTCCTTGAGGGAGATTCTTCGCGGAAAACACCAAAGGTTGTGTTAGATGAGCTCTTTTGTAATGCAAAGCTGGTATGTGCCCGCTTCGCAGTCACTTCTGGAATGACGGTTCAGCGTGAAAAATTAAAACAAAATTTGCGGGGCAATTCAGCCTGGAACGTGCTGCTAATTACCATGCAAAAATGGCCCTGGTTTCAAACCCCTGACACTCATTGGGTGACCATAGGCATGCATCGCTGTTGCAGCCAGCCTACCTCGCAAGGCTGTTGTGAGGATGAAATGGGAAAATGGGGGGGGGGACTGAGTGCTGCTGTAACCTCCTTAGAAGAAAGATGAGATAAAAATGTGATTGATAGATCAAAACTTAAGTATCTCCTCAACATTTAAATTTAGCAGTAGGGATGAAGCAATAACAGCCCTTTTTTGTTTCTTTGATATTATATATTGTTCTTGGTGTCAGGTCACCTGATTTTTCTTACTCTCATTGATAGTTCCCCCCCCCCTTTTATGGTATGTTTATACCATTTCCACATTATTGTATGCAATTTATATGAAACTGATGCAAAATAATATTTAAAGTGTGTTAAATTTTGATGGTAGGTATTTAGCATGAGGCGAAATGAGTGTGAAAATAAAGATTCACAAGTTTGCTGCTTCTCACAAGGGAGAGAGGAGACCAAAGTGAATTGCCTCAGTGACAAGATCATGGATGATGTTTGACTCCAACCAGGCAGCTTTTGAAACCTCACCTCATTGCAGTTTAGGAGTTCAGTTGTATTCACCTCGTTGGTTTTATCTCCCTCACCTCCCTCAGTATGAAGAGTTGCAGCTCACGGCTGGTAGACATGGAGATGACTTGCGAAACACGAAGATCGAGATCTCAGAGATGAACCGCATGATTCAAAGACTCCACTCTGAGATTGACAATGTGAAAAAACAGGTAGCGTTTCCATCACATTTCTCCTAAACCAAGATTCTCCGTTCAGATTTTGAGGCACCTAGCTGAGCAAATGTTTCCTAACCAATGTTTTAATTGCTGTTTTCATGTTTTGTATGCATATGAGTGGTGTATGCAAGGTTCTTTAGTGTTCTAAAGGCACAGATATCTTTTTGTATCAGTGCCCCCTCCCCCTTCACTATTTTCCTGATGCTGACATACAGGATCCAGATATTCTACTTGGAATACCAGTGCCTGGCCTTGTGGTTTTAAAAAAGGCCCCTCTTTTTTAAAAAAATCTAATCTCCTTCTTCTGACAGTGTGCCAGCCTGCAGACAGCCATTGCTGATGCCGAACAACGTGGCGAGCTCGCCCTTAAAGATGCCAGGATAAAGCTGACCGAACTGGAGGAGGCTCTAACGAAGGCTAAGGCTGACATGGCCCGTCAGCTGAGGGAATACCAGGAGCTCATGAATGTCAAGCTGGCCCTGGATATTGAGATCGCCACCTACAGAAAGCTGCTGGAAGGCGAGGAGAGCAGGTGGGTAGCGCCTAAGACCTTGGGCTGAATAAGGTGCCCTGTTCCGTGTTGTGAAGTCGCTTCAGGGAAGGATGTTGGCTGAGGTGCCCAGCTCTCAATAGCTATAGCTATTTTATACAAACCATTATTTCTCTGTATTGTTTATGGCAGGGGTGTAGGGTTGCCAGGTCCCTCTTCGCCACTGGTGGAAAGTTTCACCATAGAGTCCAATGGCCAAAGTGGCCATTTTCTCCAGGGGAACTGTTCTATAGTGGCTGGAGATCAGTTGTAATAGCAGGAGAAGATCTTCAGCTAGTACCTGGAGGTTGGGAACCCTACAGGGGTGTCAAACATACAGCCCGCAGGCCGCATCTGGCTCCTTGAGAGATCTTATCCGGCCCATGAGCCAGCCAAGGCAGCCACTCCCCCCACTCTCGATCTAGGCTGGCGAGGCATGGCCTGGCCTGGCTCAACCAAGTGACATTTATGTCATACCCGGCCCCTCGTAACAAATTAGTTCAACACCCCTGGTTTATGGGGCTTCTTACCACCTCTGGACCAGACTTCTTGGAATGGCTGCAGATGTACCTTATCTAGGCCATAGAAGAAGCCAGTTTTATAGTACAATCAAAAGTATCTCAGTGTCCAGTTGTTTTAAGCAAAACACTTTGGCTCAGACTAAAGCAAAATTCCTCCCTGGTCTTATGGGGGGAAAGAAGCATGGAAGGCAGAAAGGGATATCGAATATTGGGCCGGTGAAGGGGCAGAGTCTAAGTCTCCAGGAATGAACACCTGCAGCATGACCAGTTCTAGCCATTATTGTTGAAGGACAGTGGCACCTGCTATGTAGACAGAATCATTAAAAGAATACGGAAATTAAGAAATTAAAATACGCCCATTTGGCTCTATCCAGCTTTACCACTTTTCATAATTTCTTCGCCCTGATTTTCTTGGCCACCAGGCCAAACAGTGCCATTTTCCGGGAAATATAAGGATCCACATCCGATAACAGCACCTGCCATGTAAGTTCTGTTAGTAGTATATGAGGAGCCCCATTTTCATCTGTAAAGGGACTTTATATTTAGATGATTAGCTGTTCTTGGGCTGCATTGACACAAGAGCACAAAAACATGCCTCCGCCATGCATAGGGTTGCCAGGTCCCTCTTTGCCACCGGCAGGAGGTTTTTGGGGTGGAGCCTAAATGGGGCATGGTTTGGAGAGGGGAGGGACTTCAATGTAGGCTTACCAGGTCCCTCTTCTTCGGCAGGAGGTTTTTGGAGTGGAGGTGGGGGGGTCGCACACTCCCAGAAGTGCTTCAGCACATCCGGTTTACACCCGTAAGTGCTGCATTGCAAAGGGCCGGTTTCCACTCAAACTCCCAGTTTGAGTGTAAAACGGCCCCTTGTGATGCATTTTACACCCGGAAGTGCCGCATCACACCAGGCCTTTACCACTCAAACTGGGAGTTTGAGTGGAAACCAGCCCTTTGCAATGCAGCACCTCCGGGTGTAAACTGGAAGTGATGTGTCGCCATTTGCACGGATTGCCTGCCAACCCTCACCTGGTCAGCGGGCAGCCAGGTGGATTGGCAGGGGTTTGCCTAACACCACCTGGCACTTGGCAACCCTAGCCATGCAGCAGCAGGTGGCATGGATGCAGCAGCAACAATATCTGCATGCCCCATCCTGTGTCCCTTGCTGCTGGCGCTCCCTCCCATTTTTCATCTATTGCATTTGCGACTGTCACTGGAAACAAAAATCAACTCCAAAGATAGAGGAATGGCTGGTTAAAGTTAAAGAAATATATGTTTTAATTAAGCTAACAGCATATCAGAAAAACAGAGATACAATGAGATTGGATGCGGTATAGTCACATACAATAAGTAAAATAGAGAATTTCATAAATAAGGGCGGGAAATAGGAATGCATTGCGCTCAGTCAGGACGTAATGATGAATATGAAGACATAGAAATAAGCTGTAGCATGGGAGACTTGATCTTATTTTATTGTGTGTGTGTGTGTGTGTGTGTGTGTGTGTGTGTGTGTGTGTGTATATATATATATATATATATATATATATATATATATATATATATATATATATTGTATTTTAAATTATGAAGACTGTCAGTAATTCTGCTTTTTTTAGTTGTTGTTGTCATTGGGTTTTTTTCTAATAAAATTATTTTTTTAAAAAACTACTGGCTTTCCCACTTGATCTCGCCCAATTCCTTTCCTCACTTTTAGCCCATATTTCATCTGGCCCATATCACTTCCATGATCCCCAGCTAAACCTTTTTGTTGAGCAAAAGGTGTCCTCCTTCCCCCTTTTCACAGTGGAAAAACTGGCAGGATGCAACCCCTTATTTGTTTGTCTTCACTCTATCCTTTCATGCAAACATGGCTACTAGAATAATAAAGGATGTACTTGGACTTCTCGCTGTTTCAGGAGCATTACGTTTTTATCTAGGCACAATTGGGCAAAAGGATATCACACATCCAGAGTCCAGTCCACAATATCATTTTGACACGGAGGTGATGCAGCAAAGACACCCAGCACATAAAGGGAAAGCTGTGCATGTGAAAAAAGAATGCTCCAGTGCTGTTCTGGAATTTTAATGAGCTAGATTTGAGTCCAGTAGCACCTTAGAGGTCAACAAGATTTTTCGGGTGTAAGCTTTTGAGAGTCAAAGCTTTTGAGACTCATAAACTTTCAAGAGGTATCTGGTGCTTTGAATCTTGAAAGCTTATACCCCCCAAAATCTTGTTGGTCTCTAAGGTGCTACTGCACTCAAGTCTGGAATTTTAATGATAATCATATATTCAGTTATTAGATATGGATATTCAAAACCAAATTCTGAATCGCCACTATTTTTCCTCTAACTCATAGTCATCACAATGATTTTTCTCTTTGTTTCCTTTAACAGGCTGGCTGGAGAGGGTGTTGGTGCAGTAAATATATGTAAGTAATAAACAAATGAATCCGAGAAACTCAGATGAAATTATGAACCTTTGAACTGGGTTTGTGTAGGTTGCAGCTGGACAAACAGTAGTTTGGGCCCTTACCAAGGATGTGCGAAACCCCCTTGTGAATTTTTTTCTGTTCTTAATGTAATTTTCTAGCAATTCCTCAGATTTTTTTTTTCTTCTGAGGGGGAAGGGTCTAAATACTTATTATAAATTTTGCTTTAAGCAAAATCTAGAGGCAGCCTACACAGAATCTCCCTCAGAAATTTCACTAATCTAAACAGAATACTCGCTGGAATACTTCAGATATTTCACCAGAGGAAAAATCTTCAAATTCCCTTTCAATTTCACATCAGTTGAATTTTCGCTGGCAATTCTAACTTCCAGAGATGCCCTATGAATAAATAAATTGCCATGGAGGGTTAGACCCAAGGTCCATCTAGTCAAACCTTCTGCTTCCTAAGGGTAAATATTCACTGGAGGGACATGACAGAAGTACACAGGAGCAAACAGTTCCTGATATAGTTTGTTTTCGTATTTTTTATCAGTGGTTTTAGATCATTGCTTTTTGCTGTTGATTTTGTAGATTCATTTGAATTGTGTACACATCTTGTATAGCTTTATATGCAATTTGTACAGCATATATCATTTCACACATATTGTAGGAATAATGGGGAGGAAAGGCAGCATGGTCTAGCCCAATCTGGTCAGATCTCGGAAGCTAAGCTGGGTCAGTATTTGGAAGGGAAACCTCCAAGGAAGGCTCTGCAGAGGAAGGAAATGGCAAACCACCTTTGCTTCTCACTTTCCTTGAAAGCCCCTTACAGGGGACACCATAAGTCAGCTGTGAGTTGATGGCACTTTACACACAAATACATAGGTGTAATGTGGATTTACTGATTTACTCATAATGTTGAAAGACCAATACATTTTTGATGCAAGGAAACAGAAAATGGTGGAAAAATAACCACACAGATTCAATTCACAGAAGAGAGAAGCAAAACCCAGATAAAGATTTTTCACCTCAAAGCTGCCAGGGTGAGAAAATCACCCTAGGTGGAGGCTGACCTTCCCTGGCATCTGCCAGTGAGTTCTATATTATATTGGAGACTCCTTTCCTAGCTATCATGGCTAAAAGCCATTAACAATAGCCCTGTCCTCCATGAACTTCTCAAATTTGTTTTTACAAATATACTTAGCGGTATTTGGGGCCTGAGCAGAGCTACCCATTTCTGATGAATGGCCAGGCAAAATATTTATTAACAAAAATACAAAGAAGTGTTATCATGGAAATGAAAAGACTTTAGAACAATGTTTGGGGAAAACATGCAGGACCTTGCCTTATGATGCTCCTGCCAATGCAATTGAAAGGTCATTGTGCAGCCTTTCTGAGCTGGAGAAGGGAAGGACAATGGAGTCTTTGCCAGCAAAATAGCCTTAACAAGGACAAGTGGAACGATTAGCTGGACAGGGAATTTGCTACTGGAACAAATGCTAAATGCACCACCACAGTTTACCTTCTATTCCTTTCCAAAGTGCCAGTCTGCAACTAGCATATAAAGTCAGGCAAAGAAAGGAAAAGTGAAGGAGGTGGCAAGAAACTGCAATGGAAATTGCTTAACTTTGGACTAAATGCCTGTAAGGGGTACTTGCTTTACTACTTGGCCAATAGGTAAAGGTAAAGATAGTCCCCTGTGACCCATGGGGTGACGTCACATCCCGACGTTTACTAGGCAGACTATGTTTACAGGGTGATTTGCCATTGCCTTCCCCAATCATCTACACCAGGGTCGGCAAACTCATTAGTCAACAGAGTCAAATATCAACAGTACAACAATTGAGATTTCTTTTGAGAGCCAAAACGCCTTTTAACAACCATTCATGCACGGGAGGTTTTGCCTTGGATTTGCCGCTCTCTAGATGCACATTTTCCCCATCTGCATTCTCAAAACTCTGCAGGGGGGCTTATTGTTGAGTTTTGAGAATCTGGATGGGGAAAATGTGCATCTGAGTGGCAAATCCAAGGCAAAACCTCCCATTCATAAATGGTCTTTTGCCTCACCTACCTGCCCGGTCCCTTTAACCGGAGATGCCGGGGGGTTGAACCTGGGACCTTCTGCGCGCCAAGCAGAGGCTCTGCCGTTGAGCCACGGCCCCTCCCCATGGCCCTCCAGGGTCTCAGGGGGAGGTCTTTCCGATCACCTTCTTGCCTGGTCCCTTTAACTGGAACAGCCGGGGGTTGAAGCCGGCACCTCCCGAGAGCCCTGGGGGGCAGGGGGGGTCCGGCGGCATACCAGCCGCGTGCCCAGCCTGGCTCCAAGTTTCAGCGGAGCTCGCATGGCGGCCCGCCGGCCTGGGTAGTGCTCCGGCCGGGCACGTTTGGCCAGGCGGGCCGCCGCGTGAACTCCACTGAAACTTGGAGCCGAGCTGGGTGCGCGGCCGGGATGCCGCCGGACCCCCCCTGCCACCCGGGGCTCTCGGCGCCGCTCCAACGCCCCCCAGCCCCGACTTCCTGCACTGTTTGGCTAAATTTAGACGGGGGGGGGGGGCGCCGCCAAGGGGCCTGGCTAGCGCCCCCTCCAGCCCGGCCAGCGGCCATGCGCCCTGGCGCGTCCCCGCCGGCGCTGCCCTCCTGCGCTCAGCCCGGCGGTTCCGGGGCTCACCGTGCTTGCCGTAGTGGTTCTCCTCGCTGCCCGCCATGCCCACCGCCCCGGCTCGGCCCTGCCCGCCGCCTCCTCCTCCTCCTCCTCAATGCCTCGGCCTCCTCCACCAGCCAAAACCAGTGGGAAAAATCCCGCTCGCTGATTGGCTGCCGCCGCCCGCCTTGGCACTGCCGGCCCTCGAGCGCCGCATGCAAAACCCAGCCGCACTGTGAGGGGAGGGAAAGGGAGGAGGAGGAGGGCACTTTCCAGAGCCGCATTCAAGGGGCCAAAGAGCCGCATGCGGTTCGGGAGCCGCAGTTTGCCGACCACTGATCTACACTTTACCCCCAGCAAGTTGGGTACTCATTTTACCTACCTTGGAAGGATGGAAGGCTAAATCAACCTTGAGCCAGCTGCCTGAAACCAACTTCCATCAGGATCAAACTCAAGTTGTGAGCAGAGCTTTGACTGCAGTGCTGCACCACTCTGCACCACATGGCTCTTACTTGGCCAATAGAATACTCTAAAGTGGATAACCACCTATGCAAAAACTGGCAAGTGGGCCATGAACAACCAATGTTCTGTGCCGGATTCTGATTTTGAAGTCCAGCTTAGACTACAAGTTCGACACGAGTTGAGCTGGGGAGTCCCAACTGTAGACAGTATATGTGCAGTGGGGAAACCGTGGCTGTTTCAGCTCAGGAAAATGGTTCAGGAGGGAAAGCTGAAACCCCTCCCCCCACCATGCCATGCTTGCAAGCTAAATCCAGCCCTGAAGCTTTGGGGAATATTCGTTCCCTGATGTTACATGTGTCACAAGTTGGGTTGGGGGATCCCCGAACCAATTCATGTCATGTGTATCATCTAGTTGAGTCCATAGTGTGTTGGTAAATGCTGACCAATGAAGCTTGTCAGCCCTTGTTAAAAGCCGAACCCTACATGTGGCATCATGGGCTGTGGGCTAAGATATGCAAATTTTTCCAAGTGGACACCAGGTATGCACTGAGATAATCATGGGAAATCCCCCTGTCTACACAGCCACCTATTGAACTTGGAGGTAACATGTATAGGATTGTCCTTAGAGATTCAGTAACTTGAGGTCACTGTGGGCTCCCAAAGAGAGGAATGAAATTAACCTGCCATCCATGCTTCCAATGTTGTCGAGATGCATCTCCCATCTCCTCTGTGCCATACTTTAGCTTATGTTTTTAGTAAGTTCTGATTTCCTTCTGTTTCCCCATGAACTGAATGCCTCCTGTTATCTTTTTGCAGCTGTGGTCCACTCGTCTGGAGGAATGAACTATGGCAGTGGAAGTGCCCTCGGTCTTGGGACAGGGCTGGGCCTTGCAGGCGGAGCAAGCCATGGTTACGGAGGAGGCCTCAGTGTTGGGGGAAGCAGCTTCAGCTCCAGCAGTGGGAGGGGATTAGTTGGGAGCATGGGTTCGGCCAGGGGAGCCACTTCCAGTATGAAAATTGTATCAAAAACCTCCACATCCCGAAAGAGCTACCAGAGCTAAAAACTTCAGCTAAGATCAAGGTTGCCTCGGGTGTGTGGGTGTGTATATGAAATGTCAGCAGAAACATGTGTTAGAACTGGTTCGTCACCAAATTCCCATAAAGTCTGTAGGACGAGGGTGTGACTTAAATAGGTGGGTGAGCAGGGTTACTGAACAGTTTTCCCCCATCCACACTTTTCTTCCGGAAACCAATTCTCCTTGCATGGCTTTTTTCCCCCAGAGGGGTTCCAAGACCAGAAGTGTTTTTTCTTGGCAGAGTTTACATTTACTAGTAAAAGTAAACTCTACCAAGAAAAAATGGTGCAAGGGAGAAGAGATTTCTGGGAGAGGAAGGTACCAATGTGGCAAGGGTTGCATCTTCCCACCCACCAGTGCTGCCCTTTCAATGTCCCCTCTTCCAGCTTTATAAGGAATTGGACACAGCCTACATTCCAACACCCCGGGCATGCTGCCATCACATAACATGCCCCTCCACCCTGACCTGCAGACCATACACCTCCTTACAAGCGATTCCCATCATCTGCTTATACTGATCAGCACCCGGTATGACTACTGCCAGCATCAATTGGTGGACCAAATGTAAGAGTTTGACTCAAATCCAAAGCCCTGCTCAGTAGGGTTGCCAACCTCCAGGTGGTAGCTGGAGATCTCCTGCTATTACAACTGGTCACCAGCTGATAGAGAGGAGATGCCCTAAAATCTGAATAGGCTTTTCGGGTTTCAGCTGTTTGCCTTTGCTCAGATGCAGCCTTCTCCCATTTTTCTATCTTTTACTGGTTTTGTTAGGACCCCATAGTTGGGGCCCTTTTGAGTTAGGGGTTGTGTAATCGGAGCCAACTTGATCAGACCAAACTATCCATCACCATTCAGTGGATTAATCTGGATAGCAGAAGGGGCATTTAAAAGACGGGGCTCACCCAGTCCCATCGGGAGGGATATACCCTCCAACTAAAATCATCAGCTTCAACAGCTGCCAGTCTGGCTTCTAAAGAAGACTCTTCACCCGTGTGGATGAGCAATCTCCTTCAGAAGAGCTGCCTTGGTCATGACTTCAGCTGGCTCTGATATCCCCCCCCCCCCCCCCCATGAAAACCTGCTCTCAAACTGTAGGTCGCCCTGAGTAGTGGCTTCATTCCCCTGCACCATGACCATCTCTTGAAATCAGATTTTTGATGACTATATTAAAGGACAGTTCACAGGAAGTCACTTGCCACCAAAATAAATGTTTTCTGTGCATTATTTTTCATGCATTTAAGCCATTTCCCTCAGTTTGGAAGCTAATTTGCATGGACATCATGTAAGGCAACCCAGATATGAATGGAGCCCCCAGACTCTTATGCACCAGCCTGCCAGTTGGCTCTTTCTGCTAGTCTTTGGCAATGCTGACCTTCTGAACCTGAAAACCAATTGACAGCTTGGCTCACAAATGCCTGGAGGATGGGGTGACCCCTTTGTGGGCCCATGAAATTGGACCTCTTCCCCAAATTTCACCCAAATTTCGGTGTCCGTCTAAGGAAAGTCCCGTGCAGCTACACTGCAAATTTGGTGACTCTACGTCCAAAAATGCCCTCACAGGAGTTTCGGGGGGAAATCCCCATAGACTATAATGGACCCTTTTTTTCCAGGAAACCCGGAAATAAAGCTGAAATACCCATTTACCAGTATGGGTATTTGGCTTATTTCGGGTTTACTGAAAAAATGCACACCCAATAAACCCAAACCTGAAATTTACCTTTTTTTTGCACACCCCTACAGCACACTCTAGTTCCCCTGATAACTGTGTAGAGGAATAGATCAATTCTCTGATTTGCAGAGGAAACGAATGTGTTATGGTCCATGCAGTGGAGGAAGTACATGTATTACCCTGCAGCGTATAGTACCATAGTTTTCAGGCACTATTTCCCATACTTCTGGTTCAGTGCAAAATCAACGGGATTGTTACTGTGTGGCCACATCTTTTGTGTGTTCCCCCCGATCCATTTCGTTGCACGGGTATGCTCTGCCCCCCTCCCCCAGGCAGCTTTCTGCACATGCAGTTAATTTGTTCATTTTTATGCACCTCATTCTGTTGGCAGAGAAGTGAGTCAAATAAATGGTCTAAATGAACCAATAAACTCTCCCGGTGCCAACAAAGCTGTCCCTCCACTGAAGTGAATGGAGAAACAAATTTCTGAGCAGTGGAGCTTTGTGGGAACCCTATAGACCTCAAGTCTGCCACAACTGCAGCATCAGAGTGCTTATTTCATACGAGTGTAATACAAGTCCGTATTAAAAGGGTTACATTGGGACAGTTATTGCACAACTTCCAAACTCCTTATGCTATGTGCGTCATATTGTTCTCTGAGAAACCAGACCTTTTTCTTCATGTATTTCCTCACTTGACCATCACACTGATAAAATTATATCAATCTCTGTCATTTGTTTTTCCTCCCAAGCTGTGAAAGCTATTTTCTGAACATATGGAGAACTACGCAGAGTCCATCTATCAAGCGGTACTCTACGTAACATTGCGTACCATACTATTCTACAATTTCCCCTTTATTCTGCAACAGCAAAATTAATCATAAAAAACCCTATATCAATAATTTTCATATCCCGCATCATCTTTGAAGTACAGAATTTAATAAAAATAATTTTTATGTGGCACTGAGTAGCACATTCCAACCAAAGTTAAGCGCATGTAAGTTCCACTGATTTTAGTGGGAGACTTAAAGTGCATTCCTAACCACAGTTAAACCCCTTTAAGTCCATTGAATTCAGTGGACATAGAAGGGTACAACTCTGTTTAGGATTATACTGTTACAGCATGTACAGTCAATGAAACTTAAAAGTGCATAACTTTGGTAGAAACATGCCCAGTATTAGAAGACAGTCTGTACCATGCTGGAAATTACATTTGTTGAAACTTATTCTTTTCATGTGGAATAATTTTCTGGAAAAATAAATAAAAGCTCCGTGGACAATGTTGGTCCTTCAAAATATTGGATCTATTAATATTTTTCTTGAAAGCATTCTTTGGGTTTCAGAAAACAAGTCCACAAATCCTATGCTGATCTCACAAATACATTTGTTTGACATATTAGTAGTTTTGGAGAAATCTAGGTTGTCTTTACAAGCTGTAAAAACACTTTAAATGTTTTTAAAAGTGAAAACATTTTGGGATTCAGGAACAAGATCTGGGAGGGGGGAGTTGTATGTTATTATTTTGAAACAAAACTATTGGGATTATTTTGTGTTCTATTTTTTAAAAAAATTCTGCAGATCTGTAGCTTGCTTTTACCCTGTTGTGATCTCCAGAAGAGCTGGCAAGTTAATGCTAAAACAATGTTATGCAATGATGACTCATATGGGCAGAGTGACAAGGTTGAAAAACAGAATTTTCTCTTTCATAATTATCATATAGCAGAATTAACTTTTTGGAATCCATTTCAACAATATTCTTAATATTTTGGCTCTGTGCATTTTGATTTGTGTATTGGTAAAAGACGAAGAAATCTAGCTGGCCTGTCATGTGACAACCACAAGGCCTGTTACTTTGTGCTTATGTTGGAGTCTGTCAGATTTCAAGTCATCTCGTTAATAAAATGGTCGTCAACCCAAGCTGTGTACATTTATTATTGTAGAGGGATGAAAACAGAATTCTGACCAGGGCTGGCCTTAGGGCTGCCAACCTCCAGGTGGTGACTGGAGATCTCCTGCTATTACAACTGATCTCCAGGTGTGAGAGATCAGTTCATCTGGAGAAAATGGCCGCTTTGGGAAAGTGGACTTGATGGCATTATACCCCATTGAAGTCCCTCCCCAAACCCCGCCCCCCTCAGGTTCCATCCCCTGAATCTCCAGGTATTTCCCAACCTGGAGTTGGCAACCCTTGCTGACCTTCAGCAGGGCTCAGGTGTGTACATCCAATCACATTAAGAGTTTATTTGGCATCATTATACATCAAACCTTTAACGGCATAAAAGAAGCAGGTTAAGGCAATACAGAACTTATCAGGTTCAATAAAATACAGTAGTTAAAAAGCGTTATAAACACAGGTATCGTTTGCAATAGACAAGCTATTGCTTGTCAGTGCAGAGATTCATAGATAAAATGTTTGCCAAATATTCGGCAATTGCTTCGGTCATGTAGGGGCACTTATCGGCTAATAAGAGTTGGGTGGTCCTCTTCTCTGCATTAAGAGTTTATTTGAAGGATTAGATGTAGTAATAGTTTTTTAAATGCCTCTTAGAACATGCAGATTGCCTTTTCCTGCACTATCTTGCCACTCAGTGCACCCAGGATTAGCATTGTTAAGAGGAATTCTCTTATTTCCTCTTTACCCAATTTCTCTCTGAAATCTGTTTCTTTTCCTCTTTTTAAGGTATTTGGAATTTGTTTCAAATCCATTTTGCTCAAAAGAGAAACTTGAAAGAAAGAAGGAGCAAGAAGGGAGGATGTACAAAATTTCAGATTTCAATTCTGCAGTTGCCAGGGGTTCAGTTTTGAACCAGATTGTCCAGTAAATAAATGTAGAAAATATGGGACATAAATGTCCAGTATTTTCTAATTAAGTAAGCCTGCAACCTCTGGAGTGAAGCTCCATGCATGCGCTCTTTCCCCTGCAGCTTGATAAAGTGGTGATACCTCCCTCTGCTTGTTCTCTATCTCAGCCAAGAAGGTTTGAAAAGAACTCAGCAGCCAGGCAGGACACTCCCAGAGAAATTCCATTGCTCAACTGAAGAAAGCTGGAAAGAGAGACACTTCCATGGCCGACCAATTGGCTTCCCATGTTGGTTACAGCTGACTGTGGGGGTAGATGGTGACAGGACTGAATTTTGTAAAGAAAAATGAAAAAATAAGTCATGACATAGGGTTGCCAGGTCCCACTTTGCCACCAGCGGGAGGTTTTTGGGACTGAATTTTGTAAAGAAAAATGAAAAAATAAGTCATGACATAGGGTTGCCAGGTCCCACTTTGCCACCAGCGGGAGGTTTTTGAGGAGGGCGGGGTTTGGGGAAGGGAAGGACTTCTATGCCATAGAGTCCAATTGCCAAAGTGGCCATTTTCTCCAGGTGAACTGATCTCTATCAGCTGGAGATCAGTTGTACACTCTGTGTAATCCTGTGCAGATTTACTCCTTTCTAATTATTTCATTGATTTCAATTAGCTTAAAAACTGCAATTACTACACAGGGTTACACTGTATATTATATTAAATAGAATCATATTAGAAACATTAGTTGTTGTTTTTAATTAGAAATTTGTAAGTACAAAGTTACAATACATTTGTTAGTCTTTAAGGTACCACAGGACTCTCTGGTCTAGTTCTCACTGGTCTGGTAAACCTGGGTCTGGACTGTACCCCTTTCAGATTCTAAACACATTCTCTTTCATATTCAAAAAGATACAACAAGTAGAGCCATTGTGGATTAATGGTTACAGTGCAGGACTAGGAAGATCTAAGAGACCCAAGTTTAAATCCTCACCCTGCCATTGGAGCTTGCTGGGTGATCTTGGGCCAGTCAAATACCCTCAGCCTAACCTACCACACATAATTGGTGTAAGGATAAAATGGAGGAGTATCGAATGCTGTAAACCAATCTGGATTACCATTGGGGAGGAAAGTGGAGTATAAATTCAGCAAATATATAAAATCAGCCAAATAAACCTTTTTGCACATAAAAAAACCCTAGATCTCTGGGAGAAGAGTTCCAGCTTAGTCTTTTTTTTTTTTTGGCATGCTAGTTTTTTATGCATTCTCTGTGCATAGATTACTACAGAGATGGTTGGTGCTGTGGGGGAAAAGCTGAAAGAGTTTGAGAGAAATTGACTTGAACTAGCAGCTGTGGCAAAACATGTGCAACACCTTAATATACATTTATATTTTGTCCCCTGGCGACCATAACATGAGCAAGAACTCAGTGGTTTTGCTTTTCAGAAGATACATAATACCAGTATGAAGAAAACCTAACTTATTATTACCTTTCTCTGTTGAGTTTCTACCTGCTTCACAACCATTTAAAACCCAGAAAACCCTGTATGTATGTAAATAGGGGGGAAACATGGTAGAAGTGCTTAGCATGTCAGACAAGGACTGGGTAGATCCTTGTCAGGGTGGCCAGCTCCTTGGAAAAAATGTCCTGTCCCTTTAATAAAGGCTTAATAAGATCTTATTTACCTCCCTGTCATTAAAAGCTTTAATGGCTCATTTTCACACATAAGCCTCTATTAAAGGGACAGGACATTTTTCTTTTTTATTTGTGTGCGTGTGTGTAATTTTGGTTGACAAATTTTCATCAAGCGTGTCCAGTATTTTTGTTGAAACCATCCGACAACCCTAGTATTATTTATTTTATTTTTCCAAATTTATAGCCTGCTGAGCAGATTTACCCTCAAGTCTGCAATACCGGAGTAATAATACTAGGCCTCTTTACAGGGCTGATGTAGTGATTGCTGAGTTAACGTATGTGAAGTGTTTGGATAGGAAGATGTGAATCCATCCGCTCCTTCTGAAAAACAGCTAGGCAGAAGAAACCTTTGTTGTAGTATCAAGAAGATTTTTAAAAAAGACAACATGATTGATGGCAAAAGTTCCCCTTGTCCTATTTATTTAAAATGTTTAAATAAAACATTTAAATGTTTTAAGAATATGGCTGATTTGGCAATTGGACTCTAAGGACTTGAAGTCCCTCCTCTCCCCTCCCCTCTCCAAACCCCGCCCTCCTCAGGCTCCGCCCCAAAAACCTCCCGCTGGCAGCGAAGAGGGACCTGGCAACCCTATGTTGGATATAAAAGAGTGACTTTGGGAACTCATTGCTTTTTATCTCTTTACCAGCCCGAAACTTCTCATGATGGCTGGTACAAGTCCAATACCAAAAGAAATGGCCCTCATCTTCTCATCTGCTTTGCCTTACAACATTTAGTGAGTTTGCTGCCTCTGCTCCACGACTGGCTGTTGTTTATGGGAGCTGGGAAAATGGAGCACACAACAATGTCCTTTGCGTTACTCAATGTTACAGGAGAGCAATGATCACTTCAGAGGCATAACCACGTTACTCTGTAGCAGCAAAAAACAACAACCACAGGAGTCCAGTGGCACTTTAAAGACTAACAAAATTTATTCCAGCATAAGCTTGTATGTGTCAGAATTAGACTTGCCAGCCTCCAGGTACTAGCTGGCGATCTCCTGCTATTGCAACTGATCTTTAGCTGATAAGAGATCAGTTCACCTGCAGAAAATACCCCACTGAAGTCCCTCCCGTCCCCAAACCCCGCCTTCCTCAGGGTCCACCCCCCCCAGGTATTTCCCAATCCAGAGCTAGCAAGCCTACCCAGCAAAGTGGGTATTCATGGCAGAGTGGGGATTCAAACTTAGGTTTCCTAGAGCCTAGTCTGACACTTTGAGCACTACACCACACTACCTTTATAGCTGCAGGAATAGGATCCTGCTGTTACAACTGATCTCCAGCCAACTGAGATCAGTTCACCTGAAAAAAAATGGATGCTTTGACAATTGGACTCTATGGCATTGAAGTCCCTCCCCTCCCCCAAACCCGCCCTCCTCAGGCTCCGCCCCCAAAAAACCCCACCGGTGGCAAAGAGGGACCTGGCAGCCCTAGTCAGAACTCACTTCTTCAGATGCATTGAACAAACGAGGAGCTGATTCAGAGTGAACACCTTTGTCGTGCTTTCTGACCTCTGTTCTTATACTAGATGGATAGGTAAACTCTGAGTAAATATCTAAAGTTTACGGGTCCCTATTTAACAATATAACTGAGTTCAGGTTCTGACCATGCACTTTAACAACCAACAGGTATTCTTAGGCCCAATACACCAACTTAATAAACAACATATTGCTTTTTTCCCACATATAAAATGAAGCAATAGCCCCTTGCCTAGCTTGAAACATGCTGGGCACATCAAAAGAATCTTTTTTTTTTTTTTTGGCTTTTCTCTTTTAATCATCACTATTAAAAAGGGAGGTTTGCAGGTATAGTTTTTATGGAACTGGATTTCCTGGCCGTTAAATTAGACGTTACAGTAGAAACGCTTTTAAGTATAGCCCAAGTCTCTATTCAGCAAAACGGGTAAACACGGTAGGGTTACCCAATACCCCAAGCTAATAAATAGAATTCAAATAGCTGTTTGGCCAATCAGACAGCCAAGGACCACTCTTCACACGAATAAAAAGGTGAAAGTTCTAATTCTGGTTTCAGAGAGAAGCAACCACCCCTGGACAATTTCTTATCTGCTCTAGCACCGAGGATCCCACTCCATTATCCACTATCCACTGAGGATCCATTATCCACCATGTCTACCCGATCCTACCATATCAGTTCTAGGGGTGGTACTTCAGTCAAGAATTACAGTTCAAGCTCAGCTGTTGTACCGAGGAACATAAAACGCTACAGCGCTGTCACAACCGTCTCCTACAATGGGGGCAGCAGTGTGGGTCCCAAAGGGTTCGGTTTTGGCAGCAGGAGTCTTTGTGGCGTTGCATCCTGCAGGCCTAAAATTGCCATCGGTGGCTATCGCCCTTCAAGATATGGATACGCTTTGGGAGCTGCTGGTCTCGGACACAGCTATGGTCCTTCTGGCTTTGGTTATAGAGTCGGTGGAATCCGTGGTCCTTGCTCACCTGGTATCGCACCTGTCACTGTCAATCCTCACCTTCTCCAGCCTCTCCACCTGGACATTGACCCCAATGTCCAAATGGTGAAACAACAGGAGAAAGAACAACTGAAGACCCTCAACAACAAATTTGCTTCATTTATTGACAAGGTGAGTTTTGAGATCATAGGGTTCGTTTGTAATAACATGAAATATGTCTATGCAGAAAAATTAAAGTAACAGTGTTTATATACTAACATCTTCCAGTGGGGAGAAAAGGAGAATAAGTCTCCGCATGAATACATAGCAAGGGAGCTCTCACAAAGAACAGGATTATTTTAATAAACGTGTCTGATTAAGGGCCTTGCTAATGTGAAACTCACTAAATTATACTTTTAGCTGTATTATTACAGAGTTTCTCATATCCTTTTTAGGACTCAGACTGGCTTAAATAAGGACACTTCATATGTCCTGTCTCACTTGATCTAGTCTATTCAGATTGGCACTGGCTCTCAGAAAGGGAAAGGGGTTTCTTACATCTGCTACCTGAGATTTTCGAATCAGAGATACCAGGAAATAAAGCTGTGCTTTTCTGCATCCCCTAGCTTTTGCTGAGCAGTGACTCCACCTTTCTAATTTCTAAGGCTTCATCATGCAGTCTCATGGGGGGCAGGGTAACAACTGTATACATCACAACAGCTGATATCACTAGCAGCACCAGATTGGTGGGATGAATTGGTTAACTAGAAGCAGCAGTTGGAACAATTTCTGATAGTTGGTTTGTTTTTGTAGTGATCTTATTCTGGGAAAATAGGGTATTCCAAGTGACCAGAGCACTGAGGCCAATTTGATTCTTCTGCCTATCAAAAGTGCGGCTGGAACCTTATCTACAACACAATGCTGAGAATGGTTGAGGGACTGAACTTAGGACCTTTCTCATGCAAAGCATGTGTGCTATTGATGTCTTGTGGGCATCAAGCCTAACTCACAATTACTATTACTTTCAGGATTTGGGGATTCTTCGCACATTAGTAAAGGTATTAGACCCTACATCAGAGGGAGAAATCTGGCATTTTGTCAGCCAAATTGGCATATTTGGGACACATCTTCAAGAGCAACTTTAATACAGTCTAGAAATTGATAGATGCGGGTGGTTCTCTAATACCTTTTGAATCATGTATGAAATATTATGAGGTTTTACAAACACAACTGTGAGAAGTGATGGCTGGCCATCTATCTGAGCTGCAGATTATAGACTATCACCCTGTGTGTATGTGTAGCCATCAAGTCACAGCCTGCTTATGGTGACCCCACAGGGTTTTCAAGGCAAGAGATGTTCGGATGTGGTTTGCCAGTGCCTCCCTCTCTGTCATGGTAGTCTCGCTAGTCCTTGGAGGTCACCTATCCCAATTCTAACCAGGGCCAACCCTGCTTAGCTTCTGAGATCTGCCATGATCAGGCTAGCCTGGAGCTATCTAGGTCAGGACAATGAGAGGCTAGGACTCTCATAAAAAATTCTCAGCATATTACCAAAGTACAGTTTTTAGGATTCTTTAGGGGAAGCTGCAGGAGGGCAGATGGGAGGGTGTGATCTTTCAGAGGTTCAATCTTTAATTTTTTGTGATCATAACAAGTAAAATGTTTCTGGTGGGGCGGGGGAGTTAGGTTCGGTTCTTAGAGCAACAGAACAAGGTGCTGGAGACAAAATGGAACTTACTGCAAGAGCAGAAAAGGGTCAGGAGCAACATCGAGCCGCTGTTTGACAGCTTTATCGGTAACCTGAGGAGGCAGCTGGACGGACATGGATGTGACGGAAGTAAACTGGAGACTGATCTGACCAATGCAAGGGACATTTTAGAAGATTACAGGAGAAAGTAAGTGGAGAGTTAGATCTACGTTACTAGATGTTTGCTCAACTTAGTTCTTTTTTTAAAAAAAATTAAGAATATAAAAAAACATGAAAGTAGAGAGAAACAAAAAGCCATGTCATGACTGCATTTACAAATAAATCAATTACACCAAAGGAAAAAGAAAAAAACATATAACAATGATGATATAGCAAACAATATGTAATAATAAAGGACAATGGAAACTATGAGCAGTATAATATAAAGCAATAATAACCATTAAACAATAATTATCCTAATATTTTAGCATAAATTGTAAGATACTTGGTACTTAATAAACAGAATATTTATATTAAACAATGTTTTAAATGAGTTATGAAATAAAATAAAAAGTACATATAGTATTATTGCTTTATATTTCTAATAATACTTCCTAAACAATTAAAATTAAGGGGTTACCCCTATTTTTGGTATATATTCAATATATCAAGAAGGTTTTTCATAATGTATAAAAATCCTATCAACAATCTCCTTTTCTATTCCCCATTTTTAAGGGATAAATTAGATAATATGCTTTCCATTTGTCTTGAAACTCTTTAATTGGTCTTTTGTTCATGTAATTTGTCAATTTTGCCATTACTACATATTTAGCTAGTTGGCTCTCCCAGTCCTCTCTGCATGGGCACTCTTCTGCTTTCCATTTTGCTGCAAATGTTACTCTGGCTGCTGTAATCATATATCTGAACAGTTCTTCCAAAATTTTGGAATATTGTTTGGCAAAATGCCCAATAGCATACTCTTAGCTTTGATTTTAAAAAATTTCTGGATTTCAGCATGTATTTCTTTCCAGTATTTCTTTAGCTTTTACATATCCACCATACATGATAAAAAGTGTTGTCCACTTCTGCATTGCCAACATTTTCCTTTATAGTTCTTGTCCATCTTCTCAATATCAATACCACTGATAGAACATCTTGCACCAATTTTCTCTTAGGCCATTAATGCTTGGTTATCCACCTCATGATTCCCGTGGGACTACTTCGGGGCTTCTTTTGAGTTGTTCATGATTTTTCCAACCTTCAGAAGTCACTTCGCAGCTGCCCCACACTTGTCCCATGGTTTCAGGAACCTGTTTTATCACAAATTTAAATTTCGCCTGGATCCAAAAGTGAAGCTAATCGAGGCAATTCCTGTGAATAGTGTTAACTTTGGGCTTCTTTCCTCACACCCATTCCCACTTGTCCCTCCCCCTTCAAACCCTCTCCCACTTGAAGCCATTTTGGAGATTTTTGGTAGCGTTTTAAGATCTTGGGAATAGAGCCGGGTGTTTCTCCCCCCGCTTGCCTCAAACATGACCTTTCTGGTCAGTTTCAGAAGCCAGAGTTTAAAGTTTGCTGGTGCTAGACCCCAGCTTTGAGACAGCCAGAAATTATTGGTGGGGAGGGGGTTCCTTCTCTGCTTTGGCTGTAAAATGGTACTTCATGCCCCCCCCCCATTCCCTATCCGCTCATCCCTGCTGGTTTTTGTTTGTTTGTTAGCAATCACTCACAAATGGAAAAAAGGTTTCCATACCTTTAAGAGGATGTGTGTTTGGGGGTGGGTGGGGATCTACCCAGCTGTGTTCACTCCTGATCTCAGGGATTCTTTTTTAACTGAGCCCAGTAGCATTGGAACAAACAAAGCAGAAAATCACACCCAGGACACAAGCCTGTTATTTTTTTTTAATCTGCCATATTTATTTTACTGATAAAATGATGAATCTATAAATAGAAATGAAGACAAAAGCAGCTGAGGGAAAGACACAGTGCTCCCCACCCCCAAAATCGGGCAACTAACCACCGAGATACCCGAATGGGGGGAGGGAGCACCGCTCCCCTTAATGGCTCATTTTAGGAAGGAAGGAAGGAAGGAAGGAAGGAAGGAAGGAAGGAAGGAAGGAACTCCCACTTTCTGTGCTGGAACAAGGTCTCAGGGAGGCTAAGGGGGCTAATATAACCAGGAAAGTCTTACTTGGTAGATTCGGCAGATGTTTGGGTACCTCCCCTCTGGCTTTTTAAAATGCACAGCCTATAGAATTCTATTAGACCCCTTACCCTGATAACCACCACAACCTGCCCCTTTTGAGTTAACTGGCCATGCCGCCCAAGTGGCTACTCAGTGAGGCAAAATAAGGAGGACACCAATGTACTGCAAGGGTTCAGCTTGCTTCCAGCCATTAATGATGCAGTAATAGGTAACAGTTATACCTTGTTTGGGACATCAACCTACCTTGAATCAGTGCTTGGATGTCTTTACTACATAGGTGATAGGGGCAGAGGGATCAAGATTCCTATGCCAGGTGAAAGAATCTAACAGCCCATTCCTGAGAATTGTGCCGAAAATTTTGTGGAGGTGGCGTGACCTCTCCGCCAGCGTAAGTGTGTGTAAACGCGTGTTTATATGCACTTATGCTGGCGGCGAGGCCCGTCCGGCCAGTGGCAGAGCGCCGTGGGACCGCGCCTCCCCCCTCCTCCGGTGCGGCCTCTCCGTGGCCTCGGCAATGGCATGGAGAGGCCTCGCCAGCGCAGGGGCGCGGGCCGGGGGTGGGCCGGGGGAAGGAGCTGCCGGCTAGGCAGCTCCCTATTCCCTTTTGGCCACTTGCGCCGGCAGCCAGAACGGCGGTACTGTTCCTGCTATTTAGCAGGCACAGCCTCGCTGTTTTCAATGGGGCTTTTGGCCCCGTTGAAAACAAAAAAAGCCACAAAACAGCTTTTTTTGTTTCCCTGGCCTGCGTGAATCAGCTTAGGAGGGGGCGCCGCTGCGCCTCTTCCCCGCCGACTCCGCACACCATCAGCTCAGGAATGGGCTGTAACTCTTGTCCATGGCCATATTTCCAGTCCTGTACAAAAAATAGGTGCTAATTAAACAAACAGTTTTGTTGCGCTACTAAAAATGTTCCCAAGGATTGCTGCATTGTTGTAAAAATGTTCCCAAGGATTGCTGCATTGTTGTAAATTCATAATCTTTTTATGGCCTAAGAATTGTTCCAAAATGATTCACCTTCTCACCAGGTATGAAGAGGAGTGCAATCGGCGAACATGTGCTGAGAATGAATTTGTAACTCTTAAAAAGGTGAGTTGTACAGAGGTGCACAGTTGGCAGAACCAAACCCAGTCTGATATAGACAGCATCCATTGACTTATTGCTTTTCTAAAAGTGGGATTATTAAGGTCATGTGAAATATTGCTAATGATCTCACCCCTTTTCAATTTTAACATTATTAAAGCTGGGATGGACTCTATTGAGAAAGATTTGGACCCTGCTATCCCATGATGCAGAGCTTGTGGGAAGTGCCAGAGAAGCAGTCAACTTTACAGCCAATGTACCAACTGTGGCCACATTTCACCCTATGTTGGTTCAGGGGCATAGGCAGCCAGAAGTACAGGAATTGTGAGTCCCTATTACACCAGAGTTCAAATGGAAATGCTGTGGCAGTGTCCTTCAGGAGGCCTAAGGGAAACTACGAAGGCAGGCAAACAGGAAGGCAGAAAGAGACGGCAAGAAAGTTGTAAAGACACATACTTGGAAAACATTTAAAGAGCTATAGAGACAAGGAAGAATGATTCGC